>NC_073254.2:87420000-88045833 GCF_029289425.2 Pan paniscus | reverse complement strand
GAAAAAGACAGAAACATGTGGAAAAGTTTGGAACTTCCTAGAGACTTGTGGAATAGTTGTGACCACAATGTTAACAGTGATATGGACAGTAAAGTACAGACTGAGGTGGTCTCAGATGGAGATGAGGAACTTATTGGAAACCGGAGCAAATATCACTCTTGCTATGATTTATTAAAGAGATTGGTGGCATTTTGTCCCTGCTTTAGAGATCTGTGAAACTTTGAACTTGAGAGAGATGATTTAGAGTATCTGACAGAAGAAATTTCTAAGCAGCAAAGTATTCAAGATGTGACCTGGCTTATTCCAAAAGTGCTCAGTTATATGCCTTCCCAAAGAGATGGTTTGAAATGTGAACATGTTTAAAAGGGAAGCAGAGCAGAAAGGTTTGAAAAATTTGCAGTCTGACCATGTGGTAGAAATGAAAAACCCATTTTCTGGGGAGGAATTCAAGCCTGCTGCAGAAATCTGCATCACAAGTAAAGAGGAGCTGAATGTTAATAGCCCAGACATGGCAGCTCCTCCCTTCACAGGCCCAGAAGCTTACGAGGGAAAAATGGCTTCGTTTGCTGGACCCAGGGCCCTGCTGCTCTGTGCAGGTTCCAGTCTTGGTACCCTGTGTCCCAGCCACTCCAGCTCCAGCCGTGGCTAAAAGGTGCCTATATACAGCTCAGGCTGTTGCTACAGAGGGTGCAAGCCCCAAGCCTTGGCAGCTTCCACTTGCTGTTTTGCCTGGGGGTGCACAGAAGACAAGAGTTGAACTTGGGGAGCCTATGCCTAGATTTCAGAGGATGCATAGAAATGCCTGTATGTCTGGGCAAAAGTGCTACAGCATTGGAGCTCTGACGGAAAACCTCTACTAGAGCAATGCAGAGGGAAAATGTGCAGCTGGAGCCCTCATACAGAGTACCACTGGGGCACTGCCTAGTGGAACTATAAGAAAAAGGCCACAATCTTCCAGACCCCAGAAAGGTAGATCCACCAACAGCTTGCACCATGCACCTGAAAAAGCCACAGGCACTCAACACCAGCCTATGAAAACATCTTCAGGGGCTGCACGCTGCAGAGACATAGGGGCAGAGCTGCCCGAGGGTGTGGGAGCCCACCCCTTACATTAGCCTGCCCTGGATATGAGACACAGAGTCAAAGGAGATTTTGGAGCTCTAAGATTTAATGACTGCACAGCTGGGTTTCAGACTTTCAAGGGGCCTGTGTCACCTTTGTTTTGGCCAATTTCTCCCATATGAAGTAGAAACATTTACCAAATGCCTTTACCCACATTGTATCTTGGAAATAACTAACTTGCTTTTGATTTCACAGGCTTATAGGCAGACGGGACTTGCCTTGTCTCAGATGAGCCTTTGGACTTGGAGTTGTGAGTCAATGCTGGAATGAGTTAAGACATTAGGGGACTGTTGGGAAGGCATGATTGGTTTTGAAATATGAAAAGGACATGAGATTTTGGAGGGACCAAGAGCAGAATGAAATAGTTTGGCTCTGTATCCACACCCAAATCTTATCTCAAATTATAATCCCTGCATGTCAAGGGGGGAACCTGTTGGGAGTTGATTGGATCATGGGGACAGTTTCCCTCATCCTGTTATGATGATAGTGAGGGAGCTCTCATGAGATCTGATGGTTTTAAAAGTGGCAATTTTCACCTATGTGTGTTCTCTCTCTCTCTCCTGTCACCACGTAAGACGTGCCTTATTCCTTTTCACCTTCGGCCATGATTATAAGTTTTCTGAGGCTTCCCCAGCCACGGGGAACTGTGAGTCAATTAAACCTCTTTCCTTTATAAATTACCCATTCTCAGGTAGTATCTTTATATTAGTGTGAAAACGGACTAATTAATATACCAGGTCAGCACACTTTCTATAGTAAGCCACATAGCAAATATTCTAGCCTTTGCAATTTAGATAGATTCTATCCTTACTATTCAAATAGCCACTGTAGGACAGCCAAGGGCACTTTGCAAATAAATGGGTATGGCTGTGTTCCAATAAAACTTGATTTACAATAATTAATAGCAGACTAGTTTTGATCCTTGGGCCTTGGTTTGCTTATCTTGTATATGCTGTCATGGAAAGAGTTGTATACCCTTTTTGGAAAAAGCCATTGCAATGATTCTTAATAAGAATGATATGTTGTTTGGCTAACTTGTGAAATGATCTTGCTCAATCTAGCATGATTATTTGGAATAATGTATAGCCCAGAGTCAAGATTTGCCCTTCTTAAAGAAATTAAAAAGAAAAAATCCTACCTCCTTGGATTCAGAAACTGAAATAAATATCCTGAAAGTCATAATTAGATACACATATTTCACAAAGAGAAAGAATTTATATGAATAGTCACCTATGAACTTTAGATATACATTCTGTTGTTTAATCACATGGTTTTTAACTTAGAATAATAAAATAATAGAAATAATGCTTTTACTTCAATAAGCAGAAAGATGGGTTCAGGGAGGTTAAGTGACTTTTATGGTCATAGCTAGTGTTTTCATTTAGTTGAATTATCAACTTATTTGTTTCCAGTTTAAAAATAATCCTATTGACACTAATTTACCCTAACCCTTCTGGAGATACTCATACTTGTCATTAAGTCTTGGTTTCTGTTTGTTGATACAGTAAAGCCAACCCTATTAACATTTGTAAAACTAACCTTTAGGTTACTTTTGGCAATTTAAAAGTAAACAGGCTTCCAAATTAACCTGTCTTGGGAGGTGGTGTGATTCATAATGACATCCTTTCCTTAGGGTGAAGAAAACCTTAGGATAAAAAATATTTTCTACACGCCTGTAGTCCCAGCTACTCAGGAGGCTGAGGCAGGAGAATGGCTTGAACCCGGGTGATGGAGGTTGCAAGGTTGCAGTGAGCCGGGATTGTGCCACTGCACTCCAACCTAGGTGACAGAGTGAGACTCCATCTCTCAAAAAAAAAAAAAAAAAAATTCTGAGTTCCTCAAATTGCATATATACTGATTAATGCATAAACAGCTAATATTGAGAAAGATGCTGATTTGTTTCTGAATCATGAAGTTTTACTGATTGTCTTACCTGTAGACATTTTAGCCTATATGTTACAATCTGTAGCCAATGATTGTAACCTCCATATTGTGCCCTCCAGTGAAACAAGGGAACTTCAATATGAGGAGCACCCGTCCCTTCTTCTAAACATTCTTAAAAAAGAAAAAAAAATGAAAAAAGAAAGCTCAGCTTCTATTTTAGGTTCAGAAGGTACATCTGGAGGTTTGTTACATGGTAAGATTGGGTGACACTGAGGTTTAGGGTACTAATAATGATCCAGTCACCCAGGTAGTAAGCATAGTACCCAACAGGCAGTTTTTCATCCCTTGTCCCCCCTCTCTTTCCCCCCTCTACTAGTCTCACATATCTATTATTTCCACTTTTATTACCATTTGTTCCCAATATTTAGTTTCTACTCTTAATTGAGAACATGTGGTATTTGGTCTTCTGTTCCTGATTTAATTTGCTTAGGATAATATCCAGCTGCATCTATGTTGCTGCAAAGCATATGATTTCATTCTTTTGTATGGCTGTGTAGTATTCCATGGTGTTTATGTACCACATATTATTTATCTAATTCACCGTTTATGGGCACCTAAGTTGATTCCACGTCTTTGCTATTGTGAATAGTGCTGCAATAAACATACAAGTGTGTATGTCTTTTTGACAGAATGATTTATTTTCCATTGGGTTTTTTCCTAGTAATGGGATTTTTGGAGTTGAATGGTAGTTCTAAGTACTTTTTGAGCTTTGTATATGTGGTATCCAATTCAATTGTTTCATTGTATTGTTCTCTAAGCTTCATTCATGGTGATACACAAAGCTGTTCTTCATTGTTGTTTACTCAAGTATAAAGCTTTCTATTATAAATGACATATGCTTTTTCCATTCTCTTGTTTGTAGATTGTTTTATTACCTTTTGTTTATCTTTGGACTTGTTATGAATGATAAATATTTTTATAACCTATGACTATGTATTATTTTCTGGGGCTTCTTATACACTTGTTTAAAAGTATCTAGTAAAAATATCTACCTAGTAGTGGAAGTGTTGATAGTTGGGATGTGCATATTTAGTTTTACATAATACTTATCAACTTGCAGTCCATAGTAGTTGTATCAGTTGATTTTTCATTAGCAGTGTATTAGGGTCTATGCTGTTACATTTCTTCACAGATGCTAATATTATATGACAAAATTATCACTGCCAGCTGTGGTGGTTTGAATTTTTTTCATTAAGGTTTTATTTAACAAATCCCTAATTACTGACTAGGTTGACGTTTTTAATGTATTTATTAAATATTATTGCATTTTTTTCAGGGAAATGTCTATATTTTTGCCATTGTCTATCTTATGTCAATTGTCTTTCTGCTTTTCATGTATGTTTTAGTCCATTTGTGCTGCTGTAACAAAATACGGTAGACTGAGTAATTTATAAAGAACAGAAATTGTATTTCATCAGAGTTCTGGGGGCTGGAAAGTCCAAGGTCAAGGCACCAGCAGGTTAGGTTTTCTGGTGAGCACTGCTTTCTTTTTCCAAGATGGGGCTTTGATGTTGCATCAGGCATCAAGACATGGGAATCCTGTGTCCTCACATGGTGGAAGGGAGAAGGCCACACAACACAGGAATCCCATGTCCTCACATGGCAGAAGGCAGAAGAACAAATACTGTGTGAAGAAGGCCCTTTATAGGAGCCTTGATCCCAGTCATCAGAAAAGCACACTCAAGACCTTATCACCTCTTAAATGCTCTACCTCTTAATACTATCATATTGGCAATGTTTGAATTTTCTATGGGACACATTCAAACCAAAGCAATGTACACAATGTTATTGTATAATATATACTACAATTATTTTTCGATTATATGCATTGAAATATCTTCTCCAAAGTTGTATTTTTTGCCTGCTATTTAATGGTGTTTTTAATATACAGAAGCTTATAATATTAATATGGTAAAATATATATATACATGTACATGCACACATATGTCTGTGTGTGTAAGTAACAAAACATTTTTGGAAAAAAAATCAAGATTGAACCAGAAAGAAGAAAAGTAAGAAGAAACTTTTAAATTTATTTTTAGAATTTTACAATGTGCAGCAAATCTGAATTTTATAATAGCTAAGAAAAATGTATACAGTCAGTTAAGTTTCCAAATCCTGAAGGCTTTTCAAGAACTAAATTTACATTTCTAGGCACAAGATTAAAGAATTTAATTAATGCTTAAATAATGATCCACCAATACCTATTAATATGCATTTCCATTATTTTTTAAGGAAATTAATAATTTTACTTTCAGTTTTCAAGGTTTATTTCCTGTATTTCAGTCCAAGAAGTATCTTCTACTTCACTTCAGCTCCTGTATATTTAATATGTGGGTTATTAAAAATTTTTTTCTGATAAAAATATATATTTCTAATGGAAAAAATATATATCTTTTAACTATTTAAAAATTTTTATTTTTCACATAAAACTGATGCTCATGTGGAGTACTCTTTATATGCTTCAAGAATGTTTGAACACTGTCTTAGTAGATTGTACTACATGGAATCTGAAGCAAGAAAAACTTCTCGATCATTCATGTTTTCTCATTCTTTCTTCTTTTTTTCGCTCCTGCCCTCCATTCGTTCCCAGAATTGAAAGCCTTCTTTTTCTATTCTCTTAGCCTACTACATTTTCTTTTCTTTCCTTAAAGTATTGACAGTCCCCCAGAATAGAGCTTACTTTCTCAAAAGGAAAGATTTTATCTTGCAAAAACGTGATGTGAACATGCAATTAGAAAGATTTAAATTATAAATTCAAATTTAGTCTCAGAATATCTTTGTTTTTGACATTTCAAGTATCCTAAGTTTAAAATTTCCGGGTCTATTAAATCAAATGTTGATAGTAATAACAAAATTTCTTAATGATTAATAAGATATCAAAAGTAAACATTTAATATTTATAGAGTTAATTCACTAAGGTGTGTCAAGAAAATATGCTATGAAATATTTCTATATATGCCAATTAGTTATTGACTTACACTATATTGAAACTTATGCCAATCTCAACATTGTGTTTCAGAAAGGTAATTTTTTATGTGAATTAACTGTATTGATGAATCCATTATCTATAAGGAACAGAGAAGGGAATTTTTTGTATTGAGTTCCTATAAAAACTTTGCTTATAGTTTGAATGTTTATGAAACATTTTTAAGCTAGCAACTATTTTAACATATTTTACTGGAAAGAAAGGACCTATATAAAATATCATGAGGGTCAAGAGAAGACTAAGATACTGAATCATCTTTGTCCTGTAAAAATTAAAATGTCAGTGATGGTGGTAGTGATCAATAACATTAACACACGTAGTGGTTTTAAAATTTTGAGTTTTATAGTTTTCTTCAGTTGTGCCTAGAAATGAAGAAACTTATAATGTGGGGTCCCTTAAAGTTCCCCTTTCAGCCATAAGATTCCACTTTCTTCTGTATTATAGACTGGTCATAAAATTGAGTTATTTTATTAAATAAATGATTCTGTAGATATTAATAAGTTATTTCCAATACAATAAAAATAAAATTGATATGAATTCATTAAAACATAATACTTAGTTTATAAAATAAATGAATGGACAAAATATTTGAAACTTCCACTTTAGTGCAGGCTACATCTCATAAGAATAAACTCATAATTTTTTTCTCTATAGTTGTTATTTTCTGGTTAGATCAATCCATCTTTCATTTCATTTTTAAAATTGTTATAGAAATAACTATTAAATTCCAGTTCATCTACTGAATTTATTACATAATATGATATCAGACTGCATAATATCACCATAAAAATTGTTTCACCAAGTTATCTCAGCAGTTGCACATTCCAATAATCTCACTGGCCGATTTTTATAAAGACAGTTTAAAAGCCAGTTAGTGGAATCAAACAATTGTTTACTTTGATATACGAGTGAAAGTAATCCACTTGAACGAGTAGCATGTGCAGACACAGTTAAAAATTCAGTTTTAGTATGTCAGTTTCATTACTACTGTCACATAAAAAGACAATAACTCTTATTTTATAGGGATTTGGCATTTTGCATACATTTAACTATGCTTGTATAATTATTCCACCCTGAAATGTAGAGAGTAGAAGATGGGACCTTTAAACACATCCCTTTCCCAAGTAAGAAATAATAATCAGTAAAGCAAAACTACCTATTTACTAAACCGTGACCAATGAGTAAGTCTTTTCTTTCTTTTTTTTTCTTTGAGGCGAGGGCTCACTCTGTAGCCCAGGCTGGAGTGCAGTGGCGGATATAGGCTCACTGCAACCTCCGCCTCTCAAGTTCAAGTGTTTTCCTGCCTCCATCTCCCGAGTAGCTGGGATTACAGGCATGCACCACCATGCCCGGCTAATTTTTGTATTTTTAGTAGAGATGGTTTTTCACCATGTTGGCCAGTCTGGTCTGGAACTCCTGACCTCAGGTGATCTGCCCACCTTGGCCTCCCAAAGTGTTGGGATTACAGGCATAAGCCACTGCACCTGGCCTGATTAAGTCTTTTCTAAAAGAAGAGCATGCATACATACATGGAGAAAAAAAAACAAACATACTTTTTAAATTTATTTTTTACTTTTTTTGAGACGGAGTCTTGCTCTGTCGCCCAGGCTGGAGTGCAGTGGCGCGATCTCGGCTCACTGCAAGCTCCGCCTCCCAGGTTCACTCCATTCTCCTGCCTTAGCCTCCTGAGTAGCTGGGACTACAGGCGCCCACCAACACTCCTGGCTTTTTCTTTTTCTTTTTTTTTTTTTTTTTTTGTATTTTTAGTAGAGATGGGGTTTCACTGTGTTAGCCAGGATGGTCTCGATCTCCTGACCTCGTGATCTGCCCGCCTTGGCCTCCCAAAGTGCTGGGATTACAGGCGTGAGCCACCATGCCTGGCCAACAAACATACTTTTTATGTTTCATTAACTTTTACATAATTCCTATTTATGTCTTTGTGAAGTTTCTTATCACGTGTCTGCTAACTGACATCTATAGATGTTAAAATAAGTCATTTCTAAATTATCTAATCATTTTCTAACAAATTTACACATAAACCATGATAAGAATCATAAAGCAATAGAAACAGATTTTCTTTCTTACTCTTCTCAAATTTTGGAACAAAAGAATCCCTCTTCATTTGTTGTTTTCATTTTCTAATAGTCAGCAGTTCCTGCCACAGCAGCAATGATAGGAGCAGTGTTAGTCTTGAATTCTGAAGGATTTCCAAAGTCATGAAATTGCTGTGGATTGTGCAAATTAAATTATGTATTCTAAAATCACTGAAAGATCAAACTGTTGAGATATAACAACTATAAGGCTGGAGAAAGAGAAACAGAGGCCATCGTGATGCTAGAGTTTAATTTTCTTCTTTCCTGGAAGCACAAACTTACTTGCAATATTGATGGGGGGAAAAAAGCTCAAGAGCCATTGCAAAGCACCAAGGAGGAAATTATGGGGCTGATTTGCTGCTCTAGGAAGAGTCTTAAAGTTAATATGAATCCATATAAAAAAGGGCAATAAGATGTCAAATCCAAACTAAATGCTAGTATCATTTTTAACTCACTGTAATGCAATAAATTTTAGTTATTTCTACTGAGTATAGTCATGGAAGTCAACAAAGGCTATTACCATATACTTCTGTATCCACTGTCGTATGTCAGCAGCCCATATGTCACTATCTAAACAGATTCAAATACTCTATGTGATCTCAGAAAAAATGTTAATGGTATTTTTACACATATACACATTACATAAAATCTTACAAATAGATGTATAGGTATGCATAAGAAAAGTATTAGGTGTACCACTCTGAAATGTTTATAAAAATAAACAATATGCAGTAAATAATACACTTAATTTTAGTAAATCAGATGTTTTATATTGCAAAATATAAAGGAAAACCTAAATTAACTTCTAAAAGTTTTAGTAGAAAATATATGATTTTGAAGAATAAACTAAGAATCCTGGAAGAATCAAATAAATGTCTTGAAAAGAAAAATCAGATATTCATTAGGGGACTCTATAATAAAAGATGATTTTGGAGAGCAAAAATATATGAATGAACCATCTCTACATAATAATTTGAGGAGATATTTCTTTTGTAATGTGTTTGTAGAACATAAAGACTTTCCTTATGTATATGAGAAAATAGAAATGGCACAGTCATGAATTTCATTCTAAAACTTCTCCCTACCCCCTACTACTAACGTATCATCTGATAATTTTTCTAAGATAAATGGATATATGTTAGAATTGCATCTTTTCTTTTTAAATATTTTCTTCTATCTAGACCTAAAGTTTTGCAACAAACAAAACATGAAGAATGGTGTAAATATGTTTTCTTCATGTGTAGAATGAGAATGATAGTATAATTATAAGGTGGAAGGCCATACTTTGTCCATAGGGTTACTGTAAGTCAAAAATGGAAAATCAACAACAACAACAAAAACATGTATGATGTTCTTAGCAGAGTGCTGAGCGCAGAACAAATATTTAATAAATGCCAGTATTATTTTTCAAATCAGTATTTCCAATTAACATCTCATTTTCTGTTTAACATGCAGTTTTTTGTGCATGTGTGTGTGTGTGAGTGTGTGTGTGTGTGCATGCACGTGTTCATTTTGTAGCAAAAATTTCTAAGGCCAGTTTTCAGCAGCCACTTGGAATATTGAAATTATAACTAGATTTAGAGTCAGGTTTAGTAAAGCAACTACTAAATATCAAGCATAGCAGCTAGCTCCTAGAGACAGATTCTGAGAAAAACAAGAAAGACACAATTCCTGGCCTAGATGGCAAAACAGCTCAGATAGCAAAGTCCAGCACAGCACTGCCCAGGAGAGGGGCACCTTGCCTGGCTGGGAGGAGGCAAGAGCAAAACTAGAAAAAGTCCCTGGATGAGGTGAAATCTCATCCTAAAGCATTGTGAAGATTGGCTGGGGGAAAAGGGAGGAATATTTTAGGCCGAGAGAGCACATGGATGAAGGGTGAAGACACAAGATTGTGTTACAGTTAATTTGCATACTAACTCCCAATTCTCTCAATTTCTGTGCAAGTCATTTAACGCTTTGAATGAGCTTTCTCACTATGAATAGAAAATACTATAATGTATGAGCTAGTTCTTCCTAGCAGTTTTCTTGAGGGAGTGATCAGTTGAAATATTATGTGCATAGGTGTTCTATCTGAGATTCCAGTGAGAATATTAATTATAATATTTATATGATTAATTTTTTTTGGTAGAAAAGTTATTTATTCAGTGAATTGTTATTGAATTACGGCTGAAGTATTTAAGGTTTACTGAGTTCTTACATTATGCTTATTCATTTTGGTATTATCTCATTTGGTTTCCACAACCATTCTACGGGCAGACTATTTAATTGCTCAAGGACACCCAGGTAAAATTCGGAAAATCCCAAATTTAAACTCATTAGTGTGGCACCACAGCCCATAAACTCATCCCCTAACCTTACACTCTCACAATATATTATCTATTATTTGGTATACTCTGTGTCTAGTGCCAGGGATAGAAGCTCCTTGCCTTTAAGAAACACACGTAAACTCGTATGGGCCCCCAGATACGTAAATGGTAATTATGGTAAAAGAAGTGATTGGTATTATCAGGTATGAATGAAGGATGTCTGATGTGAATCAGAGATCTGAAAAGGCTTATTTAAGGATGTGATATAGAAGCTGAAAACATGAAAGATGTTTTGACAGTATCAGGCGAAGAAATTGGGAAGGACATTTCAGGCAGAAAGCCTGAGGGTAACATACCCGACCATTCATCCCTGTTTGTCTGAGAACGTCCTACTTTGTGCCTGATGTTCTGGTGCAATTATTAATAACACCCACTTTAACTCTCAGAAGTGTCCTGGTTTAGACGATAAATTATATAGCCACCCTACCTAAGGGCAGGGACAGAGAGTTGTGAGAAAACATAGCATATTTGGCAAAATGCAAGCAATTTATCATGGCTAGAATTCAGAATGTGAGATGGGAATTGTGAAAGACTAGAGAGCCTGAGAATAAAGTATGAAGGGCCTTGCTCCTCAGGCTAGGGGAGTTAGTTTCACTTTAAAGGTGATGGGATGTCACTGAAAGGTTTTAAATAAAGGAGATAGTGTGGTTCTATGATGCTTTGAAAGATCACTGGCATTATTAAGAAGAATATATCTGTATGATGCAAGATTAGTAGGAGGGGGAAAAAGACCTTCATGTAGCACATATTATTCAGAGTCCAACTATGTTCTGGTGTCTTTCTAGGTTCTTAGGACACGTCAGTGAACAAATTGTGTGAGATCCCCCTCCTCCTGGTGCCTTCATTCTAGTAGGGAGAGGCACAGTAACAATAACCATAATAAATTAGCAAACGTAGATCTGGGTGAAAGGGATCAGGGTCATGTTGTAATATTTAAAAAGGTGATGAGGGAAGAATTTAAATTTTATATTTCAGCAAAGATCTGAAGATACTGAGGGAATCAGCTATTCAGATATGTGAGAGGTGTGGTAACTAAAGGGCATAGCTAGTGTAAATTCCCTGAGGTGAGAATGTGAGTGGGAATCCCAAAGATCAGTAAGGTCGCTGATGTAGTTGGATCAGGAACAGCAAGGAGTAGATGAGGATCCCAGACAGGCAGTGAGGGACCAGAACACTTAGGACATTTCAAGCCATCTTTAAGAAATTTGAGTTTTACTCCAAGTGGCACAAGAAGCTGTTGCAAACCTTTAAGGAGAGGAATGGCATACTATGATTTAACTTTTACAAAGATTGCTCCAGCTGATGCTTTGAAAACAAAGTTTAGGGGACAATCAGTAGTTCACAAAAGACCAGTCAGGATGCTATTACAGAAATTCAGATCAGAGATGTTCTGTAGGCAAGAGTGTGCATGGCAAATGGAGACAGTAAAAAAGCATCGATTGTGAACCTAGTCACATACAAGATTGAATTGAAGCCAAAAGAAATGAAAGAAGAGAAAGATGCTTTACAAAGTAAAGGTCAGATTTCTCATGTGGTATAAATGATTTTGAAGATCTTTGGGCCATATTAAAAAATGTATATATTTCTTACAATCAGATGCTACAGAAAATACAGAGAGAGACTGACAAAATATATTAAAAATGGATTTTAATGCTCTTAGTTTAGGACATGTCAAACATACAAGTGCTATTAAGTGTCCTGGGAAAAACTTAACTGTGCTTCAAAATTCAAATTCAAAATCAAATTACATTACCTTTTAAAAAAAAAGTTTGTATGGTAGCAACAAACACCATAAACAATATTTAAAAAGAGGTGTCAAACTGGGAGACTATTTGCAATACAGATTATGTGCAAAAGGGTAATCTCTCCAGTATACAAATCATTCTTATTTATTTATTTATTTATTTATTTATTTGAGACAGGGTCTTACTTTGTCACCTAGGCTGGAGTGCAGTGGCACTATCATGGATCACGGAAGCTTCGGTTTCCTGGTCTCAATCAATCCTCTCACCTCAGCCTTCTGAATAGCTGGAATTATAGGCGTGCACCACCATGCCCATCTAGTTTTCGTGTTCTTTTGTAGACAGAGGTTTTTACCATGTTGCCCAGGCTGGTCTCAAACTCCTGGACCTAAGCGGTCTTTTCCCCAGGTCCACTCAAATTTCTAGGATTACAGGAATGAGCCATTCACACGTCCTAAAAATAATTCTTATAATTTGATAGCAAAAATAACTCTCAAAGCCTGATAGAAAAATGGGCAAAAGCCATGAACAAACAATTCACAAAAACAGATACACAACTAACTGTTACACTTATGAAAATATTCTGGATTCTCCTCATAAGAGAAAAAAATAATAAACTAATACTGTTGTTGCTTTTTACCTATCATATTGGCAAAAATTAATTGATGTCAGATACCATAGTGTCAATATTGTGATTTCCTCACCAGTTCCAATTCTGAGCCTATTTTTAGATCAAGGTCTTGCTGATCTAAAAGGAGATTCTTGAAGGAGGACCTGACAAAGACACTTCAAGAACAGTTAATAATAATGTAAGGTAATTGAAACTTGCTAAGAAAGTCAACCTTGATTGTATCATCACAAATAGATACACAAAATAGAAACTATATGAAGTAATAGGTTAATTAGGTTAATTAGTTTGGTTTTGTTAATTATTTCAGTGTATACATATATCCAAACATCACATTGTACACCTTAAATATATACAACTTTTATATATCAATTATACCTCAATAAATTTGAGCAGGGAAAAAAGAATGTACAGTAAGTGTTTCCCCATTTGTAAATTTGATCTGTGTAAGCAGTAGATGATAGCAGTCTTTATTTCCTTTATTTTCTTTGGTTCGCCTCTTATTTCAATAGCAGCAATGCTGAACTGCTCTATGTAAGTCAGGCTTATCTCAAACTTACAGCACAACACCAGAGGCACAGATACACTTTTCTGCCTCTCGTCCTTCTCTAATGCCGTAGGAGCCTCCTTGACTTATATGCACTTCAGCCCGGAAGTACTGGAGTTAATGTTCTTGGGGTGCCCTCAATGAACAGGAGGTAGGAGCTAAAGGATTAACTAGCCTTTCAAGCAGATAATTCTGTAAAGCAACTGTACATTTCAGGATGTCTGGCAGAGTCCCTTCTGTTGCACACAGCAGTAATAATAAAAATGCACTCTTGAATTGTGTTTTCATCCTCCCCTGACTCACTCTTCTAGGTCTCTTACTTTAGCTTCTTGGGATTAATTCCCAAAGGAACTACTAAACCTCCACAGCAGGATTTTAAGGGGAGCCCCCCCAAAATACTCTTCATAGTCTACCTTCATTTTGTCCTTTTAGAAAACTCTTTCACTATAACAAAACTGAAAACTTTTAATATCTAGGCTTAAACAGAAAAAGTATGCTGTTCCTTGTTCTAGATGAATTTTCCTAATTTGTTTTACATCCCTATATAAGCATAAGGAATGAATTTTATTACCTTTATTGTACCATTTTCGCTCTCTGAAAGAGCGAGAGAGAGATAGAGAGACAGGCTCAAGTAGGCATTTCTTAAAAATAACAAAAACAAATGGGCAACAGGTATATGAAATAAATGTTCAATGTCATTATCATCAGAATTATATATATATAGAGAGAGAGACAGTGAGAGAGAGATTTATATTTATTATGTTAAAAACATTTAATATGAGACCAACCCTCTTCACAAATTTCTAAGTGTACAATAACTAATTGTTGACTATAAGTACAATGACGCACAGCAGACCTGTAAAGTTTATTTATTTTGCTTCATATAAATTTTATGCTAATTGAGTAGTGGTTCTCATTTCCCCCTCCTCTCAGCCTCTGGTTACTACCATTCCACTCATTGATTCTATCCATTTGACTATTTTAGAGACCTGGTATGACTGGACTTATACAGTATTTGTCTTTCCACAGATGGCTTTCAACACCCCCTTCATGTTAAAAACTCTCAATAAACTAGGCATTGATGGAACATATCTCAAAATAATAAGAGCTATTTATGACAAATACACAGCCTATATCATGCTGAACAGGCAAAAACTGGAAGCGTTCCCTTTGAAAACCAGCACAAGACCAGGATACCCTCTCTCACTACCATTGAACATACTATTGGAAGTTCTGGCCACGGCAGTCAGGTGAGAGAAAGAAATAAAGGGTATTCAGTTAGGAAAAGAGGAAGTCAAATTGTCTCTGTTTGCAGATGACATGTTTGCTTATTTGGAAAACCCCATAGTCTCAGCCCAAAATCTTCTTAAGCAGATAAACAACTTCAGCAAAGTGTCAAGATACAAAATCAATGTGCAAAAATCACACGGATACCTATCCACCAGTAACAGACAAACAGCAAAATCATGAGTGAACTCCCATTCACAATTGCTACAAAGAGAATAAAATACCTAGGAATAGAACTTACAAGGGATGTGAAGGAACTCTTCAAGGAGAACTACAAACCACTGCTCAAGGAAATAAGAGAGGACACAAACAAATGGAAAAACATCCATGCTCATGGATAGGAAGAATCAATATCATGAAAATGGCCATACCGCCCAAAGTAATTTATAGATTCAATGCTATACCAATCAAGCTACCATTGCCTTTCTTCACAGAATTGAAAAAAAAAACTACTTTAAATTTTATATGGAACTAAAAAAAAGCCCACATAGCCAAGACAATCCTAAGCAAAAGGCACAAAGCCGGAGGCATCACGTTACTTGACTTCAAACCATACTACAAGGCTACAGTAACCAAAACAGCATGGTACTAGCATCAAAACAGATATAGAGAACAACGGAACAGAACAGAGGCCTCAGAAATAACACCACACATCTATAACTATGTGATCTTTGAAAAACCTGACAAAAACAAGCAATGGGGAAAGAATTCCTTATTTAATAAATGGTGTTGGGAAAACTGGCTAGCCATATGCTGAAAAGTGGAACTGAACCCCTTCCTTATACCTTATAGAAAAAGTAACTCAAGATGGATTAAAGACTTAAACCATCAAAACCCTAGAAGAAAACCTAGGCAATAAGGACATAGGCATGGGCAAAGGCTTCATGAGTAAAACACCAAAATCAATGGTAACAAAAGCCAAAATTGACAAACGGGATCTAATTAAACTAAAGCGCTTCTGCGCAGCAAAATAACCTATGATCAGAGTGAACAGGCAACCTACAGAATGGGAGAACATTTTTGCAATCTATCTAAAAGGGCTAATATACAGAATCTACAAAGAACTTAAACAAATTTACAAGAAAAAAACAAAAACAACCCTATCAAAAAGGGGGCAAAGGATATGAACAGACATTTCTCAAAAGAAGACATTTATGCAGTCAACAAACATATGCAAAAAAGCTCATCATCACTGGTCATTAGAGAAATTCAAATCAAAACCACAATTAGATACCATCTCATGCCAGTTAGAATGGTGATCATTAAAAAGTTAGGAAACCACAGATGCTGGAGAGGATGTGGAGAAATAGGAATGCTTTACACTGTTGGTGGGAGGGTAAAGTAGTTCAAATGTTGTGGAAGACCGTGTGGTGATTCCTCAAGAATCTAGAACTAGAAATACCATTTGACCCAGCAATCCCATTACTGGGTATATACCCAAGGGATTATAAATTGTTCTACACATGCATATGTACATTTATTGTGGCACTATTCACAATAGCAAAGACTTGGAACCAATCCAAATGCCCATCAATGATAGACTGGATAATGTGGCACATATACACCATGGAATACTATGCAGCCATAAAAAAGGATCAATTCATGTCCTTTGTAGGGACATGGATGAAGCTAGAAACCATCATTCTCAGCAAACTAACACAAGAACAGAAAACCAAACACCTCATGTTCTCACTCATAAGTGGGAGTTGAACAATGAGAACCACATGGGCACAGGGAAGGGAACATCACACACCGGGGCCTGTTGGGGGATGGGGGGTTAGGGGAGGGATAGCATTAGGGGAAATATCTAATGTAGATGACTGGTTGATGGGTGCAGCAAACCACCATAGCACGTGTATACTTATGTAACAAAACTGCACGTTCTGCAGGTGTATCCCAGAACTTAAAGTATAATAATAATAAAAAAGAATGATTTCTTTAAGCTTCATCTGTTTTGTTTCATATTGCGGAATTTCCTGCGTTTTTTTAAGCAGAATAAATAACATTTTGTTTTCTTTTTCCATCATCTGCTGATAGACATATAGATTATTTCCATGTTTTAGCTATTGTGAATAGTGCTCCAACAAACATAAGAATTCTAACATTGCTTTGAGATCCATTTTCAACTCTTTTGGATAAATACTCAAAAGTGGGAACATATGGTAGTTCTATTTTTATTTTTTTGAGAAACCTCCATGCTATTTTCATAGCAGCTGAACCATTTTGCAATTCCTCCAACAGCGTGAAAGGTTTCAATTTCTCCATATTCTTGAATACACTTTTTGTCTTTTGTTTTTTGATAGTGTCTATTTATCCTGTCAGCTATAAGATGATATATTGTAATTTTGATTTGCATTTATCTGATGATTAATGACATTGTGCATTTTTTAAATATACCTGTTGACCATTTGCATGTTTTTTAAAGAAATGCCTATTCAAGTCCATTTTTATTGGGTTATTTTATCTTATTGACTTGTAGGAATTCCTTATATATTTTGGAAATATTTTTATTATCAGATATTTGGTTTGTAAATATTTTCTCCCATTTCAGAGGCTGCCTTTTCAAATTCTGTGGCTTATGTCCTTTGCAATGCAAAGACTTTGTAGTTTGATGTAGTCCCACTTGTTTATTTTCATTTTTGTTGCCTGTGCTTTTGGTGTCATATTGATAAAATCATTGCCAAGACCAAACTCATGAAGTATTTTCACTGTTTTCTTGTAAGCATATCACAGTTTCAGGTCTTACATTTCAGTTTTTAATGTGTTTTGAGGCATTTCACATTCTAATTTCAAAATATATTACAAAGCTATAATAATAAAAACACTATGGTACAGACATAAAGACATATAAACCAAAGGTACAGAATGAGAGCCCAGAAATAAAGGTAATAAAGCACTTCTGTGACCAATTTAATAAGTGCAAAATTTTGCCACTTCATGTCACAAAAATTTGAAGTAGTGCCTATCAAGCATGGAGAATTATAAGCCAGAAGATAGGAAGCTTTGAAAGTATAGTTTGAGGAAGGCCTAATACATGTAATAATGAAATCAATATTTGCTGAGTGCTTCAGAAGTGCTACACCTTGCACTAGACCACTTTACAAGCATTAGCTCATATAATTCTCACCTCACTCTGACATACTTGCTAAGTTCACTTTGGCTAGTAAGTTGTCAAATTCTTCAGTGTAATTATTGCCGATTGTTAAAATATTTGCTATGATGCAAAACATATTTTTATGAGATATTATTTTACTCTATAGTAGTTTATATCATTTTATACTGACATCAGAAAATAAAATTTAATTACCACTCTCAGTCATGTTGCTGGTATCATGTACGTTCTCTGTGTAGCCATTAGTGACTCAAACTGACACTATCATAACATTTCTAAAAATGCAGACTCGTTGTGATCCCATAAGGCAGCTGCAGGAGTGTATGCATTTCCTATCCTGGCATGGCCTTGGCTAGTTGCCTCCTCTGACTAGGATCCTCTCGTTATCCACATGCTGATGGTGTGAGATGATGAGTGCATGTACCTAATTAGAGAATTTCCAGCAATGTGGAGAAAATGAATCAGGAGCTCTATATCATTTCTCAGATTCTGGCTATATGTGGTGGACAGGATATAATTTTTCTATGCTGATAAAAAATGCAACATCTTTTCCTTGAAAGTAGAAGACCAATTTTTACATATGACACCTGAGACCATTTGAAATAAAATTTTGAAAACCAGAGAACAATTTGGCTGCCTCAACTTCTTGGCTAGAATGCACTATCATAGAATTTAGATTCTTTCCTTGGGGACATACCTCTAGATTTGGAGAAACTTGGATAGCAAGGAATTAGAGTGATATCACAGCTTTAAATACCAGCATGAACATGCAAATTTTTCTAATATTATCAACTTCTCAGTACATGAGGACATTAATGATACAGCTTGAAAATGGGGGCAAATGAATCCCCAAATTTGTAACCCACCAGACAGTGACCTTATATAAAACAAATACGAGCATACTTACTTTGAAGAAATGTTCCTATGCATATCAAATGACTTTTGGATAACTGAATGAATGAGTTAATGATATGACCAAATCTAAATCTTAGGAAACTGTAGTTGCAGGAGGTCCTTTTCAGAAAACTAATTAATGAGTAAAATATTCATAGTAAAACATACTCACGTCAGTAGAAAAAGATATTCTCTGGAAGCATTTTGACCATTTTTACTGAAGCTTTTAGAGATGTCTATAATTTCCTGAACAAATAGAGGGTTGCAATACATAAGTTAAACTACAAAACTTATTTTTATTATGCAACAGCATTCTTTTTCAGACCAACTTAGTTTTATGTTCATGTAAGTCACAGAAATTATTTCATTTGGCAAGATTATCAAATTACCAATATCAAAGGCCGTAAGCCCTAACCATGTTTGTGTAACAGTTGAAACAGAGAGGCTGCTAATGATTTGAACTCCCTATATTATTCTACCAACTAATTACTCAAAACTGCTATATAATATTCTTTCCACTCCTGTTGAGAAAATGCACACTTGAGTTGCTCTTATTAAAATCGTGCACAGCATAGAAAAAATGTCAAAATTCCAAAGATAAATTTCATTTGATTGGATATACATTCATTCATCTTAATTATTTTTGACACCTTCTGCATTATGCTACAAGCGTCTCAAGAGAAAAGAGAGGGCTTACCTCCTGTAAGAGCAGTTTATTGAGAGTGACATGCTATTGTCATTATCTGAAAATCCTAAAAACCTACTTTAAAAATACAGGAAAATAATGAAAAATATAACCTAAATGAAATACAGCTGTGCAAAGTAACATACCATGTCATATATTAGTTGCTAATAAATATTTCTCATAAATGTCCATGAAATACAAAGTTGCATTCAACAACATTTTCTTAAATATATGTGAAAGTACACTTTGCAAATTGTCAAATTCCAAAATAGGGAGAATTTCTCAAACAATCATTTCTGAGTGAAATAATTGTATATATGTTATGGTTAAGCATCACATGAATGAGTTGCTCTTAGCTTAGGAAAATGTTCAACTTTCTCATATATTGTTATCATCATTCAAAAGTCTGAAATTACAGAACTGTAGAGTTACACATAATAAATAGGCAGAACTGCAATCAGACTATTTATTCTAGTATCTCTGTCAAAGGAGATACAGAGGAAAACATAGTTACTAGAAGGCAATTGTGAATTCACAGGGGGCTAACATTCTCTTCAGTGACCAGGATGGGCTAAGTTTGAAAAACATCTGAAGATGCATGAGGAAGGGTGAATAATAGGTAAAATCAGCAGTGAAAGTAGCCTTTTGAAATTTGAACAGCGATCTGAAGCAAAGGGTGAGGTAGTGGGGCATGAACAATAAATACATGTTAGATATTTCATCTGAGTTAGACAAAAGATATCATAAATATAAATTAAAGCAAAGATCAGTTATATATTAACCATATACATATATATATATGGTTATGTAAATTGAAAAAATACAAAAAGGCAACAGTATTAGTATACAGAGAAAGGAATTCTGAGGATAACATCGAGGCACTCCTTTATGTAGATGAAATCTAGAGACCTTATACTTATTCTTCATCTTCCTTCTGGTTAATCCCCTTCTGCATGATGTTTCTAGCCCAGATTCTAATTGTCTAGTACCTTGATCCTTTCTCATCAATGCCCTTGGTTTGGACACTTTCCTTTTCTTAATTCAGCTTGCTTTCACTAGGATTAATCATCTCCAAATACTCTGCATTTTACTATAGGCTGCTTTTGAGGTCTGTAGTATCTGTTCATCACCATCTCAAGGCCAGCCACCGTATTAACATTTTTTGTTTGATCTTGGGCTCCTCAGCCTTGCTTTCAAACTTTTTATAAATGTGACTGCACATTACCTAGCCAACAATACCACCTTCTGCTCTAACAAAAACATAGTGATCAAGTTATATGTACCTTTTTCTGTTTTTTCTTGCTGCTGAGCTTGAATTCCTTCTTTCTTTCAAACCCCTTTGAAATGTCATGGATTTCCCTCCACCAGTCCTCAAAATTCCCATTCTTCAAGAATTAGCTTGGGTCTTGCTTATTTCAGAAATACCACTCCAATAAATCTAGTCACATGAAGACCATAGAATTATAGAATTATTAAATTCTAGAGATGGAAGGAAACTTTAGGAACACCCAACAACAAGTTAGTCTTCAGAAAGATAAGAAAGGGAGACCTCAGTTTTAAGATGAGTTGAATTCATCTAGCTACTGGAAGATTGTCCTTTCCTCTTCCATAACTTCTTAAGCTTTTTGTTTCTTAATTAGTAGGGGAGATGGCATAGTCTTCCATGGAAAGCCCAAGTGTGGGACTCAAATCTGTGTTTCAAACCCAAATCATCTAATTATTAATTGTATAATCTTATAAAAGTTAGCCTTTTTCCCTTTTACCTTCAAAATATCAACAATAATAAATATCTCAAAATGTCATTGCAAGGATTTAATGAGAGAATGAAAGTGATCTCTTCATTTTACTACCTTGCACGTAATAGGTCCTCACTACATATAACTAATTGCTTAATTTGTGTATGCTTTGTTTTTCAAACTTACACACAGTATTCTAAGGACAAGAACAGTATTTTTACTTTTTTCTTTGTTTTCCTCTTATTAACTAATATCATAATTGTATATTAGACATTTGATACATAATTTTTCAATAAATGTAACTCTCCCTTTATAGTTCTCCCTTTATATTTCTTCTTGTTAATCTCTTACTGAAAGTGTGTTCACAAAGGACATGCTGAAGCCCTATCTTGAGGTCTTACAAGAGAGCTGGATACTTACACCAAAAAGCACAAATAAAGGAATGAGTATGCCGCTTTATAAAATATATAATGCTACCAAGTTTCCATTTACCAGTGTTTGCCAATAATTTGAAGAACTCTTATTGGCTATAGTCAGAAAGTGTCATTTTCCACTGAGCAAAAGGACTTCATAATATTGGGGAGAATTCTTGAATCTGACATTGTTAAACATTGGAGATTTTATAAAATCACATTTTATAAGCATTTTTGAAAATATTTAAAATGGAGCAAATTTTTACTTTGTTCTGAATAATTAGTGTCAGGGCTCTTCTGGGACTAGACTAACATTCTGAATAGATTAATGTTAGCTTCGCTACATGGTGGTAATATGGGTGGAGGTACAACTAACAAATGCTGATAATATCATCGAACAATTTCTGTGACTAATTTTGCATAGTGCTTCCTTCAATATTGTTCTGTTACTTTGAATGCAGTAAATTGGACTTGAGCATGGAATAAATTGCATGAACACTCATATTCATGTAATATCTGATTCTATAGCCTAGTATCATAAAATTAATATAATACCCCCGTAGGTATACTTTTTAAGAAAATAAATATATTAATTGGGCTGTTAAAAACACTTGCAAATAGGAATAATTCCATGCTGGGATATAGCATCAATATATCATTAATGTTAATAAAGAGGCCCAAAACTATTAAGTAAAATATGTAATATTATTCATTGCTTCAGCATGCAGAATTGGCTGCTTAGGTATTTTTATACGAGGCACTAAGATTGCACTTTGGATTATAAACACATTGATATGCTTTCTTTAAATGTAGACACTGAATGCCCACATTTCAAATCGAGGGCTAAAACAGAAAATAAATTGCATTGAATATTGTTTAGTAATATTATAAAGGAAAAAAGATACTTTTTTTTTTTTTTACATTTAAGGTATTCTTTATTGCCTCCTCCCAAACATTTTGCCATTTAATACCAAATAAATTCTTTCCTAAAGTCACAAATACATGAGAGACATTTTAAAAGTCATGAAGTTTATGGCATTTGTAGTACAACAATAACTCCAAGATAATTGGAAGGCCAAGATATTTAAATGAAAATAGTTAAATATTATTTTTTCTTGAGAGATATTTTCCCCTCCCTTACTAGTTGTCAAACCACATCTATTCAATTAAATATTATGGATATTTATGGGGATTCCAAATATTCTAGATATACCTCTGTGCCTTTAGTTACACAATTGTAGGATAACTGTCAATATAGAGGTATGCTTGTAATGGGAAAAAGAACATAGTCCCACTAGGAAACTAGAAAATATACCTAACTCTTAGAATCCATTAAATCAATAAGGCTCTTCTCAGGCTAAACACCTTACTGTAATCTCTATACCTACGGTTACTTCTTGGAAAGAACACTTGCTCTTTATCACTATGAAGAGTCTTTTGACTATTTATAGTGCTTAAGCTGACCCTCTAGCTCTAACATTTATTTCTCCAGGCTTTACAAACCTGGTTCCTTTAGCCTTTTCTCCTAGGACACATTTCTTAAATTGTTAATCATTTTTATTACTCCTCTTTGGTTTCTTTCCAAATTCTCTTTATCATGACTCAGTTAGGGATATTTAAATGCAACCTACTATGCTAATAAATGTTTGACCACTAGTGGAGTTAAGAAGAAAATGTCCTTTGTGATTTATGTAGACACTATTTGCCTGAACTCTCCCTTGTTAAGGATTAGGGATAGTGGATACCTTGAATTCTTAAGATACTGCCTTGAATGTTAAAATCAGTGTATTTTGACAGAGCCAGAATTGGAAACTGATTTAAATTATGCAGAAAGCATAGCATAAAAGAATAAAAGCATCAGAGAGTAAAAGACAGAGAAAGCAAGTGCCAACAACATAGGCTCTGAAAGAAGTTGAAGTGTTTCTGGTTTACTATTATTGGTTAGCTGACTATTTGTATAGGATCAGGGCAGATTGAATTCAATGTATATTTAAGGCAAGCATAATTTTTGTTTTAGCTTCAGAATATTTGGCCTTTTTTCAGTTATTAAAATGTATTTAAAGTTGATTTGCTTGCAATTATTCCAAATAAAATGGCATGGTAAAACATTGAACTGTGTAAGGGAAATCTTCGATTTCCAAAACTTCTCCCAAAGAGCCATTCATTTTGAGATATTAACAAAGTAGGTATGTTATTTGACCAATTTGAGATCAATAAAATGGTACTGCTTTTCTTGCCTATGATATGAAAATATCACGTGTTTAGTAAATTTTTTGTATTTTATTCACTGTTGTACACTGTTGCCTTGAACACTGTGGCAGCTCCATAAACATTTGCTGAATGAAGAAATCAATGAACTTTATGATCTCTGGTTCTCAGTGCTGGTGAGTAGCAATGCTATATTCTAGTCTGTACCAAGTTTTAAAACCAAGACTCATTTTTGACATTCCTGCCTACCATTTGTCATTCTTTTCATCTAATCTTTCACTAAATTCAGAAGTGTCAACTCTCCAATCCGGCCCCTCCTCTTACTTTCTTATATGCTTTGACTTATTTTGTGTCCCTCTAACTTATTTTGTGTCATCTGATTTATTAAAATTGGTTCAGACACCCCTTTTGCTCACTCCTGACACAATCTTCCAAATTTTTTCAGATTAATTAGAGTAATTTTTTAAAAGTACAAGTATAATAGTGGCACATCCCAACTTTAACATATCCATTATATTTGAAATTAAGAAAAGTCACTGTGTTAGCACATGAGTTCCAGGCTATATCTCTAGCTTATTTCCCTGTTCTTTCCTCTAGTCCTAGCTATTTCACTACCCTACATGGACAAAGAAAACTTTTAACAGTCCCTCTCCTTCACCCTGCTCTTCTGTTGACTGAACTCATGGCCACTAGCCCACTCCAAAACATCAGCATCTCACTTTCTCACAGTTTCATAACACTCCCCATAGCCAAGGGTTTGTAGTTATTTTTAAAAATTATGCTTTTGTACATGCTATTTTTAAATTTCAAATTCCAATACTTTGTTTTCCCCGATTTTCGCTAATTGAAGGTACCAATTTCAATTAATATCTTTACTTTTTTAAAACAACAGTTAACAGTTGACTACATATTTCCGATTACACATTTTTCTTTGTTTGGTTTCTAAGAACTTACAATCTCTGGCATATCTCATACTGTAATAATAGTGTCTTTTTTTGTGGTCCCAGCTATTCTAATACTTCATCTATCAAAATATTACATACTGATGAATCATGGAGACTTGATCTACAATCTGGTTTCACTGAACTCCTTTCGTGGCAGAACTAATCCAAAATATGGCTTCAACTTTCTTTTTTTCCGAGTGTTGATGGCTAACAAATTATATTTGCTACTCAGACATCCCTCTGAGCTGTAGGCATGTGAGACATCCTTCTGGATAGCTCTCAGGAAACTTAAAAAAAAACACACACACATTTAAACATGTACTCATTTAGCCTGTTTTTCCTCTGCATTTCCACCTTTTAGAAATGCAGCAACATCCTTTTAGTTCCTCAGTCAGAAACACTTTGACAGTCCTTTTTCAACCTGCTCTTCTGTTGACCAAATCCACAGCCACCACTCCACTCCACAGCATCAGCATTTCACTTTGTTTATTTATTTTTTGAGACAAAGTCTTGCTCTGTCACCCAGGCTGGAGTGAAGTGGCATGATCTTGGCTCACTGCCACCTCTGCCTCCTGGGTTCAAGAGATTCTTCTGCCTCAGCCTCTGGAGTAGCTGGGATTACAGGTGTGCGCGGCCACACCAGGATAATTTTTGTATTTTTAGTAGAAATGGGGTTTCACCATGTTGGCCAGGCTGATCTAGAACTCCTGACCTCAAGTGATCCACCCTCCTCGGCCTCCCAAACTGCCGGGGTTATAGGTGTGAGCCATGATGCCCAGCCCTCTTACTTTCTTACTTACATTTTTAATATTGCCCCTTAAAGACAAATGTATCTTTTGAAAATAGAAATCTAATTTTGTCACTCCACTATTTAAGTCCATTTTATGTTTTTCTATTTCCCTTAAGTTATAAAAATGTGACCATGACTTACAAGACCTATCTTTAACATTTCACCACTCACATCCTTCCTTTTTTGCTATTTCTCCTCTCTTCATATGGAATGTCTTTCAGTTCTTTCATGATAGTAACAATGCCATTGATTTCAGCTCTTTAGCCCAATGTTACAGTAGTTATTCATGATTAATTTTCTTTCCCAAGTTATACGTTTCCTAAAGACAGTGCATATTTAACATACTATCTGGCATTTACTAAATGTTTGGTAAGTATTTGTTGAGTGACTGAAAGATCAAAACCTGAATGCTGTTAAAGGTGATGCACAAGTATATTTATCAAATTATTTTGTCATTTTCCCTTCCTTTCCTGTGATAGTGAACAGTTTAGTATATATTGCCTAATTTGTTTATTTCTATCTCAATTTAATTTTACTAAGTTTTGGTTGTTGTTGTTACTTTGTTTTTATCAATTTGTGCTTGAAAGAACCCCACTTCGTTCTTTGTCTCTTCCTTCCTTCCCCTCTTTCTCTCCTTCCTTCCTTCCTTCTTCCCTCTCTCTCTCCCTCCCTCTCTTCCTTGCTTCCTTGCTTCCTTCCTTCTTTCCTTCCTTCTTCCCTCCCTCCCTTCCTTTCCCTTCCCTTCCCTCCCACCCTCCTTCCCTCCCTTCTTTCCTTCCTTCCTTCCTTCCATCTTTCCTTCTTTCCTTCCTTTTTACTTTACTTCATTAATCATATAATATTTAATACATTTTGCTAGGTACTTCACTATGCACTGACATTTAAAACATTAAAAATAGTTTATAAGGCACCTTTACTTTCTACCACCACATCTTAAGTTCCACATTGACTAATCACAACTCTTATGAATTTTAATTAGAACTTCATTTTTAGAAGTGAAGGCTGTGCCTAAAAACTGTCCATTACTTTCCATTGAACTTTGAATAAATCCTAGTTTATTTACATTTTAACAATAACCTCTCATGAACTCATCTTTACCTACTCTTTCATCTTTTATCATACCACTTTTACCCTTTCTCACTATGTTCTTTTTCACACAGAATTTTTTTTAAAACCTCAAGCCGCTTCTTCTTCAGGCCTTTGAAAATGCTAGCCCCTCTTTCTGATATCTTTCCAGGCATCTTGACATTACTTGTTTCCTCTTTCCCTACTGGGTCTCAATTTTAATGTCTTTCTCTCAGAATAGTCCTTTCTGACTATGCAAGCTAAATTGGGTTTCTATTCCTATATATTCTCTCCTATCAATCTGCTCAATTATTTTCCTCAATGATAACTATGTATTTATTTAACAATTCTCCTGTTTATTAACTTTCTTCCCAATGAGACTGTAAACTATAGGAGATCAAGGACCTTGTCTGTTTTGTTTATTATTACTGTAAAGTCATGTCACATCAGGTCTGGCCAAGAAATGTGCAGCGATTAAGTAAATAAATAGAGCCTTTCAATTTCCAGATGTATCAATGAAATTGATACACTATGGCTCTCTTTTTTTTTGCATCTCTGGAATGAATATGATTCAAGTCATGCCAAGAAACTCCTTTGGTCTCTTTCTCCTGCTCATATGTTGACAAAACAACACAGGCCCTCAGGTCCTGATGCCCGTTCAGAGGGTCCTGGTTTTGCCTTTATCACATCCTGAGAGTGACAGTCACCTGAAAAGACGATATCTTGTGCCCTTTGGCATGTCAGACTCTGGGAAGCTGGGCTGGGAGACATCCAGACTGACTCAGACATTCATTGGTGTTCCAGGGGACTACTGGGAATGGGTAGGGTGCTGGCAGAGGTGTAACTTAAAGAAAAATTCATAGGCTGGGATAATTTTCACAGTTAAATCTGGGAAAACTCAAACAAAAAGAATGTAATGCTGAATATTTCACTGCAAACTTAATGATGGTACTCCAAGCAGAATCAACTGTCATTTTCTTTGTACTATACTTGCTAGTAATTCAAAACTCATCCCCCACCAAATACTCATTCCAACTAATCCTCATTATGACAATTCACTTATTTCATACCCCTTTAATGCTTACGTATTGGCTACATACCTATTACATTGTAAATCTTGGTTTAAAATCCTTTCAGAGATAATTATTCTCTGTTAGAAATATCATTTTATTTTGAGTCAGAAGAAAGCCATTTTGCGCTTTTGCACAAATGTCTTACTCTTTCTGGGCTTCAGTTTGTTTACTTATTAGGGCTGGAATTCTAGTCATGCTTCTTTCTCAAAGATTTCTGTGGAACCTAAGGCAGCAAACTCTGAGTTTCAAAGAAACACAGCACACATCAAATATTAGTTTTCAAAACTACATCCGTATCAAACAACTTTAATCTCATATTCATTTCTTTCGTATTCATAATTATCTGGCTTTCTAAAACATGGCTATGCATCTCTCTTTGTCTCTTTATTCTACACTGAGAAAAGACTCTGCCAGTTTCTGCTGCCTGCAATCTGTTAGCTAGAAAGATTCATGGCATGGTAATCAGGTCCTGAAGACATAACAACTTTGGGCTCACTGTTCCTTTTTCTGTTGTATTCCATATAAATATCACAGAAACTCTTTCTTTCTGTGTTAGGTCCCTTACAGCTGCTTTAATAAATCATGACAAACTTAGTGGCTAAATAAGTACGTACTTTTTAAAAATTTTATAGTTCCGGGGGTCAGAAATCCAAAATAGGTTAGCATGGTTGCATTTCTCCTAGAGGCTCTAGATGAGAATTTTGTTCCTTGTCTTTTCCAGCTTATAGTAGCCACCCCAGTTCCTTAGTTTTTGGCTCTTTTTTCTATCTTTAAATTTTCTATCTTCAAAGCCTGCAGTGGAGCATCTTCAAATCCTATTTTCTTTCTTGTTTTTTTTTCTCTCTGTCTCTGTCTCACACACACCCCTCTGTTTTTGTATGTACTTCTCCATCTCTGACTCTAATTATGACCTTCTTACTTCTTTCTTGTAAGGAGCCTTAGATTGTGCAAACCAAAAGTAATCATCCTATCTATCTCCTGGTCCTTAATTTACTTACATCTACAAAGTACCTTTTGCCATGTAAGGTAACATGTTCACAGATACCAAAGATTAAGAAACATTAGGACATGGACATTTTTGGAGGACCTTTATACAGCCTACCATACTTTTCTTTCCTCAAATAACTAAATTGGTGAGAAATGCATTTGACCACACAGTATGAACTCAAGGCTAAGCTAACACAGCATTATTATTGCTTCCTGTCTTGTTGATACACTCATTTGGATCTCCTCTCCCATTGCCTCACTACTCACTCCCATTTGACAACTGGAACACACACAGAACTTCATGCCTATCCAGTACACTTCCACATCCTTAGAGTCCAGCTTTTCAAAAGCCAAGCCACTATTATCCACAAACCTCACTATGGAGGATAGATAGGCCTTCCTGTCACCATCACGGCCCCTGCTACCTTGCAGTGTACATTGCATGTGAAAGATGACCTTCAGCACCACCAAGAGCTTCTGTGATTGAAGGTCACTTATGAATGAAATCTGGATTTTTGCTGATACTAATGACAGTAGGTACTATTACTCACTCTAGGTCCAAGGATGTTGGTGACAAATTTCCATATTAGTTAAGTATCTATTTAGAAAACAAATTGTAGAGGTTTTTAAAGTAGAGACTTTTGCATACAAAAGAGAAAAGATAAATATCTTAATTTGGTGCTGAAATGTATGTTTAATGTAATATTCTGACCAAAGACCTTACATTCTACATTGGGATGCCAGTAGCTCTTTTCCTTTTTTGTTTTCACAAAAAACCTGTATAAAGTCTTATTCTGGTAGGATTAAGATCAAGATCTCTTAATGTTCTGATCATGTATATTATTGTTTTTTAAAAATTCTTCCTGTATTAGTGATATATATCCTACTGACACATGGAAATAAACTAAAAGTATTTATCATGATCTCTATGTATTATCTTTCATATATATATATACACACACACATATATAATTTTGTGTGTCTCATACTATTTTGTTGTTGGTTTTTTTTTTTTGTTTTTTTTTTTTTGAGACGGAGTCTCACTCTGTTGCCCAGGCTGGAGTGCAGTGGCGCGATCTCGGCTCACTGCAAGCTCCGCCTCCCAGGTTCACGCCATTCTCCTGCCTCAGCCTCCCGAATAGCTGGGACTACAGGCGCCTGCCACCGCGCCCGGCTAATTTTTTTGTATTTTTAGTAGAGATGGGGTTTCACCTTGTTAGCCAGGATGGTCTCGATCTCCTGACCTCGTGATTCGCCTGCCTCGGCCTCCCGAAGTGCTGGGATTACAGGCCTGAGCCACCGCACCCGGCCTCATACTATTTTTATCCTACAAGGTTGGAATTCAAAAATAGCCTTTATACCTGTAGCGTGGAATATTTCACGTACATTTATTCTGATTTCAGATTTTAAATAATGGAACCTCCATTAGCTGATTTAATCAGGCTATGTTTCTCTCCATTATGCCTTATAAAACATATTCTTTAAATGTATTCTTTCACTCCTGGCTCTACAAGTGTCTGTCCTTCAGTTGGGCTAAAGCCCAACTGTTGAGTGCTCATTATGTGTTGAGCATAATGCTGAGAGCTAGCGTTTCAGAGGTGTGTAAAAAGAATCCTGGCCACTGCTTTCATGGAGCTTATGGTCAAGAGAGGGAGAAAGCAATAAACAAATATTTACACACATTGAAAACTTTCATAAAACATGCTGTAAAGAAAACTACAGTGTTGTTATATGAATCTAAAACAGAAGCATTCACCTAGTTTGAATAAGCATGAAAGGCTCCCCTGAGCAAGAGACATCTGAGTTGAGATCTCAAAAATCATTAGCAATTGACTAAGAAAGTGAAACTGGGTGAGAAGGCATTTCAGGCAGAGAAAACCATTGTCTGAAGCCTCAAAGTCTGATGCATGGAAAGTTGATGTGGTTTCAGTTAGTCACCTCATTTCCTACATATCCTACTGACATATGGAAATAAACTAAAAGTATTTATCATGATCTCTATGTATTATCTTTCATTGCAAAAAGGTATATGCACTCCTACATATTAGTGGTAACAAGCACTGGGATCTATATATAAACTCTGTGAACACTCTATGAAATTACATAATTTGTTTTATATGTGAAAAAAAGTTATTTCTACCAACAGCAAAAATGTTTTGAGTCATGGGCTGGGTCTATTTTTGGAAATTTCCTAACAGCACCATATCTAGTGCCCTAGAAAAATATTGGCTGCCTGTCCATGAAGAAAAACATTAATCTATGGAACCAAAGCAAAGAGAGATCCACAATTTTCTAAAGCAAACAATACTTTCTTAAAAAATTAACAGTATCTAAGCACTAGACATTCTCATGGCAACTTAACTTAGAGATACAGGATTAGGTAACTATGACTATTTTTAATTAAATCTCTCTGGCTGGGGGATTAAATTAAACACAGTCCTTTTTTTGGACTTTGTTTTTTTCAGCCAAGCAAATTTTCATAATGACACATGTCTATTATCAATCTTATATTCTAGAATAAATGAGGACTTTTAAATACAGTTGAAAAGAGTGTATAAATATAACAGTGGGGAAATTTTGGACCTGCATGACTTGAAATGATCAGGTAATGAAATGAAACAGGATGTTCATAGATGATATAGCATCAGCACAGTTGACAACCAACATAATTTGGGGGAAAGCCAGCTGCTATATCTTAAGTTTTATTCAATAAATAAATTCAGTATTTTATTTCTTAACTGAATGCAAGATAAGAATACATGATCTAATGCCAGATCATGAATTTTGTAACAGAAAACACATCATGGTGCCTAACTTATAATTCAAATTATAAACTAGTCAATGATCATGGAGTCATTTTTCCTACATGGTGAGTCATCTAATTTACAACTTAGAAAAGCAATGATAATTCATCTTCTAATTTTATTTGTGATGCTTAACAATGTTATAGAGCATGTAAGTGTTTTCTCTCAGTGCTAAATTTAAAATCAATATAAATCAGATGTGTTTGAATTACAAAGTGTTTGCAACAGGAAAAACAATAAAGCTTGTATCTGCAGTATTTATATTGTGAAAATATTTCCACATAAGTAAATAGAAGTGTGAATGGTAACTTATTTTCAATTTTATCATTTTACCTCTTATATAAATACATAACAGATAACTCAGATCTCTAAATGGAATAAGACTGTAAATAAATGTACTAAAGAAGGACTCTCAGTTTGGTTTTAAGCAGAGATTAATTTTTTATCGCTGGATGGGCTTATTCCATTAAGTACCTCTCTTGCCATGTCCATCATCTCCCCCAGTTTATTTTCTACACAGTAATAAGGAATCTTTTAATAATGTAAACAGGTTTGTATCAATTCCCTGCTTAAAATACACATCACATTATTCTTCCATTGCTCACAGGATTCTACTTCATGTGATTCCTGCTCAACCCTCTGGCCTCATCTCATGCCACAAATCCACCTTCTTTACTACGCCTCAGCCTAACAAGCATTTTTCAGTTTTTAATATAGTGCAAACTCTTTTCAACCTCAGGGCCTTTACACAAATCAATCTCTTTGCTAAAAAACTCTTCTCGTGCTAAAGCACAGCTGGCTTCATCTCACCCTTCATTTCCAAATTTAAGATTACCTTGTCAGAGAAGCCTTTTCTCATCACTCAGTGTTAAGTAGTTCATTTTCCCAACACAAATGTACACCTTTATATTTTTATTCTCTGACTCTTTGATCTTTTCCTTCATTGGAATTTATTAGTTTATTTACTCTATTCACTAAACAAGAAGGATAAAAACCAAGTTTTTCTTATTCAATATAATATTCTTAGTTCTGGTAAAGTGAGTAACATTTTTAGGTGCTCTATAAAAACTTATTGACTACTTGACTAAGTGAATGAATGAAAGAGGAAACTTTTTGGTCTGAGCTCGGTGACTCACACCTGTAATCCTAATAGTTTGGGAGGACTAGGCAGGCAGATTGCCTGAGCTCAGGAGTTCTAGACCAGCCTGGGCAACACAGGGAAACCCCCTCTCTACTAAAATATAAAAAATTATCCGGGCATGGCAGCACGCGCCTGTAATCCCAGCTACTCCGGAGGCTGAGGCAGGAGAATTGCTTGAACCCTGGAGGCACAGGTTGCGGTGAGCTGAGATGGCGCCACTGCACTCCAGCCTGGGCATCAGAGCGAGACTCTGGCAAAAATAAAATAAAATTAAAAAAAGAAAGAGGAAATCTCTTTGTTGCAGTTACCCTTTAAAGCTCATCACGTCTGACACACTGAGATAATACGCTGAATGAGGGGAATATCAACTGTTGTGCAGCTGAGCATGGGGATTCTAATGGGGGTGTGTTATCAGAGTTCTTTTGTGTCTATGTGTATTTTTCAATCTTAGGAGTTCTAGAAGAAAAACAATTTGTATGTCATTGCAATTTATATATTATTGTCTAGTCCTCATTGACTAAGCAGAGTGGTTCCGGACGAACACACACGGAGCATTATGGATCATTGGGTACCAGATGCTTTGGCAAGATCACCCTCACATCTGTATAATTACTGCTCCTTGGCATTCTTCAGAGCTGTGCACTTATCTTGTAGTGCTCTGGTCAGGGAGGGGACATATTTTTATAAAAATAACTTAGGTAACTACCTTGAGGAAATCTAGTTTACTAGTCCAGACATGGAAAATTGTTTATGTGATTATGATTAATGCTCCCTTTGAATGAGAGGAGTACAATGTTTAAAGAGAAATGGTCTATGCTTAAAGATTATTTCACCGAGGGTAGAGGATAAGAATTACAACATAAATATATGGAAGACTTTTGAGAAAAGGGGCCACCAATAATTTTTTTTCTGTGGTTTTCATGGCAAAATCTTAAATTCTTGCCATTAATGGTAGTGTAGGACTCATGAGAACCCAGGAGTCTTGGCTAAAAGTCAAGAGACTGAACTTAGGTGACAGCAATGTTAGCATCTTTTAAATTAACTACTTTTGACATCCTCATGATTCAAAAGTAGAGAAATCCAGGACTAATGATACCAATGATTAAATCTAAGTATTAGTTTATAAGGTACCCGGTAGATTAAAATAGTGGGGTTACAAAGGGAACCTAGATAGATCTAATGAGGTCCAATACTGCTGAATGACATTTAAGTTAATATACAAAGTAGTTTTTCAACTGCCTAGACTTTTCTATAATCTTAGAGATGGTCCTAAAACAATAAATGATATACTGTCTTACTGATTATGTGCTTATATACTTATGAAATTTTACATCAAATATCAGAAAATATTTTAGTTCAGTTTCTTTATGTACATAATGTTTTAAATATTTTACATCTGTAAACTTGGACTTTAATTGATAGATTATTTAAGCCTATGTGAATATAATTATACATGTATATGTTTACTGTAATCAATTTTAAGTATATTTCTGCTCTGAAACCTTCTTAATTTAGTAGGATTATTGCTTTTATCATAACAATATGCTTTAATAAAATGTGTATTTATATAATCACTATAAAGACAATTTTATCTTCCATATTGAATTTAACTTTTTTTGCAAAAGTGCAATCACAATAATATCTGCAGTTTATGTCAACTGTAGTAACTCTTAAAACATAAAAGTCAAGCTTATCTTAGAAATTACTAATTTTCTATTTAGTTACCTGATAATACTTATACAATTTTGACATTATTTAACTATTTGAAAAAGTATTCTTCTGTTTCTGTAGCTAATACCTTAAAAGCCATAATTTCATATTATAAAAATGTATTTAAAACTTTTAATAAAAAATGTGCAGAAGTCATTTAGAACCATGGTCATTTTTAATTTACATGAAAAGTCGTACTTTTCCTATACGCAACTTCTGTAGCTGGATATGTTAAATCATGTCTTTGAATGCAATTAAAATAATTTCTAACGTATGAATCAGATGCTAATATTGCTTCAGAATTTTTGTTTCTTATGGTCTTTTTGTTTCTTTTTTTAAACATGGTCATATAGTCATACCTGGCTACATATATATATATATATATACATATGTATATGTATATATATATATATATATATATATATACACACACACATACTTATTTTAGGTTCAGGGTTACATAAGTAAGTTTATTACATAGACAAATTGTGAAATTGAGTGTCTTATGAGCTTTATGTGATTAATGGTGTCACTCTGGTGCCAATGGTGGATGATAAATGTCAGCATACATTTAAAGACAGTTATTCGTTTATTTTTAATATGTTTTAAGAGACAAAGTTAATTTGTGATTTTTTCATTAAATATGCCCTTTTATATTTTAAATTTATTACTGCCTAAAAAGTTATAACATTTAAAAATAGCATTACAATCGCTAAAAATAAATAATAGTCTTACAGCATTTTGTAAAAGTCAAAATCTCTGTAGCAACAGCATCCAGAATATTTTCTATAGGTTCTAAGACAGAACTACTGAAATCCTATTTATCAACATATTTAATACACACCTAACCTATAATTCCTCATTTTTCCCACTGACTGCTGAATGTTGGCATGGTGGCTGCACACACTTTAAAGGCCAAGGCATGGGACATGTGCCCACTGGTCGGTACAACATATTTCCTGCAGAAGCCACAGCATAAATTGCTTTTCCCACCAGCTTAGACAATAGAAGGACTTAGCAGTGCTGAGCTGCTTACATCTGAGCACAAACCATTTTGAGTGATATTCTTTCATGTTATTCTTGGAAGAGAGGTGTTAGTAATGTAGTGTCTAGAAAGGGTGAGAAAAAGGAAAATGGGCTATTTATACTTTCAGGTTTGACATTTGTAAAATTGAAAACTTTGTTCAGTGTACTTGTATCTCCCATTAGTAGACAAGACCACTAGGCAGAAGCTGAAAGGACAAAATGGATGTTTATAAAACTCGGATTTACTATTAATTAAAAGTACTTTGTTATTAATGTCTATTAATTTCAAATGAAAAAATCTGAAATACATTCTAAACTTGCTGTGACAATAGGACAAGAGTTGTAAAATGGGACTCCCCAGCCAAATTGCAACAATATGGAGGTTCTTCTATCTATGGGAGAATCTAAATCTGTGAAACCAACAAGGTGGTTTGTCAGCCAAATCCTAGAAGTAGAAATTTTAAAAAAATTGTTTGAAGTAGAATCAGATTCTAAAATGGAAAGACACTTATAGCAAGATTCTACATGGTATCCTCAATGGCCACAATAAAAGTAGAGTTCCTGGATATTTGATGCTATCTCTTATACTCATAATGTTATTTATTACTGAGTCCTCATACTTCCCGTTACTCCAATATTAGTATCTCCATCATGCATCAGTGCCTTATGTAGCCACTGAGTGCTGTGACATTCTCCTACATTGGAGGTGTAGCATTCAGCCAAATGACCACATTGCAACCAAGCTGAGGCCCTGCTGGAGGTAGAAATACTCAGAGTGCTTATTTTATTTTGTTTAGAAAGTTAGGTAAGTGGGAATAGCATACGGTTTAAGTCAGTCAGATTATCCTATGTTTTATTTAAACTCTTAGACAATGGCAAAGTCAGAATTTGAGATCTGAAAGTTGCCAAAGTAAATTAGGGGTAAAAGTGTACTTACATGGCATGTTGTTTAACACATAGGGTGAAATAGTAACATGGAGACCATGTTGGCCTGTGTAACTCAAGTTAGGGAATCAAAAGATGGAGGGCCCTAGAAAATACGTTCTGTGGTAGCCTTATATGAGAGGAGAATGGGGATCCCTAAAAAAGGGAAGTGTTAGATGATCAAAATACCCAAGAGTTCAGTAAGTCTGGTGAAACTATACATGCTGTAGGAAAGAAAGTTAGTAAGAGACCAGTTGACATGGGAGAAATTATAGCACTCATAAGCAGAGATTAATTTTTAGTCAGGCAGAAGTTTAGAACCCCAAAACCAGAACACACATTAAAGACTCTTCTCAATAACATTGTGAGGGTTAATACTGAGTGTCATCTTGATTGGATTGAAGGATGTAAAGTATTGATCCTGGGTGTGTCTGTGAGGGTGTTGCCAAAAGAGATTAACATTTGAGTCAGTGGGCTGGGAAAGGCAGACCCACCCTTAATCTGGGTGGGCACCATCTAATCAGCTGCCATGACAGCTGGAATATGAAGCAGGCAGAAAAATGTGAAAAGAGTAGACCGGCCTAGCCTCCCAGCCTGCATCTTTCTCCCCTGCTGGATGCTTCCTGCCCTTGGACATAGGACTCCAAGTTCTTCAGTTTTGAGACTCAAACTGGCTCTCCTTGATACGCAGCTTGCAGAGGTCCTATTATGGGATCTTGTGATCATGTGAGTTAATACTTAATAAACTCCTCTTTAGAGATATCTCTAGATAGATAGATAGATAGATAGATAGATAAATAGATAGATAGATAGATATAGATATATCTTATATCTACATAAGCCCTTAAGTGTTGTCATATGATACATAGGTTTCCTGATTTTCTAATAGGATATCTATATATCCTACTAGTTCTGTCCCTCTAGGGAACCCTGACTAATACAACCACCATGAGTTTATATAGGCATCTGAATCACCTGCGGACATAATGAAGAACTTGAAAGCATTTGCTGCTCAGAGTGAGACAGAAGAGGAAATTACAACTAGTTATTTCTACCATAGGTTATTTCCAAGGCATTTTTATCAAATTCTTTCTAAACTATTATTTTGCCAAATATTCATTTTAGCATTTTGCTTCCACCTTTCAATTCTATATTTTCTGAACTTTTCCACCTACTGGTAGATTGTCATTCCAAGATCTTCATTTCTTACACCTTTTAACTTTGAGTCCTTTAGTCCTATCTGTATTTCCCTCTCCCTATTTTTAAAACCTAACTCCATCAAAGTTTTCTCTTTTGTTACCTTAATATTGCCATTCTATAACTTCCTTAATGTTAAATAAAATAGTGGATTCATATCTTTTTTAGACTCTCTATATTCCTTTCAGAAGCCATTACATATTCAGCCATAAAAAAGAATGAGATCCTCATTTGCAACAACATGGATGGAACGGGAAGTCATTATGTGAAATGAAATAAGCCAGGCAGAGAAAGACAAACATCACATGTTCTCACTTATTTTGTGGGATCTAAAAATCAAAACGATTGAACTAATGGAGATAAAGAATAGAAGGAGGGTTGTCAGAGGCTGGGAAGGGTACTGGGAGTGGCAGTGGGAGTGAGGAGGAGGTGGGGATGATTAATGGGTAAAAGAAAAATAGTTTAAATAAATAAGACAGTATTGGTAGTACATAGGATAACTACGGTCAATAATAATTTAATTATACATTTTAAGATAACTAAAATAATATAATGGGATTATTTCTAACACAAAGGATAAATGCTTGAGAAGGCAGATAACCCATTCTCCGTGATGAGATTATTAGGCATTACATGCCTATATCAAAACATCTCATGTACCCCATAAATATATATATACCTACTATGTAACTACAAAAAATTAAAATTAAAAAATGTTAAAAAAAACAAAATTCGCACATTAAAAAGAGAAACCATTACAGTTTGATGGAAAGATCACAGAGCACTAATTTAATAAAAACCTGAGTTTGTATCCTGACTATGATCACTTGAGGCCATAACGTACTATTGCTGTGGTTCTTATGTCTAATCTCAAACTCAAGAATATCTTTCTTTTGAAGCATTTCAGGGAGACTTAAAGAGTAAATATATATGACCACACCTCAAAAACTACATGATGTATAGAGGGACTGAAAAAAATAGAGTGGAATATGAATCTAATTCTAAAGCAGTACTCAACTTTTGAAGATAAATAAAAAGAAGGCATATATTCATTGAGTGTCATGTATTTACTGAGCATCTGCTGGATGTCACTGTGCAAGGCACTGAAGAGATAAAAGTAAACAATAACCAAATTAAACACTGTCTCAACCTTCACAAAGCTTAGAATATTAGTGCGATTCTCTAAAAAATATATCCCGAATAAAGCGAAAACCAATTTCCTTGTGATGTAAGACCTCTCAGTAAAAGTTTTGCTCATGCCAGACTTTCACAAACTCAGCTGGAAATATAAACAGGAATCACCCTGTAATGAACACAGACAGAGCCCTTAAGTGTTGTCATATGATACACAGATCTACTGATTTTCTTCCCTTGTCAAGCTACTGATTAGAGAGATGGGTAGAACCTAAAAGATATTTGCTAAAGGATAATAAAAGACAAGGGAAAAGGAAGAGCTCATTTATCTGGTAAACAAGGATATCTGCACCTGCTAAAAAATAATTTTGGTTTGGATAAACATTTCAAATGTCAGGATAAATCAGAGTGGCAACTGGCGAATATCCAATTTTTCATATGGTCAACTAAGCCAAACTTCAGCTCCTCCAACTCTGTAAGTCTATCTATGACTAATTGCAAAGCAGGAGAAAATTCAAATAATGGTTACAACTTTCAAGTTAAAAATTTCAGAGTCTAGACTGCAAATTTTTTATAGACAGAAAATCTGTTTTTGTGCCTTATAACAGAAACATTTTCATTTTTTTCTAGTTGATTAACAAAGCTAAGAGCTTGTATTTTCACTAGAATCCATGTTCTTTTTTGCAATCTTTCCTGGAGGATTTCTATGGGAAATAAAATCATGAGGCAACATTAGTTTTTTTTTTTTTTTTTTTTTTTTTCTGAATGGTTTAAATAATAACTACATCACACTAAGCCTCACAGTCCAGTCTTTTAAAAATCTGATTTCCAAAACAATGTGATAGGCAAAAAAAAATTTTTGAACAAAAATTATTGATTTTTGGAAAAGCTGACTTCCAACCACACTATAAATATATATTTTTATAAAGGCCTCCATAATTGGACACACATAAAGTCACAGGTGTGACTTGCTAGAATATTAATGAAGGCTTTGTTTGAATGCATCTAACCATATTTTATCACCCGGATATAATCCAAGAAACTTCTATGGCTGTCTATAAGCAGAATTTTTAGAAGGGATAATAGGAATCAGATACGCTCTGATGCTGTGCTGTATGTATTTGAACAAATCATTCTAGCCACAGTACATGAAATCTAGCAAGAAACCTGCTCCCAGCCATGGCCATATCTCCAAGCTAGCTTAGCCTAAAAGAAGTAGAGCATTTTCTTAATTATTCAGTCTAGAGAGCAAATCTTTTTCTAACTAGTTTTATTCTGGGGAGGGTGTCAATTTAGTTACATCTAGCTATTCAACTTTAGCTAATATTTGTGTTGTCTGTACATAGAACCTTGAAAAAAATGGGGCATAAAAATTATATAAGAAATAGGTCAAGAGATCACTGTTACATACATATAACTGAAAAAGATGAATTCTCCTCATAAGGAGGATTTTCATGAATAAATTCATATGTCCTTAGAGACTTACAAGTTTTAGCAAATTAAATAGCTCTTATATTTAATATTAAGGCTGAGTATGTCCAGGCACTCGAGTAATGTATATTGTACCTGTAATGGGATTATAGTTAGACGTATAATGTACCTGTTTTGTTCTGAGAACTGCCTATATAGCCATGTAGCCACCTTTAGAAAAAGAAGAAAAAAAAGGAAGAAAGGGGGAGGAAAAGAGAAACTGGGGGAGGGAGAGGAGGAGAGGAGAGAGGAGAGGAAGGGAGGTGGGGAGAGTGTGAGGGAAAAATTACATGAGAATATTCAAGTCAAAACTTAAGAAAAATTACAATGAATAAGATTGAGTGGATCTAGTACATAGGATGTTTTGATGAGTGATAATATTTTTCGCCTTAAACTCCTGAAAATTATTAACAGAACAACATAATGTATTTGTTATTTATTTTTGGTTGCACAAGATTTCCTCCAAGAAGTAGACTCTGAAATACAGGTTAGTGAAAAGGAAACTAATTAGAAATTTCTCTTGTGATGAACACATGTGCAGAGGGTAAGGAAGCAGTATTAAGATGAAGAAAAAGTTGAGCTGTGATACAGTCCCAGTGAAGCTTTCAGCCAACTCACAGTAAGCTTTGATGTTGAGATGGCCCAACAGAATTGTCCTGATTTGGGGAGAGGAAGCCAGGCATTTACATTTTTTAGTTGATCAGTAGTTTTGGGTTATGGGCTGCCAATGGTAGCGGTTATGACTTTTGGATGGCCACTTTTTCAACCAAAGCCCATCCTAAGGATTGCTTAGATAAAGATTTTCGTCTAACAACACTCCCAGTAGCTAAGGGATAAATCTTCCATTTTGAAAGACAATTCTGGAACAAGCAGGGACTAGGGTGAATTGACTGAAGTGCCTAAGGAACAAATTCAAGGAAATGCTCATTCGTATGACCTTGAGAGGGTGTATCTCCTTAAATTCTGTGCCCTATGTGCTTTGTCACTTCAAATTAGTGCTGGCTTTTTTCAGGAGGGGTCATCACAGGTACCACCATAGTTGATTCTTATGTTGCTAAGATCCACTTCCTTCTGCAGGAGTTTAAGTAGTTCCTCTAGGATTCCAGAGTGCTTCTCTTCCTGAAAGAATCAGAAAAGGAAGATGAGCAGGATGAACTACATTCCCAGCTACTGTTACTGGTCACAAGACTTCCAATTATATTCATGCACTTTCTTATCTACTATCCATTCTATATTTGCCTCATCCTCAGGTAGCACCCCTACTGGTCTTAACGGTCTTCTTCGTAGTGTGATTCAAATTCTTATCCTTAAATTATCTGTACCCTTTGTCACAGTACCCTTCTCAAACAGGGTGTCCACACTTGTTCACTTACTGTCAAATAGGCAAGAGAGCACCAAGAAGTACACAAGTGAATTGTCTATATACCAAACCTATTTTTTCTGCTTCCACTGTGTAACATCATCCATGTTTTCAGTTGCCTCTCTATCACCTTAATTACTGATACCAAGATGTTGACTCTTCTTCCCTGCTGATTTTCTGTCATGAAAATCCCAAAATCTCAAGTGGCAGCTATGACTTGTAATTCAATGGGATTCTTGCAGTGCTTTTGGTGGACATGTTCTCTCTTTGAGAACCAGAACTTCTGAACTCATGGAGCCTAAATGGGAAGCATAAATTCTCCAAGTGATTTATTGGCAGTGATGGTAAGTGGAACCACTTCTGCTTTCAGCCCCTGTTTACAGGAGCAAAATAGTGTATCTACTAGAGACAGTGTACCATATATTTTTTAAAAAAGTTTAAGATATACTTTGCATGTTACCGTGCAATACAAATGTCCTCATGTATACTCACTCCCATATGTCCAACCACCTGCCTGTACCTCATATTTTCATGACCCTGATTTTCTAATGACTCCATGTATACTTTAACCTTGAATCACTTCCTTTGTCACACACTGGATAAACAGGTGTACAAGACAAAGCTCTGCCCATTGGATGATTTTTTTTTAACTGTCTTTCAAGCCTTCCCTGAGTAAAACTCTAGTTTAATAGCTGTCCATATTTGACCTGTACCTACATACTAATCTGACCTATTAATCAACCAAATTTGGTCTTTTTTCTCTTCCTTCAGAGTCATAAAGAATTTCCCATGCAGGTGTGAGGAAGAGATACTGATGCAACAACGGTGTATGACATAGGGTTTTGAACTGCCCACTGTGTAGTTTGCCTGTGCCCTCTGATCATGGATATGGTGCTTCCATTTTATAAGTGGTTGTGCTAGGTCTATCTGACCTTAAAACTTGGCAGGTCAGACATAACCAAGGACTTCTACACTGCACCCTACTAAAGCTAGTAGATTTTTTTTTTTTTACATATGGATTGGTATGTTTTTTGACCTAGTTTTCCCAGGTGTGAAATATACTACTTCCATAACCAAAATAACCCTTCCAGACAGTATTGTGTCTGGAATTGTGTGGGAGGTGCAAAATGCAATTATTTGTTCTTTATTATGGAAGGGATGTCTGTGTATGCCTCAGACTACTGAATTTCTAAAAAAAAAATTCTATTATGCGAGGTCTTTAAATATTTATGTATTAGTCAATTTTGTGCTACTTGATCAGAATACCACAGAATGGGTAATTTAAAATAAACAGAAATTTTTTCGGTTACAAATTTGAAGGCTGGGAAGTACAAGAATAGGGGTCAAAAATCTGGCCAGGGTTTTCTTGCTGCATTATCCCATGATGAAAGGCAGAATGGTACACATAAGCTAGGAGAGAAAGGAAGAGGGGACTGAATATGTTCTTCTATGAGAAACCCCCTCCAGTGATAACAAACCCTTTCTTACAATGGTGGTATTAATCCACTCAAGAAGCCAGTGCTCTCATGACTCAACCGCCTTTCATTAGGCTATACCTCTCAACACTACCACATTGGGGGTCAAGTTTCCAACATATGAACTTTGGGGACACATTCAAACCATACCATTTTGTAAGGTTTATAGCCAAATATCTGCAATACTTGTGTCTTACCAAGACTTCTAGTGTGCTAGTCTTTTTTTGCTCTGCATTATGTCTTTAATATAGCAGACCACTTAATGTTCTGTGAGATGTTTCAAGTATCCAGATGTGATAAGATTCTATTACAAAAGAAGGAAAGAAGGTTAAAATAGCCTAAAGAAAAATTTTGGAATACACACAGTCCTTCATTTCAAGGGAAAGTGAAGGATTGCTGATCCTCTTCTAACAGCATAGAAAAATGCATTCATCATATCAGTAGCCACATACCATGTACTTGAGAAGGTATTAATCGGCTGTAGCAAGGATACCATATTTAGCATAGAGGCAGTAATCAATGCTACTTCTTGGCTGGGTTTGCAGTCATCATCCTCTGTGTCCTTGCAAACACAAACAGACCTTCAGGATCTGTGTGATTTTTGTAGGGCAAACTGATAAAGTAAAAAATATAAAATAAAGTGGACCATTTTGCCAGCATTCTTTAGGTCTTTATGGGTGGTGCTAATTTTTTACCATTCTGCCTGCAGTATGATATTATTTGGCCAGTAGTTGGGAGAGAGAATTTTAGAGATTCCCACTCACTATGAATGTCTATGACCCACTGTAAAGGCTATGACAACTGCCAAATATGTCTATTTCAATAATACATTTGGGGATTGGGAAAATGACTAGTAGGTGAACCTACACATTCAGTGGACCCACTGTGACTTGAACCTTGGCCTGGACTCCGTTTATTACCTGACTTCCATATACCTCCACTCTAACAGGGTCCATAGTAATGTTCTGATCTCCAGGTATAAATATCAAATAGAACACTGTGTCCAAAAAGTTTTACAATACTTGAATAATCATTTTTCCAAATGGTCAGTTACCCAAATCATTAGTTGGAAGTTGTTTTGGGGAATTATTAGAGAATCAATATTATGTACACTGCCACAGTATTTTAGGATCCTAACTCCTAAAGACCTGGCCTCTCATTCAGTGTGGTCCAGTTATAAAATTGGATCAAGTCTACAAACAGGATAATGGCTTATGAGTCTCTGTTAGGAACATTGCCCTCAGCTTGTTGCCTACCCATCCTTAGTAATTCCTTATTGTGCAGATTGAGCAATACTTTTCTGAGTCTAGGGATTTTTATGTGTTTAGCTTTCTAAATGCCCACTCTCCTTGGCATCCCTTGGACTTTACTTCTTATTACAATGATTCTATATACTTGATGTCTAATAGTTGAGCATCATCACCTGGACTCTGTTTTTTTTTGTTTGTTTGTTATTTGTTGTTGTTTTGGGGCTTTTTGTTTTTTTGTTTTGTTTTGGTTTGATTTGGGGTTGTTTTGGTAGCATGATTCCCATTGCTAAGCTCAGTTCTCAGACAAATTATCTTACGATCATCCCTGGACTACCAAGGAGAACCACTACTAAACTTCTTAGTGATGTTGCTTTATCCTCACCAGGACATTTCTTATCATGTTAGAAATGGTATGATGATACAACATTCAAGACTTTTCATGAAATAAACCATATGGTGAGTTTTCAGCTTAATGTATCTGCTCAGACATGATCACTTCTTTGCTTTTAATACCTTCTTCCACCATTTGCTATGTCAATTCTATCGCATTGGTGTAGGGGCATTGCATCTCATGTTTCTAGGTGCCTTTCTAGCAGCATGTTGGAACCATTATTTTGGAAACTGGTCAAGGCATTAAATTCTGTATCCAGAAAGAGGGCTTCCATATTGAAAAATACTCTTACTCAAGTGGATGTCCCAACTTCTCTTGATCTGTCATTACTCCTTTAGCATCTGCTTGTACATGTCTATGTCTTATAGCTCTACTGGGAAAAGGTTATCTCCTTGTTAGTAAGCTTAGAAAGTCCCTAGCTTGGTATTTTGTGACTTTTCATACTGTCCTAGTAGGATAGGATGTGGAGTATGTGTAGTCAGGGGAGAAATCTCTGTATAGTCTTGAATCAAGTCGAGAGCATTAATTCTGCTATCAAATAGTTGAGAAATTTAAAGGACTCTCAGGCTCCAGGGAATTGTGGGACTTAAAAGATTTGAGGGTGCCTTAATTAAAATATCTAGAGCTATGTTTTTATTTTTTTCCCAACTAAGACCCTGACCTGGCTATTACTCATCTTCCTCCCTTGAGAGTTTAACCTTTTGTGAATCTCCTGAAACATGTCCTCCTACTGCAGGAGATGAGAGCCTCTTTTCATGCTACCAAGATAATCCTCTGATTTTTATATATAGCTTTTAATTGAGTTAATAGCTCCCAGTTTTTGATTCCTTTACCAGAGCATCAAGTAAGTTCAGCATGAGTCAATTCTACTATCTATGTCGTAATTATTTCCTCCATAGTTTTCAAATACCTGAAACATCAAATGAGCAAATGCATTTCCCTTTGTATACAAGAGAAAACAGTTCATTTAGCAATTTCACTGCTACATTTTACTGAGGATTATTTGTGCCTCATCTACCACCAGTGAAGAGGTCTTCATTTACAACTACATCAGGTGATCTGCTTCAAAAGCCCATCTTACATATCACTGCTGACAATAACTTTCACAGGTTGAGTTCCCTGGAAAGCAGTCTAAGAAACAAAAGTTAGAGTTTAATGTCTATGAGGGAGTGCTCTTGAGATTAACATCTGTGAAAGACAGAGGATGATAGTAGAATATGGCGGAAAGAGAGAGTAAACTATGATGAAGCTCTCAGCCAACTTCATGGAAATCACTGCAGCTGGGATACAGTTACAGAGTTGACACAGTTTGAGCAACTATCTGGCATTATACCTCACATTGATCAGTCACTAGATATAGATTGTATGGAGAACTTGGGCAAGGTAGTTTTCTTCTGTGGAGGAAATCCTCAAAGAATATTAATATCTGAAAGCCTTCAGGGTCTGTCTGAAGGCTTTTTCATCAACACTACCAAGAGGTGGGAGAGTAACTCCCCTTTCTCTTGTGATTGTGGATCTGATTGGTACATTAGAGCATCTACTACAGTTGGTACTTTCTTTGTCTTCTATCGAACTTCAGGAATCTGGTGTCTGTTTCTCTACTATACTTTACTAAAAGTACAATTGCAGTAATTTTTTGCAGTAAATGCATTAAATAATTTTCCTTCCAAATCTTAGTTGATTACATTATTTTCTTTTCTTGAGACATACTCTCACTCTGTGTTGTGGCCTTGGCTCACTGCAACCTCCACCTCCTAGGTTCAAGCGATTCTCCTGGCTCAGCCTCCCGAGTAGCTGGGATTACAGGCACGTGCCATCACACCCAGCTAATATTTGTATTTTTAGTACAGACAGGGTTTTGTTATGTTGGCCAGGCTGGTCTTGAACTCCTGACCTCAAGTGATTCACTGGCCTCGGCCTCCCAGAGTGCCAGGATTACAGGCATGAGCCACTGCGCCTGGCCTGATTACATTATTATCATTTATTGAGTTTGCTGGTTAATACACTATTCTCTGACTTTTGTTATATTTCATAGTATTATATATTTGTTTGGGGGTTTTTCTTCCTATACCCATTATTTTTATTTCTGAATATTATTTCCATTGTATGTATGGACCACAGTTTGTCCATTTACCTAATTAAATGGCGTCTTGTTTGCTTCTAATTTTTGGTAATTATAAATAAATCTGCTATAAACATTCACATGTTGTTTTTTTCTTTGTTTCTGTTAACATAAGATTTTAGTCAGTTCTACATCTACCTAGGGTGCAATTCTTATTTCATAGGGTAAGAATGTGTTTAGTTTTGTTAGAAATTATCAGTCTTCTAAAAGTGTCTGAATCAATTTGCATTCTCACCTGCAATGAATAAGAGTTCCTGTTGCTCTGAATATTCACGAGCTATTCCTATTGTCGATTTTTTTTTTAACCATCTAATAGCCATGTACTGATAGATCCTTGTTTCAATTTGCAGTTTCTCTGGACAAATGATGTTGAGTATTTTTTTACATGCTGATTTTACATGCTGGTATTCGTTCTGTTCAAGTCTTTAGCCTGTTCTAAAATTTCGTGTTTTTTTCCTTTGTTTGTTTTTAGGAGACTGGGTCTCACTCTGTTGCCCAGGTTGAAATGTCATAGTGTGATCATAGCTCACTGCAGCCTGAAACTCCTAGGCCCAAGCAATCCTCCTGTCCTTGGCCTCCCAAAGTGTGCTGGGATTACAGATGCATGCCATCATGATTGGCTAATTTATTTATTTTTATTTTTTATTTTTTTGAGATGGGGCTCCCTATGTTGCCCAGGCTGATCTCAAATTTCTGTCCTCAAGTGAGTCTCCTGTCGGCCTCCCGAAGGGCTGAGATTACAGTTGTGAGCTATTGCACTGGCCTTCTTTTCTTACCAGTTGTAAGAGTTCTTTGTGTGTTTTCATACAAGTTCTTTATCAGCTATGTGTTTTTGCAAACATTTTCTCTCAGCCTGTGGCTTGTTTTTAAATCTTCTTTTAAATATGCTTTTCACATAAGAGACAGGTTTAACTTTAATAAATTCCTTATCATTGTTTTCTTCATAGCTTGTTCTATTGGTTTGTATTAAGAAACTTACAACCAATTCCAAGGTATGTAGGTCTTTCTCCTGTTTTCTTCAAGAATATTTCAGTTTTTCATTTTAAATTTAGTTCCGTGGTCCATTTCGAGTTAATTTTTGTGAAGTGTAAAGCCTCTCTTTTAAACAAATATATGGTTGTTAATTTTCTGGCACAATTTGTTGAAAATACTATCCTTTCTCCATCAAATTGATTTCGCTCTTTTGTTAAACATCTGATGACTATATTTGTATGGATCTATTTCTGCTCTTTCTAATCTGTTGCCTTAACTTATGTGTCTATTTTTTCAATACTACACTGTCTTTTAATCTGTAGCCATAAACTATGCCTGGAAATCTTAAAGGATAAGTCTTTCAACTTTGTTATTCTTCACTATTTTCTTGGCTATTCTAGTACCTTTTACTTTCCAAATAAAACTTAGAATCAGTTTGTCTGTGTTTACAAAATAGCTTTCTTGGATGTTGAGAGGGATTGCATTGAATGTTATATTAGTCCATTCTCACTCTGCTATGAGGAAATACCTGAGACTGGATATTTTATAAAGGAAAGAGGTTTAATTGACTCACAGTTCTGTATTGCTGAGGAGGCTTCAGGAAACTTACAATCATGGCAGAAGGCAAAGGAGAAGCAGGCACCTTCCTCACAGGATGGCATGACAGAATGAGTGCAAGCAGGCGAAATGCCAGACTCTTGTAAGACCATCAAATCTCAAGAGACTCATTCATTAACATGAGAACAGCATGGGGGAAACTGCCTCCATGACCCAGTTACCTCCAACCTTGGTCCTACCCTAGACATGTGGGGGTTACGGGCATTACAATTCAAGATGAGATTTTGGGTGGGGATAAAGCCAAACCTTATCAAATGTATACATCAATTTAAAAAAATTGACATCTTCACAATTAAGTCTTTCATTCTGTGAATATGGAATATCTTTCAATTTATTTATATTTTATTTGACTTTTTTTCAGGATTCTGTAGATTTTTTGCATGTAGATCCTGCTTACATTTTGTTAGATTTATACCTAAGCATTTAATTTGGGGAGTGTATTAGAAAGGTTACTTTCAAAAATTTTAAATCTCAATTGTTTCCATATGTTTAATCTATCAGTTACTGATAGGAGGATGTTGAAGAGTGCACCTAAAATAATGGATTTATATATTTCTTCTACTAGTTTTATTAGTTTTTGCTTCATTGTATTTTGACTTTCCACTATTAGATTTTTAAATATTTAGGATTGTTAGGATTTCTTGAAGAACTGACTTCTTTATTATCGGGTAACACCTCTCTGTTTTATAATTTTCATTTTTTTTCCTGAAATCTGCTTAATTTCAGTAATATATCTACTCTATCTTTCTCTTGATTAGTGTTTGCATAGTAGGTATTTCATCTCTGTACTTTTAACCTATCAGAGTCTTTATATTTAAAATGGATTTCTTGTAGAAAACACATAGTTGGTTACTTTGTTTAAACCACTCTGAAAACCTCGGTCTTTTAATTGGGATATTTAGACAATTTGAAATTAAAGTAATTATTGATGCAATTATTAATTCATTTGGGATAATATCTACCATGGTATATAATTGTTTTATATATGTTCCATTTGTTATTTGTTTCTAACTTTTCTTCCTTTAATTTTGTCTTCTTCCCTGGTATATCAGCCAAATTATTTTTTAAAAATGTATTGTTGTACCAGAGTTTTCAGTTTATATTTACAGGTAATCTAAGTCTATCTTCAAATAGCACTATAATACCTCATGTGCAGTGCAAGTATCTTATAACAAAATCTTCTTTTCTATATGTACCGTTAAGTTTCTGAAAAATGTCATTTTTGTAATACCTGAAGAAAGTATTTTAATAATTCTTGCAAGGTAGGTCTTTTGGTGATGAATTACCTCCTGCTTTGCTTGCCTGAGGAGGTTTTAATTTTCCCTTCACTTTTATAGTATAATTTTGCTGGATATATACTTCTCAGATGTTATTGCTGTCTTCTTCCAACACTTTCAATATTTCACTATACTTTTTTTGCTTCCATGATTACTGCTGAAAAGTGTTTTGTAATTTTCTATTCTTGTTACTGTACAGATAAATCATTTTCCCCCTTCTAGCTTAAGATATTATTTTTCTGCATTTTTAATATAATATGACTGAGTATAGCTTTTGTGGCATTTAGTTTGCTCGGTGTTTTCTAGCATTCTGTATTTTTGTTTTGGTGTGTCTCACTAACTTTTGAAAATTCTCAAGTGCTATCCTTTCAGTATTTCTTCTACTTCATTCTTTCTGTTCCCAATAGTATTCCAATTATGCATATGCTACATCTATTGAAATTGTGACACAATGTTTGAATGTTCTCGTTTCTTTTTCATCATTTGTTCTACTTACATTTTAGTCAGAAGTTTCTATTGACATACCTTAAGCACGCTGATTTTCAACTCAGCTGTATCTAGTCTACTAATGGGTCCATCACAGGTATTCATCATTTTTGCTACAGTGATTCTGACTTCTAACATTTGTGTCTCATCCTTCCTTAGCTTTGCATCTCTTTATCTACAATATCCATCTGTTTTTGCATGGTATCTACTTTCTCCAGTAAAGCCCTTAATGTATTAATCATAGCTACTGTAATTTCCTTGTCTAATAGTTCTAAAACCTGTGTCCTATCTAAATCTTGTTCTGACTCTTTAAACTATGTTTTTTATTTTTGTTTTTGCTTTTTGGTTAGCCTTGTTACTTTTTATGAAGAGCCAGACATGTTGCATTGGGTGGTAGGAACTGAGTAATGTAGAACTATAGTATAAAGTTTTATGTTAATTTGCCTACGAGTTGATTTAATGTTTCCTACAACTGTAGGTGTCAGAGATTTCAAATTCCTATAGTGTCCTTGTGCTTACTTCCTTTCCAGTCTTCCCTAAGTCTTCTTGTTGAAAAAGAGTCTGTGTCATGCATCTCTTTTATTTTAGTTCAATGATGCAATGTTGGTGTGGTGATAAATTGTGGGAGAGGGGATGTATCTTATAACTTTCCAATTAAATCTCTGGCCTAGATTTTTACAGAGCTTTTTCTTTATAGCTCCCACCCTTTCCGCTTCAGGCAGTGACAAGATGACAAGAGGAGTCTGTAATGGGAGGAATGTCCTTCTTCCATGGCTCTAAGATGTGGCTGTATTACAGTATTTCCCCCCTGGAAAATTGATTGTTCATAATGATGGGATTAGCCATTCATCTTGCATTATATTGAGGTACATTGGCATTACCTTGGTGGAAAATTTATATGAGAGTTATGTATTATACTCAAAGACAGAAAGATACAGTACAACTAAATTTTTGGAAATTTATTTACATTGTTCTTCTATCTGATCAGCCACTACCCATTTTATAAGAAATAATTTGAGATTCATCTCCCTAAGGAAGCCTAGCTAAAACAAAATGCAATTATCAAATGACACTATATATATTAATCCAGCTATTGCCACTGTTATATGTAAGTCCCTAGGGGCAGAGTCCATCTATTGTCATTTATTATAGTGTCCACAGAGTCAAACACAGGATTTGTTACACCATAATTTTTCAATACATGTGTGTTACATTAATGTCTAAATATTTTTTCTTTTTCTTTAGAATTTTCTGTGCATTTCAAATTTTTCACAAATATAGGTTAAATATATTTTATAATCAGAAGAAAACAATATAGAACAATGAAAACCTCTACTTAGAAACTGACCTATTCTCACTTGCTGTTTCTTCTGGCATTATCCCTTCTTTTGACGAGATTTTTATTGCATATCTTATTTTACCTTATCTCCTTAGATGCTAATCTTCCTTTTAGTATATAAACTTTTCAAGTAAGAGAACAAAATTGTTTTTGCAGAGTTTTGAACGAAAGTTATAAACATTGGAAAATTTCTCTCAGTGGTAGACTGTGTACTAAATAATTAGATGCAGTGCACATCTGTATGCATCTCTTCAAGTAAGTATTTAAACACTATTTAAAAGGCAGCCATCAAGCACAAATGCTAGCTCTTAAACCTTTAGTAAACTACATCAGATTTTTTACTCTTTCCACTTCACCAGCAGGGTGTTGTTTATGTTGGTTATTTAAATATATATGCATATACAATGAAAAAAAGTAGTTAAAATGGATACTCAGTTTCTCTATAATCTTCTACCTACAAGAGACTGCTGAGTTATGTTTAATCACAAAGCACATATAAATCATTTTGTGAGACGCTATAATGCAATCTGTGTTTTCTTTACTTCTTCAGTTTTATTTAACCAATTTATACTTTCTTTTCATTGACTGAGAGACAAAGGAAGAGGAGATGGTTGGTTTTATAGCAATCTCTACCCAGTGTTAAAGAAAAATATTACCAGACCAGTTAAAGAGTCAAGGGAGGCTTTATTCAACACTATTGTGAAGGAGAAAGAATGACTCCACTCCACTCAAACAGAAGTTGGGTAAATTCTTAAGCACCAGGGGAAGCTACTGGAAAAGTACTGGAAGACAAGGATGTTATCAAATAGGTTGTGCAATGTTATTAGGCCATTTGTGTTGCTAGTTGGTATTTATCTACGACTCCTATCATTTCACTGAAACTAGGAGACAAGGGTTCTTTCTTTCCTATTACTTTTCAAATTGATGATTCCCAGATACTTGAGACAGATATTACATCATCAGCAAATAAAAAATTAACATTTGCAATTTTTCTGAAGTAAGTGCTCCAAGAAAAGATTGGTCAGGGGCCTATAGTCAGGAAGACTTTAGTAAAGTTGAGATAAATTTTAAATCTTCTTGATCACCAGGCTGCAATTTATCACTCCTGAACCACACCTTTCCTTTGACTTAAAACAAAACCAAAACAAAACGAACAAAAAAATTGTTTCTTTATATCCTTGAGTTTATATATCTTATATCAATGCAATGCTTATGATTACACTTTACTTAGAAGCCTAATACATATTTACTTTATTCAGTTGACAGGATTATGTAAACTGAACCCATATTGACTGAGAAGACCTCTGGAAAATTATGAGAAAGACACAAGGGGTATAGTTCAAGAAATGCAAAAGATTTAATAGCATTTGGGCTGAAGTTCTGAAACCAAATCTCATTTCTGTTCAATGGTACTTTTTTCAGGGTTCCCTCATAACTACATAAAATCAGTTGCAACTCTAACTATAATACATGCTAAATAACCATTTTAAGTCAAATTCTTATTGCTCATTGTCCTAGAGTGTATATCTTGATTTCTTGTTTCTACTCCATGCTGGGTTGTATTCCTTTCAACATGGCAGGGTTTCCTATTTATTTGTAGATAGAGAAAAACAAAACAAACAAACAATATTATTTTTCATTGATCTTATATGACTATAGTAACTACATTTTTTGTGTTTCAGAATTATGTTTCTATACACTTAATCTCTATAGTCTTCAATAAGAATATCTTGATAAAACAATAGGAAATTAAATAAATCTTCACACTAAATAATTTTTTGAACAATTACTGTTTCCAACTTTGTTTTCTTTAAAATGCTTGCTATTTTTATTTTAATGATAAAAATAAATATTTTAAAATGACTGTAGATAAAATAATTTAATATTCACAAATAAAATAATGAGACATTGCTTAATTTTACATACCATTAAGTAACAGAGTGGGGACTGAAACTCAGAACTGTTGCTCTGATCTCTCTTGTGTACTCCAATGGTGCATTAATCCATATGGACTGTTGTAAAAATATGCTATAAACTAGGTAGCTTGTCAAAAATAGAAATTTATTTTTTGACGGTTCTGGAGGCTGGAAGTCCAAGATTAAGGTGCTGGCAAATTCAAGGCTAGTGAAGGTGAAGGCCTGCTTTCTGGTTCATAGATGGTTGACTTCTACTGTGTCCTCACATGGTGGTAGGTGCAAACTAGCTCTCTAGGGTCTCTTTTGTAAGGGCACTAATCGCGGTCCTTAGGATTCTGCTTCATGATCTAATCACCTCCCCAGAGCTCTACTTTTTCATACCATGTCTTTCAAGGTTAGGATTTCAACATTAAATTTTAGAGGACACAAACATTCAGACCATCAGAAATGATTTAAAAAGAGTTGGCAAAAGTATGTGTGCAGCCTAAGGGGAAACAATGTTAACAAGTAAATAGGGCTGAGTCAATCGTTTCAAAATATTGGCCTGAGAAAATGCTTTCAGAGTCACAGTAAGTGAATCTTAAATTTATATTTAGAATACAACATTGTGACCTAGAGCCTGTTTGACTTGCAATTTTCTGTAACGTTGAAAGTATAGTTATTTGAACATTATTTGGTTACATTTATTCTGTTATATCCTAGGTTAAAGAAAATTAAAACCTTGGGTAGGAGTCAGTTGTAATGGACACGATTTATTAAGATTATAGGCATATTTACTCGTTTATTTTTACTTGACTCAATCATTTATTAAAATATGATTGTGCAGTTTCATATTCCCCCAAACTTTCTTTGTAGGGAGGCACATATTTTTGTGGTATACCATTTATATATCTTTATTATTTTATTATTCAGATTTTATCCACTCATGCAAAGAGAAGTGTTGGACAAATTTGTAACTAATTTAATTAATTTATGTATTCACTCTAAAATATTTGAACCAATAAAACCACTTTTATTTTGAACAAGTTTATTTATTTTGATTACCTAAATAATAGTCCTTACCACCTATTCAAATTTGCTTACAGAGAAACCGCATTTTGAATTAAGAACCATGATTTTATGGGGTAGAATTTTCTTCAAAAACAATAGAAGAAAGCATTCTAAAATTACAAAGCTCTTTTATTTTAAATGCTTTTCTAAACAATATTTTATTTTTATACCTAATTTTAAAATTCCTTTCTCATATGGATTGAAAGCTTGTCAGCCAAGTTTCAGTCCAAAAAAACCTTTACTGTAAAAATACAATTTTAGAGCAAAAATTTTGTGGATATGTATCTATATTCATGTTTTGATTTATTTATATAAAATTATATAATCATTGGCATAATTCTAAGTCCACCCAAAGATATCTTTTATTGGTGTTTTAATTGTATAAGTAAAATTTTACTCCACCTATGGTTATTGTACCTGTTATAGCTGTGCATTTTAAGGCAAAGAAACAATTTGCCCTCTGCTAAGGAACCACAATAAACCCTGATTTTAGTATAGCAGTATATTTGCGGCTTGAAAAGCTAAAAGTTTGCACATTTTATACAGATTCTTTACATTATTATAATATAACTCCTTTCGTTTCCTTCTACAATAGTGAAAAATAAATTTGTATTAAGTATACATCTCGTATTTATCAATTTCAGTAGAGAAAAGTGGCTTTTATGGCATTGATCCTGAAACATAAGCCGGTGAGCTCAGTTACCATTGAATATTTATATGCATCATATCAAAACATCATACAGACAGAATATACAGCACCCAGAACTCAATTTCTTTATGATGCTAATGACCTGTATTTAAATGTATTCCGGCATTATTCACAATAGCAAAGACTTGGAACCAACCCAAATGTCCAACAATGATAGACTGGATTAAGAAAATGTGGCACATATACACCATGGAATACTATGCAGCCATCAAAAATGATGAGTTCATGTCCTTTATAGGGACATGGATGAAACTGGAAATCATCATTCTCAGTAAACTATCACAAGAACAAAAAACCAAACACCGCATATTCTCACTCATAGGTGGGAACTGAACAATGAGATCACATGGACACAGGAAGGGGAACATCACACTCTGGGGACTGTTGTGGGGTGGGGGGAGGGGGAGGGATAGCATTGGGAGATATACCTAATGCTAGATGATGAGTTAGTGGGTGCAGCGCACCAGCATGGCACATGTATACATATGTAACTAACCTGCACAATGTGCACATGTACCCTAAAACTTAAAGTATAATAAAAAAGAAAAAATAAATAAATGTATTCCTAGGGTCTCTGTGATCATAAGCCTTCGGTGACACATTGTTAAAACAAACAAATCACATGAACAATGTATAGCTCATTCATTATTAAAATGCCTCTAAGAGAGCAAAGTTATTATCCTTTCACAATAGCGATATATTACATCCAGATGTATAACAAAACCATATTCTCTTAAGACCACTCTTAGAATATTTTTATAGAAAGAACAATTTCCATTGCATTTCAGCTAAATAAAATGAAGTTGATATTATTCATAAAAGCCAGTTGTAGACATTTTTTGAGATACCTGAATTCTGAAGTGAATATGTACTTGTTCATTCCATATCTATTACTTAGGCATCTATTCATTTCTATTTTTTCCCTTACATACCAGATGGGCTAATTGGCTCTTCAGCATTTATTTAAAAAGATACTATGTGGGCAGAATGTTAGTGTCTTGGCAGAGTATGATAGGACATACAGTTGAAAGGGAATTTTATTCAGGACAAACTGCCTCTTGTTTGCACATAAAATAATTTTAATACACAATTTATGTTTAATGCAACATAATTTGACACAGAAACTCTCTGATTATAAGATTGAAATGATAAATTTTTTGTCCGATTAAATAGAGCTAATTTTGGAAAATATAAACTTTCCAGTAAGTTATAACTTACTTGTGTTATTTTAGATAGCTTGAGATAACTGAAATTAGAGGTTAAGTAAACTCTTAATATAGTATGCATAATGGTTCTTTTATTCTTTTATCTTTGATATCATGACCTGCTAAATGAAGGACAAAAACTGAGTTTAGAAATGTCAGAAACAGCATTAGCAAAATTTAGTATCCATTCACATTTTTAGGTGCTACATTTACCTGCATATCTTCCATTCTGTCATTTTAAGCTCATCAATCAAATTTTATCATTTTTTCTTCCTCTTATTATACATATGATATTATTATCTCATCATCAGTGCTTTCCACTGTAAATGCTATTTAATCATGTTTATGAAACCAACAGGGTTAATCCTAGCTGTGTCTATAGACCAAGATAGTCAGAAAACTTTCCTCCATTATGCAAAAAGAAAATTGTCTATATTATTAAAAAATAATGTCTTTATATAAATGGCATAAATATGTGGTACCCATGAAAATATCCCTCTCAGGCTTCATAGTAGTGTTTGCATAGTTGACTGATGGCCCCAGCTGCTGCACTCTACATTCCATTGCCACATTGATGTTGAGGCCATACTTCTCAAGGGCTGCTCTCGGGCAGTGAATGTTTGTAGATGGTGACATGCTTTGAATATTTGTTCCTTCCAAAATTTATGTTGACATCTATTCCCCAATGAGAGGTGGGGCCTTAAAAGGGTGGTGGGGTAAGGAGGGCTCTACCTTCATGAATAGATTACTCCATTAATTAGTTACTGAATTAATGGATTAATTCATTCATGGGTTATTGGATTACTGGATTACTGAGTTAATGAATGAATAGATTATCATGGGAGTCAAATTAGTGGTTTTATAAGAAAAGGAAGTAAAATATGAGCTAGCATGCTCAGTCCCTTCCTCGTGCAATACCCCATGCTTCCTTGGGACTCTACAGAAAGTCCCTACAGCAAGAAGGATCTCATAAATTGCAACCTGAATTTCTCATTCCAATAACTGTAAGAAGTAAATTTATTTTCTTTACAAATTATGCAGTTTCAGGTATTCTGCTATAAGCAAAGAAAATGGACTAAAACAGATGGCATACTAAGGTAGGCTAGTTTCTGTGAGACACAGAACCCCTCTGATGGACAACTTTGGCTTAAAGACTTGGCATTGCAGAAAATTTCTTAGAAATGCACTGCAGTCTGAGTCTTCCATGCAACCTTTTTTCTTCTTCTTTTCTCTTGTCAATGAACAGACCTGTAACAGGATCTAATGGCTCTCACAGCATTCATTATGTACCTCCCTATTTTCCCTCACTAGCATTTCATCCAAAAAAATCTTGTACATATAATCTTGTCTTGTCATCTACTTTTGGGAGGACCCAGAAAAACACAAGTGGATATGTGAAAACAGATATTAAGATTGGAATTTGGGACCAGCTCACTTATTAGACACAGGCAAAAAGAACACCATTTAAGTTGTTAGGTGATGAAGGGGAGTCTCTTGCCTAAAGTAGGGCCCCAGTTGCTAAAAATTTTACCAAAGGTGCCTTGGAAAATATTCAGGTTGAGGGGAATGTTTTTACAAGTGCGATCATCTGGGCATTTGAATGATAATTGGGTAAGTAATGCATACAGCTACAGTGGAGTTAGCTGACTACCAAGTTGTATTTAACCTCTTCCCTTCAAAAAATAAGAACTGAGGGTGACTTATAATCAGATAATGGCTACTTGTGTGAAGAGTAAGGGGTTCCCCACAGTAGCTTACAAAACAGGCCTTATTTCTCCCCGGAGAAGAGCTGACAATGCTGAACAACAGGATGTAAATACAATAGAGTTGCAAAGCTCAAGAGACATTTGAGTGTTCAGCCACTAGGATATCTTGAAGCACAGAAAGCATACCAACAGTTACTAGGAATAGATGGGTCTACTCTTGCAGCCCCAGAACACTCACGGGGGTCTGCATACCAGCATGCTCAGAGGCATCCCTTTAGATAAACCCATTCCATGTTTTACAACCCCAGGTTTTCTCTACCAGACTATCGTCCTGTGCTCCAAGACACCACAGAGGCCTCTTCCAGCAGGAAACAAGTACATTGTTTTATCACCTCAAGACCTTTCTCAACCTCTTCTCTTAGCTCTCAGGCTGAAAAGTAGGAGTAAGTCTAAGCATAACTCACCTGGGAACATTATGGTCCTGAAAACGATTATGCTCTAAAAGGATTGTAAGAATTTGGTAACATGTACAAGCAAAAATCAAAGCAGTAATATTGATATTGGGTTATGAGATTGCTTGACCAAAGAAAGCCTAAATATCAGAATGAATAAGCTAGAATGTATTAGGTTGGGGGTACTTTCTCAAGATATAGAATTTGACATTATGGAAAAGTTTCCAGGGGGTGGGACAAACTTGCTGCTGTGGTGGTAGCTCTTTGAAATCTGGAGGAGATACTGGCAAAGCCTAAAGTAGTGGAAATGCCCGAGTTGTCCTAGAAGGTAGTAAAGGGAAAATTAGAGAGGCTGAGGAAATTGGGCAATTGGGAATGGACGTTAGGCTAGAAAACTCATCAGAAGATTATATCACATGGGAGGGCCCAAAGAACACAATATTCACCAAGGCCACTAGAAAAGTGCTAGTGAGGGGGCACCAGCATCCCTGAGATGCTGTCATGTGTCTCTTCTGCAGTGCAGTACTGACAATGGGACAAATAGTCACAGAGCTGGGCTAATTAATACCCATATGGATAATATAGCCCTGTAGCAACACAAGGTAGGGAGCATCAGTTTAACATCAGGAAGCAGGAGGCTACAATTACCTAAAAGACTGGCAAAGTCAGAGGACCAAGCAAGGGATCTTAACCTTCAGCTAGTTGTAGAGATGGCTAGAAGAGCTTGGTGTCCCTAAGGACAAAATAAATGAGATTAATATTTATAACATTAAAAATATCAAAAAGTCAAGAAGCAAAAAGTGAAAGTATAGTGATGAAAATGTCAATAATATGTGCGATCTCTTGTCAAGTTTCTAATACTGAGGTAGTTTTCAAATCAGAAATCCACTGGGTCACTAGGTGATATTACACAACTATGCTATTGCAAGCATATACTACACTGGGAGAAGGGGGACATGGAGACATTTTGAGAGTTATTAGATAAAAGATCTGAGTTGACATTGGTACCTGCAGACGCAAAGCATCATTACTTCACTTCCACCCATATTAGCATGAGCTTATAGGATCCAGAGAATAACTGGAATCTTAACTTCTGACCAAAGACCAACTCGCAGTATCCTCACTGGATTCATGAACCTGCACCAGGATAATTTTCCCATTTTTAAAGGATATAATTAGAATTCATATACTTGGCAATTGGAGTAGCCCCCACATTATTCCCCTGACTTATGATGTAAGAGTGATTATAGTGGGAAAGCTGAATGAAAAACCTCTCAAACTGCCCTGTCCAAGATAGTAAATCGAAAACAATATTAACTCCTGGAAATGGGAAAAAATTGAGGTAAGTAACTCTATTATATCGCACAAGCATGCAGGATTTGTGGTTCCTATCATGTTATATCTTTATGAAGTATACCAGTCTTGCCCTACAGAAACTGGATGAACCTGGGAGAATGACTGTAGACTCTCACAGCATCAATTAAATAGTGGCCTTGGTCCCAGTTGTTGTGCTATAAACATGGTATCATCTTAGAGCAGATTAATAAGATCTCAGGTACACGAGATATGGCCAGTGATTTGCAATTATATTCCTATATTCTATTCCTATAGAGTATACTTGCATACTCTATTCTAATGAGAAAGGAGTATCATAAATAACATACATTTAAGTGAAACATAAAATAATATTTATTTACAGTTTTACTGCATGTCTAAGCAAATTCTCTCTCCCTATGTCATAATAAAATCTGGAAGGATCTGGACTGCCTGGACATACTGCAGAATATCATACTGGCATTGTTGGTATCATGCTAAGTGGATGGGGCAAAAAATGTATGTATTGGTGTAAGGATTCCTTAAGATACAGTAGCTCCAAAAGGTGAGAGATGAACTCTATGAAGATTCAGGGATTACCTATTTTCAGTAATGTGTTTAGGAGGTCGAATGGTCAAGGGATGCCAGGATACCACAGTCAAAGCAAAAGAGAAATTGCTTTGTATGTATCTTCTACCAAAAAGAAGGAAACACAGAATCTCATTGGACCATTTGGGTTCTAGAGATAAGACATTCCATGTGTAGATATGTGGCTCTAGCCTACATTCTGGGTAGCACAGAAGTCGGCCAGCCTCCAGTGAAATCTGGAGGAGGAAAGGGCTTCTGGTGAAGTCTGGAGGAGGAAAGGCTCTGCTGCAGGTACAGTTGCAACACAATAAACCTATTGCTTGGACCATATTTCTGGCAGACCTTAAGGCTTGGGAAATATCAGTGGTGGAAAAATACATGGTACACATTTTATGGCAAGCTCATACCCATGGACATAGAGGAGACCACATAGAGGAGATGACCAACAACAACAACAAAAAACCATGTTGAGTTTAGATATGGTTTCAATGCAAACTGTAAGTGGATGGTGGTTGCATTATAACACTATTCAGGGGTGGTTTTGCAAAGACATTGGAAGCTGAGCAGTAGCATTTGCCTGTAATTCTAGCTACCCAGGATGCTAAGGCAAGAGGATTGCCTGAGCCCAAGAGTTTAGGGCTATAGTATGCTGTGATCACATTTGTGAATAATCACTCCACTCTAGCTTGGGCAACATAATGAGACCCCATCTCTCAAACAAATAAACAAACAAACAAAAAACAGTATAAAATGGTGAGGAGGGAAAATTTTTTCCATGCAGTAGATTCGCAACTGAGCTACTAGGAAACTGTTTATTCAGTTTGTGTGGAAAGAGAAGTGGCCTGAAGTTAGTGTGTGTGTGTGTGTGTGTGTGCGTGTGTGTGTGTGTGTGTGTGTAGGAAGTGGGTAATGGTATGGTCACCTAGTTAGGGGTGTGGAAGAATAAAACCCGGAAATTCAAAAGCAAGGAGGTCTGCGGGAGAGGCATAAAAATGAATGTATAGAAGTGAACATAACATATGAATATTTTTGTTTCACATGTTAACACCCACGCAAAGCATCCATTCACTGTGGAGAAGGCACTAGACAACCTTCTAGTGGAGAAGGCAGTAGACAAAATGACTGAGTCAGTTGACATTATTAACCCTTTATCATTGAGTGCTCCAAAACGGATATGATGGGTATATGAGCATAGTGGCTACAGTGGCAGAGATGGCGCCTAGCATTAGCCTAATAGCATGGCCTCCAACTTACCAAGGTTGATACAACTTCACAGAAACAGAGAAGTATGCTCTTCTAATGGAGACCAACCAGCTAATTAAGCCACCTTTATTGTACTCCTTCCGTTCTGGAAAGGCCACCAGTTTTTCCTAAGGATAGACACCTATTCCGGGTATTGATTTGCCTTTCCTGCTGAGCTTCAGCCATCACTGCTATGTAGGTACTTATAGAATGTATGATACAGAAGCATATCATACCATCTAACCAGGAGACAGACTTTGCAGTGAAAGACATGCATGAGACAGACAATAACCATAAGATCCACTAGCTGTGTTGTATATCTCCCTATGCAGAAGCAGTCTGTCTCACAAAATTCTAGGAAAGCCTTTTACAGCTGAAGCACTAGTTCAGAGGCAACCTGCTGAAAGGATGGGTGCCACCCTTCAGGATGCAGTATATGCATGAAATTAGATACCTCTATATGGTGCATTGTTCCCAATAGAAAGAATATATAATCTGGTAATTAAGGGGGAAAGCACTAGTGTTTGCAATTACCGTCACTTCCAATGATCCACTGGGAGATTTTGTTCTTTCTGCCCCTCAAATCTGGTCCCTATAGTTACCTTCCTGACAGCAGACACAGTACAGTTCCTACAGAATTATACATCACCATGCTGCCAGGGCACTTTGGACACATGTTCCGAGAGATTTGGAGACAAGAAGAGGAGTTACCGTCTGGCAGGAGTAATCAACCCTCATCTTCAAGAGTTCATAGGACTGCTTTTCACATTAGGAACAATAATAAGGATATTTGGATCTTCATTATATGTAAATTACCCAGTCTGTGATATTCTGTGACAGCAGCACACAATGAACTAAGACATTGTGTTGACATGTTTAAACTCTGCCGCTGTCTCACCTTTCATTGACTCCAGGACGCTAAGACAGTGGTAAAGCTAATCATGGGAAGATAATTATCATCTCCAGAATTAATGATGTAGACCTCACTGTCTCTTATGGCAGCAAAACAAGAGTGTGAGGCATCTATATGCCCTGCAACTCCCTCTCCCCATTATACCTGTGAAAGAATTCATACAGAAATCTCAACCAGAAAAAAAAAATATGGTATCCAAGAGTTTCAACCTCTGAGAAATAGAAGAATTATGGAGGAAATAGAGAATGAGTTGCCGGTCTGAGATCAACTGCAGCCAAAGGGCTGTAGTTTATCCTGTCAATTCTTTTCTTATTTCTTCTTGGAAAGAGAGGCCCTGGGGGATCATGGAGTAGGTGGCCCTGAACTTGTTTGAGATAAGAAGTGTAGTATGGCGATAATGGAAATATACCATTCAAATCTCTTGTAAAAAGCGTAATTGACACTCTGAAGGTGTGTTGGCCTTCTGTGGGCACTTTTCAGTTTTCCTCCCTGCCATTTCCCTCAGTAAACCTCTTGCACAGCTAATACTGTCTTGGTTTTGCTTCTTGGAGGACCTATGCTATACTTTGATAGGCATTCAAGTATTTGTTAGAATTTCTTTACTTAGTTTGTAGTATTTTCATATCTGTATTTTTCTTTTTTTTCCACATTTCTGAGTCTGTAGTCCCCTTAAGTATTTAAACTAATCATGTAAATACAAAATGCTTGTTTCCTTCAGTGCCTTAACACTTTTCCTAGAACATTCTCAAAATAAACTAATTATAAGATGACCAAATTATGCAATGGTATTGTAAAAATTACATTCAACTTTAAAAGTGATGATAATGTCAATGTACTTTCTTGGCTTCACATGTACTGTTTAATGGTGAGAGTTTCTATTAATGATGGATTTACATGAATGCATTTTAATTTGTAGAGATGGGGTCTCACTATATTGCCCAGACTGGTTTCAAACTCCTGGCCTCAAGAGATTGCCTGCCTTGGCTCCCCAAAATGCTGGAATTACAGGTGTGAACCAACATATATGGGACATGAATTCATTTTTTACATTTAGAACACATCCAAAATATGGAAAATAAATGTATGGCCTGAAAAGCAAGGATATTTAGATAAATAAATAGTAGTATAAGTCAAGTTTACTTTTGGACTGAGTTAATGGCTTATGGAGGATATGTTCTATTGTATACCATCTTACTAAAGTAACTAGTTAATATTTTACAAATGTTAAAAATCAATTGATAATACATATACAACTGCTGTTACAAAAAGTCTCTGTTAATGTCACCAAAAAATCCTTTCTTGAATTATTTAATACATTCCACTACTATATACAAAGGCGGTTATTGAACAATAAAGAAAAATAAATAAAAACATATCCATAGGTTAAAAAATTAAGGTAACCCTTTTATGAATGATGCTAGATCAATATGTTTAACAATATCATATAATTTTAAACTTTAGGTATATTCCAGCAGTGTGATGTAATTTTAGTTAACATATGATGTCATTCTATTCAGATAATAGCAATTTGTATTATAATTAGATTGTTTTATATTATAAAGTTATTAATAAGTACTAAAATATTAACATTTCTAAATATAACTATTTTTAAAAGGCATTAATTAAATGTCAGCTATTGGTAGGAATAAATATCTAAGATGTACATTAGGTTCATTATGGAGAACATATAGTCAAAATAATGAGCCTGGAAGTACTGAAAGGAATAAACAGACCAAGAACAGATACAGCATTTGAGGAAAAATGCTTTCATTTTTTTATATTTCTTAATGCAACATTTGCATCATTTATGATCAGTTTAATTCATGGCTCTTCCCTACTTGTCAGAGGCAAGCATACATATATTATAAATAAATTATTAAGATAAAAATGGCATGGATATTTTAATGGTCTATTAATAAACACCTTTGTTGTGTGATGATGCATGAAACTACTGTTGAAGGGTTGCCTGCAGTATTAATGGGGTGCTAAAATAAAATCCAGTAATAATGTTACGTTCTTCTAAATAATGTTAAAATTAAGTCAGCACTATGTGATCTGTCCTCTTAAAACAACTGATGCAATTAAACATTATGTATTTGTATTATAATAGGTTTTCTATTTTCTTCTACTTTATAAATATATGGTTAAGACAAAGAATACAAAACTATTTTATTTAAGCATATTAAACTTTTCTTTCATATGACAATCAGCATTAACTTTTATTAATCTTTTCATAAAAGTCAGATTATTAAAAATAGTTTTTTATTTGCATGCTTTAAAATACACCTTTAGGCCGGGTGCGGTGGCTCATGCCTGTAATCCCAGCACTTTGGGAGGCTGAGGTGGGAGGATCACTTGAGACCAGGAGTTGAAGACAGGCGGGCAACATGGTGAAACCTCGTCTCTACTAAAAATACAGAAATTAGCCAGGTGCAGTGGCGCACCCCTGTCATCCCAGCAACCCAGGAGGCTGAGGCAGGAGAATCGCTTGAACCTGGGAGGTGGAGGCTGCAGTGGGCTGAGATCGTGCCACTGAGAGCGAGACTCAAAATAAAAAAAAAATAATAATAATAGAAAACACCTTTAGAACTGTGACACAAATCCCATTTGACAATACAATTATACAGTTAAAAAACATGGCCTCAAGACAACATAACATTGACAGACCATGTGCATGTAGGTATCATTATGCCATAAGTTGTTTTTTAAAATTGAAATGAATGGTCTAATAATGTATAAACACTTACCCCTCACACTTGAAGTAACCTCTCACAGCCTGAAGTTCATAAACCATAAATTATTTTGACTTCATTAGCAAAAGTGATATTAGTAATGGTAATGGTGTAATTCACAGAACTTATTAGCCACATTCCATATTCCAAAAGTATATTCTCAGTGTCTGTACAAAACAACTACATAAATAGTTCAATATATTAAGTTCAAAATATAAGAAAATTCTGTGGCTCTTTGAATGAACTAATTGGATTCTCTTTTGATTTAATGAGTTTTTGAAATGGCTCTTGTCATTGCATAGGCTCTCAGATGATCTAACAAAACACCATTTGTAAGTTTGTAATAGCCTTAAAGGATGGATATGAAGTCCTCCTTCTGCTGTTCTTTTATTTGTTATGTTTTATGCTCATGAGATTTATGTATGAAACCACTTGGAGCTCAGATGCCATATCTTGTGAACATTAGTAAAATTTTAATAAATAGAGAAGGAAGAACTTTGATCGGTGTAGGAAATGTAAATTCAATTTGGGTCGGCTGAGCTTTTTCTTGCATCCAGCTTGGACTGAATGTTTTTCCCTCTTTCAAATGGTTCTTTACCTGCCTCACCCTCTTGTTTTGCTGCCATAAGAGACAGTGAGGTCTACATCATTAATTCTGGAGATGATAATTATCTTCCCATGATTAGCTTTACCACTGTCTTAGTATCCTGGAGTCAATGAAAGGTGAGACAGCGGCAGAGTTTAAACATGTCAACACAGTGTCTTAGTTCATTGTGTGCTGCTGTCACAGAATATCACAGACTGGGTAATTTACATAGAACAGAAATATATTTCTTGCAGTTCTAAAGACTGAGAAATAGAAGACCAAGACACCGACATGTTATCTTGGAGGGCCTTCTTGCTGTGTCTTCACATAGCAAAAATTAGAAAGGCAAGCTAGCCAAATGTTACATAAAGCCTCTTCTATGAGGGCTTTAATCCCATACCAGGGAAGAGCACTTATGGCCAAATTACCTCTTAAAGGCCCCACCTTTTCCTATGATGATAGAGGAAACACTGGAATTTTGTAGGGGACATATTCAAACCATAGCAGAGACAATGAGCTGATAATTTGATTTCAAAGGACATGATTACCTCAGCTTTTCAGACTTAATTGCTCTATTCTTGAGACAATTTGAACTTCTACTTTAGAATATGGAAATAGTTGCTTCTGGCTTTAAAATGAAACCAAGTGGTGAAGTTACCTGGACAACCCCTTAAATACGGATAGAAACAGGAACCTGATAGAAAAAGTACAACTAATTTCAAACCAGCCATGTAATGCCCCTCTGTGCTGTGAAGGACGTCTAGCTTAAAATGTGATTCCCTTTTCCAAAATCCTCCCCTCAGAGACCTAGTTTGTTGTTTAATTTCCCTCTTTCTTACACTTTTGAATTAGAAACATTTAAATGGCTACTGATTTAGCTTATAAGGAAATATGACTCTCAGACAAACTCCATTCTGGCAATATAGTTTTTATCTCATCATGTTGGTTGGAAAAACAGATAAATGATTGATTTGGGTAGAAATATCACCTTTTCTTCCATTACAAAAAAAATAAAATAAAAAACCAATTTTGCAATGCTATGCTGCATTCAATCAAACTTAGAATGAGAAGAATTGAAAATGTATTTCTCCTTTTCATTTTTACAATTTTCATTAATCTATCTTCTACATGATATTCACAATATTATTGTAGCTCTCTTGTTTTCCTTCCTTTCTTCTTTATGACATTGAATTAGCATCTGAGAAATTAATTGCCTCACCACTCTGCCAGCAGTTCTGTTGTCTGATATTGGCCCCTCTGTCCAAGATTGTTCTACTTACATCACTGAGCAAAGAGCAGCATACATCTTTTCAGTGTTTGCTTCCTGACAGCTCTTGTCTTCAATTATAGCAAGACAGAGCTTTGAGAGGCTCTATTAAATAGAATTACTGAGTTTGTTTCTGCTTTTGCAGTACATAAACAAGCCTGAAAAAATATGTATATGCTGAAAATCCTATCTAGTATAATTCCTAGATATGTTGTCCCAAATGATTTGCTTTCGAATTGTGAATTCAGTTTCTGTGGGGTAGGGACATAACCTGAGGTTCAGATACAAATTGTTGATGTGAGAAATAAAATTGTTGCCTTAATGAATCAATACAAAGACACTGTCTTAATCTGAGCAATAGGAATCCGTTATTATGGGACTGAATGAATGAATATTGGAAAACTAGCGCAGGAGGTAGAACTTTAAGTCATGGAAACAAAAACTAAATGGCTAAAATTCAGCCACAAGCAATAAAATTCGGCCTCAAAGTCCTCTTGACTTTATTGTTCTTGCTGTAAACCTTTCCTGAGGGTAAAGTAGGTAGAAAAATAAATGAAGACAACATTCTTGGGCAGATGAGTCTATTTAGCTAATTAATAATCCAATTTTTACCAAGAGGCAAAACAAATGAGATGTTTGGCTTTTACTTTCACAAGTATTAAAAATATAGCTTAAGAAATTTAAAAGAAGACTCTAAAATTTGGTGCTATAAGTTACTAGTAATTACAGGATGTACTATTATTTTGTTTGATTTCCTGTCTTTTTGTTTTGTTTTTAGAAACAGTATAAAAAGTAAAATTTTACTTTATATTTTGGAAAAGTAAATTTTTTTACAGTGACATTTGAACTATGCTAGTCCATGAAATGCAGATCTGTCACTCAACTCCCTGGGTTTCACTCATTTGTGAAAGAGTGATATCTTCTTTACATTATTCTGGAGATAGCAGAGGCTAAGCCAAGTGTGACTTACAAGAACTAGCTATTTCATATGCTACGAGGTGCTGGGGGTGACAGTTGTGAACATTCTGGGCAACATAAATAATACGTAAATATCTGCACACTCTCCAATAAGCTGTAACTGGAGAGGTTTTCCATAAACAATAAAACTAATATAGTATATTGCCTGATGCAGAATAACAAATATGTGATTGTCCTAATATGCCTCTTGGGCTTTTTTAGTTCACTAAAATGTTTTTAGTGATTCAAAATTATCTCAGCTGAAAATTATCTGCTGCTCCATAAGGTAGAAGAAAAAATTATTTTCTGACATTTCTCCCTTTCTCTGTTTTGTCTTTTTTTTAATTGGCCAAGTTAAAGAGATAAAGATGGGTAAATTGGAGGAAGAGTTTCTTGAAGCTGGCAGTAATGAAGGAAGCTCTGTCTCTGAACTCAGATTTAGAAAGAGCGATTCTTGTGCTCCCATTCTCATAAAAGAGATTGGTTGAGGATTAAATCAATCTATTCCTTGAAGAACAATAAGGATGCTTAATCTGAAGCAGGTTTTTCAAAGATTTAGCAAATAAGAATCTATTCAGACTTAATGGGATTATTATGAAGACCAGTGAGATAGTATACTTTAACACTGTTAGATTCCTCAGGGAGGAGCATATTGAAGTGAGTAAAAGTACTATTACTGTGAAGTCATAGAATGCCATAAAGCTAAAATATCATTTCTCAAAACCACTTCTTGCAAACTGTGAAACTATAAGCACAGCCGTTTCTACACTTTCTTTTTAAATCCAAGGAAAGTGCAGCCAACTAACTACTATTTAATAAAAGTAATAGAAGCTCTTTCTTTTGCAGAAAACATTTTTTATCTACCAACTGCAGAGAAGGAATATTAATATTGATTCAGACTCAGATATGAATCCTGACCTCAAAAGTACTGAATGTGATTAGCCTGTATGTGCATTGGCCCCATGGATTATGAATTCTGACTTTTTTCCTTGATGATGACATTTTAAATAAAAGAAGTTTGAGCTTTCTATAGTAACACTGAAGCCGTGTATATTTTCAAATGCTTTTGCAACAGACTGTAAAGGACAGAAAACTAGATCTTTATTCACAGTAATTCTGTACAACACTATTCTATGTACTATTAGAATTCATTTCCTCAAAACAATTTTGGTGAAATCAAAGTGGTAGAATATGGTAAATACATGCTTTTCTTAGCCAACAATATAGATGAGATCCTGAGGGTAAATGAGGAGATTCATAGATAATGACATGCATTACTTTAATTTTAAAAGAAGCTTTCTGGTCATAACAGTGTGTTGATTCTAAAGCATGTGGGTGCCAAGTGCAGTTAAAATCAAAGAACTGTATATTTCTAAACGCCCTCTATGAATTTAGGTGATTTTAAAATGTAATACTTCTCTAAAATGAGCGATTCTTTGTGATATCAAAAACACAAATTTAAATAACACAGTTTTCAAGTTCGGCCATGTTAATGTTGAAATGATATTTATTACTAGCCAAAATTCTCATTCCAGTTTCAAAAACATTGTGAGCAGATTACTTTTTGTCTTTGACATCTCCCTAAATTTCTTCTTGGTGATGTACAGGCTGTATAGCGCATATTGTTTGTTGAAAATGACCCATGCACTCAAATATAAATATATGCATTTCTTTAAATTTCACTTGTTTTGGTCTCAAATCAGTTATTCTCTTCCCCCAACCCCATTGTTTTTTCTTTCTTTTCCCTTCAGTTTCTGTATTTTTCTCATTTCTTTTCTCCCTTGTCTTGTTTCCCTTTCCCACATACATTGACTATTGAGAAATTTAAGTTAACCATGTTATCACTAAGTAGATCATGGGCCTTTAATGTATAGAGACATACCAGTATATCATTTAGGTACTTGATTCCCACTGATGCTGTATTGACTAAAAAGTGCAAAACCAAAGAGAATGACCCGTTCAAGAGAGTCAAAAAATGTGTATACATTAAAACAAAAATAAATTCAGCCACTTTCACCCCATAAGGATTTGATGAAAATAGAGTATAATTTGAAATGTGGTTCTTAAAAATTTTTAACAAGGTCTATAGTGTTTTCATTACTTCACTTCTCAACTCTCCACCCTCTTGAGGTGCTGCTCTGGTTACTGTGACCCTAGTGGCTATGAGAAAGAATGATTTTTTTGCTTGTGAATGTGTGTTCTGTGGTGATTTTAATTATTTAAAATTATGTTGCAGAAATAGTTCACCTGTAGAGACTGACCAAGTGTTTGGTTTCAAGAAATGTTCTGGCCCCAAACTCCTTTGGGTTTTGCCTTTTTCACTTTTTCCTTTATGTAGTAAAATTACTGTATGATTTCTAGAATTTGCATGATTAATTATGCCTTTCAAAGTATCGTCAGCTTCCTTTAGGGGTTTTAATTATTTATGCATTATCATTGGCTTTTGGTGATAAACAGTAAAATTGCTTTATTTTGTAGATCCTTCAGGAAATTATGCTTGATTATATGACCCCACAAAGTATCCCTTATTGTTTATAATTAAGGATCAATGAGAGGAAAATCATAAGAGCCAGCTGGCAGTTGATATAACTAAAGGTGAACAGAGGTAAGGTGGAAAATTGTCACTAGGGGATTGATTCTCTCTTGTGTGCAGTTTAAGATGCCCTCCTGCCTACATCCCTCTTTGTCCCTCTGCCCATTTAACAAACACTGATGGAATAACTGTTATGATAGATCTATACAAGACAAAGGAAATACAGGAAATTTCATTAGGAGCCCACAAAGCAGACAAATGAACACACAGCTGAGGGATCTGATGGGCACAATTACTGTAAGGAAGATGAAGGGCTTCTGGGTATCACCTGTGACAACTAAGACACAAGATGTTGTTGAGTCTCTCTGAGTGCTTTAGAAGCTTCTGAAATGTTCTCTAGGGCAAAGTGGCTTGAATCAGCCCAGTGCAGTATTCAGTAAACTAGACAGATATATTTCTTTCACAGATATTAGTATCTGTTAAATTTTGTGCTGCCTTTGATTTTATGTGGCAAAAGCAAATAAAAATTTAGGCACTTAAGGTTATGAAATCATTACATTAATATGGAAGAGACTTTATTCTGATTAGAACTTATTAGCAAATATCACTTAAAGTGCAACCTATAACATGATACAAAATTTCTTAGATATCAAACAATAACAAACTAAGTAGCAAAGTGATATTTTCAAGAAGTTAAATAAATAAATGCTGCTCTATGGTCTATTTTATGAAAGAAAATTATTGAAGAGGGATTTTAAAGTAGAATTTGTCTGATAGGTAAAACAGGTATGACCCATAAAAAAAAGAAAACTCATTAAGTAAGGAATTTCAAGAAATAAATATCTTTATATCTTTCCCAAAAGGAATATGGAGAGACCCTAGTGGAAAGCTAAAATAGAATGCACTGTGAAATTAACTAGTATGGCTGGAAAAAGAGAAAGTATAGAAAATTAGTTGTGTTAATAACAATAATTAGTTTTAAAGTTATATTCCATATGTACCAGTTTTCAATTTATTTTGCCTAATTTTATTCTGCTTATTATAACCCTGCTGTGGATTACCATCACATTTCTTGTTGGGGAGGCAACTGTCATGTGGAACTGAGGCTATTCATCTCACTTATTGAATCATAACGATTATACCATCTTAGCAGGAGAGCTGTAGAAGATAGTTGAGTATGAAAATTTATATCAAGAAAGATGGACCTAAAATGAGTAGATTTGTAGACTTAAAGTTGTGATTTGATAAACATAAAAACTCAACACATCCAATTCATTCGTGGGATTTCCTGCCACTGCCTCTGACCTATATCTAGAATCTGAGCATGTTTTACCATTTCCATCATTGCCACTCAGCAGATACCTGTGGCCATGTCTTAAATTATTGCAATCCCCTCTGGACTGGTCCTTCTGCTCTCACTCGTATGCCCTTATAGGCTGTTCACCCATTAATATGTAAGTCTAAGTACAACATGTGGCCACTTATGCCACTCAGGGTAGAAGCCAAAGTCTTCAGAGTGACCTGGTCCTTTGTCATGTCCCTAGCCTCCTCCTTTCCCACTCTCTTTGTTGTTCTGTTCTCTCTAGCAACAAGCTTGTAAAAGATGAAGCAAACTCCTTCCTCAGGACTTTTGAGGCATGCTGTTTCCCTTACCTGAGGTATTCTACTCCCAGATACTTGTTTGTATGCTTCTTTACCTCCTTAAGGCCTTTACTTTAATATACTGTTGGTTCCTCGTTGTTAATGCAGTTTAATAATTTTGCTTAATGTTTAATGTTTTATTACTTTCATTAAACTACAGTTACATATTATGATAGAAAATCAAATGATATCATCTCACTAGATCTAATCAATTAAGTTCAGGTTTTAGGATGACTCAAATGGTAAAAAAAGATTGATAACCTTAAACACCCATTCTATGTTCTACTCCATTTATGTATTAATTCCTGAGTTCCTGTATATAGAATCAAGACATAAGTAGAATTCAGGATGTCATCATACAAATATGTACAATAATTTTTAAAAGGTTATATTATGAATGTCAATAATTAGTCATATGTATAATTTTAAAACAAATGAGCCATAATTTTAAAATATATAATCCCTTATAATTTGAAATCAGTACAAAGTGATTATGCATTTATACATGTTAAGTTTTTAATCTTATTATACATTTATTTATGAATATCTCAAACTTCCTAAGGTTTCAAGCTGTATAGAAAATAGATTTTTAAGCCAAACTATGCAGTTCAATGCATCCATTAGTGAGAATTTGAGGCCATTAAAATTTTACTCAAAACTTTTTTTGTTGACTAAGTTTTTATTTGTACTTTTTTAGGTAACATGTATAATTTCCTTAATTTAGGGGAGGAAGTCAGTATGTGATATAAATATATGTAGTGGTCATTAAAATCTCCAAATACTAATTTTCAGTTTTAACAAATTCTTTGCCTTCAAAGTTCAGTTTTTTAAATCCTAAATATGCCCTTGCTTTAGCTGTTACATGTATAGGCAAAATGAAAAAACATGTTTTAACTAATATAGTCAATTGTTCCTACTAACTAACATGTAAACATAGTCATCTTATAATAAGCTGCCATCAATAAAAAAACTTTGGGTTGACATTGTCTACTATATTTTTAAATGTGTTTTTATTGTACATATTTAAGAAGTACATGATGTTTTAATGCATATATGTAGTGAAATAATTACTGCAAACACTTTTACATACCCTACTCTATTTTTTGAGTAGTTCTCAGGTCTCATATATATTTGTGTTAAATGAAAGGAGAAAATAAAAGTGATCTCTGTGTGAACTCATAAAAATATAAAACACTTCACTATTCTCCCATAGTCAAAGTCCCTTGGTGATTTTCTCTGAAGGCTTGACTCACATCACCTGATATACAAGGGCATTTATATTTCTAGTCATATTTCTTGGCACTTTCAGAAGTTATAGTAAATGTTTCTCCTGTTTATTCCAGAAAAAACACCATTCATATTTTAACCATTTTTTAAACTGTTGAATTTTTATCTTCACACTTCTTGCACTTACTGCTTTATTGTTTTAATGCACATTTGGTGTAAATATCCTATTTAAATGGAATAGGTAATACTATTCAAGCATGCTTTTATCATAGTCTTTTTTCTCTGTATTTTTGGAATTTTTGCATTCATAGGTACAAACAATATTTAAATTTATTGTATTATAGAATTCAAATTAATTTAACATCTTTTTAACCCAACCATCTTTCGTTTGTCAAAAGAGTTGAGTTATTTTCCAAACAGGTTTGGTTGACTATAACCCCACTTGCTTTTTCTCTGAACAAATTGAATTTTTAAAAATTCATAGGGGAATGGCCTTTTATTCTTTATTCATTATTTAGGAAAAGTAAAAGTATTATCTTTATGATAGTGATCCATAAAACTTTGGGTAAAATTGCAAATGAATCTTCAAATGAAATAAGATACAAATATTTGAGTGTATAATTGAAACCTATAGTGAAATGGACTTTGACGTAAAGGAATTTTTTTTGTTGTTGGTACGAGAACACCAAACCAAACCAAACCTAAACAAACAACAAAAAACGAGACTATACAACACTGGATCTATATTCAAACATGTTACCCCGTTATTCTGTTATATTAATGCTCTTTAATATAGTCCCAGAACATTGAGGCCAGTAAGTGTAGAACTCAAGTAGACAGAAAAAAAAAAAAAATGTCTGTACCCTTTACTAGTCCTTTTCTAAAATTAACTCTGAATACTCAGATTTAACTCATATATAATACTTCTGGAAACATTTGTTTTTTTTGAGACTATTTGTTAGGCAAAGGATTAGGTATGTTAGATTTCATAGAATAACATCAAAATAATAAAACAGCACAAGGAAAATCACATAATTTAAATACGTTAACATGAAATTAAAACTTTTTATTAGTTGCTATCTCATTTACAACTAAAGATGCTTTTATTAGTTGCTATCTCATTTACAATTAAAGATGCCATGAACACATAGGGAATGTGGATACATGAACTGTATTTCATGAGCTTTAAATCATTCAAAAGAAAAACTGTAACATTTCATATATATATATAATATATGTGCTCATTTAAGTCAGAATATATATATATGTATATATATACACACATATATTCTGACTTAAATGAGCATCACTCTCAGTTGGTAAATTAGTATTTTCAATATTTACTCAGTACTTTTTAAAAATGGCTTTAAAACTTGTTTCTAACTGCAAATATAATAATAAAAATAGAATAATTGTTATCATGGTTCAATTATGGGTGTTTCCTTTTTTTCTTCAAAGTTTTATCTAAATATGTTTTCACAATCTTAATTAATAATAAAGAATGACTGAGATGTTGGGCAATTGGGGAAGGTTGTTATGTACAATTACTTACTCATTTGAATCAATGGTATTAAAAGATTGTGTGTCAGTATTCCAAATCAGAACAGCTTTATCCACAAAGCAGGAAGTGAGCATAAACTTCTTCACATTCATTTTTACCTTTCTCCAACCTAAAACCCCTCACCATTACACTTCCTCTTTTATTCTCCCTAAAAGAACATTTATTCACACCTAAATGGGGATAGTAACAGTAATAGCAATTTTTTTTTTTTTTTTTTTTTTGAGATGGAGTCTCCCTCTGTCGGCCAGGCTGGAATGCAGTGGGGCAATCTCGGCTCACTGCAAACTCTGCCTACTGGGTTCAAGCAATTCTCTGCCTCGGCCTCCCGAGTAGCTGGTATTACAAGCGCCCACCACCACGCCTGGCTAATTTTTGCATTTTTAGTAGAGACAGGGTTTCACCATCTTGGCCAGGCTAGTCTTGAACTCCTGATCTCGTGATCTGTCCGCCTCAGCCTCCCAAAGTGCTGGGATTACAGGCGTGAGCCACCTTGGACGGCCAATAGCAAATATTTTTATAACATTTATTATATTACAGACCCACTGTAAAAGCATTGCATGAATTTGCTTCTTCAGCCTTCACACTAGTCCTAAGGGCTGGCTTTGTTATTTTCTCCATTTTTCAGATGAGAAAAACAAGGCACAGAAATGTTTTGTAAGTTGCATAACGTCACCTATCCTTTCAAGAGGAAAGACCACTTGAACCCAGCCAGTCTGGCTCCACAGTGCCTGCTCTTAATCACGGTATCAGTACTTCCCAAGTGCATTACCCCCAGATCTTACTGAAATGTAGACACTAATGAACAGATCTGTGCTAGAAGCTCCCCTTGTGCATTTCTAATAAGCTCCCAGCTGCTGCTGCTGCTCTGCAGACCAGATGTCAAGCAGCAAAGCATTACACTATGCTATCTCTGTATGTTAGGCATGGGTAGAACAAATGTGCAATAAGAAAGGACGCTTTTCTGTCATGCAGGCTTTCCATGGCATTGTGCTCCTCGGTGCAATCTATGTATAATCTGTTAACACTATTTGGAAAACAAATAAACACAAATTTGCCTTCAAAACAAAAACAAAAACAAAAACTAAACAAGCAGATGGTTTGAGGTACCTGGCATTTAGGCAAGATACATCTGTCCTCATTGCACTTGGTATATTAGCACGTTGTCGTATAATTAGTTCATTTTAATTTTTGAGGAAAAAGAGTACTCTCAATATGGACTAAAGGCATAGTCTATGTCCATGTATGCTTTTGAAAGTTTTTGTTAGGCAAATGATTGGAAGAATTTAATGTTATTATAAGACAACCTTCAAAGCCAGCTGTGAGATTATATAAGATGTCTCGTGTCTTGTCTCTTCTAGGCTCTCTTTCAAATAATTCAAAATTTTCTCTAAAATGAACTTTTATGTTCTTCCTAGGAATTTGGAATTTCTTTAAGGCTATTCTAGTGTAGTAGAATTTTTTTTCTGGAAAATATATATTTTTTAATAATTTTGGGGATACGTGTAAATAATTTAAATCACCTTCCTTTAACATCCAAAAAACCATAGGAAAAGGATTTAGCTGAAATATTTATATCCTTTTTTTAAAAAGATTGCTTCCATTTAGAGGGGGTGATTTTTAGCCTTGTCCTATTCTAGGCTTTGGCTTTTTGACAGTCTTTTTATTGATTCCTTGGGATCTTTCAGCATTCTTTACAATTTCTCTAAAGCTTTTACTTTAGAGATTTGTTATTTTGACAGGTGATAAGCAGTTCTTAAATTTATTGTGTTTTATATTTGATGACCTTGGTTAGCTCTGACACATGCTTCTCTCCCTGATACATTAAGACTTTTTATCTTTGGGTGGTTTTTGCATAATGTATATGCATTAGCATGCAACTAGCGTGTTCTGACTTCTAAGCAACAGGTAGAACAATAATATACATTATTAAAGAGTCTCTGGGAAAAGTAGTAAGTTATTTGAAACGATTACAGGTAGTTTACTTTGAAAAGTTAAAGTAGTTGAGATTTTAAATGTTAATTTAATGAGTCTTTGCTGATGATGATCAATTCCCAACTGCTTAAGGTTAATCAAGTGTCCGTAAGTTTATACTCTCCCATGAGAAGAAGCAGTCCTCAAGGATTCTCAAGGCTCCTTTGCTCATAATATAAAGTGTACCTGCACTAATTAAATCTTTTGATTTCAGCATTTTACTGATCAGGTTATGTTTTTATTTCAATTGATTTGAAATTATTTTTGAACCAGCTATTCAAACCACTTAAAATGAATACATTAACCCCATTCCGAATATATTGTTGCTTTTGAAAGTTATTTAAGAAAAAGACAAAAATATATAAAATGATACTCAAGTCTAAGTATATAAGCAATTTCCACCCTGAAGAACAGTCAGATTAGGAAAGAAGGCTAGGTATCTCTTAGTGAACTATCGGGAACTGAACTTTCTTGGGAAGGCAGCCGACCTGTTGTGGGTAGTAGCTGTTTCCAAGGTCCACAAGAGTGGAGCTCCGTAGCACAGAGATGGTTGAATAGAGGGTGAAATTTTAGAATCAGTCTGACAGAGAGGGAGAGCAATTCTCTCCAGCAAGAAAATATGAGCATTTAGAATTGTGAAACGTATAATTAGGATTTTTAAAGTTAAAATATCTTGTAAAATGAAAGAAGAAGGTAATTGTGAGGTGAGAGCTACAATTCTATTTAGAACAAACAGAAGAGTTGAAAGGATATAGCTATAGCCTGAAAAGGGAAAGCACTGATATTATTCAAGAGAGGGAGAATTAGTAACTGCATTAATGAAATTCCAACAAATGATTAAGGCAAAATTTTAAAACATGGCATATCCAACTGTTGGATATAAGGGATCCAGGACATGGCAGACTCTAAAGTAACTTTAAAAATCTCTCCACTTTGGAATAGGAATTATTTTGTCAGTAAAGGAATAAAAAAACAGTATTTACAGGATAAATAACTTTGACATTTATAAAAATGCTTACATTAGAAATAGGCAGAAATATCAGAGCTTCCATTGTAAAGTTTGTGCATCTGAAATTTATCACATTCAACAGAAAGTCTCTACAAGTGCGCTTTTTCAAATAAATGCCCTGAAATATTGGTCTTGTTATTCTTCAGTGAAGTGTATAAGTTCCAGTAAAACCCATTTACCAGTTTAATACCTTTTTTATGATAGCATAACTATATACAACTCTGATTTATAAAAAGAAAAGCTCAAGCTCTTAACTTCTAGAATGAGTTTTCTTCACAGGGAAAGTGCACAAATTGAAAGAAATAGAAGAAAATGTTAATATGATGTGAAAATTATAATTTGAAATGCATATCATGGGAGTCAAAGCTTCTCATTTGGCTATTTTTGTATTGAGTCACATGGAATGATTATGTATTTTTTTAGGCAAAGAGAAAAGACCATTGGAAATTCATTCATTCCCCCATCCCCACCTCAGATATATCCTCTGAATTTCCTTTTATTTTGGCAGTATGCTGAACTGGTATTTATATTATAACCCTGATCTTACTATTGACATTGAAAGTCACAATGAATGCTACAGGTCATCTAAATTACAAATATGTTAATTTTTTTGTTTATCATCACCTCAACTTTTTGAGTCAGAAAGTTATACACTGATATCCCCACACTCTGGAATTTAGGATATAGATAATTTTAAGTTATTTGTCCAAAGTCAGTGATAGATGAGGATCTCTAATTTTTATTCTAGAATGTTCTATCTTTTAGTAATGATGAATTTAATATATAAAAAGTAAACAAGAATAAAACACATTTTTAGAGTCCATCTTTCACCCTTAGAATACAATCTCCCTAGATACTGTTAAGACCATGAAAATATTGAGATAGGAACCTTTCAAAAATGGTGACAGAAAATTTTTCCAGATCAAGAAGAGATTTGCTAAGAATAGGTTGAAAGATCCCTCCCACTTCTATATTTATGAACACATTGTTTTCACCCCACGTAATTCCTAAGAGTATGGGTAGGCATTATTTAGTACTTATCTTCAATTCAATTGCTAAAAATCCATAGTGTCACATGCACATATTCCAGCTTGCTTCTATTGCACGGAAAGGAATTGTGAAGTCGAAGTTTCCCTTTCCCTTATTTAAAGTAGATCAACGAGTATTATAACAATGAAGCTTTCACTTAATTTTCAAATATAATCACTGATGTTAAAAATGGCTAAAGTGCCAATTTTTAAAATATTTAACACACACATGCCACTTGCCACTTTCTATTACTAAGTAAGATGCATGTTACCATTTTAATAAAATATTTTTAAAAAACAAGATTTTGGAAGCATCAAAGACAAGCAATATGTGAATATTTCTGTAACTGTATTGAGCAGGGATTTGGGATTTACATTTTTCTTTTTCTTTTCTTTTTTTTTTTAATTTATTTTTTGAGATGGAGTCTCATTCTCTTGCCCAAATGTTGCGATCTCTTGCAGTGATGTGATTTCAGCTCACTGCAACTTCCGCCTCCAGGGTTCAAACAATTCTCCTGTATCAGCCTCCAGAGTAGCTGGGACTACAGGCGTGTGCCACCATGCCCAGCTAATTTTTGTATTTTTAGTAGAGATGGGGTTTCATCATATTGGTCAGAGTGGTCTCGAACTCCTGACCTCAAGTGATCCACCCACCTCAACTTCCCAAAGTGCTGGGATTACAGGAGAGAGAGCCACCAGTCCCGGCCATTGATTTACCTTTTCAAGGAGCATGCCATTTCTATATTTTTACATTAGTTCTAATTTGTGATTTCAATAATCATATTGCTATATAGTAGCTAAGCTGTATTTAAGATTTCTAGGCTAGGCACTCTGCTGGCATTTTGCCATGGTTTAACTTACATAATGCTTATAACAACCTCATGCGATAGCTAGACAATTCTCATATATCGCAGAAAAAGAAATTGAGACCACAAGTTAAGTAACGTATTAAGGTTATGCAGTTTCAAAGATTAGTGCCAGGAATACAACCCAGGTCTTTTTGACTAAAAAAGCAAGTTCTGAATCATTTTGTTCCTACAGTGTGGCTCATAAGGTGTTCTATAAGTGTTTCATTTTGTTCTTATCGGGCGTTCTTTAGAGTAGTAACTCAAACCAACAATCTTCCCATATTTCATAAGTCAATTCTGTATTATCGGTTTAGAGCCAAGCATAATATAGGTTGAAAAAGCATTCATTAATTGTCTATCAAATACAGATTCATCTTTTCTTGCTTACTAATATAACTTGATTTCATTAAGAATGGCAATGTGCGTAGCTAAAAAGAATGTATTTCACAGCCTTCCTTGTGGCTAGCAATGGCAAAGTGAAACTATTTTGAACAATCAGATGTAAGCAAAAATGTTGAGATAGGAATTCTGGAATGGTTTTTAAGGGAACCATTTCATCTCAAACACACCTTTTTAATTCTTTGCTTTCTTCCTTCATTTAGTTTGAAATAAAAAAATGATTCCCACATATCTGGCAGCCTTTTTGACACAGTGAAGGGAAGAGTAAGTTCCACAATGATGGCAAAGCTTAAAGAGCCTGAATGTCTATCTTTGGGTTTCTTTGTTTATGAGAAATAACCAATCCCCATTTTACAGTTGAAAACATTTTCCATTTCTGGGTGTCTCTTAACAAATGAATATGATTTCTACTTGACACAATATATAAAATTAAACTAATAATAATTGTTCTTGTCCTAGGTAAGTTTGATTCACATTATTTGCTTTCTTAGGCCCTGTTAAAATCAAAAATTTAGCTGAATGAAATTTAAGGGAGTTTAATTGTGTAATGAATGATTCACTAATCGGGCAGCCCCCAGAATCACATCAGATTCAGAGAAATTCCAGTGCAGCCACATGGTGGAAAAAAATTTATTGACAGCAAAAGGAAAGTGACATACAGAAAATGATGGTGAAGAACAGAAACAACTGGATTGGTTACAGCTTGGCATTTGCCGTATTTGAACACAGTTTAAACAGTTGGCTACATTTGATTGGCAAAAACTCAGTGATTGGCAAAGGTGTGAGCTATGGTTGGTTTATACTGCCCCTTATTATAATTCATGATGTACAGAAAAACCTTTAGGCCAAACTTAAATATGTAAGGAGGCAGCTTTAGGCTAAGCTTGATTTAACAGCCCTCAGATGAAAGTGCACTCTATGAAAAAAGATGCTCATATACTGTTTAGAAGAATGTATTTTTCCAATGGCTAAATATGCATTTGATTTCAAAATTAAGAGAATTAAAAAAATGATTTTGCAAAGACTGTATGTGGTTTGAAAATTAAACTATTCTAATCACATCATATTTTAATTTTGTAGTCATTTGGTGTTATTTCAATGTAATTTTTATTTTTCAAAAAACTTTTCATCTAATGGCTCTAAGATAAAAAATACATATCTAGAGGAAATCTCTTAAGCAATACTGTATTAGTCTGTTTTCACACTGCTATAACAAAATCCTGAGACTGGATAATTCATAAAGGAAAGAGGTTTAATAGACTCACAGTTCCACATGGCTGGGGAGGCCTTAGGAAACTTACAGTCATGGCAGAAGGGGAAGCAAACACATCCTCCTTCACAATGCAGCAGAAGAAAGAGGTGCAGATTGATGGGAGAAGAGCCCCTTATAAAACCATAAGATCTCAATCCACTCACTATCATGAGAACAGCATGGGGAGCTGCCCTCATGATCCAGTCACCTACTGCAAGATCCCTTCCCCAACATGTGGGAATTACAAATAGGATTACAGGTCAAGATGAGATTTGGGTTGGGACACAGAGCTAAGACCATATTATTCCACCCTTTGCCCCTTCCAAATCTCATTTTTCTCACATTTTAAAACACAATCATGCCTTCCCAACAGTCTCCAAAGTCTTAACTTATTCCAGCATTAACTCAAAAGTCCAACTTCAAAGCTCATCTGAGAGAAAGCAAGTCCCATCCACCTAGAAGCCCATAAAATCATAAGAGTTAGTTACTTCCTGTAAGGTTGGTGCAAAAGTAATTGCTGTTTTTGCCATTACTTTGCACCAACTTAATAGATACAATGAGGGTAAAGGCATTGAATAAGTGCTCTGATTCTAAATGGGAGAAATTGACCAAAAGAAAGGGGCTACAGGACCCATGCAAATCCAAAATCCAATAAGGCATTCATTATATCTTAAAGCTCCAAAATAATCTTTAACTCCAAGTCTCACATCCAGGGTATGCTGATGCAAGAGGCCTTGGGCAGCTCCCATGGCCTTGGGCAGCTCTGCCTCTGTGGCTTTGCAGGGTATACACCCCCTCCATCTATTTTCACATGGGCTAACATTGAATGTGTGTGGCTTTTTTAGTTGCATAGTGCAAGTTGTTGGTGGATCTATCATTCTGGGGTCTGGAGGACAGTGGCCCTCTTCTCACAGCTCTGCTAGGCAGTGCCTCAGTGAGGACTCTATGTGGGGGCTCCAACCACACATTTCCCTTCTGGACTTCCCTAGCAGAGGTTCTCCATGAGGGCTCCACCACTGCAGGAAACTTCTGCCTGGATACCCAGGTGTTTCCATACATCCTCTGAAATTTATGTGGAGGTTCTCAAACCTCAGTTCTTGACTTCTGTGCACCCATAGGCCAAACACCATGTGGAAGCCACCAAGGCTTGAGGCTTGCCCCCTCTAAAGCAATGGTCTGAGCTATACCTTGACCCCTTTTAGCCATGGATAGAGCTGGAGCATCTGGAGCTGGAGCTGGAGCTGAAAGCAGGGCACCATGTCCCAAGGCTGCATAGAGCAGCAGGGCCCTGAGCCTGGCCCATGAAACCAGTTTTTCTTCCTACACCTCTTGGCCTGTGATGGGAAGAGCTGCTGTGAAGGTCTCTGACATGCCCAGGAGTAATTATCCCCATTGTCTTGGCTATTAACGTTCAGCTCTCCATTGCTCATGCAAATTTCTGCAGCTAGCATGAAATCCTCTGCAGAATTTTTCTTTTTTTTGTAATACATGGTCAGGCTGCCCATTTTCCAAACTTTTATGCTTTGCTTCCCCTTTAAACATAAATTTCAATTTCAAACAACCTCATTGTGAGCATACATAACTGAACACTTTCAGAATCAATCAGGTGACCTCTTGAATGCTTTGCTGCTTAGAAATTTCTTCTACCAGATACTCCAAAATCATTTCTCTCAAGCTCAAAGTTCCACAGATCTCTAGGGCAGGGGCAAAATGCTGCCAGTCTCTTTGCATAGCAAGAGTGACCTTTTTTCCAGTTCCCAAGAAGTTCCTCATTTCCATCTGAGACCACTTCAACCTGGACTTTATTGTCCACATCATTATCAGCATTTTGATCTTAACCATTCAACAAGTCTCTGGGAAGCTCCAAACTTTCCCAAATCTTCTCTTCTTCTGAGCACGCCAAACTTTTCCAACCTGTGCCTGTTACCCAGTTCCAAAGTTGCTTCCACATTTTTGGGTATGTTTACAGCAAATCCTCACTACCTCGGTACCAATTTACTGTATTCATCAGTTCTCACCCTGCTATGAAGACATACCCAAGATGGGGTAATTTATAGAGGAAAGAGGTTTAATGGACTCACAGTTCCACATGGCTGGGGATGTCTCAGGAGACTTCCGATCATGGCAGAAGGGGAAGCAATCACATCTTTCTTTACAAAATGGCAAGAGAGGAAAGTGTAGAGTGAAAGGGGAAGAGCTCCTTATAAAATCACTAGCTCTCATGAGAACTCACTCACTTTCATGAGAACAGCATGAGGGAGCCACCTCCATAATCCAATCACCTCCCACAGAGTCCCTTTCCCAACACATGAGAATTACAATTCGGATGACAATTCAAGATGCAATTTAGGTGGAGGCACAGAGCCAGATGATATTAAATCCCCATGTTACATCCAAATAATCAAACAAAACCATGATAAAAATTAAAATTGCTTATGAAAATGTAAAAGAAATGAAGGAAAAAGAAAGGAGAAAGAAAAAATAGAAGAACAAAAATAATAATATACTAGTTCACTGTATAAAAATTAAAATACATTTTATTCAATGGTAAAGATAAACTAGTGCTATAAATTGCTCAACTTTAATTCTGTTATATTTTATAAGATTTCAATATATAAAATGAGACTGACCTATTTCAACCTTTACTATTTTGCTAAAGAACTATTATATTTCTTGTACAAAATACAGCCAAGGTGAGCTTTTATACATCAAAATGAATTCCGAAAAGGGGACATGCAGTTTTACATTTGCTTTATTTAGAAGAAAAATTATGAAAAAAAGAAAGCTTAGCGAAAGTAGAAAATGACTTTCATAAACAGGAAAAATACCAATTGAATTATTCATTCCGAAGAGCAAAATTTCTAAATCTATTTTTCTTATAAAAGAGAATAAATAAATGCAGTAATGATTCTGTAAGATATATGTGTCATGGGACTAAGGAGGTATGGGGAAAGAAGAAAAAATTTTAAAAATAAATAAAAACTGAAAACTAAAATTGGAAAAGTAAATATTAACTATTCTCATATAGAACACATATGAATAGAAGTGTATATTACGCTATTCAGGAACTCAATTTTACTTTTTCCTGTACTCTGTCTTTTCTCCTTATTATCATCAAAGAATTAGATGTTTATCAACAGTGGAGTTTCAGAAAGTAGCCCCTATGGACATCCAATTACTTTCTTCTTCTGCAACCAGCTACTGGAAGATGAAACTTGATTGACAGATAACTCTAGAGTGTAATCCTCCAGGCTCAGTGGTGTTCCTCAGATTGAATCAATGTTAAGACTTTTCCAAGACTCTTCCAAGAACACCCTGGGGGACCCTAATTGAACTCCAGGGGATGGGGCTTAATTCATTTTCAACTCTTGATAGCTCTCAGCCTAAAGAAATCTCCTTAGGCTGAGAAACAGCTTGCAGTTGTAGAAAAAAGTAACAAAAGCCAAAACAGATCTAGACCCCTACTGCATCAGCATATCTGTCTTAATATGCAAGATAAGCTTCATGCTTTTGATAGTGGATAGTGCTACTATGGATAGTAGCAGGGCTACTCAGAGGCAGTGTGCTCAGAATATCAGCCTAAAATTAGTTTTGCAGTTGTATTTATACACACTTTTAATTACATGCAAATTAAGAGGCAGGTTATTCAGAAATTTTTAGAAAAAGGATGGTAATTTCCAGGTCACAGCCATGGAAAGGGGTGGTAACTTCTGGGTGTCGCCATGGTAATAGTAAACTGACGTGACACTCGTGGACTTGTCTCAGAGAGAAGTGCTTTCACTTCTTCCTTGTTTCAATGACTATTCAGTCTTGTCCAGAATTTGAGCCCTATCTCTGAAGTCACCTCAAGGAAACACAAACATTCAGACTATAGCACTCATACACAAGATGAGCTTCTTGGTTTTGGTAGTGGATACTGCTACTCCATCTGACTGGAATGTCCTTACTGTTCTCTGTTTCTTTCTAAAATTCTGCATATCCTTTAAATTGTACATCTAAAGTCACCTTCCCTGGGAATCTTTTCCTAGGCTCCCACATCATCCTCTGAGTCTGCACACTGTTTTATTATGGGCACTTATATTAGGTCTTCTATAGTAAGTGTTTGCTTATTTATTTGTGACAGCATCATGAAAAGGAAAGTGTAATTTCTTTTCTCTTACTTCTCCTTTTTTGTACTTACAACAGAGGGCTCAGTAAGTCCAATATGAATAAAAGTATCCTGGCCCACCCCAATTCATCAAACATCTCTATGTCTACTTCCTTTTATATAGAATGTGAATAATAAATTATGTCTCAGGGAAAATTGTTTTTGGGATAACCAAACATGAATGTGTTTTAGAATGTATGTAGTTTGAAGCTGTATATAAATATCAACCATAAATAAAAAAACAAATCACACATAGTATGTTGTATTCCACTTCTGTGAACTTTTATAAAATGAATTGGATAACACCAGAAAAGAGGTCCTGGGGATTCACTACCTGCCTTGATAATCTGTAAATTATAAGATGGGACTCACTGTTTACTGGGAGTTGTAAAAATTCCTCCTGGGTCTGACTCACTGTGTCTCCAGATGTTTAGAAAGTACAGATATGCCAGGCTTGTAGGAACGCAGCACAAGTATTTCCCAGTCCAGCTACATTTTAGCTTCTGGAAATGGCTCTGAGAGTGAAATTAGCATACGGCCAATTTGCTGGATGCCCAGAGGTTCCTGGATCATGCTGATACATCTTTATCTACTCATTAGCATTATGGCCTGAAATTTGGTTTTCTTGAGTTTATGCCTTTTACTCTTGAAGTATTATAGATGAACAGTTCATTCACATTAAGCTTCCCTTTCTCCTTTGACAAAATGGGTTAATCAACACTAAACTACAAAATATATGTAGTAAATATCTTGACCTGCATCCAATTATATGTAACTTGTTCTCAATGGGCCAGGAATAGAAAATGACCTTTTCATTATATATACACCTATAGTGTTATTCATATAGATTTTTGTTATTAATAGAGACACATTTAAGGCAGTATACAAATGTTTTGGTTTTATTATTTTTTATATTCGTATAGTCTCTTTCAGGAAAATTTAAATTTAATTTGTCCCCTTAGCATTGAAATCAACTTGTTGAACAAGCTTATCTTAATGTGATCTGAATGAAATTAAATTTTGCCTTTTATTTCACATAGAAAAATTTACTCAAGATCAGGTTGTTCAGTTTCCATGTAGTTGTGCAGTTTTGAGTGAGTTTCTTTTTTCCTTTGTTTCTTTTTTTTTTTTTTTTTGAGACAGAATTTCACTCTTGTTGCCCAGGCTGGAGTGCAATGGCATGATCTCGGCTCATCAAAACCTCTGCCTCCTAGGTTCAAGCCATTCTTCTGATTCAGCCTCCCAAGTAGCTAGGATTACAGGCATGCGCCATCACGCCCAGCTAATTTTGTAGTTTTAATAGAGATGGGGTTTCTCCATGTTGGTCAGCCTGGTCTCGAACTCCTGACCTCAGGTGATCCACCAGCCTCAGCCTCCTAAAGTGCTGGGATTACAGGCATGAGCCACTGCGCCAAGCCTTGAGTGAGTTTCTTAATCCTGGGTTCTAATTTGATTGCACCATGGTCTGAGAGACGGTTTTTTATGATTTCCGTTATTCTGCATTTGCTGAGGAGTGTTTTACTTCCAATTATGTGGTGAATTTTAGAATAAGTGCAATGTGGTGCTGAGAAGAATCTATATTCTGTTGATCTGTAGTGGAAAGTTCTGTAAATGTCTATTAGTTCCCCTTGGTCTAGAGCTGAGTTCAAGTTCTGAATAACCTTGTTAATTTTCTGTCTCATTGGTCTGTCTGATATTGAAAGTAGGGTGTTAAAGTCTCCCACTATTATGGTGTGGGAGTCTAAGTCTCTTTGCAGGTCTCTAAGAACTTGCTTTATGAATTTGGGTGCTCCTGTATTGGGTGCATATATATTTAGAATAGTTAGCTCTTCTTGTTGCATTGATCCTTTCATCACTATGTAATGCCTGTCTTTTGTCTCTTTTGATCTTTGTTGGTTTAAAATCTGTTTTATCAGCGACTGGATTGCAATCCCTGCTCTTTTTTTGCTTTCCGTTTGCTTGGCAAATATTCCTCCATCCCTTTATTTTGAGCCTATGTGTGTCTTTGTATGTGTGTCTTTGCATGGGTCTCCTGAATACAGCTCACAGATGGGTCTTGACTCTATCCAATTTGCCAGTCTGTGTCTTTTAATTAGGGCATTTAGCCAATTTACATTTAAGGTTACTATTGTTACGTGTGAATTTGATCCTGTCATTATGATGCTATGCTGGTTATTTTGCCCCTTAGTTGATGTAGTTTCTTCATAGTTTCAATAGTCTTTACAATTTGGTACGTTTTTGCAGTTGCTGGTACCAGTTTTTCCTTTGCATATTCAGTGCTTCCTTCAGGAGCTCTTATAAGGCAAGCCTGGTGATGACAAAATCTCTCAGCATTTGCTTGTCTGTAAAGGATTTTATTTCTCCTTTTCTTATGAAGCTTAAAATTTAGGCAGAAATAAATAAGTTATTTGAAACCAATGAGAACAAAGACACAACGTACCAGAATTTCTGGGACACAGTTAAGCAGTGTTTAGAGGGACATTTATAGCACTAAATCCCCACAGGAGAAAGCAGGAAAGATCGAAAATAGACACCATAACATCACAATTAAAATAACTAGAGAAACAAGAGCAAACAAATTAAAAAGCTAGCAGAAGACAAGAAATAACTAAGATCAGAGCAGAACTGAAGGAGATAGAGATATAAAAAACCCTTCAAAAAATCAATGCATCCAGAAGCTGGGTTTTGAAAAGATTAACAAAATAGATAGACTGCTAGGCAAACTAATACAGAAAAAAAAAGAATCAAATAGACATAATAAAAAATGATAAATGGGATATCACCACTGATCCCACAGAAATACAAACTGCAATCAGAGAATACTATAAACAACTCGATGCAAATAAACTAGAAAATCTAGAAGAAAAGGATAAATTCCTCGACACTTACATCCTCCCGAGACTAAACAATAAAGTTGAATCCCTGACTAGACCAATAACAAGCTCTGAATTTGAGATTGTAATTAATAGCCTACCAACCAAAAAAAGCCCAGGACCAGATGGATTCACAGCTGAGTTCTACCAGAGGTACAAAGAGGAGCTGATACCATTCCTTCTGAAACTTTTCCAAACAATAGAAAAAAAGATACTCCTCCCTAATTCATTTTATGAGGCCAGGATCATCCTGATATGAAAACCTGGCAGAGACACAACAACAAAAAAAATCAGGCTAATATCCCTGATGAACATTGATGTGAAAATCCTCAATAAAATACTGGCAACCCAATCCAGCAGCACAACAAAAAGTTTATCCACCATGATCAAGTTGACTTCATCCCTGGAATGCAAGGCTGGTCCAACATACGCAAATCAATAAACTAATCCATCACATAAACAAAACCAATGACAAAAACCACATGATTATCTCAATAGATGCAGAAAAGGCCTTCGATAAAATTCAACACCTCTTCATGCTAAACACTCTCAACAAACTAGGTCATAATAGAATGTAATTTGAAAATACTAGAGCTATTTTTTAGAAACCCACAGCCAATATCATACAGAATGGGCAAAACCTGGTTTTGAAAAAAACGGAACAAGACAAGGATGCCGTCTCTGACCACTCCTATTCAACATAATATTAAAAGTTCTGGCCAGGGCAATCAGGCAAGAGAAATAAATAAAGGATATTCAAATAGGAAGAGAGGAAGTCAAATTGCTTCTGTTTGCAGATGACATGTTTGTATATTTAGAAATCCCCATCATCTCAGTCCAAAATCTCCTTAAGCTAATAAACAACTTCAGCAAAGTCTCAGGATACAAAATCAATGGGCAAAAATCACAAGCATTCCTATACACAAATAAGAGACAAACAGAGAGCCAAATCATGAGTGAACTCGCATTCACAACTGTTGCAAAGACAATAAAATACCTAGGAATACAACTTACAAGGGATGGGAAGGACCTGTTCAAGGAGAACTACAAACCACTGCTCAAGGAAATAAGACAGGACACAAATAGAAAAACATTACATGCTCATGGATAGGAAGAATCAATATCGTGGAAATGGCCATATTGCCCAAAATGTTATCCCCATCAAGCTACCATTAACTTTCTTCACAAAATTAAAGAAAACTACTTTAAGTTTCATATGGAACCAAAAAAGAGCCCATATACCCAAGACAATTCTAAGCAAAAAGAGCAAAGCTGGAGGCATCACGCTACCTGACTTCAAATTATACTACAAGGCTACAGTAACAAAAGCAGCATGGTACTGGTACCAAAGCAGATATATAGACCAAATAGAACAGAACAGAGGCCTTAGAAATAACACATCTACAACAATCTGATCTTTGAAAAACCTGATGAAAACAAGCAATAATAGGGAAAGGATTCTCTATTTAATAAATGGTGTTGGGAAAACGGGCTAGCCATATTAAGAAAACATAAACTGGACCACTTCCTTACACTTTATACAAAAATTAACTCAAGATGGATTAAAGCATTAAAGGTAAGACATAAAACCATAAAAGTCCTAGAAGAAAACCTAGGCAATACCATTCAGGACATAGGCATGGGCAAAGTCTTCATGACTAAAACACCAAAAGCAATGGCCACAAAAGCCAAAATAGGCACATGGGATCCAATTAAACTAAAGAGCTTCTGCACAGCAGAAGAAACTATCATCAGAGTGAACAGGAAACCAACAGAATGGGAGAGAATTTTTGCAATCTATCCATCTGACAAAGGGCTAATATCCAGAATCCACAAGGAACTTAAACAAATTTACAGGAAAAAAACAAACAACCCCATCAAAAGTGGGCAAAGGATATGAACAGACACTTCTCAAAAGAAGACATTTATGTGGCCAACAAACATATGAAAAAAAGTTCATCATCACTGGTCATTAGAGAAATGCAAATCAAAACCACAATGAGATACAATCTCACACCTGTTAGAATGGCGATCATTAGAAAGTCAGGAAACAACAGATGCTGGTGAGGATGTGGAGAAATAGGAACACTTTTACACTGTTGGTGGGAGTGTAAATTAGTTCAACCATTGTGGAAGACAGTGTGGTGATTCCTCAAGGATCTAGAACCAGAAATACCATTTGACCCTGCAATCCCATTACTGGGTATAAATCCAAAGAATTATAAATGATTCTACTATAAAGACACATGCACATATATGTTTATTGCAGCAGTGTTCACAATAGCAAAGACTTGGAACCAACCCAAATGCCCATCAATGATAGACTGGATAAAGAAAATGTGGCACATATACAACATGGAATAATATGCAGCCATAAAAAAGGATGGGTTCATGTCATTTTCAGGGATGTGGATGAAGGTGGAAACCACCATTCTCAGCAAACTAACACAGGAACAGAAAACCAAACACCACATGTTCTTACTCATAAGTCGGAGTCAAACAATGGGAACACATACACAGGGCATGGAACATCACAGCCTGGGCCCTTTTTGTGGGTGGGGGGCTAGGGGAGGGATAGCATTAGGAGAAATACCTAATGTAGATGACGGGTTGATGGTGCAGAAAACCACCACTGTATGTGTGTACCTATGTAACAAAGCTGCACATTCTGCACATGTATCCCAGAACTTGAAGTATAATAATAAGAAAAAGAATGTACTCAATGAGTAAAGTTTTCCCCTATCCTTAGATAATATTAGGTGGATCTCAAGGATTCTCTACTCAACTTCTTACTATTAATGAACTTCTAGGTTACAAAAACATTCTCAATTCAGATATTATAATGCCCAACCTGATGAAATAATCATAACTCTGAACCCAAATTGCTATCATTTCACCTCACCAGTTACACGTGGTGGGCAAATAAAATGAACACTTATAGAAAAAGTAAAAACAAAAACAAAATATCTGGGCCTGCATGGTATAACTATGAGGAGGGGGAAGGCAGAGAGAATTGGAATTTGAGCTCAGCGTCGTGGCTCACGGCTGTAAGCTCAACATCTTGGGAGGCCAAGGCAGGAGGATTGCTTGAGCCCAGGAGTTCAAGACCAGCCTGGGTAATATAGGAAGACTGTCATCTCTACAAAAAAATTCAAAATATTAGCTGCATATGGTGGTGTATGACTGTAGTCCTTGCTTCTCAGGTACTTAGGAGTCTGATATGGGAGGAGGATTGCTTTATCCTGGGAGGAGGAGGCTGCAATGAGCTGTGATCATGCCACTACGGTCTAGCTTATGTAAGAGAGGGAGACTCTGCCTCAATAAAAAGAAAAAAAAAAAAGAAATAGACTCTTATGGTTGTGGTAAAGAAGGAAAAATAAGTTAATTTATTCTGATATTGGGGTTGCAATGGTTGCTAAGTGAGAAAGAGAAAAGTCTCAGCCTCATGGGGATAGCGAATATTACTCAAAAAAGGAGAGACATGATTTTGAGGAGTGTCACCTCTCTGAGGATGTATTGGGAACCTGAGAGCAGAAGCTTAGAAACATCAACAAGACTACCAACTACTTTCAAATATTTAAGGCAGATCAGGAGGCTTAGCAGACTGTGGAAACAAAGACAAGCCTTCATGGAGGTAGGATTTAAAAGAGCTAAGGAATGCCAGATCCTGGAAAATAAATTTCAGCAGAGAGCAAAGGAAGATACTTTTAGGACATTGCTGGAGAGAAATGCTGAAAAAGATACCAGATAATTGAGACATCGAGACATGAAGAGTTTGAAGAGTTAACTGTTACAAATGTGAGTTAACTGTTACAAATGTGAGCAACCTGTAAAAGTGGAGAGTATCTGAGGGGAAGCTCAGGCTCAGTGTAACTAACTCTGGGATTGCAAACACAGAGGCTAAGGTAGAGAATAAAAAAAGAAAATGAAACATACACACACACACACACATATGGCTGGGCCTGGTGGCTCACGCTTGTAATCCCAGCACTTTGGGAGGTTGAGGAGGTGGGTCACCTGAGGTCAGAAGTTTGAGACCAGCCTGGCCAACATGGCAAAACCCCGTTTCTACTAAATATATATATATATATATAATATTTATATATAAATTATATGTATATATAATATTTATATATAAATTATATGTATATTTATATATATTTATATATAGATAGACATGTATCTTATATACACATATCTTAAAATTCCTACTATATGTGTGTCCTTATGTATATGTATATGCATATCACATCTGTGTGTGTGTGGAAGCTAGGGAAGAGGAAAATGATGAGATTAGACCTAGCAAAATTCTGCAACTGTGTTTCAAATTGCAACCTCAAAGGAGGGAGGCAATCTGAATAGGTGGTGGATTTATTTATTCTTGTATTTTGAGAGCTTATTAACACTTTAAGAGAAGTTAACTGAATTCAAGTATTATACACTATGGACATCACTGGCTATCAAGTCTTAAACATTCAGCCTTTCTTTTTCTTTTATTATCTGTATCATAGTTCACAAATTGTACTAGTCTATGTTCTAGTTACCAGGGAAATTCTCTTGGGGAAAAAAATGGTGGTGACAGTCTAATCTTTGTAAATATGGTAACTGGACCCTTGGATAAATTAACTAATAATATTTGTGAGGGCAGTTTTTACTTACAGAATGCTTTTAGTAGCTTATTTCTAGGTGAAGATTGCACATGGCAAACACAATATATATATATATTTATGAAGTATTGTTCTTTGGCGAATGTTGTACAACTTATATACTCTTGTAGTATAAAATGGCACTATTTCATAAATAAAATACTCCCTGCTGTATTAGATGACTAATCAAACCCATTTGAGTCCTCATCTATGACTCTGGGCCAAAAACACAAGTCCATTGTGGAAAGAAAGAACGTGGGATGCAACATGGAATGCCCCAGGCTTCTGCCTTCTTCGTCTCTTCCTCTAAAATAGAGTTCGATACTGGGTAAGATCTATGATGTGTGGTAATCTGACTGGACAATCTGATCTGATATATTGGTGTCCACTCAGATCACTCAGATTTGTGCTATGAAAATTAATGTCCTTCAGTTCAATGAATCAAAATTTTGGTTAGAAAATTGAATGGATTGAAAATATAGTGAAAATAAAATAGTGGATGATTGCTACTCACCTTAGTATTAATAGATAAAAGATTTGATGCAAATTACTGTAAATGAGTCTTACCAATGGGATTTGGAAGACATAGACATCAACTAGGATAAATTAAGGAAGTCAATTGATAACAAATAGAAGGCTAAGGAAAATGTGGCAAAAAATTATATTTATTTGCTGCTGTAACAGTTCTAGTAAAATCTATATCAGCACTGTCCAATAGAAATATAATGTGAGCCACAAATGCAAGCTGTATTTATAATTTAAAATTTTCCAGTAGCTCCAGTCACTAGAGTAAAAAAAGGTGAAATTAATTTTGATTAAACAATTAATTCAAAATATTATTCAAAATATTATTTTACCATGTAATAATATAAAATTTATTAATAGGCTATTCTATATTAATATCTTATACTAAAACTTTGCAAACCAGAGTGTATTTTAACACTTAGAAGGTGTCTCTGTTTGGACTAGACATATTTCTAGTGCTCAGTGTATGCTCAACATATGGCTAGTGGTGAGTGTGCTGGATAGAGCAGGCCTAAATCTAGATAAAAACAAAAAGAGGAGAGAAAGATGAGAGTATGAGATTAAAAGATAATTCTGCAGGACTAGTTTTTTCTATCTCTGGAAAATGTTCTTATAATTTTTTTTTGCTAGCTGCAAGATTTATATTAACCTGCAAATTGAAGCAAATAAGGTCATTGATTAACCAAAAGACTGTATAGGTAGCCAGAGACTAAATTCAGATGACTATATAATGTGAATGCATTCTAGTAAACAACTGATATATTTTTAGAAGTAAATTATAACAGACAACTGTTGAATCATTATTGGTATAGATTCTTAGGTTTAATGATCAGGAGGGAACTTTGCTAATTTTAGATACTATTGAATTAAAGGGATTACTTGGTTGAACGCAGATGCCAAGGTGGCTACAAGTTTTTGTGAGCAGATGCATCTACATGGTATGGCAGCTGATCTACTGCTGTGATTTAGGTGCTGGTTGAACAGACCTAACTTGGGAGGGTAGAAAGCAATCTTACCTTCTGCCCTCTGCCTCAAATTTAATACTCCATTTTAAGGGTCTGGAATACTATTTGCACAGGTAACCTGAGACTATACTTTTTTGATGACTGGAGAGACACAACTAATTTAACACTGCTGTTAGTTTAACTCATATAGATACAGCTACACTGAATGAGGCTGGATCTCTGTAGTGTTGTGCACTGTATATGACATTGTGCCTGAATATCCAGTTTCTATAAAAACTTGTACTATAATATGTGGTATATGATCATGTCCACAAACCAGGTGAAATCCAAAATTTACTGAAGAGTGGTCTCCATTCACAACCCTAATCATTGAAAATGTGCAGTAAGTGGGAAAATTTCATTACTATTTGGCAGAGATAACTTGCCATTTTAGCTGAAATGTGATACATAAAACATTAGTTTAATCTTTCTATCTCAATTACATGATGTATCAAAGTGTTTATAAGTTTACTGATGAAATGAAATAAAAATGTGAGGCCAGGCATGGTAGCTCATGCCTGTAATCCCAACACTTATGGAGGACAAGGCCGGCGAATCACCTGAAGCCAGGAGTTCTAGCACAGCCTGGCCAACAAGGTAAAACCCCGTCTCTATTAAAAATACAAAAATCGGCTGGACATGGGGGTGCATGCCTGTAGTCTCAGCCACTCAGGAAGTTAACTCAGGAGAATCTCTTCAACCTGGGAGGCAGAGATTGCAGTGAGCCAACATCGTGCCACTGCACTACAACCTGGGGAACTGAGCCAGACTCCATCTACAAAATAAATTAATAAATAAAAGGGATATATGTCAATGATAATTCATAGGATAAGTAAAAATTTTTTATATACTTTAAATTCTGAGATACATGTACAGAACATGCAGGTTTGTTACATAGGTATACACGTGCCATGGTGGTTTGCTGTACCCATCAACCCGTCACCTATATTAGGTATTTCTCCTAATGCTATAACTCCCCTAGTCCCCCACCCCCCAATACGACCCAGGGTGTGATGTTCCCTGCCCTGTGTATGTGTTCTCATTGTTCAACTCCGACTTATGAGTGAGAATATGTGGTGTTTGGTTTTCTGTTCCTGTGTTAGTTTGCTGAGAATGATGGTTTCCAGCTTCATCCATGTCCCTGCAAATGACATGAACTCATCCTTTTTTATGGCATAGTATTCCATGTTGTACATGTGCCACATTTTCTTTATCCAGTCTATCATTGATGGGCATCTGGGTTGGTTCCAAGTCTTTGCTACTTTGAATAGTTCAGCAATAAACACACATGTGCATGTATCTTTATAGTACAATGATTTATTATCCTTTGGGTATAAACTCAGTAATGGGATTGCAGGGTCAAATGGTATTTCTGGTTCTAGATCCTTGAGCAATCTCCACACTGTTTTCCACAATGTTGACCTAATTTATATTCCCACCAACAGTGTAAAAGTGTTCCTATTTCTTCACAAACTCTCCAGCATCTGTTGTTTCCTGATTTTTTAATGATTGCCATTCTAACTGGGGTGAGATGATATCTCATTGTGGTTTTGATTTACATTTCTCTAATGACCAGTGATGATGATAATTTTTTCCTATATTTGTTGGCTGCATAAATGTCTTCTTTTTAGACATGTCTGTTCATATCCCTCACCCACTTTTTGTTTGTTTGTTTTTTTCTTGTAAATGTAAGTTCTTTGTAGATTCTGCATATTAGCCCTTTGCCAGATGGATAGATTGCAAAATGTTTCTCTCGTTCTGTAGGTTACCTGTTCACTCTGATGATAGTTTGTTTTGCCGTGCAGAAGCTCTTTAGTTTAATTAGATCCCATTTGTCAATTTTGGTTTTTGTTGCCATTGCTTTTTGTATTTTAGTCATGAACACTTTGCCCATGCCTGTGTCCTGAATAGTATTGCCTACGTTTTCTTCTAGGGTTTTTATGGTTTTAGGTCTTATGTTTAAGTCTTTAATCCATCTTGGGTTAATTTTTGTATAAGGTGTAAGGAAGGGGTCCAGTTTCACTTTTCTGCATACGGCTAGCCAGTTTTCCCAACACCATTTATTAAACAGGGAATCCTTTCCCCATTGCTTGTTTTTGTCAAGTTTTTTAAAGATCAGATGGTGGTAGATGTGTGGTGTTATTTCTGAGGCCTCTGTTCTGTTCCTTTTGTCTGTTTATCTGTTTTGATACAAGTACCATGATGTTTTTGTTACTGTAGCCTTGTAATATAGTTTGAAGTCAGGTAACGTGATGCTTCCAACTTTATTCTTTTTTGCTTAGGATTGTCGTGGGTATATGGGCTTTTTTTTTGTTGTTGTTCCATATGAAATTTAAAGTAGTTTTTCTAATTCCATGAAAAAAGTCAATGGTAGCTTGATGGGGATAGCATTGAATCTATAAATTACTTTGGGCAGTATGGCCATTTTCATTGATATTGATTCTTTCTATCAATGAGCATGGAATGTTTTTCCATTTGTGTCCTGTCTTATTTCCTTGAGCAGTGTTTTGCAGTTCTCCTTGAAAAGGTCTTCACATCCCTTGTAAGTTTTATTTCTAGGTATTTTATTCTCTTTGTAGCTATTGTGAATAGGAGTTCACTCATGATTTGACTCTCTGTCTATTATTGGTGTACAGGAATGCTTGTGATTTTTGCACATTGATTTCATATCCTAAGGCTTGGTGAAGTTGCTTGTCAGCTTAAGGAGATTTGGGGCTGAGATGATGGGGTTTTCTTAGCATACAAACATGCCAACTGCAAACAGAGATAATTTGACTTTCTCTCTTCCTATTTGAATACCCTTTATTTCTTTTTCTTGCCTTATTGCCCTGGCCGGAACTTCCAATACCATGTTGAATAGGAATGGTGAGAGAGGGTATCCTTGTCTTGTGCCGGTTTTCAAAGGGAATGCTTCCAGCTTTTGCCCCTTTAATATGATATTGGCTATGGGTTTGTCTAGAAACTGATGGAACTTATTTTTTTTTTTTTTGAGACAGAGTTTCCCTCTTATTGCCCATGCTATAGTGCAGTGGCCTAATCTCAGCTCACTGCAACCTCCACCTCCCGGGTTCAGGTGATTCTCCTTTCTCTGCCTCCTGAGCAGCTGGGATTACAGGCTCCTGCTACCACGCCCAAATAATTTTATGTATTTTTAGTACAGACAGGGTTTCATCATGTTGACCAGACTGATCTCAATCTCCTGACCTTAGGTGATGCACCCACCGCAGCTTCCCAAAGTGCTGGGATTACAGACATGAGCCGCCACTCCCGGTCAAATAAGTAAATATTTTTGGAAATTTAGTGGCAGTTTATTTGAAGCTCCCAACTGATGAAATGCCTATGGAGACAGATTAACTGGGAAACATAAATTTGGCTATGAAAATTATCCATGAAAATAAATGTCTCCATCAGCATGGATACATTGATTCAAATAATCACGAATGGTAGAGGAAAAAGAGTACATAATCTGGACAAAGATTATCATAAATACGGTCACAAATAATTGAACAAATATCAAAGTATATGGTCACAAGTAACATGCTTAACAGAGAGAATTTACATCCCTATTCATGGTTCAAATCCTATTATTCATCTAGTAGTTAATTGGCATATTATTTTATATGTTGCAGAAAATTGTGGAATATCTATAAAATGCAATGAGGAGATAATATCCAAGGTCAGATGTGTAGCAGGCAAGAAAAAGTTACAGCTGCTGAACTGTGCTCAATTTCTTCTATGATTGGTAGGTGGGCGAACACTTTGGGAAAAATAAAAAAGGCTAGTAACCTTGTGTAATCAATTTCAATTTCCTTGTAAATATGATTTTTGAACTTCTTGGTAAGTAGACTAATGATACGAGTCACTGTCTATGTAATGACCTTAATAAGATGTCTCTGGATTCAAATTTCTTAAGTAAACAATTTATGGAGAATGTTACAAAAACAACTCTCTGGGTTATAAGACATAGATGTTTCGTAACTGAAATCCTCCTTGCTATATGTGACACCTAAAGCTGTAATAGCAACCCCTTCTGTTTTCCTGGAGCAGAAATCCCTTGTCTTATGTGGCAATCAAGGGCCTAGAGAGCCACATGGGATGATCCAAGTCTCTCTCTCTGTTTTGTCTGGATTCCTGACTGCGTGATTCTAATGTATTAGTAAAGTTCCATACTGTGTAAATTAACTTGGGTGATCCTAGATTGGATTTTTTGGGGTTCTGAAAACACTGATTTGCTGAAAAAAATCTGTTTAAGATAAAATTGGTGTTTGGATTATAAGCAGCTGTTATTGTACATGAATTTTGAAATTTTATTTCATTTTTCTATTTTTTTTTTCATGGGTATCTAGTGTTGTTATATTCTTATGTCCTGCCTTGCCTCTAAGAGCATAACATGAGCAAATTGGAGTTGGGGTAACCCAATGGTGGAGGTGTGAAAGGGGAGATGCTCTGGAAAAGATGGTAGAATCCACTGATTGAGAGAAGGAGACTCCAAACAGGCACCCGAGTGAAAGATTTTTGGCTTGCCTGGAACAGGATAAGAAAATTGAGTGGCAGAAATGCTTTTATATATGTATTGTGGAACATTAATTTCACTGTGGAATCAATAGTTTCACTTGAAAATGTGAAAGGTTCTCACTGTTAAAGTTAATGAAGTAGAAATAAATTTGAAGTACTTCACATTGCTAGCATTGTGGTGTTATATGGCATACATCACATGACCTTTACACAGTGAGCTTGGATAGACAAATGCCTTCGCATTAATCAAGATGGGAACTAGAAGATTAAAATTTTGTTCTAGAGCTTTGTGTTCTTGAAGAAAACTAACGATTGTCTTCTAACTTTCAATTTCTGAGTCATCTGTGGCTAAAACATATATGCCATTGTTTGAAGTAAAAATGCATGTTATATCAATGAGAAGAAGGAGGAAAAAAAAAGAAAAACTCGAGGTTTAGGTAAGATACTTGACACTCAAGTTTCCTCCTTCATGGGCACAGCTATACTCTTGGTTTAAAACAGTCTGAATTTTAAGCCCAATATATAAAAATTAATAACAATAAATGTGGAAAATTTGGCTTCTAGGAAGAGTATAAAGTTCCTTCTTCTCCCTTCTCTTATTCGTTTTTTCTCAAATACAGGTCAGATTCAGTGAATGATAAATATTCGGCACAATTTCTCTGAAAATCTATCATTCTTCATCTCTCTTTGCAGTATCTCTGTACCATCCACTTGAGCAATAATATAAGAGGATATCAGGCTGCCCTTTACTGTTTGAGAAGAAACTTCATACTAAGGAAAGTTTGGGGAATAGATATGATTGATACTTCCGTGTATTTCACTGCATTTTTTCTCCTTGATGTCTTTTGCCTTGGGTTGCCTTCCTTTAGTATGTTAATCTAGAGAGTCTGCATTCAGGATCCAGAAACCACTCAACACATTTCTGCCAACTGCACTCAGTGGCTGCTTAATGATTGTTGACTAAATCAAGGTGCTATGCCTTACTCTAAAAATAGGGAGATTTTTGTTTTACATAACCTTTCTAAAAGTCTCTTTTGCAAGTCTGTGTCAGAAGAAAGCAAGTGGTCAGGGATTTTGGCTTTTGGGATTGTGGTTCTCAGCCAAGTATTATTTTATCGTGACTAACACTCACATTGTGCTTTGTCACCACCTATGACTTCATTCATTGAATTGACTGGGCATCGCAGGGTGAATAAGTGAAACATTACTCCTGTATTTTTGAAAACATTATATCATTTTATGAATATCTGGAAATGTCAGGGTGAGTGCCCCTTGTGTAATACTTTCTTTTCTTGGTAGCTAATAATAATAATAATAATAATAATAATCCATGCAGATATACCTGTTAGTTGGGAATGAAGCCAAATCATTGATTTAAGATTTCATCATGAGCAGATGCTGCTAGAGGTCTCCCTTGCTTCAATTATTATGAAAATCATGTGTTTAAAAGAAGCATCATATCTCTTAAATCAACTTTAGTTGGTGGTGATAACACAGTCATAAAGTTTATCCTTTGAGTAAAGAAAGGGCAAGAAATTGTGAATTCTGCCTTTTATAAGAACATGCCAGTTTGCTATAATATCTATTCAAATCCCTAGATTCATCAAATGTGTAGAGTTAGCATTTGAAACTTATAATGAACAGCCACACTTCAATTGCAGTGTAGCAAGCGGGAGAGAAAAAATAACGTCAATTATCTGCTTTATTTCAACAAGACTTTAAAGTATGTTGTATTTGCCGACTCTGTTTTTCTAGTAACCCTGGGTTATCAGAGATGAAAATAAGAAAAATTTACACCTGGGTAATTGTTTGGGTTACCAAAATGACTACTAATATTAGGTTGGTGCAAATGTAATTGTGGTTTTTGCCATTACTTTTGCACCAACCTAATAATAAAACCAGTGATTCAATTCCAAATAAGACAGGTTTAATTTCTACTAATTAATACCAAAACGTTATCTAAATTCTTTAAACCAGATTGTATTGGGACACATAATGTCTCTAGAACATTTAGGGCTCTTCACAACATTTTTTTCTATTAATTTTTTATTTTAGAAATAAGTCAAGCTGGGTACAATGGCTCACGCCTGTAATCTCAAAACTTTGGGAACCCAAAGCAGGTGGATCACCTGATGTTAGGAGCTCAAGACAAGCCTGACCAACATGGTGAAACCCTATCTCTACTAAAAACACAAAAATTAGCTGGGCATGGTGGCATGTACCTGTAGTCCCAGCTATTCGGGAGGCTGAGGCAGGAGAGTCACTTGAACCCGGAGGTGGAGGTGGCAGTGAGCCAACATCGCACCACTGCACTCCAGCCTGGGGACAGAGAGAGACTCTGTCTCAAAAAATAATAATAATTAAATAAATAAAAAAATAAGTGAAGATATATCCCCCTCCTTTTATTCAGTTTCATCTTTCTCATTGGTTGAGGAAGATAGATTTCTATCAAAAGATAGATTTCTGTTACTTCAGATTCAATAGTTTAAGTGCTAAATTTTCTTTATATCCATATATCTCATTCATGGAGAAGGTAAAAAACTGAGAAACTCAAAACCAATTTCATTTAAATCTCATTGAACTGTGTATTTATTTGGTTAGGATGCCTTTAAATTATGACTTATGATGAGCTGATTGAAAACCATTTTATAAATATTTGAGTTCTACTACCTTTTGGTCACATTTTAGGTACTGATGGGTATCACAGTAAACAAAAGAGCCATACATATTTGTTCTCATGGAACTTTTATTTATGATTTTGGTTGGAGGCAAAAAATCAAATAAATAAGATATATAATTGCAGGTAATAGGTGTTCAATACTATGGGAAAAAATAAAGGAGTATGGGGAAAAAGAAGTTCCACAAGAATGCCATTATAGATAGGATAAGAAAGTGAATTTTGACAAGAGATGTGAAGAAAGCTGCAATTATCTGAGAAAAATGTGTGTCAGGTACTGATAACATCAAGGGAAAAGGCAGAAGCACTCTATGTAGCTGAAGTGCAATGAACTTGAAGAAAATCAGGAGGTTAAGAAAGAGAAGAGGCCAGGAGCTTAATCACATAGTTCATTGTAAACCATGGGGGAGACTATGAATTTTACCCTGATGTAATGAGAAAATAGTACAAATTTTGAATAGGGAAGCAATATAATTTGATGCATTTCCATTTTATGATAATAGCCATAAATGTTATTACATGCACATAAAAAGTAGAATAATGGATGAAGTTGGTTGAGCAAATAACATTTAGAATTTTTTCTAAAAAAAAAATTTCGAATTTAGAGTTTTTTTTTTTTTTTTTTTGGACAGTCTATCACTCTGTCACTCAGACTGGAGTACAATGGTGCAATGGCTCACTGCAACATCGAACTCCTCGGCTCCTGGGCTCAAGCGATCCTTCCACCTCAGCTTCCTGAGTAGTTGGTACTACCAGTGAGTGCCACCATGCCTGGCTATTATTATTGTTTTTGTAAAGACAGATTCTCACTATGTTGTCCCAGCTTGTATTAAACTACTGGCCTCAAACAATCCTCCCACCTCAGCCTCCCACTGCTGGGATTATAGGCCTGCCTGAGAAATGAGCCTGGCCAGTGAGAGAGATTTCATGTGTAGTTCCTTAAAATTGTATGCCATAAAATTCTCTCAAAGACTAATTTGTGATTTTGAGGATGCAAAATCATCTATATTTACTATGTCTCCTCTTAAAAGCATTGATTAAAATACATATATATAAACACACATATGTATTGTATATGTTATATATAAAATGTTTTCTATATATAAATATATTAAACTTCTTTGGAATATGTATAGGAAATAAATACTATCCAAAAACCATAAAGTATTTTAATAGCAATTACATTTTACATAGATCTCATAAAATATATTTTGAAAGATAAAAATCTAAAAAAATTTAATAAAATTATATTTTAGATAGTATTTTTTTAACTAAAAAGTTTTACATTTAATGTCTTACCTTAAGTTTATATGTCATTGAGATGCCAATGTTTTAATGAAAAAGTAGAAAATAGAGTATAAAATTCAGTATCACCTATTTGTCTCAAATAAAAGTACAGTGAGTATTAAATAAGAATGACAATATGGTAACAATAACAGAACTTGTAGGTTTTCCCAAATTGAATTAACTCTATTTACCTGAGTTCAAGGAGTATGGAAAATTGAACGTTTGATCTCTCAGCAGTTATTACATTATCAGTTTAACACTATTCAAACACTACAGACGGCATTTCTCTATTCACATTGACTTCTTAACTAAGTGTGCATATGCTGAGCTATAAATAGTTTTTTTCCCCCATGTTTAGTCTCTAAGCACTAAATATGTAGACTTCAGATCAGTCTATGCAACCCAGTGGCCCTCTCTCCAGAGGCATCAGTAATGCATTTGGTAAATGCCTTGAACCATGAATTGTCAATTAACATAGTTATAATCTTGATAATATGAAAAAAGAGTTCCAAATACTTATTTTTTAAATGATAACATTAGAAAAAAGAAACAAACAAACTACAATTATCATCATTTCTATTTCCTGAAAATTCATTTGAGGCAACCTCTGCAAGTCACAGCTCCACATTTACATACAGTTCTGACCCTCTTTTTGGCTGAGCTGTGGTCAATAAACTCTGAAGATATATCCCCAGAACTTTTTGTTTGATTGTCAAAAATCAACTCTTCTCCAGCATTTATAGTTCTCATGGAACACAGAGCTATTTAGGGAAGGCCAGTGTCAAGTTATCAATGAAAACATTGAACATATGAAGTTTTGGGTCACTACTATGATTCACAAAATGAGATACAGTTCCATATTGAACTGCATCCTCTGTGAATTCATCAGATTCATAGTCCAGATCATTTGTTGTCATATAACTGCCCTCATCTTTCAGCTTCGTCACTTGTGATTACCTTTCCAACTTATTCCATGACAAAACTCATTCTTTTAATCTTCACATGGGATTTTACACCCCAGCCATGGTCATTGATACTGTGAAAGATGCAAAGTGAATTACTGTGTGCCTTTTTGTACAATCCTATTGGTACAGTGAGGTCCACATTGACAGACTGAGATGCATTTATAGATGGGAGTAACAGGTGGGATTTTAATTTGTTGGTTTTTACTATAAGCGAAAAGAATTCCAGCTTCACCAAGACAACATTTTTCAAAGAAGCAATCTGTGCATGAACAACAAAAGGTAGCTTCATTTACTAAGCTGATTCCAGGAGCTGGTTTGTATTCATCAATATAGCAGAAGTCTGAAGGTGGGCCTTCTAAGTGAACCCTATTTTCAACAAATATCACTCCTTTATTATTCTGTCTTCTGCTGAGTTCATCTTGCCATCTCTGCAGAACTATCCTTTGTTTGGCCTTCTTTACAATGTACTTGACAATGGCAGGTTTTGAAGTTTTGTTATTGTCTTTTGGAGTTATTGCTTTGCCTTTATTTACCTGAGATAAATAATTATGCTCACTATTAAAGAATTGCTGAAACAGTCATGGGCCCTTGAGATTTTGCAAAGGTTCCTAAGTATTTGTAGAATCTAGCCACCATTTTCATTTTACAAGATAAAATTCCATATTCTTCACTGCCTTGTAGTCACACAAGTAGTCCACCAATAGATTGATTCCAATCTATTTACATGTGTGCTTTTCTTTTCTGCATATTTCCTGAAGAATATCAAGTGTAACTAGCCAAGGCACCATACCAAGCTCCTTTGTGCCTTACCCGCAGCTGCTGCCATCTTGTGGATATTTCATTCAAGGTCTAACAGGATAGCTCAGGTGACCTAATGCCCACCCTTGCTCAGCCCTGTGAGACTTGGGGCCAATGCTGGGGGTCTGGTACCTGATCATCTTGACATCACTAGAGGCCCACCTGGGCCACAGTGTCCCAATATTGTATTGTTTTAATAACTACTTCACTAGACACTTACTATATGTCATTATCTCTCAGTATGGTACATATATTATTTAATATGTAACACTCTTTGTGTAGGCATTGTTATCTCAACTTTTCAGACAAGGAACTTGAGACTCAGATACAGTAAAATAATTAACCACAACTTGCTTAGATAATTAACATCATGGCTAAGTAGCAAATCAAGTTGTGGGTGATTGAAACACAAAATCTTAAGCACTACACTGTAATGCCTGGCATAGGAATCCATACTATGTATCATAAGCAATATCCTAAGATCATGATATTATATAGATAAATTTGACAATCTTACTCTTTAGTATTGGTATTTTTGTATGACAAAGACATCTACTCCACATAGAACAAATTATATCATTGGGTGATTTTCTTGAAAAGTTAACCTAATCTATATAATTGAGGGCCATATGTATGTAACTAAACTCTACAGGATTAACTCTGCACATTTTGAATTTATTTGAAAATATTTAGCTTTCAACGTTTATTTGTTTCACCTAAGGAGAATATCTCTCTGCCCAATGCCTTACACGATATGAATTATATTATGTGCCACCAAGGACTTTTATTCACTCCCAAACATCGATACACCATTAATTAAAAATTAGGAAAATCAAAAATGTTCATTAAAAATTAATTTTTGGCAAAGTGCACTATTTAGGGAAACTCTTTGCACTTGTTCTTTCTTCCAATAATACATAGCTTTTTATTGCAAAGATGACTGAAGAATGACCTTAGAACAGCAAAGGTTTGGCTGTATCGTCTGACAAGAAATATAAAACATTGTATTAAGTAATAATAGAATATTGCAATACATCTCCCATGCTGTATCTTTATGAATCTGTGCCCCTGCTTTATATATTTAAGCACCCAGTAATTTTATTCTTCAATAATCAAAGATGTCTTAATATAACTACTTTATTTAATTTAATGCCTTAAGTTAAACCCCTTATATTTAATGGGTATTCATATATGTATTTCAATTAATTGTTCAATTTTGTAGTTGTTACCACCTTATAAATGAGCAAAGCCTTTTACATTTTTTTTTCATTTTTAGGTGAAAACAAGAATAATTAAAAAACTGATATGTTTATTAAGCTCCAATGAAATGACATTTATTTTGACTGAAATATAAAATTCTTTATCATGTCATCCCAGCTTTTTTTCCCCAGCTTTCTTGCCACTATCTTTTGCCAAGCATTATAGGGTCTTATAACATGACTTTGTTCTTTCCCAAATGCTCAACACATGCTCATGCCTCAGGCCTTCATGAGTTTGTTTCTCTTCACGTTGTTCCTTCTCTTGGAATGCCTTCTTTACCTGTTAAAATTTTATTCATGTTTAAGCTGATTTATCCTCAGTCTTTCTTCAAGGAGAACTTATCACTCATTAATTCATTCTGATGAAATTTGAAAAATAGATTTATTTTCTGATTCATTTATCTAGTTACTTATCAAATTATTTATAAGTGCTAGCTACAGTGGGAAATCGAATGGTTAATAGAATATTCATAAATGCTGCCTTTACACAATCTTTGTAATACATTTACATTACACGTGTTTTGTTATGATGTCATATTTATCTATCCCTCTCCCAAGAGGTGATGAAAGGATAGAGAGGCTATGGAGTAGAGTTTTTTGCTTATGTTTGTATCTTCAGCACTGAGCATTGCTACCTAATACATTCTTTAAATGTTTAAAGATGAACACATAGCAGCTTTTAAGTTCCACATATCTGAAAAATAAGGAAGTCAGAAGCAAAACTTAGATTTTCTAAATCCTATACTGTCAACTGTATTGTAATGGCTCCAATAAGAATTCACTAGGAATAATAATCATTCTACTAATCTCTCTGTGATTCAACCATTTTTTGTTTTTAATGGATGAAATTCACCGATTGCTTTCAAGCATCAAATTAGTGTCAAGTGTAAACTAGACATATAAGTGAGGTGTTGCTAGTCCCTTTATTTGTTTTGAATACATTGCTAAAGAGTCCACAAGTTGGGGACAATCATTATGGATGGTCAATTGTTTTAATATGTGGTTTAATAGCCTAAACCACATAATGGTTTAATAGTCTAAACCACATAATGGTTTAATAGTCTAGAGAGACGTTAGAAATTCTTTTAACCAAAGACAAAACTAGATCTATAGCATGGGTCAATAAACAGAGAACATTGATATGGTTTGGCTGTGCCCCTACCCAAATCTCAACTTGAATTGTATCTTCCAGAATGCCCACGTATTGCGGGAGGGACCCAGGGGGAGGTAATTGAAACATGGGGGCCTGTCTTTCCAGTGCTATTCTTGTGATAGTGAATAAGTCTCATGAGATCTCATGGGTTTATCAGGTGCTTCTGCTTTTGCTTCCTCCTCATTTTCTTTTTCTGCTGCTATGTAAAATGTGCGTTTCACCTCCTGCCATGATTCTGACACCTCCCTAGCCATGTGAAACTGTTAAGTCCAATTAAACTTTTTTTCTTTCCAGTCTTTGGTACGTCTTTGTCAGCACCGTCAAAACAGACTAATACAAACATTAATTATAACTAAAAGAAAATGCCCTCCCCATAAAAAATCCTCTGCAATACCAAAAGAAGTCAGTATGTGTGTCTTCACATTTGAATACAGCACATGATTACAAAGATCATAAAGATAATTTTAAAGCTTTTTATATGAATTAGGAAGCTGTGTCTTTTCAGTTACAAGCAAAGGATTACTGAACACTAAAGAGTCTCAATATTATATGTAAACTATAATTACATGCCTGTGATATTGGCTTATGCTAGTTTTTGTTGTATTAGGTAACAAAAACTTCAAACGTGTCTCCAAAATGATGGCAATAATCTTTCCAGTCATCAGATTAAGATAAAAGTCTGTAAGAAAAATGTGTCTACTGATCTAACATATAGATAAAATTTGAAAGAGACTAAAGATAGTAAATGGGAAAAACAAAAGTGTTTCAGTAACAGAATGGCTTGAGAATGGGCCAACATTAAAGACAAGGAAAGGTAATTTCTTTTGAAAAAATTGTAAGCTCTTCTACTGTAATTTTTTAAGCTTTTAAAAATTATTATTACACTTTAAGTTCTGGGATACATGTGCAGAACGTGCAAGTTTGTTACAAAGGTATACACATGCCATGGTGGTTTGCTGCACCCATCAACCTGACATCTACATTAGGTATTTCTCCTAATGCTATCCTTCCCCTTGCCCCTCAACCCCTGATAGGCCCCCAGTATGTGTGATGTTCCCCTCCCTGTGTCCATGTGTTCTCATTGTTCAACTCCAACTTTTGAGTGAGAACATGTGGTGTTTGGTTTTCTGTTCCTGTTAGTTTACTGAGAATGATGGTTTCCAGCTTCATTCATGTCCCTGCAAAGGATATGGGTTTTTTAAGGGTGCATAGTATTCCATGTTGTATATGTGCCACATTTTCTTTATCCAGTCTATCATTGATGGGTTGGTTCCAAGTCTTTGCTATTGTGAACACTGTTGCAATAAACATACATGTGCACGTGTCTGTATAGCAGCATGACTTATAATCCTTTGGGTATATAACCAATAATGGGATTGCTGGGTCAAATGGTATTTCTAGTTCTAGATCCTTGAGGAATCGCCACACTGTCTTCCACAATGGGTGAACTAATTTATACTCCCAACAACAGTGTAAAAGCCGTCCTATGTCTCTACATCCTCTCTAGTATCTGTTGTTTCCTGACTTTTTAATGATCACCTTAATGACTACTGGGTAAATAATGAAATTAATGCAGAAATAAATAAGTTCTTTGAAACCAATGAGAACAAAGACACAATGTACCAGAATCTCTGGGACACAGCTAAAGCAGTGTTTAGAGGGAAATTTATAGCACTAAATGCCTATAGGAGAAAGCAGGAAAGATCTAAAATTGACACCCGAACAACACAGTTAAAAGAAGTAGAGAAGCAAGAGCAAACAAATGCAAAAGCTAGCAGAAGACAAGAAATAACTAAGAACAGAGCAGAACTGAAGGAAAGAGACACGAAAAACCCTTCAAAAAATCAATGAATCTAGTAGCTGTTTTTTTGAAAAGATTAACAAAATAGATAGACTGCTAGCTAATCTAATAAAGAAGAAAAGAGAGAAGAATAAAATAGACACAATAAAAAATGATAAAGGGGATATCACCACTAATCCTACAGAACTACTATAATTTATTGAAATGTTTAGTTTACATAAATATTACAATTCATGGTTCATGAATAAATTATTTTTCAGGACAGTATCGTTTTTGCAGTAGCACTCACCTACTTCATTTCAGGCACCAGTTGCTATGTAAAAGCGATACTATGGCAATATTCTCTTTTGCGAGTATAAATTCTCCAAACCTTTCATCTTACCTCTCCATTTCACTAAGCTCAAACCTCATTACTTATATTCTTACTTCATCTTGTATTTGATGCATAATGTTGGATCCTGATTAGGACAACTTCTTTCTATGATTACAGCATTAATCTTTAGGTGGTGCCTTAGATAATGAGTAGCTCTTTGCCACATCTCCTTCCTAAATTCCTTTCCTTAAGAATGGCATTCATAACAGTCTTCTTTAAGCCTCTCTAAGAGCACAGGTATTACTACCTACCTTTGATTTCAATACATGTTGACTTCATAAAATAAAACTTTCATTAATAGAAAAAAAAGAAATGTAATCCTAAAATGTTCCCCAGTAATGTGTTGTGAGTAAATATAAAGGAGTATGGTAGAAAGAAAGAATGAGGTAGAGGAAACAGAGGTAAATCAGTACAGGTAAGAAAAGTAAGGGAAGACATGCATCAAACAATTCACTCCTATTACATGCATGTATTCCTGCACAGAGTTAGGTCTTTGGATCATATTAACCATTGTGGAATTTAATTTCTTGGAAGTCTGACATCATAGTTTTTAAAGCTGTTTTGTATTTTTATTGATTTATTATTTTTCTATTTTGTTCATTATCAGGTCTATATTCACATATCCAAATCTAGCAGCCAACATTTTTGGATTTCAGGTAAGTTATATAAGTTCTCAATAAAATGTGAATAATAATAAATTACCCAGCAGGGGATATATTATAAATAAATAAAATAACATATAAATTCCCAGTAAATATACTTAGAAACATTTAATACTTATCTATTATTATTTTAAAATTAGTATCATCATTATCATTATCATGCTATTATTATTGTTATGAAACATTTTTAAGAAACCATCCTTGACCATCCTATTTAAGTAGCATTGCTTTTAATTTAGTTTGTATTACATAAAGGCATATTCTTTATAGTATCTTAGCGCAAATGCAAATAAACTGGTTCTTCTGTTTAATATTTATAATATACCTCTTCATCCTTTCCATGTTGCAATTAGTCTGTCTTATTCATTTTTTAAAGCTTAAAAGAGATTCTTAATACATCTGAATAAAATGATGTGACTATTAATAAGTAATGTTTATTCACAGCTTACTACATACCCACCCTAATTCTATAACATTTTATATATTTTTAATTTATTTTACTTAAAACTATCTTATCTCCTTTTTTATATTGTAAAAATTTAGACTTGTAGAAGATAAATGAATTTCCCATTGAATTCCCATTAATAATTTGGAAGGCCAGAATATGAACTCACCTCATGATCAGTCTCAAAGATTCTTTAAGTATTCTGCTATAAATCCTCCTATACTGCCTTTATGCTAATTTCATAGCTATAATAAAGTTACCATTTCAAATGTTCATGCCATGGCAAAAACTAAGAAATTATCATACAAATAAACTAAGGAAAACTTAACATATGCATGTATGCTTTCCTAGTATTTATTCAAAATTAATTTTCCCTTTTATTCTGTCTGAGAACTAAATGACCAAGAAGCAAATGTTCAAAAATAGTGTCCCTCAAGTTTGGTAGATGTTATTAATGACATAGTAAGGGAAAAAGAAACAAAATTGAAAATCAAAGATTAATATTAAAACACAGCCAAATAAAAGCACTTTCAATGTGAATTTGATTTTATGTTATTTGTGGTTGAATGATATTTGGGTTTAATTAAATTTACCTTTTAGACACCTAGATGTAGACTTAAAGTTTATATCGACTGAATCTCTTGTAGGTTTTGTTTGTATCTTGTGAAAGAGTGTCATAATTACTTCAAGATAGTCCATGAGAGTGGACTGATTACCTTCCTTTCTATGTCCAAATGTTGCATAATTATTAACGGGTATACAATAAAATGATTAAGCAAATCCATAATCTTTTGAAACTTAACATCAATTTGAACTAGCTCCCACAACGTTTGAAGTAGTTCTTTGAAAGTTTTTGAAACAACGTGTCATATAAGACTTACACTTAAATGATGAAAGAATCTTGTGCCTTTTACTACATTTTTACTACATCTTTGTGATAGCACATATATGGTAATATTCAGAGCCAGAAAGAAAAATGTAAGTTAGAAAAGCGGGAAGAAATGACTTTTATAATTATCATTTTTCTCATCAAGTGTTCATAATATTTAAGAAATTAGAATGCAGCTATTAAAGCAGTACTCAGATTTTTTATTTTGCTTTCCAATCTGCCAAATTAATCTGCATGAATATTTGCATATCTGAATGTGTTTATCTATTTGTATCTTAGTCATCTTTGGAAGAATAAAATTATTTTCTTTGGCACATATTAATTTTTATTTCTATAATTATCTATTAAGTAGACAAGGTAAAAATAAAATTCCTTTTGGCAATATCTGAAGAGGAAATTATATTAAATTATTAGAAATTTTTTGGATATTTTTTCATGATTTTGCTACATTTTGAGTAGCATAAAGGAACCACATAGATAGATACTACTATACATATATATGTTTACATACACATACATACATACACAGAGAGAGAAAGAGACAGAGAATACTAAGCTAAATCACCCACTAGTGCCTATAATAGGTCCTCAATGAATAAGTATTTAGAAACCTGAAATATGATGGACATTTCTGGCTATATAAAGGCAAGCAAAGATATCAGTATCAAAAGAATAAATATTTGAAAAAAGAGTAAAATAAATATTTAACTGAAAGTCAAAAAACAAATCTTTAGTGAAAGTAGATCTAATGACTTAGAGCATTAATATCAAAATATACTTCTCAATTTATATTTACATAATAAGAATTTATAGTCAATTCATTGGGAAGAATAAATCAAATAAACAATAATTTGGAGCAATTTGATTAGAGCCTTTCAAGGAAGCTTAGAAGAATAATTTAGGTTTGATTTATGTGCTAGAGGCTTGAGTTAGCTTTTAGCCATCCCTTTACCACCAGAGTTGGTTTCGAACACAGAATTATGGAACACTCTCTCATTTGATAGGTTTTTTGGTAGAGTGAAATGTTATCACTTACTTTTATATGCAAATTTGTATACTAGCTTTTGCTTCATCAGAGTTAGCAGGGAAAATGAATGTAACTACAAAAGGCTAACATCCAGAGCTCACATCTCACTGCTGCTGCAGTAAAGTTGATTCATTTAAAATGGAAATCTATACCGGAGTTTGCGCTACTTTCTTTAAATCTTTCACTTACCAAGTAGTTGCATACATTTTATATCTAAATGCTGTAGGGCTTACCTACTTAGGGATAACTGTTTGTTTAAAATATAGTGGTGATTGAATAGCTAGAAGCCATAACATTTGTCCTGCAGAATAAAATATCTCAAGAGAAAGAAACTGCTTATATGGCTGTAGGGCTATATCAGACACAAAATACACCTTTCTAGCAGTAGCCTCTGAGCTGGTCAATGGCAGAATTATGTTTTTAAAAAGGCCAGTGCACACAAATGTTCTTTGTAATATTTGATTTAAAAAATATACATTGACGAGTAAATTTTGTGTTGTAGATAACAATTAGCTCAATATCTAACTGTGTCTAGCCTTATCTTGAGAATATGTATTATGGTAACACAAGTACTTTTCCCTCCATATACTTTTAGGGCAAATTTGCTCCATATGCTATTAAGCCAAAGTTTTTCAGTATTAGTGTTCCTCACAGTTTTTCAGAGTAGAAACTATTTTCTATTTAGAATGCCTTCAGAAGCCTGAGGCTTGAAAGCACTTGCCATAGTCAACAACTTATAAAAATAATACAGCCTTCAGATCTCTGCAAAGTCACAATAGATGAAATATGTTTACACTGGAAACAGAAAATCATGCTATGGTCAAGATTCTTCTGGGATCAATGAGTAAGTAAGCTATAATTAGATACTCAAAGGTAGTTCACCAGAGTTATAAACAAATGCTAATGTGAATGGGTTGTAAGGGAACTCAAGCAAGAACCAATCCTGATGGGATTTAATTATTTACTTAGAACAGAAAAGGTATGGGAGGCCCTGAAGCTGAGAACAACCTCAGAGGCTATTAGTCTAGTTATACAAATTAAAGATCATTTCAATTTTATTATCGAGAAGGAAATGTTGTTGTTGGTGTTTTCTAATGGTTTAACTTACAATCTCTTTCCTTTGTCTTCTTTTTACTTTTCCAAGAGGATCTCTCATCCATTCTCATGATTCTGATACATCTGATTCACATAAGTCTCCAAGTGCTACATATCCTATGACATCGTGAATGTTATGGAAGACTACAGAGGTGAAATGTCATTTTCATCACATCTTATCAAGCATATAAACTATTCACTTGTTGTGTCACACCTGAATTATCACTTTTGTCAAGTTTCCCTACTGTAAAGTTCTTTTTGTTCCTCTTTCCATTATATGATCTCTGGAAGGGAATCACTATGTGACTTCTAATGGGTCCTAGAAAATTTGTTGTTTTTCAGTTTGTTGGTTTTTTGTTTTTTTTTCTTGTTATATGGATAAGAGTCTCAAATTACGAGATTTTCTTCATACTGGAATCCTGAAATCTCAGAATGCCTTTTAAAAGTATAAATCAGATAATGTCTTTCTCATATGCTTACTTTATGACATGGCTATCCCGCCTCAGGTTGTTTCTCAAAGTGAAAGGATAACTTTTGTTCAGGTAAAAATCTGTATGCCAATATTTATAACGGCTTTACTAGGAATCACACTGAACTAGAAACAACACAAATATCCTTCAATTGCTGAATTGATAAAAAACAAAAACAAAGAAAAAAGTGACTGTGCTACAACACTCTTCAACAATGAAAGTAGTGAAGCACCAATACAGGAGACAACAAATGCATTATGAACTTCCCTTCTCGCTTCATTTCATTCATTTCATCTTCCATCACTGATACCCTTTCTTCCAGTTGATCGCATCGGCTCCTGAGGCTTCTGCATTCTTCACGTAGTTCTCGAGCCTTGGCTTTCAGCTCCATCAGCTCCTTTAAGCACTTTTCTGTATTGGTTATTCTAGTTATACATTCATCTAAATTTTTTTCAAAGTTTTTAACTTCTTTGCCTTTGGTTTGAATTTCCTCCTGTAGCTCGGAGTAGTTTGATCGTCTGAAGCCTTCCTCTCTCAACTCGTCAAAGTCATGCTCTGTCCAGCTTTGTTCCGTTGCTGGTGAGGAACTGCGTTCCTTTGGAGGAGGAGAGGCGCTCTGCTTTTTAGAGTTTCCAGTTTTTCTGCTCTGTTTTTTCCCCATGTTTGCGGTTTTATCTACTTTTGGTGCTGGGAAAACTGGCTAGCCATATGTAGAAAGCTGAAACTGGATCCCTTCCTTACACCTTATACAAAAATTAATTCAAGATGGATTAAAGACTTAAACATTAGACCTAAAACCATAAAAACCCAAGAAGAAAACCTAGGCATTACCATTCAGGACATAGGCATGGGCAAGGACTTCATGTCTAAAACACCAAAAGCAATGGCAACAAAAGCCAAAATTGACAAATGGGATCTAATTAAACTAAAGAGCTTCTGCACAGCAAAAGAAACTACCATCAGAGTGAACAGGCAACCTACAAAATGGGAGAAAATTTTTGCAACCTACTTATCTGACAAAGGGCTAATATCCAGAATCTATAATGAACTCAAACAAATTTACAAGAAAAAAACAAACAACCCCATCAAAAAGTGGGCAAAGGATATGAACAGACACTTCTCAAAAGAAGACATTTATGCAGCCAAAAAACACATGAAAAAATGCTCACCATCACTGGCCATCAGAGAAATGCAAATCAAAACCACAATGAGATACCATCTCACACCAGTTAGAATGGCAATCATTAAAAAGTCAGAAAACAACAGGTGCTGGAGAGGATGTGGAGAAACAGGAACACTTTTACACTGTTGGTAGGACTGTAAACTAGTTCAACCATTGTGGAAGTCAGTGTGGCAATTCCTCAGGGATCTAGAACTAGAAATACCATTTGACCCAGCCATCCCATTACTGGGTATGTACCCAAAGGACTATAAATCATGCTGCTATAAAGACACATGCACACGTATGTTTATTGTGGCACTATTCACAATAGCAAAGACTTGGAATGAACCCAAATGTCCAACAATGATAGACTGGATTAAGAAAATGTGGCACATATACACCATGGAATACTATGCAGCCATAAAAAACGATGAGTTCATGTCCTTTGTAGGGACATGGATGAAATTGGAAATCATCATTCTCAGTAAACTATCGCAAGGACCAAAAACCAAACACCGCCTGTTCTCACTCATAGGTGGGAATTGAACAATGAGAACACATGGACACAGGAAGGAGAACATCACACTCTGGGGAGTGTTGTGGGGTGGGGGGAGGGGGGAGGGATATCATTAGGAGATATACCTAATGCTAAATGATGAGTTAATGGATGCAGTGCACCAGCATGGCACATGTATACATATGTAACTAACCTGCACATTGTGCACATGTACCCTAAAACTTAAACTATAATAATAATAAAATAAAATAAACAATCAAACAAACAAAAAAACAAATGCATTATGATAAATTAAAGAGTCCATACACTAATGTCAATATACAATATGATATTATTCATCTTATATTGTGTTACAGGCAAAACTATAGGGGCAGACAACAGAATAGCTGTTTATAATGGTTGTGTTTTGGAGGATGGTTTGAAGCAAAAGTACCTGAAGCCAATTGTTCTGTATGACGAATTTGTTCTACATCATGATTGTGTTGCCAGTTACATGATTATATGCTTTGCCAAACATTCAGAAATATATACCAGAAAGGATTAATTTTACTCCATGTGAATTATACCTTGATATTGTATATTTTTAAAATGAAAAAACCTACTATATTTAACATTATAAAAGTTCAAGCTAGGAAATTTCCTTTCCTAACACTGATTAATTTTAGATCTTACACATGTCATTTTATACATAATGGCTTAAGTGGTAGAGAGTCTCTTTATTTGCAGTTCAGTGATTTTCAAGGGTAATATTGACGTTACTTTTTTTTTTTTACATACTGACTTTAGAATACCATCTCTGAGTACAAGACAACTCTTCTGAAAACAAATAACTAAATAATATTTTGCATGTCATGATTAGCTTTGAAATGATTACACGGGAAAGGTACCAATCTTAGTTCTGGTGATCTTTAGAAATAGCAAAAATGTCATGATAGGTAAAGAAGAAATAGCCCATAGAAGTGGCCAGAAGGATAAATGTTCCTATTTAAGTAAGGTATTTGAAAATACTTACAGTAGAGTTTATAGTGAGCTTGGCTAATCCAAAATAATTCAGAATTCCTAGAATACAGAATGTGTTTGAAGAAAAGGATAGACATCATTCCTGGAGAAGTAATGAGGCAAGATTTTGACAATTGTCAACGATTTTCTCCTTACTTCTTATCCGTAGATTCTTTCCTTTTCTCATTATCTTCTCACCATTTTGAAGCCTGAAACAATGATAGAAAGAATTCTGGCTTAGGGGGTCGGAAGGGCCAGGATTTTGTCATGGGCAACTTTATTAATACATGATCATCTGCTCCAGTACCATTAACTGAAAGAAATGGTTATACATAACAATCTAGTTTATCAAATTCACTTAAACAATTTGGGCCTAAAAATAATATTATAAGTTAAATCTGTATCACACAATTTCTAAAATAAGTAATTAAACATTTCTTACAAAAATATTTGAAACCATTTTTGTAGGCAAGCTTATAGATTTTAAAATTCGATTTGAACTTATAAATTAGGATAACTAAATTTTATTCTAATTTCAAATAGCATCCCTGTTGTATTTAAACATAATTACAAAAGATATTAGCATTTTGTTAAAACATTTTCTCTCTGAATTCTGTATTATTTTTATAGCAATTACATATTTTTAAAGAACAAATTGAGACCTTAAAACAGGCAAAACTTAGTTTAGACAGCATTTAACTTTCGTCAGTCGTTTTTTAAAATTTTTATTGTTTTTAGAAATACTTCAGATACACATCAATTTGGCATTTAATTTTGTGGCTGCAAATCAATTTTAATTTAAAATTAAGAGCTACACAAAAACAATAAGATATTGGAACTGATTGCAGGATAAATTGCAGCTGTTTCATTTTTAAAATGTGTATATAAGTGAAATAAATGCTTTCAATACCAAGGTTGTCCATTAACATTTTTTAAGTCTCCTTCCAGAAACATATTTTTGTTGTTTATATTGACTTCAAGAATCTGACTGATACATAGAAAATGACCTAGTTTTTAAAAAGTGTTCGGTATGTAATAGTTTTGTTTTCAGGTTGTTTTTCAGTGGATTAAACATAACAATAATAAAAAGGCAGAAACAAAACATGTTAATTTTTTTATATTTCCAACTTTTTAAAAATTTTGCTTTAAGTTCCAGGATACATGTGTAGAAAGTGCAGGTTTGTTACATAGGTATGCATGTGCCATGGTGGTTTGCTGCACCTGTTGACGTGTCCTCTAAGTTCCCTCCCCTCACTCCCACCCCCAACAGGTCCTGGTGTATGATGTTCCCCTTCCCTGTGGCCATGTGTTCTCATTGTTCGACTCCCAATTATGAGTGAGAACATGCAGTGTTTGGTTTTCTGTTCCTGTGTTAGTTTGCTGAGGATGATGGCTTCCAGCTTCATCCATGTCCCTGCAAAGGACATGATTTCATTCCTTTTTATGGCTGCATAGTGTTCCAAGGTATATGTACAACATATTTTTTATCCAGCCTATCATTGATGGGCATTTGGGTTGGTTCCATGACTTTGCTATTATAAATAGTGCTGCAGTAAACATATGTGTACATGTGTCTTTATAGTAGAATGATTTATAATCCTTGAGTATATACCCAGTAATGGGATTGCTGGGTCAAATGATACTTCTGGTTCTAGATCCTTGAGGAATCACCATATTCTTTTCTACAATGGTTGAACTAATTTATATTCCCACCAATGGCGTAAAGCATTCCTATTTCTCACAGCCTTGCCAGGATATATTGTTTCTTGACTTTTTAATAATAGTCATTCTGACTGGTGTGAGATGGTTTCTGATGGTGGTTCTGATTTGCATTTCTCCGATCAGTGATGTCAAGCTTTTTTCATATGTTTGTTGGTCAAATAAATATCTTCTTTTGAGAAGTGTCTGTTCATATGCTTTGCACACTTTTTGATGGGGTTCGTTGTTTTTTTTTTCTTATTTCAAATAGCATCCCTGTTGCATTTAAATACAATTGCAAAAGATATTAGCATTTTGTTAAAAAATTTTTTCTGAATTCTCTATTATTTTTATAGAAATTACATACTTTTAAAAGAACAAATTGAGAACTTAAAATATGTAAAACTTAGTTTAGCCAGCATAATCCTGATTCCAAAACAGAGAAGAGACACAACAAAAAAAGAAAACTTCAGGCCAATATCCCTGATGAACATGGATGCAAAAATCCTCAATAAAATACTGGCAAACCGAATCCAGCAGAAAGTAAAAAAGCTTATCCACTACGATCAAGTCAGCTTCATCCATGGGATGCAAGGCTGGCTCAACATATGCAAATCAGTAAACATAATCCATCACATAAACAGAACCAAAGACAAAAACCACATGATTATCTCAATAAATGCAGAAAAGGCCTTTGATACAATCCAACATCTCTTCATGTTACAAACCGTCAATAAACTAGGTATTGATGAACGTTATCTCAAAATAATAAGAGCTATTTATGACAAAACCAAAGCCAATAACATATTGAATAGGTGTCTGGGCAAAAGCTGGAAGCTTTCTCTTTGAAAACTGGTACACGACAAGGAAGCTCTCTCTCACCACTCCTGTTAAATGTAGCATTGGAAGTTCTGGCCGGGGCAATCATGCAAGAGAAAGAAATAAAGCATATTCAAATAGGAAGAGAGGAAGTCGAATTGTCTCTGTTTGCAGGTGACATGATTTTCTATTTAGAAAACCCCATCATCTCAGCCCCAAAACTCCTTAAACTGATAAGCAAATTCAGCAAAGTCTCAGGATACAAAATCAATGTGCAAAAATCACAAGCATTCCTTTACACCAACAACAGACAAGCAGAGAGCCACATCATGAATGAACTCCCATTTACAACTGCTACCAAGAGAATAAAATACATAGGAATACAGCTAACAAGAGATTTGAAGGGCCTCTTCAAGGAGAACTACAAACCAACTTTTATTCTAAGTTCAGGGGTACATGTATAGGATGTGCAGGTTTGTTACATAAACATGTGCCATGGCAGTTTGCTGCACAGATCACCCCATCATCTAGGTATTAAGCCCAGCATCCATTAGCTATTCTTCCAGTTCCTCTAGCTCTTCCCATGCCCCACCCCACCCCCAATAAGCCCCAGTGTGTGTTGTTCCCCACTATGTGTCCGTATATTCTCATTATCTAGCTCCTACTAATAAGCAAGAACATGCTGTGTTTGGTTTTCTGTCCCTGCGTTAGTTTGCTAAGAATAATAGCCTACAGCTCCATCTATGGCCCCAAAAAGGACAGGATCTTATTTCTTTTTATGGCTGCATAATATTCCATGGTGTATGTGCACCACATTTTCTTTACCCAGTCTGTCATTGATGGGCATTTAGGTTGATTCCATGTCTTGGTTATTGTGAATAGTGCTGCAATGAACATATGTGTGCATGTATCTTCGTAATAGAAAGATTTATAGTCATTTGGGCATATACCCAGTAATGCGATTGTTGGATCAAATGCTATTTCTGCCTCCAGGTTTTTAAGAAATTACCACACTGTCTTGCACAATGGTTGGACTAACTTATACTCCCACCAAGAGTGGTAAAGGCATTCCTTTCTCTTTACAACCTCACAAACATCTGTTGTTTTTGGACTTTTTAATAACAGCCATTCTGATGGGTGTGAGATGGTATCTCATTGTAGTTTTGATTTGTATTTCTCTAATGATCAGTGATGTTGAGCTTCTTTTTTTTCATATGTTTGTTGGCCGCATGTATATCTTCTTTTGAGAAGAGGAAGAGTATGTTCATGTCCTTCGCCATTTTTTAATGAGGTTGTTTGTTTTTTTCTTTTAAATTTGTTTACTTTCCTTATAGGTGCTAGATATTAGGCCTCTGCCAGATGGATAGATTGCAAAAATTTTCTCCCATTCTGTAGGTTGTCTGTTTACTCTGTTGATATGAATAGTTTCTTTTCCTGTGCAGAAGCTCTTTAGTTTAATTAGATCCTATTTGTCAATTTTTGCTTAACAAAACATTTTTAAATGCATAAATTATGTGTTATCTATCTCTGGGTGCTGCTTGTAATTGCCAGTGGTCTAGTCAGCATTAAAATGTGAATTATGCTATAATGTTTCATACAGATCTGGCTTTCATGATTAAATGTTTCTCAGCAGAGTTATTGGGGCTATTTAATAAAGTCAATGATGAGAATTAGAAAGGCTGGGTTAAATTTCATCATAGCCAAGCACATATGCCTTATAAAATGCTTCTTAAAGGCTACTGTGTTGTATGATCATTTTCAATAATTTTGCTAGGCGATTGTTTCCCAACTTCAGACAACAACTGTATGAACCCAGAAAGATTACATGTAAGACCTGGCACTATCTCTTTTGATCATTATTAGGAGTTTACATTTTTCTTCTGCATTCATAATAAAATGTCTACATTTATAAAAATATTGCTGTAATAGACTTTTTTATTTTAAAACATTTTTACTTGGAAAAGTATAAAGATTGCTGTGTTTAAAAATAATCAGTAGATCACAAAATGTAACAATTAAGGAACAATCACCACACTTCCTCCCTTTTGGAAGTCAATGTTGTTAGAAAAATAATCTGGGCTTCTGAGACTTTCTCTGCACTATTTAGTGAACTGTCAAATATGACAATATTATAAATAAGTGATAATCTTTAGAATCTTTCAAAATAACTTAAATTTATATTAAATTTTATTTGAAGCACTTCAGATGAGGACTCCAATTAAATAAGGCTTGCTGTATACAGTATACACATTTTTCTCTTTTACCTTTTTCCTAAATATGATTAAATGATATTACAGAAAGCACATGGGCTTAAAATAGTAAAAAGAATTGGAAAGGAAAAAAAGTCAGAAAAGATTTCAACAGATTGTGAGAACACTAAATGAAGAGAGAGGAATGCCAACTGATAAAATAAGTTGGCAGAAGCTGCAGGTTAGAATATTCAGTAATCCTGCCCAAATATGCTTGGGAAGCTTTCGATTTGGAAACACCAGGAATGTTAGAGGCAAGTCATGAGGTTGAAAGCCAAGGAAATTAATTGAAGTTACGCAAAGCATTTAAACCACCAATTTATCTATCTTACTTTATATTCAGAATGTCAAGAAACTATGAGTCAACACTTTTTCTTAAAAATGTCAAATGCACCTTAGAGGAGTGAATTTCTGCCCAGCAAAACAACCAGCCCTAAGCTCCAGCACAGGAAATAAAGAATAACATTGAACAGATTCTGCCCACATATGGAATTTCTCTCCCATAGTTGCAGGCATCATTGCTAAATATGAATGGTCCATTCTGGATCAACGGAACTTAAAAAAATACAAAATTAAAAAAAGGATAAACAAATGTTTAAAAAATAAAACATGTGACCAAAATAAATAAAAATAATTTCAGAAGCAGAATATTTTTTTTAAAGATAGTCATTTAAAAAGTCCACAAGGAGAAATTGAAATCATAAATGAGAACAGAATGCTATTTTAAAAAGTAACAAGAGCACAAGAAAAATATTTTAAGACATATATATGTATACATATATATATTTAAATTCAGACATAGACTTAGTTTCAATTTTGATATGTAAAAAGCTTGAAAATTCCATGCTGAACATTAAAAGAAGAGAAAAGATGAACAACCTGAAAATTGACAGCTTTTCTCGGACCATCAGAGAATTAGGGTCCTAGTACAAACCCTCATCTAGATATCTGGAAAAAAAAAAAAACATGAATTTAAGAGAAGCACCAAATGCTGTTTCTTAGAAAATTTCAGTATAATTAATAAATTGGTAAACTGAGAAGACTGATATACTTTTGGTCAATTTAACCAGTGGAAAAAGGAGAAAAGATACAGTTTACCGATATCAGAAATGAAAAAGAGGGCAGAGTGTGGTGGCTCACGCCTATAATCCCAACACTTTGAGTGGCCCAGGCGAGTGGGTCGCTTGAGGTCAGGAGTTTGGAGAGAAACCTGGGCAACATGGTGAAAGACCATCTCTACAAAATATACAAAAATTAGCTGGGCATGCTGGCATGTGCCTGTAGTCCTAGCTACTCTGTAGACTGAAGTGCAAGAATCACTTGAGCCAGGCTGTACAGGTTGCAGTGAGCCAAGATCATGACACTGCACTCCAGCCTGGGCAACACAGCATGACCCTGTCTCAAAAAAACCAAAGCCAAAACAAAAACAAAAAACAAACAAACAAAAGAACTAAAAAAGAGGGTATCTTGTTGATTCCATGAGGCCATCACTGTTTATTCCATGGACACTACAATTTTAAAACTTTGATGAAATTGATTAACTTATTGAATAACACAAACTTCCAAACTCATGTAGGAGAAATATATAATCTGAAAACACCAATATCTATTAAATAAATTAAACCAAAATTAATAATCTTTCTGAAAAGAAAGCATCAGGAACAAATGATTTTAAGAGGTAAATTTTACCAAACATTTAAAGAATAAATGATACCAATTCTCCACAAACCATCCTAGAAACTACAAGTAGAATGAAGACTTTCCACTCATTCTATGAGGCAAAAATTACCCTAATGCCAAAAGTAAACACAAACATTACAAGAAAGGAAAAGTACAAACCAGTATCTCTCATGAACCTAGATGCAAAACTTCTCAAAGGATACTAACTTATTGGATCCACCAATATATCAAAATAATTATATTTCATGGTCAAGTGGGATTTATTTCACGTATGCAAGACGGGTTCAACATTCACAAATCATTTAATGTAATTCACCAAATCAACAGACTAAAGAAGAAAAATCATACAATCATATCAATTGATGCAGGAAAAGTTTTGACAAAATATAACTTCCAGTTATGAGAATTAGACTTAGCAAACTGACAATATAGGGGAACTTGCTCAATGTGATTAAGAACACTTACAAAAAATCAATAGTAAATATTATATTTAACTGTGATAAATTAGATGCTTTCCTCTAATATTGAGAACAAAGCAAATATTGCCTCACCATTTTGGTTTCTGTAGCTTTGTATTATATTTTGAAATCAGGAAGTCAGATAACCACTGTTTTGTTTTTCTTTCTCTGGATTGATTTGGCTATTCATGATTTTTGTGGTTGCATGTTGATTATAAAATTTCTTTTTTTTTTCTGTAAAAAATACCATTGAAGTTTTGGTGATGACAACATTGTGGATTGCTTTGAAAAATATGCACATTTAAAAAATATTAGTTTTTAAATCTGTGAACACAAGATGTCTTTTCATTTTCTTGTGTCTTTTAAAATTTATTTTATTGATGTTTCATAGTTTTTAATATATAAGTCCTTCATCTCTGTAGTTTGTTTCTAATTAATTTATTATTTGCTAATGAAATTGGTTTTCTAATTTTATTTTAAAATAGTTTATTGTTAATGCATAGAAACACAATTTTTTTTGTGTTTTAATTTTGTATCCTGCAATTTTACTAAATCCATTTGTTAGTTCGAACATTTTTTAACGGGGTCTTTAAAGTTTCATTATATGAGACCATGCCACTTGTAAACAGAAACAATTCTACTTCTTCCTTTCTGATTTGGAGGTCTTTTTATTTCTTTTTCTCACAAATTGGCAATTTTTTTTTCTCACAATTTCTCACAAATAGCCAAGATATGGAAACAATTTAAATGTTCTTTGACAGATGACTGGATAAAGAAAATATGGTGTATACATACAATGGGATATTATTTAGCCTTTAACAAGAAGGAAATTTTGTAATATATGACAGCATTGATGAACCTTGAGCCCATAGTAAAATGAAATTAAAGTAAAAACACAGTAAGTGAAATAAGCTAGTCACAGAAAGATAAATACTGCATGATTTCACTTATATGAGGTGTCTAAAATACTCAAATTCATAGAATCAGAGTGGAATGGTAGCTTATAGGGCCTGGGGATAGAGGAAATGGGGAGTTACTAATCAATCAATGGGCAAAATGTTTCAGTTAAGCAAGAAGAATGATTTCTAGAGATGTGTTATATAACATTGTACCTATAGTCAACAATACTGTATTGTACACTTAAAGTTTGTTAAAAAGGCAGGTCTCATGCTGGGTTCTTACCACAATAAGATAAAATTATATTCAAAATTCTCTCCATCATTACTATTCAACAATATACTATAAATCCTAGCTAATACAATGAGACAAAAATTAAATATACACATTGGGAAAACTAAATAAAACTATCTTTGCATGCAGATGACATACCTGTTCATGTAGAAAATCCAAGAGATTTGACAAAAGTTCTGGAAATAAATGATTATCTCAATTTTACACAGGATATAAGATTAATATAGAGAGTAAATTTCTTTCCCATATACCAGCAATGAGCAATTTAAATTAAGACCATATTTATTTATAATGACTCTAAAATATGTATAAACATAACAAAATATGTACAGAAACTCGACATGGAAAACTACAAAGCTCTTTTAAAAGTAATTGATGACTACCCAAGTAAATGAAAAGATCTTGTGTTCGTATATTGGAAGGCTCAATATTCTTAAAATGCCATTTCTTTCCAAATTTATCTAAAACTTCAACTTAATCCCAATAAAAATTTCAGCAGACTAATTTTTATTATCAACAAACTTATTATAAAGCTTATGTGCAAGAGCAAAAGATCCGGAGTACTCAACACAACATTAAAGAAGAAGAGCAAAGCTGGAAGACTTATACTATTCAACTTAAAGATTTACCATAAAGCTACAGTAGCTAAGGAGTCATTGTATTAATGAAATAATAGGCCCATGGAACAGAGTAAAAGGTCAGAAATAGAACCATACTAATACAGTCAAGTGATCTTTGACAAAGAAGCAAAGGCAACTCAATGGAGAAATGATGGCTTTTCCTCAAATAATGCAGGGATAATTGGAGCTTCTAAAGGAGCTCCTACTTATTGCTGATGGGCGTGTGTTAATAAAATAGTATATCCTCTGTCAAAGACAATATGGCAGCTTCCAACATAGTTAAACATGTCACCATACAATTTGACAATCATGCCCTGAGGTCCTTACACAATGGTTTAAAATCTATGTTCACACTAAAACTTGCAGGTAGAAGTTTGTAGTAGTTTTATGAATAATTACCCAAAACAGGAATACACCAAGAAGTCCTTCAATAGGTGAACAGATAAATAAACTGGAACACAATATAGATGGAATCTATAGCATGTAGCCCTGTCAACTGGCTAATATACTTTTAAGGTTTTTCCAGGTTATTGTTTGGCTTGATAGCTCAGATCATTGAAAAATATTTCATTGCATCAACAATCTGTGCTATGAAGCCAAAAAATAACAGGAAAAAACTTAAATGTATAATAGCCAGCTTACAAGCCTATGTGCTATATGATTCCATTTATATTATGTTCTAGAAAAGGCAAAACTAATGGGATAATAAAAGATCAAATAATTACTAAAGGCTGAGAATAAGTGAAGCACAGGAAATGTTTAAAGAGTACGACTATTTCGTATGATACTGTAAATAAGGATATTTGACACTATGCATTTGTCAAGAACTGTAGAAATATAGAAAATAAAAAAGAACCTTAATGAAAACAAATTTTAAAAAATTACATAGAAAGTCATGGGATAGGCCAGGTGCACTGGCTCATGCCTGTAATCCCAGCACTTTGGGAGGCCGAGGCAGGCATATCACAAGGTCAGGGGTTGGAGACCAGCCTGGCCAACATAGAGAATCCCCGTCTCTACTAAAAATACAAAAATTAGCTGGGCGTGGTGGTGCGCACCTGTAGTCCCAGATACTTGGGAGGCTGAGGCAGGAGAATCCCTTGAACCTGGGAGGTGGAGGTTGTAGTGAGGTTAGATGGCGCCACTGCACTCCAGCCTAGGCAACAGAGTGAGACTCCATCTCAAAAACAAAAAACAAACAAACAAAAAGGAAGTTGTGGGATAACAGGAAACAATGTAGACTGTGACAAGATAATGTAGTCTTATTGAAAGTATAGGAAACAACCCCACTAAAGGGGTTGGGAAAAGAGTGCTGATTTAAGTATTTTCAGAAATGAATAGAGTCTCTAAGATTAAAGGCAAAATTAAAATGCTCATAAGGAATTTATTTGATAAAGTTGTTTTCTGTAGAAATATGAGTTAACATTTCTGATACTACTACAGATGTATACTGAAATTGAAGAATTAAGAAAAAAGTTGGCTTACACTATGAGTCAGGTTCTCACGGTTGGAGTAGGATTTTGCTGATACACAAGAGGTAGAAAGTAGAATGATACATTTGGTAATATGGATTAAAGTTACATATCTCACTGGGAATTTATTTAATTTCATGTATATATGAACAGTTACATATAGAATTATTTATAAAATATGTCTATACACATGTTAGTGTACACATACATGTATTTTTTGCTTTGTCCCCTTATAGGATCTGAAGAAACACACAAGTAGCAACATGCACATCTATTCCCACATCTTGGTTTCTCCAATAAATATAAGTGGAGCTTCTTGGAGAAGTGGTTGATTTTAGGACTGTGGCAGGAAATATATAAGATGAGTCTGGAGTATCTTATAATGCCAGAAAGTAAGGAAATGCTAAAAAAAGGAAAAGAAAGAAAAAAAAGAAATGACAGTTGGAAATATATCAAAGTGCGACACAGCAGCCAAGTGAAAGAAATTCTACTATCCAAAGCTGGAACAATTTTAGCAAAAAATGAAGTAGTGCTGGATTATAACATAGAGGATAAAATAAATACCTGTGTATCTATACTGATATAAATACATAATTGAGCAAATTAGTAAGTCATGAAAAGAGACAAATCTCCCATGAAGAAGAAAGCCAAATAATTTATCTACAGACACCCTAGAGACAAGTATAACTCTCCACTTCTTAAGTCTGAGCTGCAGACATTGGCCCCCTTTCAAAGAGTACAGAATAGAACCAGGAAAAAACATATAGCATTATAGTGGAGAAATCTGACAGATACTACTTCAGCCAGGTAACCACCGTCAGTATCAATAGTCATAAATAATTGATAGTATATACATTTGATTTACATACATGTGAGGAAAATTACACTTTAGCTTTGTGTAATTTGAGAGGAAATTACACTTCCTCTCAAAATCCCATGAACTCAGTGTAATAACGAGAAAAAAAAAACAGAGAAAAAATCCAGTATTGGGGCAACCTACAAATAATTTGACCAGTATTATTCAAAATTGTCAAGGTCATCCAAAGCAAGAAAATTCTGACAAACTGTCACCACAAAGAGATTCATAAAGAGACATGACAATTTAATGTAAGGTCCTGTTTTGAATGGGCTCCTCAGACAGAAAACAAACATACGGTAAAAACTAAGGAAATCTAAATTTATGATAGTCTTTAGTTAATTAAGAAAAAAGAGGGCCAGAGGTGGTGGCTCACGCCTGTAATCCCAGCACTTTGGGAGGCTGAGGTGGGGGGATCACCTAAGGTCCGAGTTTGAGAAGAGCCTGGCCAACATGGTGAAACCCTGTCTCTACTAAAAATACAAAATTAGCCAGGCGTGGTGGCACATGCCTGTAATCCCAGCTACTTGGGAGGCTGAGGCAGGAGAATCACTTGAACCTGGGAGGCTGAGGTTGCGGTGAGCTGAGATAGTGCCATTGTACACCAATCTGGGCAACAAGAGCAAAACTCCGTCTCCAAAAAAAAAAAAAGGAAAAAGAAAAAAGATATCTTTTCAATAATATGATGTTTTGGAAAAGACAAAACTATAGAGACAATAAAAAGTCATTGATTCCCAGAAGCTCTGGTAGGTACACAGCATGAGAATTAAATAGTAAAGCACAGAGTATTTTTAGGGTAGCAAAGTTATTCTGTGTGATATTTTGTTGAATACATGAACTTATGCATTTTTCAAAACTAGTAGAAAGTATAAAGATGGAAACTTAATATATGCAAATTACAAAAAAAATATTGGGGAGGTTTGAGGACTCCCAGGAAGGAATGAAGACTGTGACAAGAAAAAATAACTATTACAAATGTATGAAATAATTTTTGTGTAAGGTCAAGAAGAAAAAATGCTGACTTAAGTAATTTTTGAAATGAGTAGTCTACCAGAAGAAAGAAAAAATGAACAGCACACAAGGAAGGTTCTTGTTACACAAATGTAAGCACTGTTGATAACATGCACCTTCGATGTGATGTGATGGAGCTGAATAACTTGTTTCCCATGAAGGTAACGATGAACTATTCTGGTACAATTATACATATATACTGAAAATAAACAATGACCTAAATGGATGGCAAACAGTGAGAGCCAGGTTTTTTACTATCTGAGTGGGAATTTACATATTAGCAAAGGGAGGCCAAAATGGTGTATATGGTAATGGATTAGAGTTGGAGACATTAGTGTTAATATACATTTAATGTAATATAAATGCAAATGTCTACTTAGAAAAAATTAAATATGTATATATAAAAATAGGTTAGCAAAAACATGTATATTTCCTTGCTATGTTAGCTGAGAAGGCCTGAAAGCACTGATACCCCATTAGCAGTGAGTACAACAAGAACGTAGATCTTAGTTTCTAATACCATTCTTTAAAACAGGAAGGAGAAAGGAAGAAGGAAGAAAGAAAGAAAAGAAAAGAAAAGAAAAGAAAAGAAAAGAAAAGAAAAGAAAAAAAGAAAAGAAATTGAGGCTCCTTAGAGAAATGGCTACTGCTAGGATTGGGGCAGAATATACAAGACGAGCCTGAACCATCATGCCAAAAACTAAGGAAGTACAAAAACAAACAAAAAAAAGGAACATTGATTTGTATATGTCAAAGAAGAGGACACAGGAACCACCAAAAAGAGATCCACGTTCCAAAGCTGAAATGATTTAGTAACAAAATAAAGTAGTATTGGATTATAATACAAAGTGTAAATTGAATATTCGTGAGTCCATACAATATAAATAAAAATATAAATAACGATTGGAAGAGCAGAGACAAATCTCTCATGCAGAAGAATGTCAAGTAATTTATAGATATTATGCCCTTCAAAGGAAGGAGGCATATATCAAAACTTCATAAATGCTGACTATGCATAAATACATTCCTCTTGAGAATATGATGTGGAAAAGGGAAAACAAGGGAAACCTCAGGGGAGAAACCTGAGAAGAACTATCTCAGCCTGGTGATCAAGGTAAGCAACAGTCATAAATCATGTTGCTAGTATGTACCCTTAGTATAATGTGATAAGAATGTTACTTTATATTTGTGGCTTTCCTCTTAAATACCCACAATTCCTGCCTTGTCATGAAAAAAAAATCAGATAAATTCCAACAAGGAGCATCCTTAACATACCTAATCAGTACTTCTAAAAACTGTCAAAGTCATTGAAAATAAGGAAAGTCTGAGAAGCTGTCACAACCAAGAGGAACCTCAGAAGCTGTGATAACTAAAAGTAATACGGTTATTTAGGGGAACCTGAAATAGAAAAGGACATTAGATAAAAATCAAGAAAATCTGAATAAACTATTTTTTTAGTTAATAATAAAATAAAAATATTGGTTTGTTAATTGTAACAAAATGTATCATACTAATGTAAAATATTTATAAAGTATTTATAAAAATATTTATAAAATTAAAAATTTCTGTACTATCATATTATTCAATAAATATGAAACTTTTAAAACTTATATTTTTAAAAAGGAAAGGAAACATAAAAACTTTTTCACACAATAAAAACTGAAGAATTTTATTGCCAGTACATCTACTCCACAAAATATGTTGACAGTTTTTGAGATAGAAGAAAATTGATGTAGGTTAAAAACTTGAATACGTATAAAGAAGGACATCAGAAAAGGAATAAGTCAAGTAAAATATATGTATTTATACTTAATTGCTCTCAAATTAACTTAAAGTAATAATTGTGATAATGTAAATTGGATGTTTTTAGCATATATAAAAGTGAAATGAATGACAATGATATGAAACATCAGAGAATTAGGATCATTCTGTTAAACAATAGCTATACTACATATGAAAAAGTATAATATTATTTGAAGATATACTTATGTAATCTCCTTTGTGAACATCTCATTTATACTTCCTAAAAAAAATTTGTGTTGGTTACCCTTGGATTGACAGTATACATTTTAAAATAGTGTAGATTTATAAACAATGTTCAATTAACATGAGTAAAAATAAATTTAAAAAAGAAACGAAAGGCAGAGCAATTAAAAGAAAAATAAACATTAGCAATATGGTCGATTTCAATCCTACTATATCAATAATCACTTTAGATGTGCATGGTATAAAAATAACAACCAAATGACACAAATTGTCAGATTGGATTTAAAAAAAAAAACCCACAGCTATATCCTGCCTACAAGAGAACCGCTTTACATATAAAGACTCAGATGGGTTAAGAGTAAATAAATGGAGAAAGATATATTATACCAACATTAACCAAAGAAAACAGGGAAAGTTACACTAACTTCAGGAAAAGCTGACTTGGAAACAAGGAAGATTATTAGGGATAAAGGGAAATATCACATAATGATAAATGGCACAGATTTCCAAGAAGAGATAAGAACCTTAAAAAGGTATGCATGTAACAACAGAGCATCAAAATACATAAGTCAAAATGTTAGAACTGCAAACAGATATAGATAACTTTACAATTATCATTGGAGACTTTGTCTCTTGTTCATTAATTGATGTATCATGCAGGCAGAAAATCAGTGAGAATGAAGATGATCTAAAGAGCGTTCTCAATCCACTTGACCTAACAGAATTTCTTTTTTACCATGAACCACAATGGAAGTCTACATCCATTGTTGACACCTATGGATCTCTACTTAGAATAAGAGCTTAAATGCATATAAGAAATGCATACAATTACAATGAATGTCAATTATATTAAAATGTCATTGGGAAAATTTTAAAATAAAATATCTGATGTATAGAAATATATGTTTCTTTACTAAAATATAAAATTAAAATATCTTATAATTTGTCTATTGATTAGCATAAAAGATATTTTGAGATATCTATAACAACTGTAAAGGGAGTGATCAAACCTCACATCTTAGGTACAATAAGCATTACTATGGTTTGTTGCCTACGATCAAAATGGAATGTAATGCAAAATGTCCATTGCAGGTAAGTGGAAAATATATATTTATAATATTGCTCATTCAGCTTCACAGATTACCCACATCTATTCATAGACCCCAGATTAGAAAAGTGATATTGACAGGACAAAGTGTAAAAATTTCAGACTTTGACCTTCTGTACTTGAAGTGCCTACTTTGCTAGTTGTAGTCTTGAAGACTTCATCACATAATGGAGGTTAATAATAGGTTTGAATAAATTTCTGAGTATTTAATTCTATAATAGTTGTTTACTAGTATTATCAATTCAAAAATTCATATGAATTTCAAGTGATTACTTGAAATAGCAAGTATACTTTCCCATTGATCTGTACAAATTAACAAATGTGATGTTTATTAATACGATAATCTTACAGGCTTTATCAACACATATAAATATTTTCACTAAAAATTTTTTCTGTTCTATTTGCCATTGTAGGGTCTCAGAAATCTGAGTTTCAAAGTTCATGTATACATATTCTATCGTGTGTGCATGCGCTTGTGTGTGTGTGTGTGTGTGTGTGTGTGTGTGTGTAGTTAGCTTGCTTTTCAGGACACCAATGATAATGTGACACTAAATAATTAATATAATTAAATAATAATTTTGCCCTGTAGTGGGCACCTAAGATTTGGCTTATTATTATATTTTTAATCACAGCTAGTTTGTAGAGAAATAGGAATCTCAGTTTGAGAAATATTCATAAGAAAAAAATAATGATTCATTAGTCTTTTGTAGATGAGCACTATGGCATTAAAAGTACTAAGTTTTGAGATTGCTGAACTATAGAAAGAAAATAGGTTTCTGTAGCATTCTTGTTAAAATATTTAATCCTAAGAACATTGGTTTCTTTTAAGACTTAGACCTAGTGAATGTAGTATATATTACATTTTGTGGCTTTTGAAATTATAAAGATGAAATATATTTTTCAAGCTCAAAATGCTTTTATATAATTATGAGCCTTGTTTTTAAGTTTTTTTTATTTTTGTTGATATGAGGCCTTGCTTTGTTGCCCAGGCTGGTCTCAGGCGATCCTCTCACCTCGGCATGCCAAAGTATTGGGATTACAGATGTAAGCCGCTATATCCAGCATGAATCACTTTTCATTAAAACAAAATATGAGTGATCCTCCTGGCCTGTTATTTCCCACTTGTTGATGAGAATGAACTCCAATTTATACAGATAGCATTTATTTTTATATGAGTAAATTTAAAGGATAGTTTTTAAAAAAACTTTTATTTCAGGCTTGAGGGTACATGTGAAGATTTGTTACCTAGGTAAAAATGTGTCATGGGACAGTTTGTTGTACGTATTATTTCATCACTCATGTATTAAGCCCAATACCCAATAGTTACCTTTTCTGCTACTCTCTCTCCTCCCACCCTCCCCCCTCAAGTAGACCCCAGTGTCTGTTGTTTTCTTCTTTGTGTTCATAAGTTTTTATCATTTGGCTTCTTCTACCTATAAGTGAGTACATGTGGTATTTGGTTTCCCGTTCCTGCTTTAGTTTCCTAAGGATTATAGCTTCTAGCTCCATTCATGTTCCTGCAAAAGATAGGATCTTGTTCTTTCTTTGTGGCTGCATAGGATTCCATGGTGTAGATGTACCACATTTTCTTTATCCAAACTGTCATTGATGGACATTTAGGTTGATTCCATGTCTTTGCTATTGTGAATAGTGCTGCAGTGAACATATGTTTGCATGTGTCTTTATAGTAGAATGATTTATAGTCCTTTGGCTATATATCCAGTAATAGCATTGCTGGGTTGAATGGTATTTCTGCCTCTAGGTCTTTAAGGAATCAGCACACTGCCTTCCATAATGGTTGAACTAATTTTTACCACAACAGTGTAAAAGTGTTCCTTTTTCTCCACATCCTTGCCAGTACCTTGTTTTTGGTTTGTTTTTTACTTTTAATAATAGCCATTCTGACTGGCATAAGATGGTATCTCACTGTAGTTTTGATTTGCATTTCTGTAATGGTTAGTGATATAGAGCTTTTTATCATATGCTTCTTGGCCATCGGTATGTCTTCTTTTGGAAAGTGTCTGTCCATGTGCTTTGCCCATTTTTAAATGCGGTTGTTTTTCTCTTGTAAATTTGTTTAACTTTCTTATAGATGCTGGATATTAGACCTTTGTCAGAAGCATAGATTACAAAAATTTATTCCCATCCTGCAGGTTGTCTGATAGTTTCTTCCGCTGTGCCAAAGCTACCACTTATCAATTTTTGCTTTTGTTACAATTGCGTTTGGTGTCTTTGTCATAAAATTTTTGCCCACTCCTATGCCCAGAATGGTATTGCTTAGGTTGTCTTCCAGCATTTCTATAGTTTTGGGGTTGGCAGTTAAATCTTTAATCCATTTTGTGTTATTTTTTATATGGTATAAGAAAGGAGTCTAGTAAAAATCCTCTGCATATGGCTAGCCAGTTATCCCAGCAACATTTATTGAATAGGGAGTTTTTTCCCCATTGCTTGTTTTTGTCAGCTTTGACATAGATCAGATGGTCATAGATATACAGGCTTTTTTCTGGGCTCTCTATTCTGTTCCATATGGTCTATGTCTGTTTTTGTACCAGTTTCATACTGTTTTGTTTGCTGTAGCCTTGTAGTACATAGAGTTTGAAGTTGGATGATATGATGCCTCCATCTTTGTTCTTTTTGCTTAGGATTTCCTTGGCTATTTGGGCTCTTTTTCTGGTTCTATATGAATTTTAAAATAGTTTTTTTTCTAGTTCTGTGAAGAATGTTATTGCTAGTTTGATAGGCATAGCATTTAATCTATAAATTGCTTTTGGTAGTATAGCCATTTTCACAATATTGATTCTTCCTATCCATGAGCATGGAATGGTGTTCCATTTGTTTGTGTCTTCTCTGATTTATTTGAAGAGTGGTTTGTACTTCTTATTGTAGAAATCTTTCACCTCCCTAGTTAGCTGTATTTCTAGGTATTTTATTCTTTTGTGGAAATTGTAAATGGGATTGACTTTTTGATTTGGCTCTTGATTTGGCTGCTGTTGGTGTATAGGAATCCTAATAATTTTCTACGTTGATTTTGTATCCTACAGATTTGCTGAAGTTGTTTATCAGCTGGAAGAGCTTTTGGGCTGAGATTATTACATATAGGGTTTTCTATATGTAGAGTCATGTTGTCTGCAAACAGAAGTTGTTGGACTTCCTCTCTTCTTATTTGGATGCCCTTTATTTCTTTCTCTTGCTTGATTGCCCTGACCAGAACTTCTAACACTATGTTGTATAGAAGTGTTGAGAGAGAGCATCCTTGTCTTGTGCCGGTTTTCAAGAGGAATGTTTTTAGCTTTTGCTCATTCAGTATAATATTAGCTATGGAATTGTCATAGATGACTTTTATTATTTTGAGGTATGTTCCTTCAATACCTAGTTTATTGAGAGTTTTTAACGTGGAAGGGTGTTGAATTTTATTAAAAGTCTTTATGTGTTTATTGAGATAATCTTGTGGTTTTTGTCTTTAGTTCTATTTATGTGATGTATCACATTTATTGATTTGTGAATGTTGAATCAACTTTGCATCTGGGGAAGAAGTCTGCTTGATCATGGTGGATTAGCCTTTTGATATGCTGCTGGATTCAGTTTGCAAGTGTTTTGTTGAGGATTTTTGCATCAATGTTTATCAAGGATATTAGCCTAAACTTTTCTTTTTTGTGTGTGTCTCTGACAGGTTTCGGTAAGATGACGCTGGTATCAAGAACGATTTGAAGAGGAGTCTCTCCTGCTCATTTTTGTTTGTTTTGTTTTTCAATAGTTTCAGTAGGAAGGGTACCAGCTCATTTTTGTACATCTGACAGAATTCGGCTGTGAATCCGTGAGGTCCTGGGCTTTTTTGTTTGTTTGTTAGCTATTTATTACTGATTCTATTTCAGAGCTCATTATTGGTCTGTTCAGAGAATCATTTTCTTCCTGGCTACTATCATAGAGGCAGAAAATTAACAAAAATATTCAGGACCTATACTCAACGTTAGACCAAATGGATCTGATAGAGCTTTTCCGAACTCTCCACCCAAAAGCAACAAAATGTACATTCTTTTCATCATCACTTGGTGAATACTCTAAAATTGACCACATGATTGGACATAAAACAATCCTCAACAAATGTAAAAGAACCAAAATCATACCAAACACACTCTCAAACTACAGGATAATAAAAATATAAGTCAAGATTAAGAAAATTGCTCAAAACTGGCCGGGCACGGTGGCTCACACAAGAAATCCCAACACTTTGGGAGGCCAAGGCAGGCAGATCACGAGGTCAGGCAATCGAGACCATCCTGGTTAACATGGTGAAACCCTGTCTCTACTAAAAAATAGAAAAAATTAGCCAGGCGTGGTGGCAGACACCTGTAGTCCCAGCTACTCAGGAGGCTGAGGCAGGAGAATGGCATGAACCCGGGAGGCGGAGCTGGCAGTGAGCCGAGATCACACCACTGCACTCCAGCCTAGGTGACAGAGCGAGACTCTGTCTCAAAAAAAAAAAAAAAAGAGAGAGAAAAAAGAAAGAAGTAAAATTGCTCAAAACCATGCAATTACATGAAACTTAAACAACATGGTCATAAATGACTTTTGGGTAAATAATGAAATTAAGGCAGAAATCAGTAAGCTATTCGAAACTAATAAGAACAAAGATATGACATACCAGAATCTCTAGGACACAGCTAAGGCAGTGTTAAAGGGAAAACTCATAGTAATAAATACTCACATAAAAAAGTTAGAAAGATCTCAAATTAATAACCTAACTTCAAAATGGAAAGAATTAGAGAAGCAAGAACAAATCATGCCCAAAGCTAGCAGAAGACAAAAAATAACAAACCAGAGCTGAACAGAAGGAAATTGAGACACAAAAAACCATTTAAAAGAGCGATGAATCCAATAGTTGTTTTTTTTAATAATAAACTAGGCCACTAGCTAGACTAATAAAGAAGAAAAGAGAAGATCCAAACAAAAAAGAGACACAATTAGAAATGACAAAGGTAATGTTGACTCCACAAAAATAAAAACAACCATTAGAAACTACCTGCTGAGACCAGCTCGGTCATGCAGACCCTAACCCAGTGGCGCCAGAGGAATTAAAGACAAACACACAGAAATACAGAGTGCGGAGTGGGAATCAGAGGGCTGACAGCCTTCCGAGCTGAAAGCCATGGACCAAGTTTTACCCACATATTTATTGACAGCAAGTCAGTGATAAGCATTGTTTCTGCAGATTATAGATTAAATAAAACGGGAAACAAAGGGATGGTCTCTGGCTAGTTATCTGCAGCACGAACATGTCCTTAAGGCACAGATCGCTCATGCTATTGTTTCTGGTCAGAACGCCTTAAGCGGTTTTCGACCCTGAGTGGGCCAGGTGTTCCTTGCCCTCATTCTGGTAAACCAGCAACCTTCAGCGTGGTCATCATAGCCATCATAAGCATGTCACAGTGCTGCAGAGATTTCATTTATGGCCAGTTTTGGGGCCTGTTTATGGCCAGATTTGGGGGCCTGTTCCCAACACTACTATAAAAAGCAGAGCTCTGTGGCCGACGCCTGTAATCCCAGCTCTTTGGGAGGCTGAGGCAGGTGGATCACGAGTTAAGGAGATCAAGACCATCCTGGCTTACATGGTGAAACCCCGTCTCTACTAAAAATAGAAAAAATTAGCCGGGCATGGTGCCACGCACCTGTAATCCCAGCTACTCGCTATGCTGAGGCAGGAGAATCACTTGAGCCCAGGAGGCGGAGGTTGCAGTGAGCTGAGATTGGGCCATTGTACTCCAGCCTGGGTGACAGAGCAAGACTCTGTCTCAAAAAAAAAAAAAAAAAAAAGAAAGAAAGAAAGAAAAATAAAAAAAAAGAAAAAAAGAAACTACTATAAACACTTCTACACACACAAACTAGAAAACCTAGAAGAGATGGATAAATCCTAATACACCCTCACAAGATTAAGCCAGGAAGAAATTGATTACCTAAAGATAGTTTTAAGATCACAGTTGTTTAGAAAAATGAATAAATTTAAAATAAATAAATAAATAAAAATCATTTGAAACTATTGCCCATTTCTGAGAGATGGAAATTACATACATAAAACCCATTATTTTTATTTATTTTTCTCATGTTTTAAAAGAATATTAAATTCTCTTCTAAAAATGTAGGTCCACATATTCACATAAAATCATATATATAATTTTGATGAGCAGTCTTATCTACAAGAGGCTACAAATTATTAATAGTTAGACTATTTCCAGACTAAAGAGACTATGTTCTTGTTTTCAAAATGTTCTCATCGATGGTTTTCCTCAAGAACAAATAATCTCCCCCTGGAAAAATATAACATGATTAGGAATTGAATGTAGATATTTCAAGTATAAAACAGTATTAAAAATTATACTTACATAAAGATAGATGATAGAGAGATAGATAGATAGATGACAGATATGAATGGAAGGAAGGTCAACTATCTCTCTAGAAATTTGAAAATGTTTTATTTAAATATTAATACAAATTCAATTTTACACTCTCTCTACTATTTGCTTTTTAAAATTTTCTTATAATAATTATACAAATGCAATGTATCACAAAGTGCCACACAGCTCTATCATTTACTGAGTATGCCACCACTGAATAAGGATGAGAAGCAGTGCTGTCTTCCGGTTTTAGGGTCAGTTGACTGACTCTAAAGGAAACAGAAGATAGACGACTTCTAAAGTAATATAACTTAGCATGAATTAAAATTGCTTCTACCTGATTAAAAAGACAGATATGAAAGTATTAACTGTACAGACACATGAACAAAGGTGTCTGGGATAGAAAATCCCTATATGGATGTAGAAAAGCCAAGTTCTGCAACTTTAGTTTGCCTATTACTGGAGGATTTTAAAACAATTTTTGTCCTTGGTCTCAAATTAACATTGCTACTTATTATATATTATACAATAATATAATAATTATTTTGTATTACATATGTTGATTTTATAACATACAATAACTGTAAATGCTTTCCTACATTGAAATTTAGTTTTCCCAACTCCATATTATAGTAAATAAGTTCTGTATTGTGTATTGGAGGAGATGGAAGTTTAAAGAAGCTAATCAAGTTGTTCTTTATGTCAAGTTTTTCTCACAATCCACATACATTAGCAAAGACTGCCAGGTTGTCTAAAAATTGGCCACTTTTTACTACTTCAACCACTATACTATGATTTAACCATTACCTTTAGGCTATACTATACTATACTATGATTTAACCATTACCATAACCATTAAGTCATTACTGACTAGAGTTTAGACTATTATAATAGTTGCTAATCAGTTTCCTTGCCATAAGACTTTGCCTGTTTCTCCTGTGCTCACACAGTCTATTCTTTTTATGATAGTGCCATGGACTGAATGTTTATGTCCCTCCGAAACTTATGTTGAAACCCTAATCCCCAGTGCTATGGTACTTGGAGATAAGGCCTTTAGGAGGTAATAAGCTTTAGATTAAGTCAGGAGGGTGAGGTTCTCCTGATCGAATTAATGCCCTTTTAAAAAGAATAAGAGAGGTGAGCTAGTTCTCTGTCCACCATGTGAGGACACAGTGAAAAGGTGCTGTTTGTAAACCAAGAAGAGGGCCCTCTGTAACAAAATAACCATGCTGGTTCCAGGATCTCAGACTTCCAGCCACCAAAGTCTAAAAAATAAATGTTTGTTCTTAAAGCCACCCAGGTGGAAATTATAATATCGACTGACCTAGATAAGTAGCCAGTGTGATCTTTTAAAAACTGTCAGTCAGGGCCGGGCACAGTGGTTCACACCTGTAATCCCAGCACTTTGGGAGGCCAAGGAGGGCGGATCACAAGGTCAGGAGTTTGAGACCACCCTGGCCAACATACTGAAAACGTGTCTCTACTAAAAAAACAGAAATTAGCTGGATGTGGTTACACGCGCCTGTAGTCTCAGCTACTCGGGAGGCTGAGGCAGGAGAATCACTTGAATCAGGAGGCAGAGGTTGCAGTGAGCTGAGACCATGCCATTGCAGTCCAGCCTGGGTGACAGAGCGAGACTCCCTTTCAAAACAACAACAACAAAAACAAAACAAAACAAAACAAAACAAAACAAAAACACTGTCGGTCAGATTAAAAAGTTGCAGTTAAATCCAAAATCTAAAGTGCTTATTATGGTCTAAAGGCCCAAATGATCTGATTCTTGGTTTCCTCCATAACTTCACCTGCTGTCTCCCTTGCTTGTTGCATAACCTCACATGCTTCCTTGCTATACTTTCCTCCTGTTCTCTGTCACTTCCTTTCTGCGGCTACTAAAATGTCTCTACAACCTACACTGGCTATCTAATCCTCTCAATCTTCTTATTCTTCTTAATAATAGTATTACCATCTGAAATGCATATTTGTGTTTATTTTTAGATTCTCACTTCTCTATCATGTTGTTGAGAATAAAGAACTTAATGTGTTGTATTTATTGCAGCACTCTCAGCTCGTAGGCTAGTGCCTGAAATCCTGTTATTGCTTAATGAATATTTGTTGAATGAATAAAAAGTTCACTGAGCTCAGTTATCAAGTCTCAGAGCTTACATTTGATCCTGGATTTCTCTGATTTCTAACCATACACAATACTGAATTTATTGTCCCCCATATGTCTAAATAGTTCACTAATATGTGTTTGATGCAACTAATCTCTGAGGGAGGCAGAATAATTGTACAAATTTCATCAGATTTTAGACAAGAAATTTGTAATATTAGGGGATGTTTTAATTAGCTCCAGATGGTTAAATTCAACTGTTCCTAATATGGAAAGCCAGAATGAAATCTTCTAACTTACAATACTATAAACAAACAAAGTAGTTGAAAAAAACAAAATAACAATGTACGTTGAAAAAAAATCACTTAATATTTTAAAATTACTTAAAAATAATTGTGTCTCAATAATTCGGATCAATTATCTCTACTATTAAGGTTGATTAGTTCCTGATTGTTAGTAAAGATTTATTCTAAATAGCCTGTTAATAAAAACTCAGTTTAGTGAATTCATGAGTTACTCTAAATCAATTTCTATGTCCACCTTTGAAATTCCAAATTTTCCCCCATAACTGTTATGAATCCAGCTGTTAGCTGGATCATGCTGAGGATTCATTTGTGAAATCTTCTATGCTATTATAAGATTAAAATTGGGTTCAAAAACTACCTACCAGGTACTATGCTTATTACCTGGGTGGCAAAATCATCTGTAAACCAAACCCCCATAACACACAATTTACCTATATAACAAACATGCACGTGTACCCTTGAACCTAAAATAAAAGTTTTAAAAAATGAGGTTCATTAGTACATAATATTCATCCCTAAATAATTCAATGGTTTCAATATGGTTTTAGGCTAACATTAGAATTAGGTATTTATTGAACCTCTTCTTGTATGGAAGAATAATATATAATAATAATAATATATGATAATAACATATATTTATGAATACACTCATTATTAGTTGAATTCAAAATACCAAGAAAGCAATTGTCAGTGGTAAATTATTTCAAAATGACAGATTATTAAAATACTCTCATGTATATTCAGACATTTGTAAATTTATGAAAAATATTATTTTATTTTTTTCCCGCTGATTAGAGAAATGAGTAAAATGTTAGTCAGAAGGCAGCCAACTTGCTGCAATAGAAAGAACAAATTACAATAACAAAACTGACTTTATGTATTACTGTAGTCCACAATTCTCTTAAATTATGATGAAATTCAGTTTTTCATGCACTGACACTGATGGATTGTTGTTATTTTTAGACCCAGTGCTGCAACAAGTCGCCAGTGTTAGAAGTGCCCTGGCTAACATGGTGATGGTTACAGCTTTGACTGAGATTACTCCTGACACAGGTCAGGCAGAGCAGTAGACTGGGCCATACTGTCCTGGCAGCTGGTCTTTTTCTTGCCCTTGTATCTTAGAGAAATATGAACCTGTTCAGCCCATACAGCATTGTGGTGGTAATCATTTCTAATGGAGTGTGGTTACAAGATGTTGCAGAAATATATATATCATTTTTTCCTGGTAATATATCTTCTTTCTAAAGAGCAAACAATGTCCTACTTAACAAGAATGGCCGCATTCATCTTGATCTGCCTGGGTGTTAAACTTTTCATGGTTGCTGTACTGATTTTTTTAAACAAAAAGCAGTAGAATGCTTAAACATGTTGGAACACAAACAAACAAAGGATTTATATATATAAGGATTGAATGGCATAGTTATTTTTTGTTGTTGTTTTTCAGGATGAGTATCCAATCATTCAAGCAACAAATGCTTCTGTTATGTTTGTTTTGTCTGGATTTTTAAAGACAGCTAAATAATAATACCTGTAGTTAGGGGAGAAAAGTGCAAAAAAAAAGCTATTAAAATGCTATCTTCAAAATTTAACTTACAAGTATTACAATTGTTTTTTTCTTATTCAGACTAAAAAAGAGGCAACCAGACAGATGGTAAATGTAGTCTAATCCTGTGGCAGAGAAGGATGGCTGCATACTCAATATCCATTCTGTTTATCTTCCTTAGTAACAGCATAACAACTTTATTTCAGGATGGAAAAACAACAACAACAAACTTTTGCAGCTTTCCTTGCCACTAGGAGTGAATGAAATGTAAATGGAAAGTAATACTTCAGAGAACAATTTTTTAAAAGGGCCCTAATTTAGCTAGAAAGTTGCTTATTTCCCTGAATATTTGTCTTATTCCCACTTCCTTGGCACCAGAAATAATGTTTGGTTCCTCCATAAGCGTCCTGTGACAGTGACGTGACCTCAGATAGAAAAATCATATACTAAAAATGGCTGAGTAGAAAGGAACCACCATGGATTGACTTCCTCTGGATTTCTTTATGAGAGAGAAAGTATAATAACCTGTGTAAGCCACTGTTTTAATGACCATCTTACTAGCAAAAGGATTTCATTTCTGCATGAGACAACTCCAGACTCTGTGAGTGGGAAGTTATTCTTCTTATATCCACTCTACGGAAATTGCAGCATTTCCAATTTCCAATTTGCATTAGATTTTTTTCCAGAGAATTGTTCAGAGCCACCATAACTAGAGAGATCATGTTGTTAAGTAGATGAATGGCCTCCACATGTCCTGCTCCACCAGTAATTTTCCCTACAGTCTCCTTGTAGATAGTTGTATGTTAACAATCTGTATGTTTGTTCAATAACTCCTTGCCCCAGTTGAATTTACATAACGTGATTAAATTTCATTGAGGTCAATGTTGTAAAATAATTCACAAAATCTCTTCTGCATATGACAATTATGAATTAAATGGAAATTTTTGCTTTGAACTAAAATATCTGCTTTCTTTGGGGTAGAGAATAAAAATAAGGCCAAAGATCACATATTGGGAGGGACAGCTGGACAAAGCAAACTGAAATGTTTGGTTCCAAATCAGTTATCCTGGTTCTTGCAGATTCCATTTGCTTTGTCTATCTTCATTAGTAAGCACTAAATAGCAGGATTTTATACATTATACTGTTTCTGTGATTGAATGTGTGTCTTTGGGATAATTATCACCTAATCTTTGAAATATATTTTGCATATTTGGTAACAGAAATTTTATATTAGAAAATATGTACACTCAAAAGTTTTTGAGCATGCCAGGCAAAGTTACAGTGGCAGCAGTTTTTTAATATCCCTAAATCATCCCACGAAATATAGCAAAGAAATGAACAAAACAACAAAAATTATCACAGCCAACATACACCATAAAACCAACTGACAAAGTAATTCCACGAGTCCCAAAATGCATGCAGGTAAGGCCAAATCACTGACAGCAACAATATCTGGAAAGTATAGTAAAACAAATTTGATGGCCTAACAATAAACTTAATGGAAAACATCCAAAATCTTACTAAGACTTCCCTTTGTCAGATGAGTAGGTTGCGAAAATTTTCTCCCATTTTGTAGGTTGCCTGTTCATTCTGATGGTAGTTTCTTTTGCTGTGCAGAAGCTCTTTAGTTTAATTAGATCCCATTTGTCAATTTTGGCTTTTGTTGCCATTGCTTTTGGTGTTTTAGACATGAAGTCCTTGCCCATGCCTATGTCCTGAATGGTAATGCCTAGGTTTTCTTCTATGGTTTTTATGGTTTTAGGTCTAATGTTTAAGTCTTTAATCCATCTTGAATTAATTTTTGTATAAGGTGTAAGGAAGAGATTCAGTTTCAGCTTTCTACATATGGCTAGCCAGTTTTCCCAGCACCATTTATTAAATAGGGAATCGTTTCCCCATTGCTTGTTTTTGTCAGGTTTGTCAAAGATCAGATAGTTGTAGATATGCAGCGTTATTTCTGAGGGCTCTGTTCTGTTCCATTTATCTATATCTCTGTTTTGGTACCAGTATCATGCTGCTTTGGTTACTGTAGCCTTGGAGTATAGTTTGAAGTCAGGTAGCGTGATGTCTCCAGCTTTGTTCTTTTGGCTTAGGATTGACTTGGTGATGCGGGCTCTTTTTTGGTTCCATATGAACTTTAAAGTAGTTTTTTCCAATTCTGTGAAGAAAGTCATTGGTAGCTTGATGGGGATGGCATTGAATCTATAAATTACCTTGTGCAGTATGGCCATTTTCACAATATTGATTCTTCCTACCCATGAGCATGGAATGTTCTTCCATTTCTTTGTATCCTCTTTTATTTCATTGAACAGTGGTTTCTAGTTCTCCTTGAAGAGGTCCTTCACGTCCCTTGTAAGTTGGATTCCTAGGTATTTTATTCTCTTTGAAGCAATTGTGAATGGGAGTTCACTCATTATTTGGCTCTCTGTCTGTTATTGGTGTATAAGAATGCTTGTGATTTTTGTACATTGATTTTGCAACCTGAGACTTTGCTGAAGTTGCTTATCAGCTTAAGGAGATTTTGGGCTGAGACAATGGGGTTTTCTAGATATACAATCATGTCATCTGCAAAGAGGGACGATTTGACTTCCTCTTTTCCTAATGAATACCCTTTATTTCCTTCTCCTGCCTACTTGCCCTGGTCAGAACTTCCAACACTATGTTGAATAGGAGTGGTGAGAGAGGGCATCCCTGTCTTGTGCCAGTTTTCAAAGGGAATGCTTCCAGTTTTTGCCCATTCAGTATGATATTGGCTGTGGGTATGTCATATATAGCTCTTATTATTTTGAGATATTTCCCATCAATACCTAATTTATTGAGAGTTTTTAGCATGAAGGGTTGTTGAATTTTGTCCAAGGCCTTTTCTGCATCTATTGAGATAATCATGTGTTTTTTGTCTTTGGTTCTGTTTATATGCTGGATTACATTTATTGATTTGAGTATATTGAACCAGCCTTGCATCCCAGGGATGAAGCCCACTTGATCATGGTGGATAAGCTTTTTGATGTGCTGCTGGATTCGGTTTGCCAGTATTTTATTGAGGATTTTTGTATCAATGTTCATCAAGGATATTTGTCTAAAATTCTCTTTTGGTTGTGTCTCTGCCCGGCTTTGGTATGAGGATGAACAGACGCTTCTCAAAAGAAGACATTTATGCAGCCAAAAAACACATGAAAAAATGCTCACCATCACTGGCCATCAGAGAAATGCAAATCAAAACCACAGTGAGATACCATCTCACACCAGTTAGAACGGCAATCATTAAAAAGTCAGGAAACAATAGGTACTGGAGAGGATGTGGAGAAATAGGAACACTTTTACACTGTTGGTGGGACTGTAAACTAGTTCAACCATTGTGGAAGTCAGTGTGGCAATTCCTCAGGGATCTAGAACTAGAAATACCATTTGACCCAGCCATCACATTACTGGATATATACCCAAATGACTATAAATCATGCTGCTATAAAGACACACGCACACGTATGTTTATTGCGGCACTATTCACAATAGCAAAGACTTGGAACCAAGCCAAATGTCCAACAATGATAGACTGGATTAAGAAAATATGGCACATATACACCATGGAATACTATGCAGCCATCAAAAATGATGAGTTCATGTCCTTTGTAGGGACATGGATGAAATTGGAAATCATCATTCTCAGTAAACTATCGCAAGAACAAAAAACCAAACATCGCATATTCTCACTCATAGGTGGGAACTGAACAATGAGAACACATGGACACAGGAAGGGGAACATCACACTCTGGGGACTGTTGTGGGGTGGGGGGAGGGGGGAGGGATAGCATTAGGAGATATACCTAATGCTAAATGACGAGTTAATGGGTGCAGCACACCAGCATGGCACATGTATACATATGTAACTAACTTGCACATTGTGCACATGTACCCTAAAACTTAAAGTATAATAATAATAATAATAATAATAAAAGACTTCCAAAAGATGCAAAAGTAGCTTAAACAAATGAGAATGCATATATCATCTTTGAATAAGAAAACTCAATACCATAATGATGTCATTCCTTCCCAAGTTAATTTAATGCAAAAATGACAATACCATTAAGTTTTTTCTTTTATTTATTTGTCTGATTGTTTTGCCTGAGTCAGACAAGTTCATTATAACAATCAGTTTGAAGATTAAGCAAGCCAGAATGACCACAAAAGGCATAAAATGGAACAGCAATGAATGGGGCAATTGTTATCAGATATTCAAACAAATTATAAAACCTCAATAATTAAAATAAATGTGATATTGCTGCATAAATAAACAACAGGACCAACAGTACAAATAAAATAACATACAAACCAAGTCATACGTGGAAATATAATATGCAATGAAATTAGCCTCTTTAATTTGTAGGATAAATTAACTTATTAAATTTCTTATTAAAGAAAATTCAATACAAGTAATTTTAACAGAAAAAATATGTAATTGGACCCTTTTCTCAGAATCTACACAAAAATTATTCAAATTGATCAAAGATTTACATCTAAAAATCTAAAATATTCAGGAAATAAAACACAGATAAAATTAAAACTTGGGAATGAGGTAAATTTTTTCTACTAATAATTTAAAATCTAGACTCAACAACAGAAAGATGGATAAATTTGACTCTAACCTAAAAAACTTATGGAGATCTGAGGACACCGTAAGCAAATTTTATTTCCAATTCTCAGTGAAGAGTAACTGTAAATGTTGTTAATATATAAAGAACTTCTAAAAATGGAAAATGAAAAGCCTAAAACATGATAGGAAAACAGGTAGATAATGTGAAGAGGGTCCACAGGGGAAAAAACGCAAATTTTCTTTACCATAAAAAAGGAAATTCAGCTTCACTTACAGTAATGCAAATTAAACCTATACTGAGGGAAGCATTTTCCATTTTACAGATAGGCAAATCCAAGAGTTTGACTCCATATTTACCTATTGAGACTGTGAGAAAACAAGTTGTTTTACAAATTGCTGGAGTGTAAAATAGTTTAATCAGGGGGAAAGTTTGACAATACCTAGTAAAACTACATATACATGTTTTTTTTTTAATTCGGCAATCACACTGCTAAGAATCTATTCCAAAGATATACTAAAAACAATCCCAAAAGACAAATGTATAATTTATAAGTGCAAATAAATAGAAAGTAAACACAAATAGGGAATTAATTAAATTTACCACAGAACATCTATACAATGTCATATTATGCAGCTCGGAAAAGAAGGAGGAATATCTTTAAATAGTTCTGTGGAACAATTTCAGATTATATTCAGGGAAATTAGGTAGAAAAATGTTCAAATTAGGTTTCCATTTATTCAAGAAAAGCAGGAGTAAAACATAAAAATAAACAGTTAGCTTCCAGTTTCATTTTTTCTCTGAAATACAGTAATTTTCAAAAAGTTTCTTCAGGTTTAAAATTATGTAAATTATTTATGCAGGTTTAAAGTTACATCTGCAAAACAAGATCTATTTGGAGGTGTTTTTTCATTTTTGCCCTATCCAGCCTTTTTCCTCTCTTCGTAAGTTTGATGATAATTTTGTTGTTTCATGTTTCTGTGTTTCACCCTTCATTGAGTTTAATTACAAGCACATGTGTGTGTATGTATATGTGTTTGTGTGTATGTATATGTGTGTATGTTTGTTGTGTTTGTACATATATTATGCTTGATTTATAACCATAAAGAAAATAATTTATAAAAATGACTTTAAAACACAGCATTATACTGCATATGCTAGTGGAAAATACCCTAAAAAAGATAAAGGCAAAATTAAAAATAAAGTAATTAATATGACCCATCCCTGGACAAATTCCTCTCTATCTATGAGATAATCAAACTAAAAATCAAGTTATCTGTCCCCAACATGTAATACAGTGGGTCTGGCATAGCGTAAGAATTACAGACACTTCCATTTCCAAAGAAGATCAAAGAAATAAAGGAATCTCCAGCTGTATTAGTCAAGTTTCTCCAGAGAAACTAAATGAACAGCATATGTGTGTGTGGCTGTGTGTGGTGGGGGATTATTTTGACTAAGATCCAAATATAGAAAATGTAAATATATATATTATTCCTACAAAATTAGAAAATTGGGCGAAAGAAGAAACAATGTTTTTTACTAGTTGGAAAACAGACAGTAGTGAATGTTGATTCCTGAGAGATAGGAAATATATTAACTGAGGGCCATAGTCTTCTAGTCTTCTATATAGTCAGTTTCCAGACTAAAGTGCAAAAAGAGGATGCCCAAGCAGAAGACGACAGTTTCGTGGAGTCAAGGAGACAGAGATCAGATTTCAGGGAGATAGAAACATTGGGAATAGATGTAGCCTAGAACTGGAATAGAAGGATGTTTTGAGAAAACTTCAGAAATTTTTATGCACTTTTCTTGGAATCTTGGATTGAATATTATTCTGCAAATGAGTGGGATGAAAAGTAAATGAAATACAGAGATCTATAAACTGAGCTTTTAGAAAATAATATCAGACAACAGATGAGGGAAAACTTCCAATTGTGGAAGAAATGAAGTGGTATAGTTTCTTCACCCATGGGTAGTTTTGTGGCTGAGGCCACTATAAACGAAAGACAGTCTAAGGTCCTCTGAGCAGGCTGCGCCATGGTCAAGCCATCGTGACCCCTGTGACCCACAGAAGGTCTCCTGGAGCCAGAAAGTCTAGGACAAAAGGAAAACCACAAAAGAAGAAAAACGGCTAGTTCCTGTCTTAGCTGATTAGCCAACCTTGCGACATTCTGTCATTGCAACAGGCTTACCCTAACTGATCAATCAACCTCGTGACACTGTGCTCTGTAACCTTGTGATAACGTACCTTATGACATTCTTCCCCTGCCCGCAATAAACGGCTCCTAACTGTAACTTTCCGGTGCTTACCTCTAACTGATAAAACTAGCTCCAACCCACCACCCTCCACTGACTTCCTTCGCACTCAGCCCACTCGCACCCGGGTGAGTAAACAGCCTTGTTGCTCACACTTAGCCTGTTCAGTTTGTCTCTCCAATTAGATGCTCGCATAACATTTGGTGCCGAAAGCCCGGGATAGGGGAACTCCTCCGGCAGACCTCTCCTCTATCTTCCCGGTACCCACGTTCTCCCATGCAAGAGACTTCCCTCGCCCTCAGGACCTCAGACCAGCTCCGCGAGCACTCCGGCCTCTGTCTATGGATATGGTAAGCTGCCTCGGTCTCTCCTCATCTCTCCCTCTCTTTTTCTCTTTTCAAAATTGAGACAAAGAACCTTCCTCTTATCCGTGTTTCAGAAATCCAACACTGGTCACGGACTCTTCTTGGGGAGACAGCCTTCCCTCAGTGTTTGGTCAATGCCAGGGACGCCCGCCTTGGCCATTTGCCAGCCACACAACCCAGGACCTCCAATGGGGACGCCCACTGAGGATCCTAGTGGTTGCTCTTTTCCTTGTCTCTTTCTTTCCCCCCAATCTTTCCTTGTTCTATCATGGGCAATCTCCCGCCCTCCATCCCTCTTTCTTCTGTCTGGCTTGTGTCCTCAGAAACCTCAAACCTCTTCAGCTTGCACCCAATCTAAAGGCTAAAGGTCTAATTATTTTCTGTAACACGTCCTGGCCCCAATATAAATTAGACAATGGCGCTCAGTGGCCAGAAAACAGCACTTCCAATTTCTCTATTTTGTGGGACTTAGACAACTTCTATGGAAAAATGGGCAAATGGTCTGAGGTACCCTACTTCCAGGCATTTTTTACATACGATCTCTCCCTAGCCTATGCTTCCAATGTAATCCATCCCCAATTTTCCTTATTTCCCTTCCGTCTACCCCTCCTTCTTCCACTGGCGATGATGACTCCTCTTTGTCTGTTGACCCCTCCGATCTTTCTCCTCCACCACCTACCCGAACCTGCTCCTAATTCCCCCCCAGAACCTATTTCTACCCACAATCCACCCTCTTATGCCCCTCCCCTTACCACCCTTGCTCACATCCTGTCTGGCTTACAGTTTGGGCCTGCGGCCAACCCCCAGGCCCCTGCCTAGCAATTTCCCCTCGGAGAGGTGGCAGGAACCAAAGGAATAGTTCGGGTTCAGGTCCCTTTCTCCCTGTTCGACCTTTCCCAAATTAGTGAACATCTAGGCTCTTTCCCATCTGACCCCACCAAATATATACGAGAATTCCAATACTTAACCCAGTCCTATAATCTTACTTGGAATGACTTAAATGTCATCCTTACCTCTACCCTCCCTCCTGAGGAGTGAGAGTGGGTTTGGATCCTAGCTCAATCTTACGCTGATAATCGCCGGTGCCCTGAGCCTGGCCGCCAGTAAGGTGCTAGGGCAGTACCCTGTGAAGACCCTGGATGGACTTACCAGGCCCCGGGACCAAGGCACAGCCAGACGGGACTACATGATCTCTTGCCTAGTTCAAGGGCTTCAGAAGGCTGCATATAAAGCCGTCAATTATGACAAACTGAAAAAAACAAAAAAACAAAAAAAAACCCCACTCAGAACAAAGATAAAAATCCAGCTCAGTTTATGGCCTGTCTACCTGCCACCCTCAGGCGATATACAGCACTAGACCCTGAAGGGACAGAAGGCCGTCTTATTCTTAACATGCATTTTATTACCCAGTCAGTTTCTGACAGTAGAAAGAAACTTCAAAAATTAGAGTCTGGCTCTCAGATCCCACAACAGGAATTAATCAACCTCGCCTTCAAGGTGTTCAATAATAGGGAAGAGACTGCCCGGCGACAGTGCATTTCAGAACTACAGATGCTTGCCTCCGCCATAAGACAAACCCCAGCTGCACTGCCTACCTGCAAGAACTTCAAGGCATCTAAACGCAGCATCCAACAGCCCCTCTGGGACCTTGCTTCCAGCGATGAAAACCTGGCCACTGGGCCAAGGAATGCCTGCAGCCTGGGATTACTCCTAAGCCATGCCCCGCCTGTGCGGGCCCTCACTGGAAGTCTGACTGCCCGACTCTCATCGCCACTTCCGGAGCTCCTGGAGCTCAAACCCAAAGCTCCCCACCGACTCCTTCCCAGATCTCCTCGGCTTGGCTGCTGAAGACTGAGGCTGCCCGAACGTCTCGGAGGCCCCCTAGACCATCGCGGATGCCGAGCTTCGGGTAACTCTTAGGGTGGAGGGTAAGTCCGTCCCATTCTTAATCAATACGGGGAATACCCACTCCACCTTACCTTCTTTTCAAGGGCCTGTTTCCCTTGCCCCCACAACTGTTGTGGGTACTGACAGCCAAGCTTCTAAACGCCTTAAAACTCCCCAACTCTAGTGTCACATCAGGCAACACTCCTTTTTGCACTCCTTCCTAGTTATCCCCACCTGCCCAGTCCCCTTATTATGCGGAGATATTTTAACTAAATTTTCTGCCTCCCTGACTATTCCTGAACTACAGCCACATCTCATAGCTACGCTTTTATCCAATTCCAACCCTCCCTCCAACCTCCCCTTTCATCTCCCCACTTCAACCCTGAAGTATGGGATACCTCCGCTCCTTCCCTTGCAACTGACCATTCACCCCTTATCATCCCATTAACAAATAACCACCCCTATCCTGCTCAACACGGGTACCCCATCCCACAACAGGCTTTAAGGGGCCTAAAGCCTGTTATTACACATCTAGTACAACGTGGCCTCTTAGTTCCTACCAACTTCCCTTACAACTCTCCCATCCTACCTGTTCAAAAACCAGGTAAGTCGTACAGGCTAGTCCAAGACCATCATCTCATTAATCAGATTGTCCTCTCCATCCATCCTGTTGTGCCAAACCTTTATATTCTCCTATCCTCAATACCCCCTTCTACAATTCACTATTCTGTTATTGACCTCAAAGATGCCTTCTTTACCATCCCCTTACATCCCTCTTCCCAGCTTCTTTTCACTTTAACTTGGACTGACTGTGACACCCACCAGTCCCAACAACCCACCTGGACCCTTCTACCACAGGGTTTCAGAAATAGCCCACACTACTTTAGCCAGGCCCTCTCCCATTACCTGCTTTCTTTTCATCCATCTGCTTCCCATCTCATTCAATATGTGGATGACCTTCTTTGCAGCCCCTTTCACCAATCTTCCCAGCAAGATATTATCCTGCTTCTTCAACATCTCTACTCAAAGGGGTACAGAATATCCCCCTCCAAACTCAAATTTCTTCCCCAAGTGTTACCTATCTCGGTATAATCCTCCATCAACATATGCGTTTACTTCTGGCAGACGATATTCAGCTAATCTCCCAAACTCCAATCCCCACCACCAAACAACTCCTCCTTCTTAGGCGTTGTTGGATACTTCCACCTTTGGATACCAGGTTTTGCCATCCTAACCAAACCACTCTGTAAACTCACAAAAGGAAATTTAGCTGAACCCATAGATCCTAAATCGTTCCCTTGCCCCTCCTTTTACTCTGTAAAAAAGGCCCTAGAGACAGCCCCCACTCTAGCACTCCCCAACTCCTCTCAACCCTTCTTCCTTCACACAGCAGAAATGCAGGGCTAAGTATAGGTATTCTTACTCAGGGACCAGGCCTGCAACCATTAGCCTATTTATCCAAACAGCTTGATCGTACAGTCCTGGGCTAGCCATCATGTTTGCACGCCACAGTGGCAACAGCCCTTATACTCTTAGAGTCTCTCAAAATCACAGGCTATGCCTCACTTACCCTTTATAGCTCTTACAATCTCCTAGACTTAGTTTCCTCTTCACACATAAAACACATATTCTCGGCCCCCTGCATCCTCCAACTCTATTCACACTTTATCAAAAATCCCATGGTAACCATTGCCTTTGGACTGGACTTCAACCTGGCTTCTCACTTAATACCCACTACAAATCCTGATCCCCACAGCTCTATTTCTTTAATCCACGTAGCCTCCTCTTCTTTTCCCCATATTTCCCTTTTCCCTATCCCTGACCCAGACCACATTTGATTTATTGATGGCCGTTCTTGAAAAACCAGTTGATCATCACCAGGTAAAGCTGGCTATGCTGTTGTGTCTCACTCATCTATCATTGAAACTGCCACACTCCCCCCATCTGCAACCTCTCAACAAGCTAAATTAATAGCACTAACTCCCGCCCTAACTCTTACCAAAGGACTGCATGTTAGTATCTATACCAAATCCAAATATGCCTTCCATATTCTCCACCACCATGCTGTCATCTGGGCAGAAAGAGGTTTTCTCGCTACACAAGGGTCCTCTATTATCAATGCTCACTTAATAAAAGCCCTCCTTTAAGCTGCCCTCCTTCCAGCCAAAGCTGGAGTAATCCACTGCAAAGGACACCAAAACACCTCTGATCCCATTGCCCCAGGAAATACCTATGCCGATAAAACAGCCAAAAACGCAGCAAACTCCCCAGTATCTGCTCCCAGTGGCTAATATTTCTCTTTCTCATCTATCACTCCTACCTACTCTCCTTCCAAAACCTTAACCTACCAGTCACTTCCCACTTAAGACAACTGTTTTTTAGATCATGGAAATCTCATTCTCCCTGCCTCTCTAGCTTACTCTGTCCTCTCGTCCTTTCACGACCACTTCCATGTAGAATATAAACCTTTAATCCACTTTTTAGAACCTCTCATTTCTTTTCCAGCCTGGAAATCCATCCTTAAAACAATCACCTCTCAATGTGCTATATGCCACTCTACTACCCCCAGGTCTTTCCCAAACCTCCTCCTTTCCCTACGCATCAAGCACGAGGGTTCACCCCTGCACAAGACTGGCAAATTGACTTTACTCATATGCCCCATATCCAGAAACTCAAATACCTCCTGGTTTGGGTCAACACCTTCACCAGATGGGTTCTGGCTTTTCCCAGGAGGTCTGAAAAAGCCAGGGCCGTTATTTTGTCTCTTCTAACAGACATAATCCCTCGGTTTTGTCTCCCTACTTCCAGGCAGTCTGATAACAGGCCGGCCTTCATTAACCAGCCGTTGGTATCCAATGGAATCTTTATGCCCCCTATCACCCTCAGTCCTCTGGAAAAGTAGAGAAAGCCAACAGCCTTTTAAAAACACACCTCGCTAAACTTACCCTCCAGCTTCAGAAAGACTGGACCACTCTTCTACCCCTTGCACTCCTCCTAATTTGAGCCACACCCCAGGAACCCACCAGGTACAGTCCATTTAAACTCTTATATGGTCGCACCTTTCTGCTCGGGCCCAACCTTATTCCAAACACCAGCCCTCTTGGTGATTATCTTCTTGTCATTCAACAGGCTAGACATAAAATCTGCCAAGCTGCCAATTTCCTGTTACCTACTCCAGAGACCCAGCGATATGAAGACACCCTAGCTGGACTGTCAGTTCTCGTTAAGAACCTAACCCCTCAAACTCTACAACCTCTGTGGACAGGACCCTACCTGGTCATCTATAGTACCCCAACCGTGGTCAGTCTACAGAATCCTCCCCACTGGATTCATTGCTCCAGGATAAAACTATGCCCATCTGACGACCAGCCTAGCTCCTCCACCTCCTCCTGGAAGTCACAAGTACTCTCTCCTACTTCCCTTAAACTTACCCTCATTCCTGAAAAAGAACAATAACCCTGTATACATTTTATTTACAGTAGACCTTTACACAGTCACCCCACTATTTAAACTCTGTCTACTTATGCCCCTAATCACCATTCTCACCTACTTCTAAATGCCCTGCTTTTGTCTATACTGCCAGTTCACGCTTTTCCTCCAGACCATTGTAGCTGATACCTCATGGATTCACCCTCAAGCTGCTACCCTTAACTCTCTCTTAGAGTGGATAGATGACCTTCTGTGGCAAAGTACTCTCCAATTCTTCCATCCTGATGAAGTTCTTTTCTTTTATACTTACTCTTTGTCTTACTCCCGTTCTCCTGCCACCCTCTATCCCTCCCTAATTATCTCCAGCATACCACCAACCTCACCCACTCCCTCTTCACCATCTCCAATCCTTCCTATGCATTTCCCTCTCTTCCTCCTACTATACAGCTGTCCCTGCCCTGCCAGCCCACTGGGCAACCTCCCCCATCTCCCTATACCTCCGAATCTCTTTCAGTGACCCCCAACTTTACCCTCCTGAACAACTTCTTTACTTCCTAGAAAAATTCAGCAAAAACTCCCCTGATATCTCATACCAACAAGCTGCTGCTCTCCTCCATACCTACCTACGAAATCTATCTCCCTACGTCACTTCCACACCTCCTGTTCTTGGACCCCTCACTATACAAACAACTATCCCCATTGCTGCCCCCTTCCGCATCTCCCTACAATTACCTACTGGAATTCCCTTGGGTTACCTCCCATCTTCCTTATGTTCCTTTACTCTTTACCTCCAAGGCCCTGCCACCCACATTAACCAAAATATTGGAGCATTCCAGCTTCGTATTACAGAAAAGCCCTCCCTCATCACTAACACTCTTAAAAACATCAGTAGCAACTTTTGCCTAGGAAGACATTTACCCTGGCTCTCACTCCATCCTTGGCTACCCTTCCCCTGTTCAATGGATTCCCCTCCAAGGCCTTCTGCCTGCCTGTTTATACCTAGTCTTATAAATAACAGTGAATGGCTACTTACAGATACCAAATTCTTTTTTTCACACCATTAAAACAGAACCTCTCCCTCTACAGTTATCCTACCAAACCCCACTACAACCTCTAATAGCCGCTGCCCTTGCTGGATCCCTAGGGCTCTGGGTGCAGGACTCTGCTTCCAGAACACACTCTCATTTTTTTACTCTCCACTTCCAGTTCTGCCCGCCTCAAGGACTCTTTTTTTCTCTGTGGCTCTTCCGCATACATGTGCCTCCCTGCCAATTGGACAGGCACCTGCACTTTAATCTTCCTTACTCCCAGGATCGAGTTTACAACTGGAAGCAAACAACTCCCCATTCCCCTCATAACTCCAACATGACAAAAAAAAAAAAGTCATCCCATTAACTCCCTTGCTTGTAGGATTAGGAGTTTCAACCGCTGCCAGTGGAACAGGAATAGCAGGTCTTATAACTTCCATCAACACGTTTTGCAGTCTTTTCAGTGACTTCTCCACTAGCCTTACTGATATAACTCAAACACTTTCTGTCCTCCAAGCCCAGGTCGATTCCTTAGCCGCAGCTGTCCTCCAAAATCGCCAAGGCCTCGATCTGCTTACTGCTGACAAAGGAGGACTCTGCCTATTCTTAAATGAAGAGTGCTGCTTTTACTTAAATCAATCAGGCCTTGTATATGACAACATTAAAAAACTTAAAGACAGAGCCCAAAAGCTCACTAATCAGGCAAATAGTTATACTGGCACTACCTGGCCATTCTCTAGCTTAGATTCATGGTTCCTTCCACTGACAGGCTCCTTTGCACTCATCCTTCTCCTCATCTTATTTGGACTTTGTCTTTTCAGACTCATCTCTCAGTTCATACAAAACCGCATCCAAGCTATTACTAATCAGTCAGTATGACAAATGCTCCTTCTAGCAACTGCACATTATCCCCCTTACCCCAAGATCTTTCTTCTGTTTAATCTCTCCCACCTTAGGTTCCCACGCCATCCCTAAGCCTGCTCGAAGAAGCCCTGAAAAACATCGCCCATCATCTCTCTATACCATCCCCAAAATTTTCACCACCCCAACATTTCACTACTTTTTCTTGCTTTGTTTTGTTAGCATAAAAAGACAGGAATGTAAGGTCCTCTGAGCAGGCGGCACCATGGTCAAGCCATCGTGACCCCTGTGACTCACACGTACACATTCAGAAGGTCTCCTGGAGCCAGAAAGTCTGGGACGACAGGAAAACCACAAAAGAAGAAAAACGGCTAGTTCCTGTCTTAGCTGATCAGCCACCTTGTGACATTCTATCATTGTAACAGGCTGTACCCTAACTGATCAATCAACCTCATGACACTGTGCTCTGTAACCTTATGATAATGTACCTTATGACATTCTTCCCCTGCCCTCAATAAACAGCTCCAAACTGTAACTTTCCACTGCTTACCCCTAACCTATAAAACTAGCTCCAACCCCACCACTTCCTTTTCGGACTCAGCCCACCTGCACCCAGTGAATAAACAACCTTGTTGCTCACACTTAGCCTGTTCAGGGTGTCTCTTCAATTAGACGCACACATAACAGACAGATTAACAAGATAAACACGTACAGATTAATTTAATATAAATTTTAAATGTCGTGGGAGCCTTCAAAGATAAAGACCCAAAGAAACAGGGGAAAGTATATATTTTTATGCTTAGGTTTGATGAAGAGTGTGTATGTAGAAGTATGATTAGAAAAAACAGGTATAATTTAATGGTAATAAACTAGGGAGTGGGCACGGGAACATGGCAAGGCCTGTCTGTTCAGATTCTTCCCTGCCTTTGTGCCTTCCTGTCCTTTCCTCTGTAAGTATAGGGAGCATCACTCTGAAAGGATGGTCTTAAGTCCTACTTTAGAGGAAAGGCAGATAATTATTTTATGGCCTGTTTTAGGGGAGGGAGAACAGTGGGAGAAGGTCAGAGAGACCTTTCTGCTTCTGCTGTTTTTGCAAATGCCAAGGTGTTATATTTTGTGGTAGCATATCCTGAACCCCATCACAAACTCATTTTATGAGGCCAGCATTACCCCTATACCAAAATCATCAAAACACATACAAAGAGAAAACTATTATAGAGCCCAATATCTTCCATAAATGTAAATTTTAAAAGTCTTTAAAAATATTAGCAAATTAAATTATTAAAATATAAGATAATGGTGAAACTGCCTTTGCAAAATTATAGCTGAGGAAATTATGACAGTGAAAGAAATCAGACCTAACTGACTCTATCTTGCTTCTAATCCTCAAGCTGCCCTTGTTCATTCCTGAGCATAGGCTGAACTAATGTTGGGAATGAATTTAGTTCATATTTTGACTCTGACACAAAATTGATAATAGCCCTTTACCTGAAAAGACCCCCTTCTTTGCAGGACTAACAAATTAGCTACAAGATTGGAAATTACAATTTATGGGAAATGCAGCTTCTGGCTCCAAGAGTCTGAACCTCCCCAAATTGCTCCTGGGGATAACATCATTATTGTAAAACCTAAGAACAGAGCTTGAAATATTTTGCAGACCCTGCACTCCATGGATCAGCTGATACGACCCAGACCAGTAATCTGGCCCAACCAATTCTGCCATCACACCCAGGAACAGAAGACATTAAGAAAACCTAACTTCAACCCCCTATAATTCCATTTCCAACCTGACTAATCAGCACTCCCCACTTCCCAAGCCCCTACCCACCAAATTATCTTTAAAAACTCTGATCCCTGAATGATAGTGGAGGCCTATTTGAGTAATAATTAAACTCTGGTTTACCGCACAACTGGCTCTGTGCGAATTACTCTTTCTCCATTGCAATTCCCCTGTCTTGATAAATCGGTTCTGTCTAGGCAGCTGGCAAGGTGAATCTATAGGGCGGTTACAATAGTACATTATAAATAAAGCAAGGCTGGCTTAGCCTTCAAAAATTAATCAATACAAGTCATGGTACTAACAAAATAAAGTAGAATAACCATATATATATGTTTTTTTAGCTACAAAATAATTATTGATAAAAATCCCACATCCAATAATAATATGAACTCTTTCATTTGCAACCTGGAAGTGTAAAGAAATGGCCTCAACCTGATAAAGGGGATCTATAAAAAATCCTGTAGCAATATTACATTTAATGTGAAGGACTAAATATTTTTTCTCTATAGTTGGTGAAAAGAGAAAAGGTATTTATCCTCATCACTTCTATTCAACATTAGATTAGTGATCCTAAACAGTGAAATAAGTCAAGAAAAGTATATTTAAATCATTTTGTAATACATGAAGTTAAACTTACTATTCATAGACCACCCGGTAATTTTCATGGAAAGCCATAAGAAAGCTACAAAAATAATGATTAGAATTTGTAAACAAAAGAATAAAATTCTATGACCCTCAAAGATCTGAATGGACTTAGTCCTCAGCCAGGGGTCTTTTAAAATTTAATCTGTAAGACTGGTTCAGGCCATGACTTGGACATGCTTCATTTTACTTCTCTGGCGTTAACATCAACACAGACTTTAATTCTGATAAGAAACATTTTACAACCTATTCTCTCTAAAGCATGCTACCTGGAGTCTTCATCTGCATGATAAAACTTTGGTCTCCACAAACTCTTATCACAACCCGGGCATTCCTTTCTATTGATTCCAGGTCTTTGGATAAACTCAACCAATTGTCAACCAGAAAATTTTTAAATCTAAATAATAAGCTGTAAACTCCACCCCCTTCAAGTTGTTCTGTCTTTCTGGGTCAAACCAATGTATTTCTTAAATGTATTTGATTGAAGTCTCATGCCTCCCTAAGGTGTGCATAACCAAGCAGTACCCTGACCAGCATGAGCACATGTTCTCAGGACCTCCTGAGAGCTGTGTCATGGGCCATGGTCACTCATATTTGGCTCAGAATAAATCTCTTCAAATATTTTACAGAGTTTGACTCTTTTTATCAACAAATTAATAAATAAATCTAGACTCATCTTAGGATACAAAGTAGTGCAAAAACCCACTGCATTTCTATAAGCTATCAGCAAACTATTTGAAAATGAAAAATTAAAATAACATGGAAAATAGGATCCTAAGTCATGTCACAGTTAGGAATATATTCACCATAACATATGCATAATCTGTACAATTAAAAAAGCCAAACTATTGCTTAATTAAACTAAAGATCTATCATATAATTAAGTCTCAGAAATCTGTTTTTTAGTTTGCCTGCATCCCTAGGCTGTAACATTCACATGTGCCTTACCCAACTGTCCCCATAACACTACCACTTAGGTGAGACAGAAAAGCTTCAAGATCTGCAGCTGGATAATTGCTCTTCTGCCTATGTGAGATAAACTTTGTTAAAGTCTTTTTCCCTGGTCAGTTGGCTTTTGTTAGAGAGAATAAACTCTCCATATTTTTATATGACTACTATTCCCTTTTCTCTGCCAGGCACATGGCAATGTTTATTGATTCTTGACTGTGAGAATGTGGTAAGGTACCTAGAGGCAAAACCTGCAATAGAATATGGTCCCTGAAGTTGTGGGATTCAAAAGCTTTTCACTCTGAAAAGTAGTCTAAACCAAGCCACCAGCAGCCTATTTTATTGATTATCTTTTATTAAAATTAAAGTCATTGTATGTCCTGTGGGAAAAAAAATCTTATACTTTGAATTGAATAGTTATTTTACTTTGCATTAGACAATAATTAAATAATGTATGTATATATTTGTGTGTGTGTTTATACACTTTATAAGTACTAAACATAAAAAGTAAAATTTTACTGAAAATGCATGCATTTTTCTCTTAATGGCAGAGGTAGCTGTGTGATTGAACGCTTCTTATTTTTAAAATGAGACAGGATTCAGAATAAAATCTAGTCTGCAAGCACTGAGAGTCTGTGATAATGGTTAATTTTGTGTTAATGTTGCTGAGTCATGGTGCACAGATATGTGATCAAGCATTATTCTGGATATTTCTGTGAGGGTGTGTTTGGATGTCATGGACATTTAAATTGATGGACCCAATAAAGCAGATTGCCCTCCATAATGTGGGTGGGCCTTATGTAATCAGTTGACAGACTGAATAGAACAAAATGACTTACCTACTCTGAGCAAGAAGAAGCCTGTCAGCAGAGAGGCTTCAGACTTGAGCTGCAACACTGGTTGTTTCCTGGACCTCCAGCCTGATGACCTCTGGACTTGAGCTGCAAATTTTGGATTTGCCAGCTTCCGTAATCATATGAGCCAATTCTGTAAATCAATCTCTCTGTCTCTCTCTCTCATATATATATGGGATTTGTATTATGACATTATAATACGTCATATCATGACATATCATAATATCTCATGTTGTTTCTTTTTATGTAGAAACACTATTACGGAGTCCTTGTTCAAATTACTCAATCCTTCAAACTTTGTTTATATTATAAACATAAGTCATAAAAAATTGTCAATAAAATTATTTTTATGTTCTGTTAGCCGACAACTTTATAGCTCTTCTTTCAAATTTCTTGAAACCAAGAATTAGGAATAACTAGAATTTTACAGGGATTTTTAACATTTTCATCAGACTTTTTCACTTTCTACTATCTGAGAAAAATACCAAAAATATCTGTTGATCTTAGAAAATGACTAGTACATGTAACTTATACACATTCACTTAAAAACATTTTAAACTTTTCTTTTAAATTAATTTAATTTAATTTTAAGTTCCAAGATACATGTGAGGGATGTGCAGGTTTATTACATAGGCAAACATGTGCCATGGAGATTTGCTGCACCTATCAACCCATCACCTAAGTATGAAGGCCAGCATACATTAGCTATTTATTCTGATGCTCTGCCTCCCTCCACCCTCCTCTGACAGGCCCCAGTGTGTGTTATTCCCTCCCTGTGTCCACGTGTTCTCTTTGTTCAGCACCCACTTATAAGTGAGAGCATGTGGTGTTTGGTTTTCTGCTCCTGTGTTAGTTTCCTGAGGATAATGGTTTCTAGCTTCATCCATGTCCCTGCAAAGGACATGTTCTCATTCCTTTTTACAGTTACATAGTATTCCAAGGTGTATGTGTACTCTATTTTCTTTATCCTGTTTGTCATTGATGGGCATTTGGGTTGAATCCATGTTTTTGCTATTGTGAATAGTGCTGCAAAGAACATACACATGCATGTATCTTTAGAAAAGAATGATTTATATTCCTTTGAGTATATACCCAGTAATGGGATTGCTGGGTCAAGTGGTATTTCTAGTTCTAGGTCTTTGAGGAATCATCATGCTGTGTTCCACAATGATTGAACTAATTTACACCCCCACGAATAGTGTAAAAGCACTCCTGTTTCTCCACAGCCTCACCTGCATCAGTTGTTCTTTGACTTTTTAGTAATCACCATTCTAAATGGTGAGAGATGATATCTTTGTGGTTTTGATTTGCATTTTTCTAATGATTAGTGATATTGTGCTTTTTTTCATGTTGCTTGGCCACATAAAATGTCTTCTTTTAAGAAGTGTCTGTTTATGTTTTTTGCCCACTTTTTAATTTTTTTTCTTGTAAATTTGTTTAACTTTCTTTTAGTTTCTGGATATTAGACTTCTGTCTGATGGATAGGTTGTAAAAATTTTCTCCCATTTTATAGGTTATCTCTTCACTCTGATGAAAGCTTCTTTTTGTCAGGCCTCTGAGCCCAAGCTAAGCCATCATATCCCCTGCGACATGCACAGATACATCCAGATGGCCTGAAGCAAATGAAGAACCACAAAAGAAGTGAAAATGGCCGGTTCATGCCTTAACTGATAACATTCCACCATTGTGATTTGTTCCTGCCCCACCTTAACTGAGTGATTAACCTTGTGAAATTCCTTCTCCTGGCTCAGAAGCTCCCCCACTGAGCACCTTGTGACCCCTACCCCTGCCTGCAAGAGAAAAACCCCATTTGAATATAATTTTCCACTATCCACCCAAATCCTATAAAACGGCCCTACCCCTATCTCCCTTTGCTGACTCTCTTTTCAGACTCTCTTTTCAGACTCAGCTTGCTTGCACCCAGGGGAAATAAACAGCTTTATTGCTCACACAAAACCTGTTTGGTGGGCTCTTCACCTGGACGCACGTGACATTTGGTGCCGTGACTCAGATCAGGAGACCTCCCTTGGGAGATCAATTCCCTGTCCTCTTGCTCTTTGGTCCGTGAGAAAGATCCACCTACGACCTCCAGGCCTCAGACCAACCAGCCCAAGGAACATCTCACCAATTTTAAATCAAGTAAGCGGCCTCTTTTTACTCTCTTATCCAACCTCTGTCACTATCCCTCAACCTCTTTCTACTTTCAATCATGGCGCCATCCTTCAATCTCTCACTTCTCTTAATTTCAATTCCTTTCCTTTTCTGGTAGAGACAGAGGAGATGCGTTTTATCCGTGAAACCAAAATTCCGGTTCCAATCACAGACTCAGGAAGACAGTCTTCCCTTGGCGTTTAATCACTGCGGGGACACCTGCTTGATTATTCACCCACCTTTCAGAGGTGTCTGATCACCGTGGGTATGCCTGCCTTGATCCTTCACCCTTAGTGGCAAGCACCACTTTCCTGGGGGGCAAGCACCCCCCCACCCCTTCTCTCTGTGTCTCTACCCTCTCTTTTCTCTGGGCTTGCCTCCTTCACTATGGGCAACCTTCCACCCTCCATTCCTCCTTCTTCTCCCTTAGTCTGTGCTCTCAAAAACTTAAAACCTCTTCAACTCACACCTGACCTAAAACCTAAATGCCTTATTTTCTTCTGCAATGCCACTTGACCCCAGTACAAACTTGACAATGGTTCCAAATAGCCAGAAAATGGCACTTTCTATTTTTCCATACTACAAGATCTAGATTATTTTTGTCATAAAATGGGCAAACGGTCTGAGATGCCTGACGTCCAGACATTCCTTTACATATTGATCCCTCCCTAGTCTCTGTTCCCAATGCAGCTCATCCCAAATCTAACTTCTTTCCCTCCCGCCTGTCCCCTAAGTCCCAATCCCAAACATTGCTGAGTCTTTCCAATCTTCATTTTCTACCAGCCCATCTGACCTCTCCCCTCCTCCCCAGACTGCCCCAGGTCACTCCCCTCCAGGCTGAATCAGGCTCCAAATCTTCCTCAGCCTTCTCTCCCCTACCCTTCTATCACCTCCTCTCCCCACACCCCATTCGGCTTACAGTTTCATTCCGAGACTGTAAGTTCATTTCATAACCATGTAAGTTACAAGCTGCTAGCCCACCTCTTAAAACCTCTCTTTTCCTTTCCATTGTAAAAATTTATCCTCAAAAAATCACTTCTCAGTGTTCCATCTGCTATTCTACTACTCCTCAGGAATTTATCAGGCTCCCTCCCTTCCCTACACATCAAGCTCGGGAATTCGCCCTTGCCCAGGACTGGCAAATTGACTTTACTCACATGCCCTGAGTCAGGAAACAAAAATACCTCTTGGTCTGTGTAGACACTTTCACTGGATGGGTAGAGGCCTTTCCCAACAGGGTCTGAGAAGGCCACCAAGGTCATTTCTTCCCTTCCGTCAGACATAATTCCTTGGTTTGGCCTTCCCACCTCTATACAGTCCAATAACGGACCGGCCTTTACTAGTCAAACCACACAGTTTCTCAGACTCTTGGTATTCAGTGGAACCTTCATACCCTTTACTATCCTCAGTCTTCAGGAAAGGTAGAACGGACTAATGGTCTTTTAAAGACACACCTCACCAAGCTCAGCCTCCAACTTAAAAAGGACGGGACAGTACTTTTACCTCTTGCCCTTCTCAGAATTAGATCCCTCAGGATGCTACAGGGTACAGCCCATTTGAACTCCTGTATGGGCGCTCCTTTTTATTAGGCCCCAGTCTCATTCCAGACACCAGCCCAACTTGGACTGCACCCCAAAAACTTGTCATCCCTTCTATCTTCTGTTTAGTCATACTCCTATTCACCATTCTCAACTACTCATAGATGCCCTGTCCTTGTTTACACTGCCGGCTTACACTTTTCCCTCAAACCATCATAACTGACATCTCCTGATTTTACCTAAAACCGCCACACTTAAGTCTCTCTTAAAGTGGGTAATCTTTGCTGACAGAGTACACTCCAATACTTTCACCCTGATGAAGTCCTATTCTTTACTTTTATACTCTCTCTTATTCTCGTTCCCATTCTTATGCCACCCTCTACCTCTCCCCAGCTATCTCCACCACACTATCAATCTCACTCACTCTCTCCTAGCCATTTCTAATCCTTTAACAAACAATTGCTGGCTTTGCATTTCTCTTTCCTCCAAAATCACCGAGGCCTCTACTTATTCACTGCTAAAAAAAAAAAAAGAGGATTCTATATATTTTTAAATAAAGAGTGTTGTTTTTACCTAAATCAATCTGGCCTGGTGTATAACAACATAAAAAAACTCAAAGACTCAACTTACTCACTGTTAAAAAGAGGGGACTCTGTATATTTTTAAAGAAAAGTGTTGTTTTTACCTGAATCTATCTGGCCTGGTATATGACAACATAAAAAAACTCAAGGATAGAGTCTAAAAACTTGCCAACCAAGCAAGTAATTAGGCTGAACTCCCTTGGGAACTCTCTAATTAGATGTCCTGTGTCTTCCCAATTCTTAGTCCTTTAATACCTATTTTTCTTCTTCTCTTATTCAGACCTTGTGTCTTCCGTTTAGTTTTTCAGTTCACACAAAACTGCATCCAGGCCATCACCAATCATTCTACACGACAAATGCTGCTGTTAACAACCCCACAATATTGCCCCTTACCATAAAATCTTCCTTCAGCTTTATCTCTCCTATTCTAGGTTTCCACGAAACCCCTAATCCTGCTCGAAGCAGCCCTGAGAAACACTGCCCATTATCTCTCCATACCACACCCCCCCCAAATTTTCTCTGCCCCAGCACTTCAACACTATTTTATGTTATTTTTCTTATTAATATAAAAAGACAGGAATGTCAGGCCTCTGAGCCCAAGCTAAGCCATCATATCCCCTGTGACCTGCATGCATACATCCAGATGGCCTGAAGCAAGTGAAGAATCACAAAATAAGTAAAAATGGCCCATTCCTGCCTTAACTGTTGACATTCCACCATTGTGATTTGTTCCTGCCCCACCTTAACTGAGTGATTAACCTTGTGAAATTCCTTCTCCTGGCTCAGAAACTCCCCCACTGAGCACCTGGTTACCCCCACCCCTGCCTGCAAGAGAAAAATCCCCTTTGACTGTAATTTTCCACTACCCACCCAAATCCTATAAAATGGCCCCACCCCTATCTCCCTTTGCTGGCTGTCTTTTTGGACTCAGCCCAGTTGCACCCAGGTGAAATAAATAGCTTTATTGCTCAAACAAAGCCTGTTTGGTGGGCTCTTCACATCGATGCATGTGACACTTTTGCCATGCAGAAGCTCTTTAGTTTTCCATATGTTCATTTTTGCTTTTGTTGAAATTGCTTTTGACATTTTTATTATTAAATATTTGCCTGTGCCTATGTTTTGAATGATATTGCCTAGATTTTCTTCTAGGGTTCTTATAGTTTTGGGTTTTACATTTCAATCTTTAATCCATCTTAAGTTAATTTTTGTATAAGGTATAAGGAAGGGGTCCAGTTTCAATTTTCTGCTTATGGCTAGCCAGTTTTCCCAGAACCATTTATTAAATAGGGAATTCTTTCCCTATTGCTTGTTTTTGTCAGGTTTGTCAAAGATCAGATGGTCGTAGATGTGAAGTCTTAATTTCTGAGATCTCTATTCTGTTCTGTTGTTCTATGTGTCTGTTTTTGTACCAGTCCCATACAGTTTTGTTTACTATAGCCTTGCATTATAGTTTGAAGTTGGCTAGGATAATGCCTCCAGCTTTGTTCTTTTTGCTTAGGATTATCTTGGCTATACAGCTCTGTTTTTGTTCCATATGAATTTAAAATTTTTTATTTCTAATGCTGTGAAGAATGTCAATGTTAGTTTAATGGGAATATCATTGAATCTATAAATTACTTTGGGCAGTATGGCCATTTTCACAATATGATTCTTCCTATCTATGAATGTGAAGTGTTTTTCCATTTGTTTGTGTCCTCTCTGATTTCCTTGGGCAGTGGTTTGTAGTTACCCTTGAAGAGGTCCTCACTTTTCTTGTTAGTTGTATTTCTAGGTATTTTATTCTCTTTGTAGCAATTGTGAATGAGAGTTCATTCATGATTTGGCTCTCTGCATGTCTATTGCTGGTGTATAAAAATGCTTGTGATTTTTGCATATTGCTTTTGTATCCTGAGATCTTGCTGAAGTTGTTTATCACCTTAAGGAGTTTTGAGCCTGAGACAATGAGGTTTTCTAGATATAGGATCATCTCATCTGCAAAGAGAGACAGTTTTATTTCCTCTCTTCCTTTTTGAATACGCTTTATTTCTTTCTCTCACCTGATTGCCCTGGACAGAACTTCCAATGCTATGTTGAATAAGAGTGGTGAGAGATGGCATCCTTGTCTTATGCTGGTTTTCAAGGGGAATGCCTCCAGCTTTTTCACATTCAGTGTAATATTGGCTGTGGGTTTGTCATAAATGGCTCTTATTATTTTGAGGTAAAAACATTTTAAACTTGATATGCTCAAAAAAATAGCAAAATTTAATTGAAATATTGTAATTATACCCTTTCCCTTTTACAAACAAAATGTTTTGATAAAATATGTTTATTATATACCATGCCTTAAATGTATTTGTGTTAATCACTGGAACTCTAGATTCAGCTTTTCAATGAAACATATTCACAGTATAGACTAATTGTTAAGGGCAGTACTCATTTTCAAACTAGTCAGTCAAATTAGAATTGCTTTTAATGAGGAGAAAGTCTGAACTTATTTTGTTGCCTATAACATGTTAATATATGACTTCCTATGAAAAAAAATCATCTGACCCCTAAATTATAAGAAAAATATATAAGTCAACATAATAAGGCATCATAGGAGTCTTGCCACGAATTTGCTATTTGAATGGAATGCACTCACTCTTAAATGCATCTTATTGACATTCTTTACTTTCTTTTCATGAAATGCTGCCTAAAAATTATGTGAATATAAGGCCTTGAATCAAATTTCTTATTATTTCTGCCAATCATACCTTACATTAAACCTACATTTATAATTCAAAATATTTTCTCACATAACCTAGTTGTCATGCCAAACTTTTCCCTGAGCAGGACCACGCACGGGACATGGAAGAACATAGTGTCTTACTGCAAGTATCTGAAATCTTGACAAAAGGTGGTCTCTCTAACACCAGCATATTTTTTAGTCTTTAGATTTTCAAATTCTTTTAATCTGTCCACTTGAAATTTTTCTTTTTACAACTGGGCAATCAATCATAATAAGGCTCAGGATGAATTAAAGATATGCCTATCTTTGTTTAAGTAGAATAATGGTGATCATGAAAATTGAGGTGGAAAATAAAAATCACCGGGATTTCTGGAACAAAACAAATTTTGTCATAAAGATATTTACTTCTTTATTTTATTTTATTTTTATATCAAATTATAGATATATGATTATATACTTATGAAAGTCCTGCATATATTTTCTTGTTAAATTTATAAATATCTTAAAATGTATAATATCAACATCTTCTGGCCCAACTGAAGCCAATACTTTAGCATTCTTTTATTCTCTGTCAATCAGTATCTTCCATAACTGCCAAACTCATTTATTTCATCCACAGTGCTTTGAAAATTTAATGTGCTGATAATCAAATTTGGGATCATGTGGAATCATGTTAAAATTCACAGTGATTCACAAGATGTGATATGGAGCCTGAATTTCACATTTATAGTAAGTTCCAAGTGCGTTTTCTACATTTGTGACTACAAAACTGGGCCTTGAATGAACTGCATCAGAATCACCTGAGAGCTGGTTAGAAATATGGAATCTCAGTAGAACTGCATTTAACAAGATTCACTAAAGCTTGAGAATAGGCTTAAAAACAAGAACAAGGTGATGTTGATCTTGTGGGGGCCATAGGTTTTTGGCCCCATATAGGTTTCCTAAAAATTATTGACATAAGGCAGATTGATTAATATGAGAAAAGATATACAAATTTATTTAAAATGTATACACAGGAGTGTTCAGAATTAGGACTCAACTTCTCAGTAACTTACAGAAACTTACATCATCCTGAGGCCAATAAAGTATGCAGACTCAGAACATGGCCAGAAACAGGTAAATTGTTTAATGCCAAGAAAAGTTGAGAGAGAGAAAGGAAGAAGCTGGGCAAGGCAGGTGGTCTTGTTATGTAGATGAAGTCTCCCTCAGAGAGAATAGATGATAAAGTTTCTTTTCAGACTTTAAAAGGTATCAGACTCTCAATCTCTCCTGGATTTGGGGAAAGGAATAGAAAGGGGAAGAGGGCATTTCTTCATTAATGGAGATTCTCTACAGATGCAATATTTTTCTACTTAAGACAGTTTTGCAACGCCACTTTTGTCAGGATGGCCAAGTGTCAGCCATTTCAAAATATGTCAAAGAAATATACTTTGGAGTAAAATCTTTTAATTTCTTTCAGTCCCACTCTGAAACTTAAAACAAGTTTCACATATTAAAACCCAAGCTGTTAGCTTTAGAGAAATTTGGGTTAGAGGTTGTTAGTGATAAAGATTTAGAAAGACAAGTTAAGATAGAAAAAGAGCAAATTTAAACATATTGTCCTGTATCTTCTTTAGTCATTCTCTCAGAACTGAGAGTAAATTAGTTCATTTAAAAAACTACATCCCATTCCCGGACATGGCATTGCAGATGTGCTAAGCCTCTATATATGGTGTAAGGAATCAGATCTCTAATAAAGAGGCATTTCTATAGAAACAGGAAAAAAACACACAAAGGTTAATGTCTGGAGTAGTTAGTATATAGACTAGCTTTTCTAGAATCTCTGAGTCATCTTCAGATTGCAGTGGCAATTTGACAGATTCTTCTGGATTGATGTTCAAATCAGGTGTTCAGGCGAACTTTCTGAGAACTTCATACATTAGCAGGCAGGCACAAAGATTGTTTATATACATAAGTTGCTATGTTATTTCCCCAAATTTAAATTGTCTAGCACGGCTTTAAGAATATCACAGTTTTAATTTCTACTGATGTCAAATAAGAAAAATGGAAGAAAAAATTGAAACGTTAGTTTGGAGACTTATAGCAGGAAAAATACTCAGGATATAGTTCAAATTCAGAAGTCAGTCCAAGAAAATAATAAAAACCACAAAACAATGGACAAGGTTAGAGTCTAACAGCAGGTATATTATAGTATCTTTTGAAAGATAATCTTTCTGTCTCCAATACTTCAGTTATACTAAAGACAAAGTAATACTGAGACCAATTTATTTGCCAAATAAAGTCTAGTCTTTTATACGTGGACTGATTATTTGCATAAAGTGCAGCCAAAACAATTATTTGGCATATCCTTTAAAAAGCCGGTTTGGCTGGAACATGTCTCTTCATAAGGAATATCAAAATAGATCTTTTAAAAGAGTTAAGCCCAAACAAAGATTTATTTGTGACTGCAGATAATGGTATGAATTAGGTGAATTCCTTTCTTCTTGACATTGCAAGGCAATTTGTGTTCCTAGGCTTATCAGAAAGTGCCATTCATTACTTACCACTGATCAAAAATCCCATAAAAAAGCAAGATATAAGTTCAGTTTTACCAAGGAGCTTTTACTGGCTCTATACGTCAACCTCAATTCCTCATGCATTTGGATTTATCTGAAAGTATGCCATTCTAGTCAGAGCCTTGGTAAAATAACCAGTATCTCAACTTTTTTTACATTACAATATAAAAAAGATTCTTATTGAACTTATGCAAATAACTATATTGCTATGAGTTAAGAATATTCACAAATGGTTTCCAAATTTTGGAGAAATCAGAAAGAGAGAAATATACTTGAAAATTGTTCGTTAAAAGTTATAAATAGCTTAAAAGAAAAAGATAGTTTTCTCGACTCTAAAAAACAAAACAAAAAGAATCAGCAATGTTTTAAACAAAAGTCATAAGATTATTATATTTGTAAAAAGAAAATAAAATTTGAGACACTAATTCATTAAGCCAAAAGGAAAAAGTTAAGCTGAAAGCAGTCATGGAAGCAGCTGCCTTTCCTTCTGTTCCTAAGCAGATAGCTACAGATAAAAGGATAGATATCTCCACAAATAGCTACTCCATGTTCACCTCATCTTGTGAAAAGTGCTGATGTACTGAGGGTGAGACAATAGATAATTGGCCATTCCCCTACCTGCTCCCTTTCCCTTGCAACATGTGGATTTAGTAATGTGACCATAACCTCCCTCAGTTTCCTCCAACCCACTTTTCCCGTTTAAATACTGAAGCCCTCAAAATCATCTTTGGAGAAAGGCACAGACCTCTGTCCTGGGCATCTACTTAACCTTGGTAAAATCAACTTCTAAACTGACTGAGACCTGTCTCAGATACTTTTTGGTTTACAAATTGGCAACCAACAGAAGAGACCCTGCGGGAGGTGATACTGACCTTTGACAAATATTCTATTAGTTCTAGGCTATTTTTATTGATCAAATCAATCGGAAAATTTGCTGAGGTCTGGGAACTCTCCTGTCTAGAGAATCCTGGGTCCCTCAAATTTGTTTGAGATCTAAGATTTATTTTGCTATAAAACTCCTTTTCTAAAGTTTTACTTGATTCCATCAAGAAAGGAAAGTTTTCCTGCTTCCATGATGATGGAGAACAGGCAAACTGTTTTTGGAGTTTCAGCTAACTTCCAACGTGGAAGATGAGTTTGAGTTTTTTCCTGTTTCTAAGATGCTAGAGAGCTGTCTACAGCCTGGGCCCAATTCCTAGGTAACTAGCTGAATTGAAGATTTTTCTGGAAATTATCTTTAATGACTAAATTTTAAGATTAAAAACCAGCTGGTCTTAATTTCTCCTTATCATTAGAGCTGTCAGTAATGGTATAAATTGTAAATTTTTTTTTCTTTTGCTTAATTGTATTTTTCTTTATTTGTTTTTGTTGTTGTTTCAGTCTTTTTCGAATTGGGTTTGACCAACTCTATCTGACTTGATTAAATCTGAAAAAAGGTCCAGATAATGAGGAACAAGTCCTCTGAATTGGCTAGATTCTCTCAGCTGAAAAAAAAGAAAAAAAAAAGGAAAGTAAATGGAAAAATAGGAAACAATGGCCAGCAAAAGGGGAAAAATGGAGAGAAAAAGGTTTTGACAACCAGAGGGGCTTTATTTACTCAACACCACCAACTTTTCCTAGTGAAGCCAAACTGAAAGAGCAATAGCATTTACCCCATGCTGTATTTTAGTAGCTAAGATTCTGCCTTTTTTTTTTTTAACCAAGACAGCCTGGGTTTGGTTCCTAAATCAAGTTATTTCTGGTTTGATATTTGTGTTACTTTTGAAATACCAGCAGTTTGTCACTGCTAGAATATAATAATAACAGATTAAAAAGGATATTTTTAAGAGGTGTATGGTAAAAGTCAGCTTAAGTAAAAGCTGACATTCTAGATGTGTGTGTGTGTGTGTGTGTGTAAAAGGGTCTTTATGCGTTTTTTTGTTTTTGTTTTTTCAAGATGGAGTTTTGCTCTTGTTGCCCAGGCTGGAGTGCAATGGTGCAATCTTAGCTCACTGCAACCTCAGCCTCCCGGGTTCAAGCGATTCTCCCACCTCAGCCCCCCGAGTAGCTGGGATTACAGGCATGCGCCACCACACCTGGCTAATTTTGTATTTTTATTAGAGATGGGGTTACTCCATGTTGGTCAGGCTGATTTTGAACTCCTGACCTCAAGTGATCCACCCGCCTCGACCTCCCAAAGTGCTGGAATTAAAGGCGTGAACCACCACGCCCAGCCGCTTTGTTTGTCTTTTAGGATCTTGTTTTTTAGTTAAACATTTTTTTTCCCTGTTGACTGAATTCTCTTCTCTCCATTTACTTCGTCCTGTTTCTCCTTCCTATTGACATTCTCTGCTACATGAGGGGTCTAAAATAATTTATATTAGCCTGGGATTCCTTAAAGAAAACGGAGAAGACAACGGACTCCTTTTTGGGGAGAAATCTACTTTCCCTTCTGAAACCCCAAAGGTATAAATAGACAAGCTTCTCTCCGATTTAAACTGCTTATTTTTGTACTACATTGCCTGATTTTTTGACTAAAATAGTTATTACAATAGTGGCTGCTCTTGGGTGTTTAAGATAATAAAGGTCATGATTTAGATACTTAGATAAATATCTTTATAACAAAGTGCACTATGTGGCCTAGGTTCTATGGTATCTGCTTTTGGAGATCCAGGAATCAGTGTGGGCTTTTCCCACAGCTTAGAGGTCCAATTAAAAATAGAAACTAAATTAAAGCCTACAGTTCTAAATGAAATTGGTCTTTACATAAAATCTTGTGGTAGATTTCTCTAATTTTATGTTTGACGTGGCATCCATTTTTAATCTCCCTCCAACATACCATAATTTCTCTTCATACTTTGAGATATATATTTAGCTATCTGAATTTCACCTAATAGTTGTTCCATTAGTATGCAAATTCGGAGCCATGTAGCTGACAATTGCCCAGAATAATGAAACAGGTTATCAAGAAATTGAGTCTAAAATAGGAGAAAAAATGGGAAAACTTATGAATGTATGAGATTTACTTTTACATTCATGTCTAAAATATCTATGCATGTATGTGTTTTATGTATGTCTCACTGCCAAAAATATATTAAAAAGCCATAATTATTTCGCTTAAAGAAAGAAAAAGCACTTAAATATTTTTCAGAAAAAATGGAGACTTTAGGACATGATGCTTTTTCAAATTCACATGACTTAAGTAAATCTTTAATAAACAAGCTGGTTTTTAAATTTTTGGATAAATAAAATTAGAAATGTCTTCAGAATTGCAACATATATTATTTTTAGAGATATTGGTCAAGTAGTTTTATATTTATCTCTGCTAAATATTATAAGGTATCAAAATTTCACATGGGGATTATAAATCTTTAAATGCAACCCAAAAGATAATTATCCTTGTTTAATTATTTATTTTTTTATAAATAAGTCATCTAATATTGTTGATTTAATGAAAACAGCTAAATTCTGAGTTACTGGCAAAAAATAAAACACCTGACATTCACAGGCATTAAAAGTGGTTAAGAGGCAAATAAATTTAAGTAATTACTATCATGGTTTTCATAGGTACTCTGGATAAGCTATTAAAAAAAATTAGGCAAATGCAATGAAATAAGTTCTAAATAAACATACAATTTAGAATCTAAAGAGATATTAAATTAAATAGTAGGTACTTATCAAATATCTAAGTAATTTCCAATTTTTTAACAAATTATATAAAATACTTTTTAAAAATTGTGTTCTTATTTAAAGAAAAATTGGTCAGGTATGGTGGCTCATGCCTGTAATCCCAGCACTTTGGGAGGCTGAGGTGGGCAGATTACCTGAGGTCAGGATTTCGAGACCAGTCTGGTCAACATGGTGAAACCCCGCCTCTACTGAAAAATAGAAAAGTTAGTCGGGCATAGTTGGTTACACCTGTAGTCCCAGCTACGAGAGAGGCTGAGGCAGGAGGATCACTCAAACTTGGGTGGCAGAGGTTGCAGAGAGGTGAGATTGTACCACTGCACTCCAGCCTGGGTGACCGGGCAACACTCTGTCTCAATTTAAAAAAAAAGAAAAAAAAAAGAAAAAAAAATTTCATCTTACTTGAAGGTCCTTTAAAGGTCATTTATAGAACAGTGTAAATGGAACCAGTAAATAAGAGAGATGTAAAAAAAGGTTGCAAATATAATGAAGTATTTGGGGGTAAGAATTTTTCAAAGAAAAATAATTTTATGTAAGGAAGAATCTTGTATGGCAAATTTTGTTCTAAAATAAAATTACTAATTATTTAGAAAAGAGGGGGATTCATGATAAAATTGGCAGTCCAAGCATGTTTTGAAAGATTTGTTTAAGTCGTAATGAGGTTTGTAAGTAGAGGATTCATGGGGGAAAAAGACTTTATGTAATCTAGTTGGCTATAATCTAAGAAAATTATTAATACTAGTTTAGAGATTGGACGTTGACATTAAAAATACACCAATACCCTAATGAATTGGTAAGGACAATAAAATTTTCTTAAGATATTGATTTACCTTTAATAAATATAAAAGAGATTCCAATTTTTTAAATCCAAAAGTTCAACTTTTTATTGCATCTCATTGTTTTCAGCTTTCTCTCCCTTTTGAAAAGAACTGAGATAATAGTTCTCTTTCAAATTTTTGATCAATTCCTGTAATTTTTTTCCCGCAGGTTCTAACTGTTGTTGTGGCCTCATGCTGAAAATGTTTTATCTTAAAAGTCTAAAGGAAATGTTTTCTTCTTATATAACATTCTATGATCATGAATTTAGATTGTTCTATAAAACTGAAAACTTTTACTTGTAACCCAGGACACAATTTTTCTATATCTAACTAATGCAAATACCATTTTCATTGGCTTTGACCTGCAGGTTACCTAAATGGACTGCCAATAGAGAAAAGCAATTACACTGCAGAATTTTTTTTTTTTTTTTGACTTTTGGTAACTGGTCTAACAAACAGATTTTATGTTTCATCAAAATAATTTCTATGCCATTGTTATTAAGTTTTTATTTACTTAGGAAAACTGAGACAAACAATTTTCTAAAATTAAGGTTATTACATCCATGTAACTTTCCTTGTGGCTTTTAAAGTACCTGTGCTGATTAGTTACAGGACTTTGACTCCTGGGTCTAAAAAGGACAAGTCCTGCTAAATCTTAAGCACTGACTGTATTTAAAGACTCACCTTTATATCCAGGAGAAGATGACAATCAAAATAAACTGCACTCATGAGACAGGAGGCCAGAATGAAAACTATTCAAGTCCTCTAGGGACAGGGACTGTTGCAGAAGAGGTGGGCATGTGAGATTTTAAGGGCTGATCTTGAGAGATAAAATTAGGTCAGAGTTTCTCCATAAATTAAACATGAACATCAAAGGCACACTGATGCAAGACGAGCATCTGGGTTCCTGTGTCAAATTGACAAGATTTTCTTGGAGCATTAACCCACTTGTTAATAAATAATTATAAAAGGTCATAAAAAGTTTCACAGAACTTAAAATTTAACAGATTGTTTATAAGGTTTGGGAGACAGATTTAATTGTTCTCGTGCGGTGTTTATTAGGGCTTATATTTTAGGAAATTAAGACTCCTATCAAAGAATAAAGGTTTTTGCCTTTTTTTGATATCTATGTGTTGTCACTTTGGCTAAATGAATTTTTTTTTTTTTTACAGTAACCTGTGATCCTATTTTGTGGTGTCAAGTGTTTTAAACTTTTTATATTTGACAAAATTTCCCAAATCAAATTGTAAATTCAGTTCTTTTGACCTCATTAGTTTTTTTTAATATATATTAGGTCTCTTGAAGTCCAAAAGAGACATATTCAGCCTATTTCATATTATAAAATCATACAGGAATATGATTTTGGCAACTATAAAATGTTGCTTAATTTCTTCAGATTATATTCTGTAAGTATGCCATTAGTATGTGTTCCAAAGTTGCATGAGATTTCTATGATTCTGATGTGTCTTAGTATATGTTATCAGTAGTAATCATAATTAGTATGTAATATTGTTGTATGCTACTAAAGTAACCAAATTTCCTTGTCAATGGTGTCATTAACCATGACTGTTCCTAGACTGTTGTCATCCACAATTTTTGTGTTACTTTTATCCTTTCATTGGGTAGTTTATAATCAGCTATAGAACTCTAAGGAGCATCTGTAATGTGGCCATACTCTCCTTCTTTCCTCTCCAGCCCAGTTTCCCCTTTAAATATTGAAGCCCTCAAAATCATCTTTGAAGAAAATCACAGACCTCTCTCCTGGACATGTCTTTAACCTTGGCAAAATCAACTTTTTTTTTTTAATAAAGGGAAGATGTTTAATTCGCTCATGGTTCCACAGGCTGTATAGAAAGCATAATGCTGGCATCTGCTCAGGGAGGCCTCAGTAACTTACAATCATGGCAGAAGGGAAAGGGGAAGCAGGTATGTCTTACATGGCTGGAACAAGAGGAAGACAGAGTGGGGGAGGTGCCACTCATTTTTAAACAACCAGATATTGTGAGAACTCTATCACAAGACAGCACGAGGGGGCTAGTGCGAAACCATTAGAAATCACCTCCACAAGCCAATCACCTCCCGCCAGGCCCCACTTCCAACATTGAGGATTATAATTTAACATGAGATTTGGGTGGGGACACAGATCCAAACCATATCATACCATAATCAAGATACTTCCAGTACTGTCACCACAGGATTCCTGGTGCAATTCATTTCTAGCCACCAACTCCACATCCATTCCCTTGCCACTAGCAAAACTAGCTTGTTTTCTATATGTAGAATTCTGTCATTTCACAAATACTGTATAAATGAAATTGTGTAGTGTGTATCCTTTTGAGATTGGATTTTTTTATTCAGTGTAATTTCCTTGAAGTTCATCAAAGTTCGGCAAAATTAACTTCTAAACTGATTGAGACCTGTCTCAGATACTTTTGGCTTACATAGTGTTCTGTTAGTTTAGTCCATGTAATTAACTCCTGTTTTGCTTCAAATCTTTCATTAGTCCACAATCCTCATGAACACATCAGCTGTCTATGACAGTCCTGGATGTTTTTATCTCGATTTTAAAGGCATAATCTTTAGTGTTATCAGAAACCTTCATTTAACATCACCTGTTCAAGTCACACAGCTGACTATACACCATCTTTTATTTTATTTTTACATTTTAATTTTATTTAATTTTTTTAATTTTATGGGTGCATAGTAGGTATATATATTTATGTGCTACATGAGACATTTTGATAGAGACATACAATGTAAAATAAGCACATCATGGAGAATGAACTATCCATCACCTTGAACATTTATTTTTTGAGTTAAAAATAATCCAATTACACTCTTTAAGTTATTTTACAATGTACAATTAAATTATTATTGACTATAGTCATTTTATTTTGCTTTCAAATAGTAGATCTTATTCATTTTTTTAAATAGGGATTCATTGCATGTGTAGATTCCTTTGGATAATGTGTTAGTCCATTCTCACACTGCTAGTAAAGACATACCAAAGACTGGATAATTGATAAAGGAAAAAGTTTAATTTACTCACAGTTCAGCATGGCTGGGGAGGCCTCAGGAAACTTATTTACAATCATAGCAGAAGCAGAAGAAACATTTCCTTCTTCACATGGTGGCAGCAAGGAGAAGAGCTGAGCAGGATGGGGAAAAGCCCCTTATAAAACGATTAAATCTCATGAGAACTCACTCACTATCATAAGAACAGTATGAGGGTAACATGATGATAAATTTTTCTTTTTCAGACTTTAAAAGGTGTCAGACTTTCAATCTCCCCTAGATCTGGGGAAAGGCATAGAAAGGGGAAGAGGGCATTTCTGCATTAATGGAGATTCTCTACAGATATAATATTTTTCCACTTAAGACAGCTTTGCAAGGCCACTTCTGTCAAAATGGCCAATTGGCAGCCATTTCAAAATGTGTCAAAATATTTTGATAAATATATTTTATTTTTCTTTAATATAATGGTCTCTTGATCATCTTTTGTGTACCAAGTGTATAGAGGAGCATATCTAAAACTGAGTACACATGGAAATCACCCATTTGTTTTAAATATTGATGCCTGGTTTCTACCCACAGGGATTCTAATTTAATTAACATGTGGTCTGTACTTAGCATTAGGATTCTTCAAAGATCCTCAGGTAATAATGATATGCAGCAATGTTTCAGAACTATGAAACAAAATTTTTTATTTATTAGCTATAAAAAAATGCCCTTTCTTTCTTCCTTTCTGCCTCCCTCCCTTACTCTATTTATTTCCTTTTCTTTTTATTTCCAATTTTTTTGAAAGGTTTAATGTTTTTGTAAGGAAAGAAAAATGCCACCTACTTGAGCATTCTTACATTTCTTTACCTATTGTATCATCCTCCACATATTTGTTTGCTTATTATTGGTAAAATACTTCCTCCAATACCTTTCCAAAGCCTTGAATTATCTCTGACTCTTAGGCTTTAAATTTCAGCTTTACTGTTTATTAGCTGTATGAAAAACCCACAGAAGCTGAAAGAAGACTGAATTTCAAAAGATTTTGAATCTGATGCATTCCAAAATAGACTAAAATTTGAAAGTAAAATATAACCCATTGTATTAGTCAGGGTTCTCTACTCCTCCAGCAACACCCTCACAGACACACTCAGAAGCAATACTTTACCTGCTATCTAGACATCCGTCACTCCAATCAAGTTGACACCTAATATTCACCGTCACACCCATAAAAGGCATAGTAATTGGATCCCAAAATGAGAAGAAAACCAAACCTCAGTCAGGATAATTTTGTGTGCCACAAAGGGGCTCAAGCCAAGAGAGAATTTTCTATTTATTCCCATTTCTCTTTTCCACCTTTCCCTGACATTGTCAATCTATTCTTTTGCCATTGAAGAGCAGCTATAGAACAGCACTGGGCCAGCACTGTCACAGGCATTTAAACTAGAGTGGCTCCATCTTGAATAAGGGCTGTGTAAAATAAGGCTGAGACTTACTGGGCTGCATTCTCAGGAGATTAGGCATTCTTAGTCACAGGATAATATAGACAGAACAGGATACAGGTCACTAAGATCTTGCTGATAAAATGGGATGCAATAAAGGAGCTGGCCTAAACCACCCAAACCAAGATGGCAACTGAAGTGACCTCTGGTTGTCCTCACTACTCATTATATGCTATTTATAATGCATTAGCATGCTAAAACACACTCTTGTCAGCACCATGACAGTTAACAAATGCCATGGCAATGTCTGGAAGCTACCCTATATGGTCTAAATTGGGGAGGAACACTGTTTCAGGAATTGCTCACCCCTTTTCTGGAAAACTCATGTATAATCCATCCCTCGTTTAGCATAAAATCAACAAATAACTATAAGTATACTCAGTTGAGCAGCCCATGCCACTGCTCTGCCTATAGAGTAGCCATTATTTATTCTTTTACTTTCTTAATAAACTTGTTTTCAATTTATTCTATGGACTCGCCCTGAATTTTTTCTTGCGAGGGGTCCAGGAACCCTCTCTTGGGGTCTGGATTGGAACACCTTCCACTAAAAACACAACTTTAGTATTGAAAGAGAAAAATAATTAATGCACATTAGTTAGCACACATAATCTACAAAGGACTGAGAAAACCAGGTTTAAAGAATAGTCTATCTTCATTATTCATGGATTCTATGTTTGTGAATGAATTTGCATTCCTATCATCCTTTGTTGCTTTGATAGATCAACCTTTCTTTCAGGTATCATTTTTCTTTTAGCTGAAAAATGTTGTTTGGAACGTCTTATAGTGCAAATTTGTTGGTGATTAATTTTCTCTGCTTCTGTTTTTTTCAGAAGTCATTTTATACCTTAGTTTTTGAAATAAATTTTAATTGGCTATATAATTCTAGATTGACATTAAAAAATTAATAGTTTAAAAATGTTCTAGTTGATATAGTTCTGGTGAGTAGTCTATTGTAAGTTTTATCTTTGTTCCTCTGTCTGTGATGTGTCTTTTTTTCTAGATCTTCTAAGATTGATATGTTTATTAATAGTTTTCAGAAGATTGATTATTATATGCTCTTCTTATTATCATTATTATTATTGTTCAGCATAGGGTTATTATACTTCTTGGATCTTTATATATCTATATTTATGTATTCAAAATAGAATATTTTTTAGCAAATATTTGTCTAAGTATTTTGTCTATCTATTTCCCTTACTGGGATTGATATCTTATATCTTCAAGAAGCTGTTTAAAATTTTTCTAAAATTTACCATTGTTGTATTCATTTTTTTTTAATCTATTGCAATTTTGTAAGTACACTGATCTTTTTCTGTGCTAATTATACTGAATCCTATCCAGGGCATTTTTCATCGACTATACACAATTTTTTATTTTCAGAGATTCTACCTGAATTTATTTTATATTTTCCATCCCCCTCCTCATTGTGTCCATAAATATAGGAGCCCTAATTTATAATGGCTATATAAATATAATTATGAATTTTATACTTTTAGTCTTTTTTAATGTTTTATTTTTGTTTTTACTTGACATAATAATTATACATATTTGTGGGGTACAAGGTGATGTTCTTATACATATATATTGTGTAATGATAAAATCAGGGTAATTAGCATATTCATCACCTCAAACATTTGACATTTTTTGTAGTGGAATTCAAAAATTCTCTCTTCTAGCTATTTTGAAGTAAACAATACACTTTTTACCCATCCCCTCAAGTATTTATCCTTTGTGTAACAAATATTCCAATTACTTTCTTTTAGTTTTTTAAAAATGTAAAAGTAAGTTATTGACTATAGTCACCCTGTTGTATTACCACATATTAGGTCTTCTTCATTCTTTTGAACTATTTTATTGTTTTGCATATTAACCATCTTGACCTCCCCCTCACCCCACCCCCCACTACACTTCCTAGCTTCTGGTAACCATACTTTTACTCTCTATGTCTATGAGTTCAATTGATTTGATTTTTAGATCCCACAAATAAGTGAGAGCATGCCATGTTTGTCTTTCTGTGCCTAGCTTCATTCACTACACATAATGATCTCCATTTCTGTTCATGGTGTTGCAAATGACAGAATCAAATTATTTTTATGGCTGAAGAGTACTCCATCATGTATATGAATTGCATTTTCTTCATCCATTCATCTGTTGATGAACACTTAAGTTGCTTCCAAATCTTAGCTATGTCTGTGTTTATTCAAGTATCATGCTCTTTTGGTGACTATCACTCTGTAGTATAATTTGAAGTCAGATAATGTGATTCTTCCAGTTTTGTTCTTTTTTCTTAGGATAGCTTTGTCTGTTCTGGAACTTTTGAGGTTCCATATAATTTTTTTTATATTTCTCTAAAGAATGTCATTGGTATTTTGATGAATATTTCATTGAATCTGTAGATTGCTTTGGATTGTATGGAAATTTTAACAATATTTATTCTTCCAATGCATAAATATACAATTTCTTTCCATTTTTGATGTTCTGTTAAATTTCTTTCATCATTGCTTTATAGTTTCCAATAAAAAAGATCTTTCACTTCTTTGGTTTTAAGTGAATTCCTAGGTATTTAATTTTATGTGTGGCAATTATAAATGGGATAACTTTATTTATTTATTTGAGACAGAGTTTCACTCTTGTTTCCCAGGTTGGAGTGCAATGGCATGATCTTGGCTCACTGCTACCTCTGCCTCCTGTGATTGAGCGATTCTCCTGCCTCAGCCTCCAGAGTAGCTGAGATTAGAGGCCTGTGCCAGCACGCCTGGTTAATTTTGTATTTTTAGTAGGGACAGGGTTTCATCATGTTTGTCAGACTGGTCTTGAACTCCTGACCTAAGGTGATCCGCCCATCTTGGCCTCCCAAAATTCTGGGATTACAGGCATAAGCTGCTGCCCCCAGGATAAATGGGATAACTTTTAAAACTTCTTCTTCACATTGCTCACTGTGACACATAGAAATGCTACTGGTTTTTGCATGTTGATTTTGTGTTCTGCAATTTCACTGAATTTGTTTATGAGTTCCAATAATTTTTTTGTGTGGAGTGTTTAGGTTTATCATATCATCTGCAAACAAGGGTAATTTTACTTCTTTCTTTCCTATTTTGATGCCTTTTATTTCTTTCTTTTGTCTGATTGCTCTGGGTAGGACTTCCAGTACTGTGTTGAATAATGATGGTCAAAGTGGACACCCTTGTCATCTTCCAGATCTTAGAGGAAAGACTTAGTTTTTCCTCATTCAGTATAATACTAACTGAGGGTCTGTCATATATGGCTTTTATTATGTTGAGGTATGTTCCTTCTATATCCAGTTTTTTGCGCTTGTATTATGAACAGATGTTGAATTTTATCAAATGCTTTCCCAGCATCAGTTGAAATGATTGTATAGTTTTTGTTCTTCATTCTCTTGATATGATGTGTCACGTCTGTGGACTTGCATATATTGAACAATCCTTGTCACTGTATTAAATCCCATGTTGTCACAATGAATAATCTTTTTAATGTATTGTCGAAATGTTTAATTAGTTTTCTAGTATTTTGTTGAAGATATTTGCATTAATATTCATCAGATATATTGGCCAGTAATTTTCTTTCTTTGATACATTTTTGTCTGTGTTTTTTGTTGTTGTTGTTGTTTGTTGTTATTTTAAATCAGGGTAATACTGGCCTAGTAGAATAAGTCTGAATGTATTTGCTTCTTCTCTATTTTTCCAAGTAGTTTGAGTGGGATTGATATTATTTCTCTAAGTGTTCAATAGAATTCAGCAGTGTAGTTTGTCATTGTGTCCCAGGCTTTTTTTTTAAAGAGAAAATTTTTATTATGTCTTTAATCTTATTATTTATTATTAATCTGTTTAACTTTTGGATTTCTTCCTAGCTCAATCTGGGTAAGATGTTTGTGTCTCAGAGTTCATCTATTTCTTCTAGATTTTCCAATTTATTGGCAAATAGTTGCTCATAGGAGCCAATAATAATCTTTTGAATTTTTGCAGTAGCTGTTGTAATATCTCCATTTTCATCTCGAATGTTATTTATTTGGATTTTCTCTGTCTTTTTGTTAGTCCAGTTAAAGGTTTGTCAATTTTGTTTAACTTTTCAAATAACCTACTTTCTGTTTCATTGATCTTTTTTATTGTTTTGTTCATTTGCATTTTATTGAAAATGAAATTTATTTCTGCTCTGATCTTTGTTATTTTTTCTACTAAATTAAAGTTTGTTTTGCTGTTGATTTTCCAGTTCTTTAAGATGTGTTAGACTGCTTATTTGAAAATTTTCATCTTTTTTGATGTAGGCACTTCCAGCTATAAACATCCCTCTTAGTACTGCTTTTGCTGTATCCCATAGGTTTTGATATGTTATGTTTCTATTATCTTTTGTTTCAGGAAATTTTTCTATTATCTTCTTAATTTCTTCATTAACCCAGTAGATATTCAGGTACATATTGTTTAATTTTTTGTATTTGTATGGTTTATGAAATTCTCTTGTTATGGATTCCTAATTTTATTCCATTGTGATCAGATAAGATGCTTGATACTCTTTCCAATTTTTTTGGAATGTTTTAAGACTTGATTTGTGAACTAACATAGGGTCAAACCTTGAGAATAATTCATGTGCTGAGGAAAAGAATGTGTTTTCTGCAGCTCTTAGATGAAATTTTCTGTAAATATCTATCAGGTCCATTAGGTCCATGGTGCAGATTAAATTCAATGTTTCTTTGTTGATTTTCTGTCTGGGAGATCAGTCCAATGCTGAAAGAGGGTGTTGAATTCTGTGACTATTATTATATTGAGGCCTATTTTTCTATATATCTTTAATAATAGTTGCTTTATACATCTGGGTGCTCTAGTGTTGGGAGCATATTTACTTACAATCATTATATCATCTTTTTTAACTGACTTTTTATCATTATATAATGACTATGTTTGTCTCTTCTAATAGTTTTTGTCTTAAAATCTATTTTGTCTGATGTAAGTGTAGTTACTTCAGCTCTTTTTTGGTTTTCATTGGTATGGAACATCATTTGCTAACCATTTATCTTCAGTCTATGTGTATCTTTATAGGTGAAATGTGTTTCTTGCAGGCAATAGATCATTGGGTCTTGTTTTCTCATCCATTAAGCTACTCTATATCCTTTTATTGAAGAGTTTAGTGCATTTTCATTCAATGTTATTATTGGTAAGTAGGAACTTACTACTGCCATTATTTTATTTGTTTTCTAGTAATTTTCTCTCAAGGTATTATTACATTTTTTGCTCTTTATTTTTACGTATTGTTGTATGTTTTTTGATTTGACGTTACCATGAGGCTTGTAAATTATATCTTATAACCTACTATTTTAAACTAACAACTTTACACTAGTTGCATAAACAAACACGCAACAAAAAACAACTATAATACCCTATACTTTAAATTTGTTCTCACACTTTTTACCTTTTTGTTTTTTCTCTTTATGTCTCATAATATGTCTTGAAAGTTGCCATAGGTATTAATTTTAATTAGTTAAATATTTAATTATTTAATTTTTCTAATTAAGATAAGAATAGTGTGCACACCACAATATCTATGGTATAATATTATGTGTTTTTCTGTGGGTTTATGATTACCAGTGAGTTTTGTGCCTTCAGGTGATTTCTTCTTGCTCAGTAACATCCTTTTCTTTCAAAATGAAGAATTCCCTTTAGCATTTCTTTTAGGATAGTTCTGGTGTTCATAAAATTCCTTAACTTTAGTTTGTTTGGAAAGGTCTTTATTTCTCCTTCATATTTGGGTGATATTTCTGCTGAATATACTATTCTAGGATAATAGTTTTTTCCTTCAGCAATTTAAATATGTTAAACCACTCTCTCCTGGCCTTTAATTTTCACTGAACAGTCTGGAGACAGATGTATTGGAGCTCCATTGTATGTTGTTTGTGTCTTTTCTCTTGCTGCTTTTAGGGTATTTTTTTCATTCTTGATCCAAGGTCCACAGCATACTACCTAGATATTGCTCCTGGTTATTTAAGGCCTATTGGTTCTTTAGTCAGCAGGTGATGAATACTGCCAGGACTTGGTCCGTCCCTTCAAGGAAGCAGTTTCCCTTTTAGCTCAGGGTCTATTTGGAAATGTCACCTTTGAGCTATTGCCTGGAATGGGGGACTCAAAACTCTGTCCGGTGCCGTATCCTACTGTGGCTGAGCTTGTATCCACAATGCAAGACAAAGTCCTCTTTACTGTCTGTTCTCCTCTCCTCTCCTCTCCTTAAGCAGAAGAAAGGAGTCATTTTCATTGTTGTGAGATGTACTGCCTAGAGTTGGGGGAGGAGTGGCACAAGCACTGACTTAGCCACCCTAGCTGTTGTCTCCCTAGGTTACAGGCCACCCTGGTCCACTGGCTTTGAGCCTAGCTCAGTACTAAGAATTGTCTAGGAATTGCAGTTTTTGTGTCCTAGAGTGCCTTTTGAGTTTATCTAGAACTCCAGAGCACGTTGGCCTGTGGTGGCAAGGCTTTCCTGGAAACTCAAGTTCTGACCCCTGGGATGGGAGATTCCCCTCTGGACAGATCTTGTCCAAATGCTCTCTCCATGTGTGGATGCTGGGTGAACCCAGCGCAGCCATGCTCTCTGATATTCAATGTAAAGTTCCCCAGTCACTGCACTCTCCCTCCTCCAACTACATAGACTCTCTGTGCCACACAGCTTCTTTCAGGGGATAGGAGAGGAGTGGTGTCAGTGATTCAAGGCTGTTTCTCCTGCCTTCTTCAATGCCTCTTTCAGTGACATGAAGTTAAAATCAGGTATTATAATTGGTCACCTGATTTTTTTATTCTTACGTTGCTTTTGTATATAGAGATAGTTGTTATAGTTTGGGTGTCCCAGGAAAGGGGACTGATGGTATAGGCTTTTATTTCATCATTTTGCTCCATTCTCTCTCTATTAATAATTTTTTTTTTTTTTGAGATGGACTCTTGCTCTGTCGCCCAGGCTGGAGTGCGGTGGCATGATCTTGGCTCACTGCAACCTGTTAATAAATTTTTTGTGTTCTGACTGCTCCACCAACTGGCCATTTCCTCATTTCTCTCATTCTCCACCGTCCCTCTATTTCTTGATACATTATAATATTAAAATTAGGACAATAAAAACACTACAATAGCTTCTCAGTGTTCAAGTGGAAATAAGATCCATATGTCTCTCATTTTAAATCAAAAGTTTAGTAAGAAAGTTATGTCTAAAACCAAGATAAGCCAAAAGCTAGGCCGCCTGTGCCAAAAACACAGGCAAGTTGTGAATGCAAAGCAGAATTTTTTGAAGGAAATTAAAAGTGTTACTCCAGGGATTACACAAATGATTAGAAATCAAAACAACACTATGGCTGATATAGAGAAAGTTTGAGTTTTCTGAATAGAAGATCAAACCAGCCATAACATACCCTTAAGCCACAGCCTAATTCAGAGCAAGGCCATAACTCTCCAATTTTATGAAGGCTGAGAGAGGTGAGAAAGCTTAAGAAAAACTTGAAACCATCAGTGGTGAGGCATGAGATTTAAGAAACGAAGCCATTACCATAACACAAAAGTGTAAGTTGAAATAGAAAATGCTGTTGTAAAAGCAGCAGCAGGTTATCTGGAAGATGTAGCTAAGATAATTAGTGATGGTGACTACAATAAACAACAGATTTTCTATTGGAAAAATATGCCACATAAGACTTTCATAGCTAAAAGGAGAAGTCAATGCCTGGCTTCAGAGCTTCAAAGGACAGGCTAATTCTCTTGTTAGGGGCTAGCGTAGCTGGTGACTTTAAGTTAAAGCCAGTGCTCATTTACCACACTGAAAATTCCAGGTTCTTTAATAATTATGCTAAGTCAATCCTGTCTTTGGCCTATGAGTAGAACAACAAAGCCTTGATAAAAGCACATCTGTTTACAACATGGTTTACTGAACATTTTTTTTTTGAGATGGAGTCTGGCTGTGTTGCCCAGGCTGGAGTGCAGTGGCACAATCTTGGCTCACTGTGAGCTCCACCTCCTGGGTTCACACCATTCTCCTGCCTCAGCATCCTGAGTAGCTGGGACCACAGGTGCATGTCACCACACCTGGCTAATTTTTTTGTATTTTTAATAGAGACAGGGTTTCACCATGTTAGCCAGGATGGTCTCGGTCTCCTGACCTTGTGATCCGCCCACCTCATCCCCCTAAAGTGCTGGGATTACAGGCGTGGGCCACCATGCCTGCCAATTTACTGAACATTTATAGGCTATTGTTAAGACCTACTGTTCAGAAAAAAAATTCATTTGAACATATTGCTATTCATAGACCATGCACCTGGTCCCCCAAGAGCTCTGATGGAGACATACAAGGAGATTAAAATTGTATTGCCTGATAGCAAAACATTCATTTTGCAACCATTGAATCAAGGAGTCTTCTTGACTTTCAAGTATTATTGTTTAGAAAGTACATTTTGTAAGGCTATAACTGCCATAGATAGTGATTCCTCTGATGGATCTTGGCAATGTAAACTGAAAACCTTCTTAAAAGGATTTAATATTTTAAATGCCACTAATACCATTCATGGATTGGTTGGAAGAGGTCAAAATATCAACATTTATAGGAGTTTGAAAGAAGTTGATTCCAACCTCCATGAATGACGTTGATGAGTCCAGAAGTTCAGCAGACAAGTAATTGCAAATGCTCCAAATGCAGTGGAAATAGCAAGAGAAGTAGAATTAGATGTGAAGCCTGAAGATGTGACTGAATTATTGTGATGTCATTATAAAATTTGAATGGATGAGAAATTGCTTCTTATGGATGAGCAAAGAAAAAAAATTTTTTTTGAGATTGAATCTACTTCTGGTGATGATGCTGTGAACATTGTTAAAATGACAACATATAGTTTAGAATATTCCATAAAGTTAGTTGATAAAACAGTAGCAGGGTTTTAGAAGATTGGCTCAAATTTTGAAATAAGTTTTACTGTCAGTACTAAAGAAATAGATGATCATTAACATTTTTTGGCAATAAAAATTCTAAATAAAGGCAGGTACATTGTTATTTAAACATAAAGCTAAATTGTGCACCCATAATAGACAGTACCATATAAACATAACTTTTATGTACACTAGAAAATAAAATAACTTGTGTGATTTGCTTTTTTGGGATATTTGCTTTATTGTGGTGATCTAAAGTTGAACCAGAATATCTATGAGATAGGGCTCTATTTCTAACAGGTTGTTGTTTTGTTGTTGAATCTTTAGAGTTTTCTCTATATATGAGCATATCATCTACGAACAAATAATATTACTTCTTCTCTATAAACTTGGATGCCTAATATTTCTTTTTCTAGTGTGATTTCTCTAGCTTCAACTCTCAGTACTATGTTGAAAAGAAGTGGTTAGAGTGAGCAGCTGTGCCTTATATCATATTTTAAAGGGAAAGTGTTCAGTTTTTCCTTCATTTATTATGATGTTTGCTGTGGTATTTTTACATATATGTTTTTTCATGTTAAGGTAAGTTCCTTCTGTATCTATCTGAGAGTTTTAATCATGAATGAATGTTTTTTTCTGTGCCAATTTACATGATCATTTGTTTTCATTGTGTTAATGTCTTACATGACATTAACTGAGTTTTGTACATTGAACCACCCTTGCACTCTAGTGGTACATATCATTTGATCACGGTGAATAATCCTTTTAATGCGCTTTGCTGGCATTTTATTGAAGATTCTTACATTTTGTCCATCAAAATTATTTCCCTGTAGTTTTTTGTAGTGTCTTTAGTTTTTGTATCAGGGTGATGTTGGCCTCACAAAATGTGTTTGGAAGTTGTTGTGAATATATTCTAGGTAAGTGATTGGAAAATGTGTTGTAAAATGCAGTAATCAGTAGAAACATGCCAGTATCAGGATAACCACTGCAGCCCAAAGTACTTCTTTCCTGACCTTTAGAAATGTTGACCAGATTGTAAAGAACCCAAAGAATCCCTTTAGGTAGAGAGTAAATAAATTAAGAAAGTAATCAGATGCTTTAACAGACCATCAGTGACATTTTTCTTCTTTTTTTTCCTACTTTCCTTTTTTTTTTCATGGTATAAAGTTTACATAAATCACATTGTAGAGATCTTCCTCATTTTCCTGTTGCCCAAGGCTACCTTGTATATAAATTCTTCTTGAATAAGGTTTTGACTACCTAACAACCTGGAAAGTTCTGCCTCTTTATTTGGTCTGCACTTGTCTTCTTCTTATGGAGAGTGAGGCTTGGTTCCAGTAGGGTGTTTTCTGAACAAATGTGTTTCCTCTTCTATTTTTTGAAAGCGTTTAAGAGGTATTAATATTGCTTCTTTGAATGCTTAGTAGAATTCACCCATAAAAGCATCTGACCCTGGGCTGCTCACTGTTGAGAAATTTTGGATTACTGATTTAATCTTCCTTATTTTTATTTGTCTATTCAGATTTTCTATTTTTTCATGATTCAGTCTTGATAGGTTGTATGTTAAGAAATTTATCCATTTATTCTAGGTTATCCAATTTGTTGGCATATAATTGTTCATAACATTTTCTTATGATCCTTTGTATTTTGGTCGTGTCAGCTGTAATGTCTCCATTTTTATTTTGGATTTTATTTATTTAAGCCTTCTCTTTTTTTTTTTTTAGTTTACCTAAAAGATTATTGATTTTGTCTACCTTTTCAAATAAGCAACTCTATGTTTTGTTGATTTTTCACCTTTTTAGTCTTTTATTTATTTCTTCACTGATCTTTGTTATTTTCTTTCTGCTATTAATTTTGTGCTTATTCTGTTCTCCTTTTGCTAATAATTTGAGGTGTAATTGTAGGTAGCTTATTTGAAATATATATATATTTTTGATATGGACATTTGTTGCTATAAACCTCTCCCTTAGGACTGCTTTTGCTGCATCCCACAGATTTTGGTCTGTTGTGTTTTGTTTTTCATTTGTCTTAAGAAACTTTTTAAAATCCTGTTATGATTTTCTGTTTGACACATTGTTCAAGAGTGTGTTTAGTTTTCATGTATTTGTAATTTTCTCTTTCTCTCTTTTTTTTGCTGTTATTAAGTTCTTTTATTCCACTGTGGTCAGTAAAAATATTTGCAATGATTTTAATCTTTTTAAATTTGTGGAGTCTTGTTTTTTGACCTAACATGTTATCTCTCCTGGAAAATGTTCCATATGTGCTTAAGAAGAATGTATATTCTGCTGTTGAATGGAAATGTGTCTTTTAGATCCTTTAGGCCTGTAGTGTTATTCAAGTCAATTATTGTCTTAGTGACTTTCTTTCTAGATGTTCTATGTATTATTGAAAATGTGGTATTGAAATCCACTCTTACTACCCTAATCGTGTCAATTTCTCCCTTTATATCTGTCAATATTTGCTTTATATATGTAGGTACTGTGATGTTTGGTACCCATATATTCATAATTTTATAATCTCCAGGGTTGAATTGACACCTTAATCATTATATAATAAGCTTCTTATCCTCTAAAGATATTTTTAGATTTTAGGTTTCTACAAATACAGTCACTCCTACTTTCTTGTGCTTACAATTTGCACGAAATAAAATTTTCCATCCTTTGGCTTTTAGCTTATACATTTCTTTAAATATAAAACAAGTCTTGTGTATGTAACCATAGTTGGATATTATTGTTTTATGCACTCTGTATCTTTTTATTGGTAATTTTTTCTATCTATATGTAAAGTAATTATTGGTAAGTGAGGGGTTACTACTACCATTTTGGGAATTTTTGTCTGTTGTGCAGTCGTTTGTTTCTTCCTCTCTGTTTTTGTATTTGATAATTTTGTAATTATTTTGCTTTGATTCATTTCTATTTATCTGTTGTTTGTATATTAATGCTTTTTCTTTCTGGTGAGCTTTATGCTTGTGAAAGCATCTTGTAGCTATAGCCTTCTATTTTAATTTTAAAACAATTTAACTTTAATCTCTTATAGAAACTCTATAGTTTTACTCCCCTTCACACACAATGTGTTCTTACAGTCAGAATTTGTTCCTTATTATATTGTGTATTCATTAACAAATTATTACTTTTTAACTTTCATAATAGATTTAAAATAATTTATGCTCCACCATTAGAATTTTAACATCAATGTGTATTTTTCTATACATTTACCTTTACCAGTGGGATTTATGCTTTCATGTTGCTGCATAACATGTTTTATTTTAGTTTTAAAAACTTCTTTAAGCTTTAGCCCATAAGGAAAATCTAGTGGTGACAAATATCCATGGGTTTGTGTTTGTCTGTGAAAGATTTTATCTCTCCTTCACTTATAAAAGAAAATTGCAGCCTAGGCAACTGAGTGAGACTCCTGTCCAGTTAGATAGATAGAGAGATAGATAGATAGATAGATAGATGATAGATAGATAGATAGATAGATAGATAGATAGATAGATAGAAAGATAGATAGATAGAGTTAGCTGGGTGTGGTGGTAGGCACTTGCAGTCTCAGCTACTCGGGAATTTGAGGTGGAAGAATTGCTTGAGCCAAGGAGTTTGGGGCTGCAAGAAACTATGATTGCAACCCTGCTCTCCAGCCTTGGTGACATAGTGAGACAGAGAGACAGACAGAAAGAGAGAAAGAAAAAGAAAGCAAGCAAGAAAGAAAACAAGAGAAAGAAAGAAGGAAAGAAAGAATGAATGAATGAATCAGAAAGAAGAAAATGAAAGCAAGAAAACAAAGAAGAAAAAAATTAAAAAGAAGGAAAGAAAGTAAAAAAAGAAAGAAAGGAAGAAAGAAGAAAGAAAGAGAAAAAGAAAGAAGAAAGAAAGAAGGAGGGAATAAAGGAAGACACGTAGAGGGGTACAACATACACTGAGCCTTTTCAGAGGGTGGAGGGTAGGAGGAGGGAGAAGACCAAGAAAAATAATTAATGGGTACTAGACTTAATACCTGTGTCTTGAGATATTCTGGACAACAAACCTTCATGACACAAATTTACCTATGTAACAGACCTTCATTTGTAACCCTAAACTTAAAATATAAAAAAAGACAAAATCAATAAACAGACATTTCACTGCATAGGATATACAGATGGCAGAGAAACACATGAAAAATTGTTCAACAATATTAGTCTTTAGCAAAACTGAAACCACAACAAGATATTGCTATATATCTACGATAATGGCTAAAATAAACATGTTATAAACATCTGAACATGAGTGAATATGTGTATGTATGTGTAAATAATGACATAAACAAAATTTAAAATGACAACACCAAATGTTTGTTGGAATGCCAGTCAGATACTTTTACTCGTCCATGGGAATATAAAGTGATACAGACACCTGGAAAACAGTTTGGCCATTTCTCTTGAAAGTAACGATGCAATTATCATACAGCTTCCATACAGCTTAGTTAGTGCACTCTGGCATTTATCTCAGAGAAATGAAAACATATTCACATCAATATTGTACACAAATGTTTATAACCATGTTATTGAGAGTAACCATAATTGGAAGCAATCAGAAATAAAAATAAAGAAAGGAAGGAAGAAACAAAGGAGACAGTAATAAAATTTTACTTATAGTTCCATTGGTTAGCAGTTTTATTTTCCTTTAGTGCTTTGCATATGGTATCTCCCTCTTGACCTGCAAGACTTTTGATAAGAAATCTGCTTATTAATTTTTGGAAAGGTTCCTTTATATGTGATGTGTCACTTTTCATCGTTGTTTTCAGAATTCTCTCCTCATTCTTGATTTTTGACAATTTGTTTATTACGTCTTGGTGCAGTCTTCTTTGGGTTGAAACTATTTGATAACTTGTGAGCCTTAAGAACCTAGTTATATATTTCCATCTCAAGATTTGAAAATTTTTGTCAGGCACGGTGGCTCACACCTGTAATCCCACATTTTGGGAGGCTGAGGCAGTCGGATCACCTGAGGTCGGGAGTTCGAGACCAGCCTGACCAACATGGAGAAACCCATCTCTACTAAAAATACAAAATTATCCGGGTGTGTTGGCACATGCCTGTAATCCCAGCTACTTGGGAGGCTGAGTCAGAAGAATTGGTTGAACCCAGGAGGCGGAGGTTGCGGTGTGAGCTGAGATCGCACTATTGCTCTCTGGCCTGGGTAACAAGACTGAAACTCCATCTCAAAAAAAATAAATAAATAAAATAAACAAAAATTTTAGGACATTTTAGGACATCAGTTCTTCATATAAGCATATGCCCCTTTATTATTCATAGCTCCTTCTGTGATTTTCATAATGCATACATTAGGTCTCCTGATGATATCCCATGAATTCCATACAATTTCTAAAATCTTTTTCATTCTTTTTTTCTTTTTCCTTCTCTGGCTGCATAATTCAAAATGACCTGTCTTTGAATTTACAGATTCTTTCTACTGTTGAAGCTGTCTAATGTATTTTTTTTTTGTTTCATTCGCTGTTTTTCAACTCCAGAATTTGTTTTGTTTTTAATGACTTCTACCTCTTTCTTGAACTTGTTTTGCTCATATATTATTTTTCTGATTTATCGAGTTTTCTATTTGTATTTTCTTATTTTTCATTGAGCTTCTCTAAAATAATTAATTTGAACTATTTGTCAGGCAATTCACAGATCTCAATTTTTAGAGTGCCAGTTATTAGAAGATTACTGTATTCATTTATTGGTGTGAATTTTCCTTATTTTTCATAACCTTGTAACTTTGTATAAAGGTCTCCATATTAGATAAAGCACACACCTTTTGCATACTTTAATTACTAGCTTTGGTGGAAAGAAATATTTTCATATGGGTGAATGCAAGGGTGCTAGCTGTTTTGGTGTGGTTGCTCTACTTCTGTGAGAGACAGGCACAGTAATGCCTTGGCCCTGATGAGGCAATGGTGGTCCAGTAGTGTAGATTTTAAGCTGCTCTGTCTGCTGAGGTCAGTATTGGTGAAGATTGTGGGAGGTCCTTGGTCACCAAGGCTGTAAGTATCTGCTGTGGCATTACAAGACACTGGGGACCTTTGATGCCATGCTACTGAAGGGTACGAATATCCTTTCATTCTCTTTTTTTTCCCAAAAAGGTTAAATGGCAGTCCAGAGGGTCACTCTTATCACCAGTGTGTGGGTGCACACACAGTGGCAGTAGCACCAATGTCCAGAATATGGTCATATGCGGAGCAGCTACAGCTTGAAATTTGAAGCTGGAATCAGGCAGGAGTGATTCTGATTCTGAGTCTTAATTTTGATTTTGATTTTGAATGTTAACACAGGTACTGTATTTTTCAAAGATCTACGTATACATACAAATCAAGGCAAAGCCTGATAATCATGGTGATTACAGAAATGTTAGTGACACTGAAAGCAAAGCAATGTCTTGTTATTATGAGAGGTTTTATAAGAAACGATAATTATAGCAAATAAAAGACAGCAGGGAAGAATAAAAAAAAAATTGGGTATCAGGGTCATGGTTCCCCAAATTTAATGTGCTAGGAATCACCTGGGATATTTGTTTAAAATGCATATTTTTTAGCTCTAGATGTTCTGTCAATCAAATTTGCAGATATGGTATAGCATACAGCTTTACAAGATTCCTAGGTGATTTTGATCTGAAAGCTTGAAAATTATGTATCAAAGGAAAAGACTTTTGACAAGATTCTTGGAACTTTGTGACTTCTTTTTTGGGATATAAAATTCAAAATTAAATTATCTTATATAATATAAAATTCTCTGCTATAGTCTGAACATTTGCTTCCTTCCAAAATTCATATTCTGAAATATATTTCTCAAATGAATGGTATTAAGAGGTGGGGTCTTTGGGAAGTTATTTGGTCATGAGGGTAGAGTCCTCATGAATGGGATTAATGCCTTAATAAAGGGCTGAAGAGACTAAAGTTCTTCCCCTCTACCATGTGAGGACACAGAGAGAGGGTGACTTTTATGAATCAAACAATAGACCCTCACTAAACATGAAATCTGCTAGTGCCTTGATCATGGAAATTCTTAGTGTTAGAATTCAAAGAAATACATTTCTGTTATTTATAAGCTACCCTGTCAAGGTTATTTTGTTTATAGTATCCCATATGAACTGGACATTCCCTTTATGTAATATAAAATCTAGATTACTAAAAAGTAAAAAGAAACCTCTCACACATACTTTCTTTGCTTAAAACAAATACATATTCAGAACTTTATAGATATATATAGACAAATATTTATTTATATGAGTTTACTTTTCTACTTAATACACAAAACATAAGTGATTGACTAGGTTGATATCGTCTCTGTTTCTCTATTTGCTAAAGTCACTCTATTGATTGGTTTTTGACACATTTATTTTATTTACCCCATAAGATTTGCTTAATAGTAAGTTATTATTTATTCTAAGCAAGACATTAGAAATATTGCATCACTATATTCATAAATCCAGACACATTGATATTTTATTTCCAGAAATATTGGTAATGTCAGGAAAGACTTTTTGTAGCCTTAACTCTTCTATGGTATGTGCTATTGCAAAATAAGAATACTATTAATTAAAGTAACTTACGTTTAAGATTATATTGATGAAATTACCTACTGTACATTTCAAAATGCTATAAGTAATCTATGAGATATGTAATCTCTGACTTGCATGTATGGATTTTCTTCACCTATTTATTTCTCCTTATTGTCCTAGTCAACCTTGCAATTTTCTTGTTCTTTAGAGGCAGCAGTTGTTATTTTTCCTCCATTGTTCCTGTGTGGAAAAGGGCCTGTCTGGTAAAATTTCTTTGAAAACAGATGTACTTGGAATGATTTCAATTAACTAGAAATGACTTCCTTCTTTATGAAATACTTAATCCACCACATGAGCAAAATAAATCAACTATAAAGTAGGGAGGAGCCATTAAAAAGGAGTGAAGAAGAAGTATGCTTTAGTAAGAGCCAAACAACATATTGAGTCCACTTTCTGAGTAAAACTAGTAATAGCACAGCAAGTCTATCGATAAATATGAGTTAAAAATAATGAAATTTTAATAAAACATTATATATGCAAAGTTATCAAAGATGAAGACTTTTATTATTTAGTACTTTAGACTGACATTTCCCCAAAAAACCTTGTCAAATGCCATATTTTTGTCTTCTATAAGATTTAATTTAGATAGATTTGCGTAGCTAATGTTGGGTTACTTTTCTAACGTTTGAATTGTGACTATATTATTTATAGACACAAAGTAACTTTGAGAGCAGAGGTGGACAAAAGGAGAGAATTAAATGAGTTTAGATTATTTAAAACATTAGTAATTGAATGAAAATTAAAGCAGTAAACAATACATAAACAAGAAGAAATAAAGAAAATCCTTTTGAACAAAGTTCAAGTTGTACAAAAATATATCTTTGTCTGTACAGCTGGTACACACATTTAAAATCTGTCATTCTATCAAAAAAACATGGTCCTCCATCAGCTATACTCCTCCAAACATAAGAGGGCAATTTAAAATGAGATAATTGCAAAAACCATTCTTTTCTCAATACTAATGTTATAATTCAGGGATACACAAACTAGGTGGTCCTTAGGCTAAATCCAGTCCACCATTGGTTTTACATTTTTCAATGATTGCAAAAAAATCGAAAGAACAGTTTATGATATATGAAGATGACATATAATTCAAATTTCAGTGTCTATGATGAAGTTTTATTAGAATGCAGTGATGCTAATTTATTTGTCTATTTTCTATGGCTGCTTTAGCATTACAATAGCAGAGATCAATATTTGTAACAGAGACCATATGGACCACAAAGCATAAAATATTTGTAATCTGGCCTTTTGTAGGAGAAGTTTGATAATGCCTGTTCTAATTCAATAAACATTTCTGAGTATTTCAGCAGGCCAACTACTTCACTAGGAAGCCAAAACTTAGACTCTTAAATATGGCTAATTCCACAGTGTATAGGCACATTTATCATTTCTTCCTTGACTCACATTACCTTTCTCATTTGTATATGTCTCCTCTCTTGTGTATGTATTTTCTCATTTGTATATGTATCTTCACATAAAATCTTTGAAGGTAATCCTTGTACCTTTTATATATTCTAGTTACCTTTTTCTTCACTATTTATACAGTGCTTGCAGTTCATAGATCCTCAAATAATTTTAACAAGATAGGTAAATTACATAGTTGATCATATTAAAGGCATATAAGGATGAATTTATCTCTTTGTACTCATAATTTTATTATTAATTTTTGGGCTAATGTCCTCACAAAATTAACAAGTAATGAATAAAATGACAAACATATCTTAATCCATTACATTCTTTGGTCATATGTTTTAATTTTAATTTTTCCAAAAGCGAGTTGCTTCTTGTGGCTTGCTATCTCCCAATATTTATTTTCTGAGTTGTGATAATAACTATGTTATCAGAGTAATTAAAAAGTATATGTAAAAGAAAGAAATTATTAGCATATGAGTCAAAGACATCCCCTGTATTTCCTTCCACTCTCAAGTTAAAGAGGGATGAGAGTTCAACACCATATTGATTCTTTGGAACATATTGATGAGATATGAAGAAAAATATCTTTCCTAGGCTCTGTGCACTGCAGGGCATATGCTTGCAGTCCTTATTGATCTAGAGAGTTCAGTGTGGCCAGTATGTCAAAACTAAAGTTTTCAGTCCATTTAAATCTTTATAATGGATAGCATTTGGAGAAAAACTGTTTCTTTCTTATAAAATATTGGAAATGAAGGTTTGAGAACATTAGCAACACATATGATAGGAGACATGAAGAGAGGAATTGTGTTTAGAAAAGTTTCCCTTTTCTTTCTTCTAAAAATACAAGTAATAAAATTATATTATTGTTTAAAGTATTTCTTTTCCCATAGACCTGAGTTTAGAATAGAATAGTGAACAAAAGCCAGAAAATTATGGCTTTATCAGCATTAAAATTGTGGTGGTGGTGGCAGAATTTGGACCTAGTCTATAGTACTTAGATGGATATGGGAGCATTTTCATCATAGTTTCCTGAATCTTGTAGTTATGTTATTAAAGCCTAAAATGGGATGTGGTGCAAGGTGATACGTTACTTGAAATATTACCAGAAAGGGAGATATTATAATGATCATACTGAATTCGGAACTACTTTTTTCCCCTTCAGAAAATACTCAATTTGGGACTGTATGTTCCAGAGGGAAAAATAATTATATGGCAAAATACAAATTAACTAAATAGAAGGAATATGAAAAAATGATCTTGTAAACAATTGGTTATTTTCTTTATCCTTTATTTCAAAACATCTGGTTTTGAAAGAAAACAGAGGTTATTCTGGGAAGAAAGAGAAGGTCAATCACAGGCACTTCTTTCAAAGCTGAATCACTTTTCTATCAACAAAGGCCTGATAAATAATATGGTGAATTATGCACCTGTGATTATGGTCCTTGGACAGGATTTAGAATGAAAGGAAAAAAACTTACAGGAAACATTACGTCATGGATGTGAGAAAAGAATGTTGAGCTGTGGTAAATATATATGATTGAGAGGATAAAGGATAGCTGAGAGGTAGAGACATGCCTAAGCAAGACATATGAGAGCTTAGGAAGTGCTACACTAAGAACGTTCCTGGATTTAAAGCTCCAAAGAGTAGCTATGCTATGTGGAATGGTTCTTAATGAGGATATTGGCACTCAACAATTTGTTGTACAGCTAAGGCACTGCTGACTTTTTCTCTGACTTACAAGTCTGGCAGATAAGATAAAAAAATAAAATGCATGTACATACAAACACACATACACACACAACTCTGGGTACTTCCAGAGTTTAAGAAAAGCAATAAATAACGCAAATTATGTTAGGGTTATGTCTTGACTTTCCAGCTATGCTTGTATTTAACATCTCAATGGCAAAAAGTCTTGGGAGACCTAGCTCCATGAGCATTATATTTACCTTTTGTTTTTCCTGCATAACTGATGCATCCAGCTAGGTTCAAATTCCTTACATATCTTCTTCTTCTTTTTTTTTTTTCAAATTTAATCTTCTTAATAGTCTCTGAGATAGGTAATACTCTAATTCCAAATTTTACAGATGAGAAGATGAGGTGTGAAAACATGAGCCCTGAATTTTGTATGCCCATCTGTCTGTATAGGCTACTGCTACTTGCATTCCTAATAAAATATTTCTTCCATATATTATTATTCTTTTTGGGTAACTTTCAAGGTGCTCAGTGCCTACAGACCAAGTAATGTAATTTTATGAGGTGTTTTTTAATTACTAGATATTTGTTTTTTAATAGTTCTGTAAATTTTCAGTGAGCCTGTTTTACTCTTGTTATTGACATAGCAAAATCTGAATCTCCATGTAGCAGGTTAAGGAGCTATCATTATAAATCATGTAAAAAAGTATCCAATCACTTGGAACTAAATTGATTCCTTTGCCCCTCAAATCACTGATCTTGAAACAAAATCAGAAACTTGGCAAGATGGGCTTAAATTCTTAAATGAAAAGACTCAAACAATACAATCTGAACTACAGACCTCTAAAGCTCTCTCAGGAGTTTTAATTAAGGATAATGCTGTTCTCTTCAGGTGAGAGAGAGAGAGACTTTAAAACTTCATGAAAAAAATAAAAAAAGCAATGGATCTTAAATGCATGTGAGAACTCAGAGAGAAATGCTACATACTAATCCTTCTGCTATAATTGAAGCTATTTTGAAGATTTAATTCTCACCCCTCCCTTTTTGCCAAAGGCTAATGCCTTTGCATGCCAATGATAAGGTTCAATATCCACACAAGCTCAGAGATGTCTTCCTTGGGGCTTTCGGAAGCAGTGCTGTAGATAAAGATAGAATTGCCTCTATTATAAGAGAAGGAATTAAGTATGAAATATAAAGTGCTTTCTCCTTTTAATATCCCTTTGCTTTTTATTCAAAGGTCTTTGGGCTTTCTCCCAGAGAGGTACTATTTTACCTTTGACAACACTTTCTATCCTCATAGACTGTGATTCATTTGCTTTACCACTGAATAAAAAAATTAAAAACCAATAAACAGCTGGGCATGGTCGCACACACCTGTAATCCCAGCAGTTTGGGAGGCCGAGGCAGGCAGATCTCTTGAGGTCAGGAGCTCGAGACCAGCCTGGCCAACATGGCGAAACCCCATCTCTACTAAAAATACAAAAATTATCTGGACATGGTGGCAGGTGCCTGTAGTCCCAGCTACTTGGGAGGCTGAGTTAGGAGAATCGCTTGAACCTGGGAGGTGGAGGTTGCAGTGCACCGAGACTGTGACACTGCACTCCAGCCTGGGCAACAGAGTGAGACTCAGTCTCAAAAACAAACAACAACAACAACAAACCAATAAACAAACATTCTCCATAAGACAATACAATAGAGTAGTCCTCATCCATAGTACAAAATTAGCCAAGACCTACGGTGTTTGGATCATGGAGAGTTAGAAAAGATAGTGTTGATAAATTTTTTAAATGGTATAATTTAAGACGGAAGGTACCACATTAAAAAAATTGAGTTTCCCATTTTCTTCTTAAAAAATTCCATCTGCTATGTTGGGTTTTAATTTTTGCATGGAAAAAGTAACTTATATTTTGTGGTGGCCTGTGGTGTCTCCAGTCTGCCATATATGCCAACCCTTCATATTAATCCAAATATCTGCCAGTGCTTTTGTAGACTTTTGAGATTTCCACATCTGCATGGCATTTATTCATGTGATATTCATGGCTTTAATTATCTGCAAGCAGATTTCAAGTTCCAGGATATAAAATAATGTGTCACTTTACTGAGGATCATATTAACTATGTCTGCTGTAAAATAGTGTACAGTAGCATATCATTGAGTTAGAGAGTGGCCATACCCCATTTCCATTTTCTTCATCTCATTCCAATATTTTATTTTTCAATTCATTAATGAAGGTAAAATAATTTAAAAGTAAACAGTCCAAATGCAGTGGCTCATGCCTATAATCTTAGCACTTTGAAAGTCCAAGGCACGAGGATTGCTTGAGCCCAGTAGTCTGAGACCAGCTTGAGCAACATAGTGAGATTCTATCTTTACAATAAATTTTAAAAATTAGCTAGGAATGGTGGCATGTGCCTGTAGTTTCAGCAACTCTGGAAGCTTAGGTAGGAGGATCACTTGAGCCTGGGAGGCCCAGGCAGTGAGCTGTAATCATGTCACTGCACTCTGCCTGGATAACGAAGTGAGATTCTGTCTCAAAAAAGAAAAAATAAATAAAATAAATACACAAGAAAATAAAAAACATTACAATGATATTAGTTTTTGCTTTGATAAATGACCCTTAGGAGAAATCCAAATTCAATTCTCATTGTAGAAAACAAAAAATAATGAATATATCTAAAAGTGATATATTTAATGAGTGATGTTATATTCATTAGTGGGCTTGATTCATGCCATGATGAAAGCAACATGGATATTTTATGAAAAAATGTAAAAAGATATTTTTAGAATACTCCTAATGGATGTTACAGCTAAAACAAAATTATCAGATAAAAGAGAAAACTTAAGTGGGAATTAAAATTGCAGTTTAGTTGAGATATGAATATACTGCACAAGGAATATATAACAATACCTAGCAACGTGGTTTTAAAAGAATCTACAAAATAGATTATACAAATACTCCATAAATTACTGGGAGGTAAATGAGACAAACAGGGGTTTATTTCAAGTAAAATCTAATTGTAAAATTTTAAGAAGTTTTTTTTTATATAATCCATTCAGTTATACCACTAATATTTGTTGAATGACAATTAAAACCATGCATTGTTCTTTCACCTAAGTACTCTTATAGCCCAATGGGGGAGATAGGCATTAAATAATTAATTACACAAACATGTCAGTTGCACCAGAAGATTGTTCGATGCAATTTATTAAATTGTTACCAGGGCATGGAAGAAGGGAGACGGTGAGGAATAGATACTGGATTTATCTTATAGATGATGAGACTATTACAAAATTAGATACTAGTCATGGTTGCACAATTCTGCATATGCTAAAAATCCTTGAATTGTACACTTTAGTGAAGTCAATTTTATGTCAATTATACCTCAAAATAGTAAGTATTTTTAAAAATATCCTCTTTGTGCCTCAAAGTCCTCCCTCCAGTGACATTTCTAAAGCTTAGAAGAATATTTAACGTCATTTCTATGGCCTCTTTGGACCCCAATTTTAAGGAAATATTTCTCCATCCTCAGCTGCTACCATTCTGTGCTTTATTAACTGTGTTCAATTACAGACCACCTTGCTGTTCTTAATTGCCACACTTATTCTTGCCTAGTGCCTTCACCCTTGCTATTCCTCTTCCTGGGAAGTTAGTAACCTGAATAATTTGATAGTTCACTCTCTTTTTTACATTGAAATCTCTGTTTGAATACAAAATATTTAGAGATGCTGTTTTTGAATGCAGTATGTGAAATAGCTCATTTCCTCCACCTCCTTCAACCATCCACTTATTTATATTTATTTTTATAAGCTTTAATACTTCTTATTGTACATATAATGACTTATTATTTATGTTTTTAGTATTCTATTTAATGAGACAAAACTTTTGTTTTATTTACTTACATAATTTAGGAATTTTTCCTGAGTTAAATAGAAAAATGTAGGAGTGAATTAAATATGCTGAGTTTGTTGTACATGCCAATTAACACTTGTCTTAGTTTTGTCATCTGCAAGATGTGAATAATAATATATTAGAGTAAGAGAATAATAATATTCTATTTTGGGAATATTTAATGGTTGAATGAAATAATGTGTGCAAAATATCTGGCATGTACTCTGCTTAGCTATCCTAGAAGACAGACATCCAAAGCTAACTTTTACTTCATAGAAATTATAGAGCTTCTGCATTTTATCACAGCTTCATGGACACAATCACATAGAAGCACTAATAATTTTACCCTATTTTAAAAACATCTATACTTAAATTCCAAGAAATGAAAGAGAAAAAAAAAGAGAGAAGGAAAGTAAGAAGCAAAACATTCAAGGTTTAAATGTAAGATACTTTTATATCTTAAAAGTGGATATTGTTAGTGATTTCTTGAATTGCTTCACTTAATGTCACAAAAGTCTCTGGAGTAATTGGATTACTTGTCCCACAGCACTTGCTAAAGGAAAGAATTATTCAGGCCTGCTGATTTATCCACAGAAATAATCTGCAGAATGAAGACTTGAGTGCTGAACCAATTTTATGCTGTCAACATCTAAAAGAGTGTTGCCCAAAGGAGAGCCTAAAAGCTGAGGATCTGAACGTTCTGCAGGTTTTCTTGCTTTTATTAATATAATAGGAATGATACTGTGCTACATCTTCTTCCCAATAACATATATATGTTTTATATATATATGATATATATGTGTGTGTTATATATGTTATAATGTTTATATGTTATATATATGTGTGTGTATATGTATACATATACACACACACATACACAACCTTGAATAAAAGTACCAAGTTGTTGAACATAGAACATGTACTTAAGTATCTGAACTGTCCAATCATTTATTCAGGCGAGAATCATGTAATGCATGCCAATGTTTTCATGGGTATGCTTGCCCTGGGGACTATAGTAAAAAATAAAACAAAGACACCGTATGTCTTCATGGAGATTACAGTGTCATGGTGGATACAGGCATTAAACCAACTAGCAAAAATATACAAAATAAATATTTTCATTTTAAAAGAGTTATGGGTTAGGAGGAAAAAACAGCAACATCTAGATTCCAAGTAGAGAAAAATGGAGGGATAATTTAATTTGGACTGGAATTAAGACAGAATTCCTTAAGCGAATGACTTGGGTAAAAGACTGCTAATTTAGTGAGAAGCAGTCAGGAAACCTGAGGGAGTTATAGGTTAAAACCATAACCAAAAAGTGATATGTACACATTCCTGCGAGAAGAGATACCTGAGACTATTTCATAAAAGAAATATAGTGTCTGGGAAACAGAAATGAAGGAGGCACATTTTTAAAGGTGGGGCTAAAAGAGTAGGCAAGGAACAGAACTTGCAAGAACTTTTAGTTTATTTTTATTTTTTAAAATGCATTATTAAAGGGCTTTAAAAAGAAATAATGGCAGTTTTAAAAATTAGTTTTATGGAGGAGGGGACTATCTCAATCAGTTTTTTTTTTTTTGTTTTAAAGATTACAAGTGTTTTTTGTTAGGAGGCTATTGCTTCATTTTAAGTAAGAGGTGAGTTGGTTTGGACTGGGATATTAGGGCAGTAGTAATGGATAGACATGAATAGATTGGATTTTTTTGGAAGTTTAATTGACAAAATGTGAAGGAAGAGGAAAAGTGAGTCAAAAAACGACCAGTGCAATTATTTATTAAGAAATGTCTATGATGAAGGCCCTTGTGATACCTGTGACACAACCCCAAGTCATAAACACAGTCCCAACCTTTCATCTAGATCAAGAACGAATAACATTTTTTGTAGTTTTCTCACAGACATAACTAATAATGATAACACTATCTAACTTTATTGATTATATACATGCCCTACTCGGGACTACATATGCTTCTTACATATTATTTCATTATATCTTTAGAAGAATAATATGGAATAAAAATCATTATTTTCTTGATGTTATAATGGAGACTAAGGCTTTAGAAAGGTCATTTGACAGAACTTTCACTCTAATCCATATTTGTCTCATTTATAAGCCATTGTGGCCCTAGTTGTCAAACCTAAATTAACATGGGCATTCTCTAAAGTCCTGGTTAAAATACACATTCTGAGGTCTGAAAGCAAGTTTTTTGATTCTGTAGATATATGGTTTGGCCTAGGATTCTATAGTTTTAATATCCACATAAAAAAGCTGGTGAGAATCACACTTTCATAAAGGCTGACACAACTCTAACAGATTTTCTTCGAGCATGTGGGTGTTGAGGTAAAAAGAACTGCAATTCTACACTCCTGTAACACTCCAAATATGATTTGGAACGTTTTCTACTTTCTACCTTGTTGGAGTATTACAGGAAACTACTCAGCCTTTAAAGCTTGCATTCTTAATACTGTAATCTGAGGAAGTATATCAGTGGCCAAGCACAAGGGAAGCCAATATGGTGGTAAAAGTTTCAGTATTCAGTTTTACTTTCATTGATTTTCCTAGAAAATATCTTGTCCCCTGAGATAAACCTAGTTTAAAAGCCATGGAAAGAAGCCAAGTTGGATCCCAGCACTGCGTTAGAAAGAATATCTATCAAATAATCAATAGCTTCATGGAGTAAATATGGAATATAAATTCCATCTTGCAATACTATTGCCAGCACATTCTTTGCTTTAATACTCTCCCTAATTCTCACATCGTAGGTTCTCTTTACTGTAAGTTGTGATAGAATCTATTCTGATTGTGGTAGATACTAATGTCAACTACTTCTCAGTTAGATGAAACTTTCCATTTATTTGATATACAGGTAATAAAAATTGTTGCTAGTAATAATAAATGATGCATAAAGTGTTCTTTCTCTGAAAACTATAATCAATAACATTCCAAAATATTGCACTCTAATATGACAAGCCTGTTCTTAGCTTGTGCCACTCCATCATATTTAAATCTATAAACTCCACTTATTATTTCATCTACTAACATTTATTCCAGAAATGGTAGTAGAGGACAAAAAAATGACAGTTTAGCGTTCACAAGGATATTAATGCTTACAACAGCATTTTGAATGTACAAATTTGTTCAAACTTATTCATGTATTTTTTTCTACTGTATATTATTTATCAAATTAAAATCCTGATAGAATAACTCTACTAAAATTACAGAAATAATAATTCAGATACTATTAGTACTACTAATACATGTATTATCACAGCCTTTAATTATATTAATGAGAATAAAATGAAAATACTAAACAAAAATTTATAAAAATATGTAATTAAATACATATTTTTAAACACTGTTCACTTCAACATACAGCTGAAAATTGAAAAGATGTAATTGGGCCACTGAGCTGCTGTTAAGCAGATACTCTTCTATTTGAAAGGCTAAAATGACTTTAATACAGAGCTGTTTTTGAGGAGTACAGGACAACTTTTATAAAGACAGTCACTACAGGGGTTAAGAACACAGATTATGGAATAAAACCCAGATTCAAATTCTTAATATTCTGTTCACCAGTGGGGAGTATTTGGAACATTTATTTAACCTTTCTGAACTTTGGTTTTCTTGTTCTACAACTGGAAAAAAGCTTCCCATTGGTTTTAAGTTCCAAAAGTTATGAGAAATAATAAAATTGTTTTGTTAGCAGAATATTTTACATACTGCATTTATTACCAATTAGATAGGGAGTATGACTTTCAGCTTCTCAAGTGAGAGTAAGTAAGTTTAAAATCTTGTTCTGTACATACCCCATTTGAGACAATTGAGGTCATAGAAAGCTCCCTGAACCTCATTTTGTCCTCTATAAAATGGGGCCAATGATAGTATCAATGGCATAAAGTGTTTTGAGAAGTTGCTGCATGGAACAGGAATGGTGTTACTGCTATTGCTAACAAAGCATTTTTTGAGAAGACAAATTTATGATTACTGCACAGTTTTCCACATGCGTATTTTTTGTTTAATACGTTGCCTAGGCAAAGTTTTAATTCCAGTTAAGTCTCCATTGAGAAATAAGTATAACTTGGACATACTCATTACTGCACAAGTGTAGGTTTGTGTCTGGAATTGGTGGGTTTTTGGTCTCACTGACTTCAAGAATGAAGCCGCGGATCCTCGCGGTGAGTGTTACAGCTCTTAAGGCAGCACGTCTGGAGTTGTTCGTTCTGATACTCAGATGTGTTCGGACTTTCTTCCTTCTGGTGGGTTCGTGGTCTCACTGGCCTCAGGAGAGAAACTGCAGACCTTCATGGTGAGTGTTACAGCTCATAAAGGCAGTGCAGACCCAAAGAGTGAGCAGCAGCAAGATTTATTGCAAAGAGTGAAAGAGCAAAGCTTCTGCAGTGTGGAAAGGGGACCCCAGTGGGTTGCCACCGCTGGCTCGGGCAGCCTGCTTTTATTCCCTTATCTGGCCCCACCAACATCCTGCTGATTGGTCTGTTTTACAGAGAGATGATTGGTCTGTTTTACAGAGAGCTGATTGGCCCATTTTGACAGGGTGCTGATTGGTGCGTTTATAATCCCTGAGCTAGACACAAAAGTTCTCCAAGTCCCCACTAGATTAGCTAGACACAGAGCACTGATTGGTGCATTCACAAACCTTGAGCTAGACACAGGGCACTGATTGGTGTGTTCACAAACCTTGAGCTAGACACAGAGTGCTGATTGGTGCATTTACAATCCTTACCTAGACATAAAGGTTCTCGAAGTCCCCACCAGATTAGCTAGATACAGAGTGCTGATTGGTGCATTTACAAACCTTGAGCTAGACACAGAATGCTGATTGGTGCATTTACAATCCCTTAGCTAGACATAAAGGGTCTCCAAGTACCCACCAGTTTAGCTAGATACAGAGTGCTGACTGGTGCATTCACAAACTCTGAGCTAGACACAGAGCACTGATTGGTGTGTTTACAATCCTCTAGCTAGACATAAAAGTTCTCCAAGTCCCCACCAGACTCAGGAGCCCAGCTGGCTTCACCTAGTGGATCCTGCACCGGGGCCGCAGGTGGAGCTACCTGCCAGTCCCTTGCTGTGCGCCCGCACTCAGCCCTTCGGCAGTCGATGGGACCAGGTGCTGCAGAGCAGGGGGCGGTGCTTGTCGGGGAGGCTTGGGCCACCGTGCAGGAGCCCACGTTGTGGGGGAGCCATAGTGGGCTTCAGGTCCCAAGCCCTGCCCTGTGGGGAGGCAGCTGAGGCCCACCGAGAATTCCAGTGCAGCACCTGTGGGCCGGCACTGCTGGGGGACTTGGCGCACCCTCCACAGCTGCTGGCCCAGGTGCTAAGCCCCTCACTGCCTGGGGCTGGCGGCACTGGCCGCCAGCTCTGAGTACGGGCCCGCTGAGCCCACATCCACCCGGAACTCGCACTGGCGCGCGAGCACCACACACAGCCCCAGTTCCTGCCCGCGCCTCTCCCTCCACACCTCCCCACAAGCTGAGGGAGCCAGCTCCAGCCTCGGCCAGCACAGAGAGGGGCTTCCACAGTGCAGCCGCAGGCTGAAGGGCCCCTCAAGCACAGCCAGATTGGGTGTCGAGGCCAAGGAGGCGCCAAGAGCGAGAGAGGGCTGCGAGGGCTGCCAGCACGCTGTCACCTCTCAGGTTGACTTGGGGAATCTGGAAAAAAAAGGTTGGAAAATTAACTTTACTAAGAACAAAATGATATAATGCATTCCAAGAGTAAATTTTAATGACTTTTAGAATGTCCTTGATGTTATTTCTTTCTTTACATGTGACTAAATGTATTAATAATTATTAAGTAAATCCTTATGTATTATGTGAAAGCTTAATGCACTAAATTTATTATATTTCTATATATTCATAAACATTTTGGAAGATGGCTACCCAGCATGTAATTTTCAAGGCAGGCCTACAATATACATCAGTCAAAATGGGCAAGGGGATTGCAAACCATAATGTCTACAATTGAAAGGGGTACATTTCAAGATAGCTTTCGTTTTAAGCCACTAGGACCTGAAATAAATATTGCCAGTGGGGATGTAAAGAACATTGTAGATTACCATCACTTTTCCTATCTAAAACACACATAATATTGGTAAAAATTCTGGCCTAGAAGATAAAATCATTATAAAACATTAGGAATATTGTTATCAGATGTTATAAACAAAATAAGGAGTCATACACACTCAGAAGTAATACTATAGAATAATTATCTATATCACGAGTTTGTATAACATATCTAGAAAGTATCAATAGTCTTTGAGAGACTCACTGTAAAACCTCCTGCAATATGAAGTATGCATTTATGAATGGTGAATGACATTTTATTTAATGCAACCCACAAAACTAAATGCAACTATATCTTGAGCTTTTATACAACTTGGCACAACTTCAAGCCGGGGAGGGCACTAGTCGTTGATGTTGCTCATTCTTCTACAGTTTAGAAAAGATGCAAAAAATAAACTCAAACGATTTTAAAGAGGGCTAGACTTGTAAAAACACTTTTATTACGAGAGAAAAGGTCACTGATTTTCTAAACAGAGACTTTGCACTACATAAAAGAGAATTCATTTTATTAAATGAATGATGAGCCAAGAAGGTCACAGTAGCTTGAAAAGAACAATAGCAGGTCATGAGCTTATAAATCTTTGAAGAACTTTCTTTCATTTAAGAGGCTCAGGATTATTATTCGATTTGGTAAAGTGCAAGAAACAATAGGAGGTCATTCACACTGTTGCAAGGTATCAATAAACACTTTACAAATATTGAGTGTAAATTTTACCTAGATGTGACAGTGTGTAAAAAAAAAAGGACAAAGTATATAATTTACATAGTTTTGCAAAACACAGCACAGAAGCAGGGGATTAATGCATGTGTAATTCTTCAATAATGTAGGTTATTTCAATTAATGTAAAAACAATTTAACTTTCACACTGCTTATTTGATCATTCTTTGTATTTTTATTCATTTTCTAATTACCTTCCCCATTATTACTTAAACTAATCAAGTTTCAAAAGAACAAAGGAAGATAATTATTAATATTTCCAGTGATATTCATTTGTTTTTCTCTCAATGTCAGATTGTACATCCAGAGTAGGAAATTAACATTTCAAAGTATCTCTGTGCTCTGTGATATTTCTTATCAAATTCCAGGGAGAGTGGGGGTTTTATACACACACTCATATATATATGCAAACAAGTATTTTATATACATATAAAGTATGCACACACATACATATCACAAATTATAGCATATCCCATTCAGTTATTTGTCAATAAATTTTACTTTATCAAATACACAATAAAATTTTTGTAAAATATGGGATGGAGATTTTTGCATTTTTATATCTATAATATGTAGCCTGACATTTTGAACATACTATATACCAAAAAAATCTGTAAATTAGTCAGTAGGAATGAATGCATAAAATACTTCTTAGCTTTGAGCAGAGTAATTGTTTTTGTTTCTATCAATTGTATAACAAATTAATTTCCATTTTAACTGTGACATGTAATGGGCATGGAAGACAACATTTTTGACCTTAAAATAAATAAACAACAAAAAACCTTGAACCCTGAAAATCAATGACTTTTTTGGATCTATTAGAGAAGCGAGCTTGCAGGGCAAACTGGCACCCAGAATCTGAAAAGATACGGAAATTCTTACACAGTTCCAGTAGAGATCTGTTTATTTGGAGCAAAGCAGCAGAAGCATAATGCGGAAGAAACAGTAAGTCATAATTGGATGAATTGCTGGAAGTTTCAAGTAGCCTAGCATGAGCGCAAAACTACCGGAGGCAACAGTCTTGGTATAGCCCAATACTTTTGCAAACTTAACATCCAAAACCTCTACCAGATTCACCTTATAAAGATCCAAAAATGATCCCTCTTTGTCTCTGGCAGTAGAAGGGGAAGGATAATCATTCTAAAAAACTTGCAGAACATTTTCCAAAAGAAAGGCCATTTTTCATGAAGAGAGACCTCACCAGAGCCTTTTCTCAGCTTCACCCCCTCCTAGCCTTCTGTTTTATCTAAGAGAGGAGGGGAAAGCTGTACCATCAGAGAACACCAGATTTTGAAGTTCCAAAGACATAGGCTCACTAAAGATTGAGATGTAATAATATGGTGGAAAAATATATTTCTTCCCTCCCAATTTACTACTAATAAAACAGGGCTCCACTAAAGTAACAGTGCATTACTGCTGGAAGATTGGAAACATGCAGATTTTATGAGAAGTATTTATGGGATTCTAAAGTCAAGTGGGGATACAAAATAAGTACATAAGAGGAATTTGAATTCACTGATGCTACATAAACAATAAACACAGACAAACCCCTACTCACATTGTGTCCAGAATTGGTGGGTTCTTGGTCTTGCTGACTTCAAGAATGAAGCCGCGTACCCTCCCTGTGTTACAGTTTTTAAATATAGTGTGTCCAGAGTTTGTTCCTTCTGATGTTCACATGTGTCCTGAGTTTCTTCCTTCTGGTGGGTTCGTGGTCTTGCTGACTTCAGGAGTGAAGCTGTAGACCTTCGCAGTGAGTGTTACAGCTCTTAAGGGTGGCACGTCCGGAGTTGTTCATTCTTGCTGGTGAGTTCATGGTCTTGCTGGCTTCAGGAATGAAGCTGCAGACCTTTGTGGTGAGTGTTACAGCTCATAAACGTACTGCATACACAAAGAGTGAGCAGCAGCAAGATTTATTGCAAATATGGAAAGAACAAAGCTTCCACAGGATGCAAGGGGACCTGAGTGTGATGCCACTGCTGGCTTGGGTGGCCTGCTTTTATTTGCTTATCTGGCCCCACCCACATCCTGCTGATTGGTCCATTTTACAGAGTGCTGATTGGTCCATTTTACAGAATGCTTATTGGTGCATTTACAATCCCTTAGCTAGACACAGAGTGCTGATTGGTGCATTTACAATCCTTTAGCTAGACACAAAAGTTCTCCAAGCCCCCACCTGATTAGCTAGACGCAGAGTGCTGATTGGTGCATTTACAAACCTTTAGCTAGACACAGAGTGCTGATTGGTGCAGCTACAATCCTTTAGCTAGACAGAAAAGTTCTCCAAGTCCCCACCTGACCCAGAAGCCCAGCCAGTTTCACGTCTCAACATCATCATCAATCTTCACATGAAAGGTTTACTTACTTCCGGCCCTATTACCCAACACATGCTTGGCTTGCAACAAAAAGTTAGAAGGCATTCTAAAAGGCAAGAGGAAACACAGTCTAAAGAAGAAAAACAAGTATCAGAATTATACTCAGATATGACAAAGACATTGAAAATATTAGGTAGGGAATTTAAAATAATGATTTATATGTGAAGGGTTCTAAAGGAAAAAGTAGGCAACGTGCAAGAACAGATGGGTAATGCAAGCGGAGAGAGAGAAACTAAGAATCATAAGGCAGTGCCGTAAATCAAAAACACCATAACAGGAATGAAGAGTCCTTATGGTAGATTCATCAGTGGACTGGACATGGTTTAGGAAAGGATGAATCAGCTTGAATATAGGTCAATAAGAATGTCCCAAACTGAATATTGCAAAGAGGCTAAAGAAAGGAAAAAGACAAAAACGCAGAATAGTCAAGAATAGTGAGGCAATCACAAAAAGTGTAACATGTGCATAATATGAATAAAAGAGAAAGAACAGAATACATACTTGAAGTAATAATGGCTGAGAACAATGCAAAAGTAATCCCTAACTAATTACAGGTGCAAAAATACTGATCCCAGAAAATCAAAGAACACCAGAGAGTATAAGGACAAGAAAAAAAAATACATTATGGCATATCATATTCAAATGTTAGAGTAGGTACCTAGCCAGAAATGAGCAGAGCAGGAGAGGTCCCCCCCAGGTATGTCAGGTGACTGTCAGGTGATGTTCAGGCAATTGTTAAACTTTCTCTTTAAAATAATAATTGGTCACAGCCAGCACCATGGAAATGCAGTCTCCCAATAGACAGAAAACACTTGAAGCTTGTCATCGCTCACTTTCCTGATAAGATGTCAGGAGTTTGGCAAGGGCTCAAACATGTGAACTAAGAGGCAAAATGGCAGTTTACCTGGTATATAACCTTCTTTTAAGAACGTTCAACTGGTAAGAGAAAAACACCTCAAATGAACAAACACGAAACTTCAGTAAACATATTGTGCAGGTGGCCCTTTCTAAGTGCTGGCAGGCCACTGTGCATACGAACAGCCCATCCCAAGAGAAAATAAAGGGAAGAGAGACACAAACCCTAGAACCATTGCAATGTATAAAAACCGCCAAGTCAAAGGCTGAACAGCACACTTGGTTTTCTCAAGTTGCTCACTTGGCCCTCTTCCAAGTGCACTTTACTTCCTTTCGTTCCTGCTCTAAAATTTTTTAATAAACTCTCACTCCTGCTCAAAAACCTGTGTCTCTCACTCTGCCTTATGCTCCTAGGAATATTTTTTTCCTCTGAGGAGGCAAGAATTGTGTTGCTGCAGAACCCTACAAATTCGCTGCTGCTAACGCAAACTTCAAAAAGAAACTACAAAGACATAGAGAAAATCCAGAAATAAAATAGATTAAAAAGCTGCATATTTTCTATAGAGAAATAATATTATAGTGGACTCTCATCAGAAACCATGCCAGGAAAAAAAAAAAAATGAACTTAAGTATTTAAACTGTGGAAAGAAGAAAACCACAAAATTAGTCTTTACCCAGTAAATTAATCTTCAAACTTGAATGAAGAGCAATAAATTTTTAAGAAAAACATTAAAGTGAAGAAATTCATTGCTAAGAGACCTGCCCTAAATGTAAAGTAATATCCTGAACGAGATTCTAAAATAAAAAAAGGAGTGTAGATTTAAAAGAAAAATAAGGAAATCTAAATAAAATCTGCACATCAGATATAACAATAAATCTACACATTGCTCTAATAATTGTAGCAAATTTAACATGCTGATGTTAGATGTTAATAAATAGGGAAAATTTGGTGAGGGCATATGGTAGCTGTCTTGCTTTGGGCAGCTATAACAAAATACGTCGATGCTTTAAACAAGAAACGTTTATTTCTCACAGTTCTGGAGGCTAGAAAATTCAATATTAAGGTGCCTGCAGATTTGGTGTCTAGTGAAGGCCTGCTTCCTAGTTTAGGGAATAACTAGAACTAAAGATATTGTTTATACAGCCAGGCAATAAGAAAGATAAATCTGCTTGTTTTACCTGTAAAACATTACAGTATACATAGTGTCTATTATCACAACATCTAATCTAATAGGAAAGGAAAAAAAAGAAAGAGGGAAAGAAGAAGGAGAGAGAAAAAAGACAGGGGGAATAGAGAAAAAAGAGAGAGAGGGAGGAAAGGTGGGGAGAGAGAGACAGAATAAGAATGAAAATCAGAATTCTAAAGGCTGGTTTATGTCATTCTTTGAGCCAACTAAACATGAGTTCTTGGCAGACAATATACCTCCTGTGATAATTCAGTAAATAAATGCATAATTATTTCCCTAAAAAAATCTGATCATCTAATAACCATATGGCAAATTGCAAAAATTTTAAGTTTAGAAACTTTATACTTTGAGAAATTTAACTCTTGAAACTATCTCTATGATGCTTCCGTATTACAAATGTAAAATATATCCATGAAAAATATCCAAAATATTATAATAACAAAAAAATTCTCCAAAGTATAATTGTATTTAGCACTGTTTTGTGAATGAAGCCTGAAGGGTATTAGTAAGATCCACATTTATTATGTTTGTCTGCATCAAGCCAATGACTTCCTTCAGTGGAATCAAAAGTTTTGATAGACTAATCAGAGAGGGCCAGGAACAAAAGGAAAATATTTGTATGTATCTAAAGACATTTAAGTAATTTAAATTCAACTCTAAAGCTTCCCATGATAAAAGATAAATAATGGGACCTAAGAAATTGAAGCTTTTAAAGCAGTTATACACAAAACTTCAGAAGCATGTTATTGTCCCTTTTGTCTCTGCCATTGCATCCATAGACAAATTGGGTGCAGGTTTTATATCACATACACTCTGTATCCTAGCTACTTTAGAGAATGGTTTTTTTTTTCTTTTCTTTTCAATTGTTGCTGTTTAAATGAAGTCAGCACAAGACGTGATCTAAAACTGTACTACTTGGCATCTGAGCTAAAGATTAAAAAGACAAAAATAAAGATTTGTGTATTTTGTAGCAACACTCTAATTTAGAAATATGTTTTCTGTTACAATGTATACAGAGATGCACAAAGTTTGGCAGAAAAGGAAGAAAATTGCATTAAAAAGCTTTTTAAAAAATTAGCTTTAGCAGTAATTGGGTCTTCTCTATGTGCCAGGCAATTTTTAAAGTGATTCCCAAATATTTAGGGAGTTAATTCCTAAGACAACCTTATTAGACAGGTACCATTATTATCCCTAATTTATATATGAGGGCATTAAGGCACAAAGAAGACAGTGGAAATGATACATAGAGATAGTAGGTAACTTGTCCAGTGTCTCTCTGCTCATCATCTGTGAAGTCAAGAGGTAAACACAGCAGTCTGGTTTCAGTCTCTGTGTCCTTTACACTATGCTGCCTCTCAAGGGGAGCTTTATTAAAGCAAGAAAAATTCTTTTCAAACTGCAGATTTAAGAAATGATACATTTTGTTCCCATTACAGAAGGCTCTAGCAACCCTAGTATTACTGTGCTACGCCTCCTGAATGCATTAAGAAACACCAGAAATTATTACCAAGTTTCGATCTCTGGTATCTTTCTCTGTGGAAAGGTTCTAGGAGTCCTTGGAGACATAGTGATTTCATGCTTTAATATGAGGACTCAAGATGTGCCTGAGAACTTTTGCTTCAAGAAAGAAAAGAAAGTCCAAAGATGTCAGTTAGTGACAAAGGAGTCAGAATTGTCTCCCATTAACCACTTTTGACAATGTGAGATTCAAATAGAAAAAGAGTACAATTAATTGGAACCAATTTTCTTTAAAAGATTACAAGCTGTTAAATGCTTAAATGTTTTAAGGATACAAAGTTTGTTAAAGAAATGTCATATTAACCAATGTTAACCAGTAGTTTTGTGTCTGACTACAAAAGGAATTGCAGTGAATTGATACAATACCACGCATCAACAGTAAGGGAAACAAATATTTTTTAATCTTTGTTGTTGTTCCAATCTCATTACTTGAAACCATGCTGGTATTAACGGGGGTGATTGACCTTGGACACTAAAAAGCAGAAGGCAAAGCAATGCTCAGGAAGACTTGGGAATAGATTTTGCTTTTGCCCCCAAAAGACAGTATGAGTGCTGAGTTTGGCTTATAAATAGAAAAGCCCAGTGTTCTTTAAACACTTTCTTATAGAAGTGAATAAAGTGTTAATACAATATCTTTGAAACGGTAACTTAAACCTGAAAATGAGTAGATAACTTGCAAGAATTTGGTCTTTCTGTTATCTGACAGTATCCTGCATATGGAATGTTAAGAAGGACTAAACACATTGCTCCTTAGGAAACCAAGGAATAGAAGCAAAGCTGTTTTAAGATATCTTATATCAGCTTCTCCTCTGTGGAGCCAATTTTCATTATGTCCTGTAATTTTGGCTATATAAATGGACAATTTATAGCAGATATATGTGTTTAGTCACATCAAATTAATGTGACCTGTCTGCATTATTGAAAATCCCATACCTAATTTAATATACCAGGATAACTTGACTGATTACTTGCCTAAATATAAAAATTAAATTGAATGCTTATGTGGGGGAAGGGGAGCATAGGGTAACTCTCTGTTCTTTCTGCCCAATTTTGCTGTGATCTACAAGCGTGCTAATAAATAAAGTCTGTTTAAAAATTAAAGTGCATAAACCAAATGCTAGAAAACAAAACTTTAGGAAGAAACTCTTAAATCTTAGAGATGAAAACCCTAAATAAAATTAAAAAGCAAGAAGGCGCAAAAGAAAAGATAGAGAAAACTGGCTATGTAAAAATTAAATGGTAAATACTGATTTAGATAGTCTGAGGAAATTATTTTCAAAACGTATCACAGAAAAGGAGTAAAAACATTGGTAGAAACATAAAATAATAGAAAACCAGGGAACTATGCCACTAGGAAACTCAAAGAAGAATTGCAGATGGCCATTAAACATTTCATTCAAAATAATATTTTGTAACAATTAGCCAAATGTATTTTAATTTCCTCTTAAATTGAATTCCCAGCTGCAAAGCAGAAGAAGGATACTTTTTCTTACATGGGCAGAATAGGGATGGTATTTGACATTCTTAAGAAGGAAATAAAATTGGAGTGGAGGCTTAAGAATAGAGAAGATGTCTAAATCCCTCCTGCTTTTTAAAACCAAATTTGTTTGTTCAAATCTTAGAATTTATTCTCAGAGTATTAATATGTCTTCCATCTAGGTCAACCTAACTGGCAAGCCATGGCACTCTATGGTGGAGAAAGAATACGATGAGGGGAAAGAAAATTGAAGTTGTCTATTTGCATGAATTAATGTGGGAAGATTGAGGAGAGAGAGAGAGAGAAGAAAATGGTCATGTCTGTGTTTTGAATCTCTGGGCTTGGATTCCCAAAGAGCAGAAATGTTAGGTGAGAGAAATGAAAAGAGCATAAAAGAGTTTGTTCTACTCTCTGAGACCCTTAAGAAAGTTTGCTTTATAGCTTCCTACACATCTCACCTGAGAGACGTTCACAATGCATGCAAAAACAATATTGGAACAAGTGCTGTACCCTCCCCTACTTTTATTTTTTCTAAGAAGCACTTTATTTTTCCTTACACAGTGATGTGTTGCTGGGGCCTTGGAGTTTTCATAAAGAACTAAAAATACCATTTGACTCAGCAATCCTATTATGGAGTATATAGCCAAATGAAAATAAATTGTTCTACCAAAAGACACATACACTTGCATGTTCATTACAGCACTATTTGCAATAGTAAACACATGGAATCAGCCCAGGTGCCTATCAATGGTGGATTGGATTATGAAAATGGGGTACAGATACACAATGGAATACTATGCAGTCATGAAAAATAACGAAATCCTGTCCTCTGCAGCAAGATAGATGCAACTGGAGAACATTAATACCACATGTTCTCACAAGTGGGAGCTAAACAGTGAGTACATATGGACATAAAGATAGAAATAACAGACAATGAGGAATACAAGTTGGGCAAGGAAAAAGGGGATAAGAGCTGAAAAACTACCTATTGGGTACTATGATCACTATCTGGGTAATGGGTTCAGTTGTACACTAAACCTCAGCATCACACAATATACCTCTGTAACAAACCTGCACATGTACCCCCTGAATCTAAAATAAAAGTTGAAAAAACATTTCATCAGGAATGCAAAAAATATATAGGTTAAATAAAAATATCTAATAGAAAATTGAAGAAAAAAATGTGAAAAAAATCTTAACAACGAACAAAAGAGGTAAAAATGACTCACACATGGGAAGAAGTTTCATTTTATTCAAAAGAAGTGAATGTAAATTTTTTTCAAAACTGAGATTTTGTATTTACAGGTAAAATGATGTAACAGGGACCAATTTATACTCCAACTACAACAAGCAAAAAGTAAAGCCAAAAAATATGAAACAAAAATTTTCAAGACACTGGATTTTATGACATAAAAGATAATGATCTTTGAGTGATAGAAAACAAATAATGTCAGCCCTGGGATTTATTAGCTTAATGTATTGAGTAAATTTTGAAACAGTGGTGCAGAGAATGTAGGTAAAACCTGGGGTACTCTCTCTGTTGGGGGGATTGAGCTGAGGGTCTAGGAAGAACAAGGTGATTAGAATTTGTTGAATGGTGTACAAAATAGGTTTCTATGAAAGGTGGAAAAATATATACAATGTTAATACAGTTGAGAGGAAGTTAGGATAGCTATATTAATATCAAAGTAGATTTCAAGGCAAAAAAATATTACAAGGTATAAAGAAGCTTACATCATGAAGATAAAATGTAATTTTTTTTCACAGGATATAAAAAGCCTAAGCATTTATATGTATAGTCAGAAAGCTTCAAAATATATAGAACAAAAAGTGCTAGAAATTCGCAGAGAAATTAAAAGATCTAAAACTGTAGTCAGAGACATCAATAACCTCTCAAAAATTCACAAAACAAATAAAAAATCAGAAGCAAATAATAGAAATGAAAAATACTATTAATCAATTTGAACTAATTGATATTTATAAAACTCCATTCAACAACAGCAGAATACACATTTTCAAGTGCAACCGTTTAATCAGACAGATCATAGTCTGATCTTAGTCTGTCCCATAAAATAATTGAAAGCTTTTCTTCTAAGATCTGGACTCAAGCAAGAATACCTATTTTCACCATTTTCTTTCAACATTATACTGAATGTTCTAGCCAGATAGATTATGCAAGAAAGAAATAAAAACATCCAAGCTGAAAAGAAGAAAGCTAATTTATCTGATTGCAGATGACATGATCTTATAAATAGAAAACCCTAAAGACTTCATCAAAAAAAACCTGTTAGAACTAATAAGTGAATTCCATAAAGTTGCAGGATACAAAATCAACATACAAAACAACTAGTGTTTCTATATGCCATTACTGAACTATCTGAAAAATCAAGAAAATAATAACATTTACAACAACAAAAAGAAAGAAAGCTAGGAACAAATTTAACCAAGGAGGTAGAAGATCTCTATAGTAAAAACTATAAAACATTAATGAAAGAAATTGAAGAGGACACAATAAATAGGTATTCTCTGTTCAGGGATTGAAAGAATTAATATTGTTAAAATACCCATATTACTCAAAGTGATCTACAGGTTCAATATACTTTTGTCAAAACATCAATGATACTCTTCCCCAAAATAGAAAAAATCTCTGAAGTTTGTACAGAACTACAAAAGACCACAAATAGCTGCAAAAGTAATCTTGAGCAAAAAGATGAAAGCTTGAACTACCTGACTTCACAATATACCATAAAGCTACAGTAACCCAAACAGCATAGTATTGACATAGACACACAGAAAAATCTATGCACTTACAGCCAAATGATTCTTTACAAAGACCCCAAGAACGCAGATTAGGGAAAAGAATTTTTTTTTTCAATAAATGTTGCTGGGAAAACTGGATCCTCACATGCAGGGAGAATAAAACTAGATCTCTATTTCTCATAACTTACAAAAATTAATTCAAAACAAATTAAAGACTTAAATGTAAGACCCCAAACTAAAACTACTAGAAAAAAACATAGAAATATTTCATTAGATTGGTCTGGGAAAGCATTATTTTGAATAAAAACTGAAAAGCACGGAGGACATAAGCAAAAACAGACAAATAGGATCACATCAAACTGAAAAGCTTCTGCACAATAAAAGGGACAATCAACATATGAAGAGGCCACCTACAGAATGGGAGAAAGTTTTTACAAACTATACATCTGAGTAGCGGGAAACATTTGGAAAATGTAAAGAACTCAAACAACTCAATAGCAAGAAAATAAATAATCTGACTAAAAAGTGGGCAAAGCACTGTTGGATACAGTGAGTTCTTCTTCAAAGGTTCCACTTGTTCAACTCCCTCGTTCTTTGTCCTCTAATTTCAAAGCCAAACTTCCTTGCCTCCTTGCTCCTAGTTATGGTAAACAACCTTCCAGCCATTGCCAATCTGTAACCCACATCCATTTCCAATCTGTAACCCACATCCATTCCCAATCTGTAACAACCCACATCTTTTCCTTATTTGGTGCCCTTAGTTCCAAAACTGTCCTTTCTGCAGCTGTAGCCCCCACCAATGCTCTACTTGAAGTAGCCAATTGGGATCAGCTTAGATTGTGTGGTGCAACTCCAGCCAATGGGGACCAGACAGAGTAGCAGGGGCTGACTGCCTCAGGGATAAAAACCCCTTCCCTCCTTTGTTCAGTGTGCTCTCCCAGCAACCAGAAGAGCAAGCAGCACCCTTCTGCAGAAGTAAATTTGCCTTGCTGAGAAATCCTTTGAGTGCTCATTTTCTTTGCAACTCCAAACTCTTATTTCCAACAGCAGTTGAATAGGCATTCCTCAAAAAAAGATATACAAATGGCTAACAGGTACATGAATAAATGCTCAATATCACTAATCATCAAGGAAATGTAAATCAAAATCACAGTGAGATACCACATTGGAGTGAGATACTCCAATTACAATGACTATTATCAAAAAGACAATAAATACTAGCATGGATGTGGAGAAATGAAACATTTACACAATGTTTCTGGGAATGTAAATTAGCAGAGCTAGTATGAAAAACATTTTACAGATCCTAAAGGAATTAAAAAAAGAACTACCATATGATCCAACAATCTCACTACTGGGAATACATCCAAAGAAAATGAAATCAGTATGTTGAGAGATATCTGTACTCTCATGTTTATCACAACACTATTTGCAGTAGCTAATATATGCAATCAACTTAAATGTCCCTAAATAGATGAATGCATAAAGAATATGTGATATATACACATAATGGAATACTATTTAGCCAAGAAAAATAATAAAATCCTGTTATTTGTGATAACGTGGATGAACCTGAAGGACGTTATGTTAAGTGAAATAAGCCAGACACAGGAAGACAAATCCCACATGATCTTATTCATTTGTTGAATCTAAAAACCTTATCCCATAGAGGTACAGAGTAGAAATAGTGGTTATGAGTAGAGATTGATCAATGGGTATAATATTCCAGTTAGGAAGAATAGTTCTCTGTTCTACTGCACAGTGGCTATAGTAAGCAATATTGTATTGTATACTTCAAAATAAATAGAAGAGAGTATTTTGATGTTCTTACCACAAAAAAATAAATCTTTAAGGTGACAGATATGCTAATTGTCCTGATTTGATCATTGTACAATGTATACATGTATTGAAACAACACACTGTATTCCATAAATATATATATGTTTATTATGTGTTAATTAAAAGTGAAATAAAACTTTAAAAATACACCCACATATTTTTCCTCCTTATTTTCCAATATAATAAGAGTTTTTGGTTAAGTCAGCATTAATGTTTACATTATCATGATGGTGTATATCGGTCAGGGTACTAGCAAATGCTGATGGCACTTGAACTGGATAATATGAGAGGAGTTTAATAAGAGACTATGTATAAGAGTGTAGGCATGGTATAGGGAAACCAGTAGGGATACAGCTGGTAAACAGTTGGGATGCCTTTGCTATTCATAGGCCTCAAAGAACCTGCAGACAAACTGCTGTATATAGAGAGCTGTAACTATATGCAGTCAGCCTGGCATAACTACACTAGAGGCAGAGCCTGGAAACTTCTTATTCTCAACTCACCTCTTCCCTTCTTCCCTTTGATCTGCTGGGGCTCAAAATAACTTTTTTTTTTCTCACTCTGTCATCCAGGCTGGAGTGTAATGACGCAATCTCGGCTCACTGCCACCTCTGCCTCATAGATTCCAGCTATTCTCCTGCCTCAGGCTCCCGAGTAACTGGGATTACAGGCACAGGCCACCATGCCTGGCTAATTTTCTGTATTTTTAGAAGAGACAGGGTTTCACCATGTTGGCCAGGCTGGTCTCAAACTCCTGACCTCAGGTGATCTACCTGTCTTGCCCTCCCAAAGTGCTGAAATTACCGGTGTGAGCCACCGCATTTCACCTTCACAAAATTTAAAAATTATGAAGTTATGCAAAGTGTAATCTGTGATCACAATAAAATTTAACTTAAATAGTTAATAGCAGAAAGATAGCTGAAAAAAATCCCCAAATAGATGGAAACAAAATTGTCTATTTCTGAATAAGCCATGGTTCAAAGAAGAAATCAAAAAGAAATTATCAAATATTTCAAACTGAGTGAAAAGAAATGTACAAAATATCAAAATTTGTGGGATGCTACCAATAGAAGACTTAGGAGAAAATTATAGCCCTAAAAACTGCCAATATTAGAACATTTTTAAAAGTCACAAATCAGTGACCTCACTTTACACCCAAGAAATACTAGAAAAAGCAAGTAAGCAACATACTATAACTAATAATATTCAAAGCAGAAATCAGTATGGTACAAAACAAAAAAAGTTAAAAAGATATCAAAAGTTGTTTATTTGATGAGAAGCTTTATTAGTAAAAATGCTAAAACAGATGTTCAGATAAAAAGAGGCACAAGTTACAAATATCAGGAATAAGAGAGGTGCCTCATTGAATATTCTACAGTTTTACTAAAAGAGTAATAGGAAATATTAGGAAGAAATTTGAGAATATATTCAGAATTATATGAAATGGAAAAAAAATTCAATAGAAACAATACTGACTGTTCCTCAAAATGAACTAGATAATTGGAATAGCTCTACATTTGACATCTATGTTTTCATTTATGTATAAAAACCATAATAGTTTCTATAAAATAGAACTAATAAGTATGATTAACAAGATTTCATAATAAAATATTAATATACACATTAGTTGAATTGCATTTTTAAATAAATGAAGAAATCACATCTGTAAAATGGCTTTATTGATAAATGCTACCACACAGTAAAGAAAGAAATAATACATTTTCCAGAAAATTGAAGAGGAAGAAATATATCCTTACTCATTCTATGAAGGCCAGAATTGCCCTGATATCAATACTAGAAAAAGACATTTCAAAAAAAGAAAACTGCAGATGAACATTCCTCATGTTATAAATGCAAGTGTTCTAAACACAAGACTGGCAAATCCAATCCAACTTCATAAAATAAGCTAATTCATAATGATCAAATGGTGTTAACCTTAGGAAAGTTGGGCTTTCATATTTGGAAGCATCATTATAATCCATTATATTGATAAACTAAAAAAAAAGAAAAGCCATATAATTATCTCTGTAAATACAGAAAAAGCATTTGGCAAAACTCAACACCGATTTCTGACCAAAACTCTTAGCAAATTAAGAATAGAACTTCCTTTACTACATCAGGGACATCAACAATAACAACAAAAACTTTAGCTGATATTTGATGATGAAAGAATGAATGCTCTTCTCTGAAATCTGTAGCCAAACATTGAAGCAAAATAACAAACAAATAAAAAATAACAAAAAGAAAATAATCCAAATTGAAAGAAGAAATTAAAAATGTATTTTTAATGTAAAACATAGTCATCTGTGTAGAAAACATAATAGATTATATTAAAAATAGAATTAATAAGTATGATTAACAAGAGTGAATAAAAATATTAATATGCAAATCAATTGTAATTCTGCATACTATAAACTTCAAAAATTGAAATTCAAAGAGAAATTCTGATCACAACTGTATGAAAATATGAAGTACTTAGAAATAAATCTGACCGAAGATTTACATGCACACCAAAACAAAAATCTGAGATAAATTTTTGGAAAATCTAAAAAAAAGATGACCTACAACTTGTTCCTGGACCAGAAAACACAATATTGTTAAGTCGTTAATTCTTGTCATGTTGGCATATGAATTCAAAGCAATCCTGATCAAAACCTTATCTAGCATTTTGGTAAAATTGACAAGTTGATTTTATAATTTATATTGGAATGCATAAAAAACCTAGAAGAGCAAAAACAACTTCAACAATAAAGGCAAAGTTGAAAAGTTAATACTACGTGATTTCAAGTTTATTAGGAATCTACAGCATTCAGAAAAGTGTGGCACTGGCACAAAAGCAGAAAGATAAAACAATGAAGCAGAATTGCGATACTAGAAATAGGCCAACACATAAACTTATAATTGATTTTTTACAAAACCGAGAAGGCAATTAGTGGATAAAGTACAGTTCTTACACAAATGTTGCGGCAATAATTAGCTATAAGTGAGGAAAATTGAAGTTTCCTACAGAACTCACATCACTTATAGTAATTAACTAAAAATTAATCATAGACGTAAACATAACATCTAAAGTGATCAACTAGAAAAAAGCAAATGATAAGATGTTGTGTACTTGGGATAGAAAAGATTTCTCAGCTGTAACATCAAAAGCATGATTCATAAAATAATAATTTGATAATCTCTGCTTTTCAAAGACAATGTTAAGAGAAGCCACACACTGAAGGAAAATATTTGCTAAGCATTGACAAAGGAAGTATATCTCAAGATTCAAATAGAAAATAAATGCCCCAATTAAATAATGGCCAAAACATTTGAATAGATGTTTTAACAAATAAGTTTTATAGATTTCAAGCAAGCATATGAAGAGATGCTCAATATTTTTAGGAATTAGGAAATCTTAAATTAAAGCAACAATTGAAATATCATGATACATCTGTTACATTGGTAAAAATTTAAAAGACTCATAATACCAAATATTTGTGATGTGCCTCAAATCTAGTTATTAAACACTGTGGGGGGAATACAAATTGGTACTGGTTAGTAATTCCTTAAAGAGTTAAATATGTATCCATTAATCTCTGCCATTTAATATACCTATACAAAGACTTGTGCATGAGTGTTCACAGAAGCTTTATTTGTAACAGCCACCCTCGGTAACAGTGTAAATATCCATTGACAGTTGAAAAAAATAAATTATGGCATAGCTATATAATGAATTACTTGGCAACAAGATAATATACTATTAAACCATACACATAACAATGGGGATGAATCTCAAAATGATTTTTGCTGAGTGAAAGAAGCTAGTTACAGAAGGCTAAATATCATATGACACCATTTATTATATAACCCTTTAGAAAAGTAAGCCTATGTGATTGCATAAGCATGTGGACATGTGCTCAGCACCATTGGCATTAGGGAAATACATGTTTCATGTAACCTATAATGTAAAAAATCAGATGAGTGATTGCCAGCAGGTTAAGGGATAGTAGGGAAGGCTTATAAAGGTGCATAAAGAACCTTTTGGGGCTGCACACAGTGGATCACACATATAATCTCAGCACTGTGGGAGGCAGAGGTGGGGGGATCACTTCAAGTCAGGAGTTTGAGACAAGCCTGGGGAACATAGCGAGACTTCATTTCTAAAGAACTAAAAAAATAAAAATCAAATACAAAGAGACTTTTGGGGTAATGCACATGTTTGCTTTTTTAAAAATTTGTTTTCATTTTCTTAATAAGTATAGGACTATTGAGATGATCTATTCCCCTTGTATGAGATTAGATACATTTTGCTTTTCAGGGAACTCCTTCATTTCATCTAAGCTATCACATTTGTGTGCATAAATGTTTTTTATTGTATTTTCATTGTTCATGGGATCTGTAAGGATGGCCTCTCAGTTCGTATATTAGTAATTTGTGTCTTCTCCCTTTTTTTTTCTTGATTAGCCTGGGTAGGAGTTTATTGATCATTTCAAAGAAGCAGCTTTAGGTTTTGTTGATTTTCTCTATTGGTTTCCTGTTTTCACTTTCATTGATTTCTGCTTTAAATTTTAGTATTTATTTTCTTCTGCTTACTTTGGACTTTAATTTTTAATTTTTGTGGGTATGTAGTAGGTATAAATATTTATGGGGTACATAAGACATTTTGATACAACCATACAATTCATAATAATTACATCAGAGTAAATGAGATATCCATCACTTAAAACATGTATCTTTTCTTTATATTACCAACAATCCAATTATACTCTTTTACTTATTTAAACATGTATCATAAATTATTTTTGACTGTAGTCACCCTGTTATGTGTTCAAGTACTAGATCTTATTCATTCTATCTAACTATATTTTTCTACCCATTAGCCATCCTTACTACCCTCACCTCCCTCTACCCTTCCCAGCCACTAGTAACCATCATTCCACTCGTTATTTCCATGAGTTCAATTGTTCTAATTTTTAGCTTCCACAAATAAGTGATGACATATGGAGTTTGTCTTTCTGTGCCTGGCTTATTTCACTTAACATAATGGCCTCCAGTTCCATCCATATTGTTGCAAATGACAAGATCTCATTCTTTTTTATGGCTGAATATTACTCCATCACGTGCATGCACAATATTTTCTTTATCTATTCTTACACTGATGGACACTTAAGTTGCTTGCAAGTCAGTTATTGTGAATAATGCTGCAATAAATATGGGAGTGCCGAGACCTCTTTAATATATTGATTTCCTTTCTTCGGGGCATATAGTTAGCAGTGGAATTGAAGTATCATATGGTAGTTCCATTTTTAGTGTTTTGGAGGAACCTCCAATCTGTTCTCCATAGCAGTTGTAATAATTTATATTCCCAACAGCATATGAGGGTTCCCTTTTCTTCACACCTTCGTCAACATTTGTTATTGTCCCTTTTGAAAAAAAAATACATTTTAACTAGGGTGAGACAATATCTCACTGTAGGTTTGACTTGCATTTATCTGATGATCAAAAATGTTGAGCACTTTTACGTATATATGCGATATTTGCATGTCTTCTTTTGAGAAATGTTTGTTTTGATCTTCTGTCCATTTTGATGGAATTATTAGATTTTTTCCTATAGAATTGTTTGAATTCATTATGTATTCTGATTATTAATACCTTGTCAGATAGTTTGCAAATACGTTTTTCCCATTCTGATGTTGTCTCTTCACTTTGTTGATTATTTCCTTTTCTGTGCAGAAGCTTTTTCACTTGATATAATCCCAATTGTCCATGTTTGCATTGTTTGTCTGTGCTTGTGGGATATTACCCAAGGAATCTTTGCCCAGATCAATGCCCTGGAGTGATTTCCCAATGTTTTCTTGTAGTAGTTTCATAGCTTGTGGTCTTAGATTGAAATATTTGATTCATTTTTGATTTGACTTTTGTATATGGTGAGACAAGCTGTCTAGTTTCATTCTTCTGTATAGTGATATCCAGTTTTGCCAATTTATTGAAGAGACTGTCTTTTCCACAGTGTAAGTTTTCGGCAACTTTGTCAAAAACGAGTTCAGTGTAGGTGTGTGGATTTGTTTATGGGCTCTCTAATGTGCGTCATTGGTCTATGTGTTTTTATGCCAATACTAAGCTGATTTGGTGAATATATTCTGTAGTAAAATATAGACAGGTAATGTGATTTTTCCAGTTTTACTCTTTTTGCTCAGGATAGTTTTGGCTATCCTGGGTCATTTGTGTTTCCATGTATATTTCTGGATTATCTTATCTATTTCTATGAAGAGTATCATTGGTGTTTTGACAAGGATTTCATTGAATCTGTAGGTTGCTTTGGGTAGTATAGGCATTATAACAATATTAATTATTTCAATCCATGAACATGGAATATTTTTCCTTTTTTGGTTTTCTCTTCAATTTATTTTATCAGTGTTTTATTTTTTCATTATAGAGATCTTTCACTTCTTTGGTTAAGTTAATTTCTAGGTATGTTATTTTATTTTTAGGTATTAAAATGGCATTTTTTGATATCTTTTTTAGGTAGTTAACTGTTGAAAAATGGAAATGTGAAGTGTCTGTTCATGTGGCCAACAAATATATGTAAAAAAGCTCATTGTCACTGGTCATTAGAGAAATGCAAATGAAAATCACAATGAGATACCATCTCATGCCAGTTAGAATGGTGATCATTAAAAAGTCAGGAAACAACAGATGCTGGAAAGGATGTGGAGAAATAGGAATGCTTTTACACTGTTGGTGGGAGCATAAATTAGTTTAACCATTGTGGAACAGAGTGTGATGATTCCTCAAGGATCTAGAAGCAGAAATACCATTTGACATAGCAACCCCATTACTGAGTATATACCCAAAGGATGATAAATCATTCTACTATAAAGACACATGCACACATATGTTTATTGCAGCACTATTCACAATAGCAAAGACTGGGGACCAACACAAATGCCCATAAATGATAGACTGGATAAAGAAAATGTGGCACATATACACCACGGAATACTATGCAGCCATAAAAAAGGATGAGTTCATGTCACTTGCAGGGACGTGGATGAAGCTGGAAACCATCATTCTCAGCAAACTAACACAGGAACAGAAAACCAAACGCCACATGTTCTCACTCATAAGTCGGTTTTGAAAAATGAGAACACATGGACACAGCAAGGGAAACATCACACACCAGGGCCTGTCAGGGGGTGGTGGGCTAGGGGAGCAATAGCAGTAGGAGAAATACCTAATGTAGATCACGGGTTGATGGGTGCAGCAAACCACCATGGCATGTGTATACCTATGTAACAAACCTGCACGTTCTGCACATGTATCTCAGAATTTAAAGTATAATAATAAAAGAAGATGAATGGAAATGTGAAAATGCTACCATTTGTATGTTGATTTTGTATCTTGCAACTTTGGTGAATTTATGAGTCCTAATAGACTTTTTTGGTGGTGTCTTTATGTTTTTCCAAATATAAGATTATATCATCTGCACACAAGGCTACTTTTATTTCTTTCTTACGAATTCGATGCCCTTTAGTTCTTTCTCTTATCTGATTATTATAGCTGTGACTTTCATTATTATGTTGAATAACAGTGGTGAAAGCAGGCATCCTTATCACTTTCCAGATCTTAAGGAAGGGCTTTTAGTTTTTCACCATTCAGTATGATACTAGCTGTGGGTCTTTCATATATGTTTTGCTTTGTTGAGGTATACCCAATGTTTTGAGAGTTTTTAATTATAAAGGGATGTTGAATTTTGTCAAATGTTATTTCAGCACCAACAAGAATGATCATATGTTTTTGTCCTTCATTCTGTTGATATGATGTATTACGTTGACTGATATGTATGTGTAGAAACCATCCTTGCATCTCTGGGATAAATTTCACTTGGTCAAGAAGAATGATCTTTCTTAATGTTTTGTTGAATTTGGTTTGCTACTATTTTTGCTAGGATTTTTGTGTTAATGTTTATCAGTGATATTTGGTTGTGTTTTTCTTTTTATGATGTGTCTTTGCCTGGTTTTGGTATTAGAGTAATACTGGCCTCATTGAGAGAATTTGGAAGCGTCTGCTTTTCTATATTTTGGCATAGTTTGAGTAGGTTTGATTTGAGTTCTTTATATTTTTGGTAAAATTCAATGGTAGAGCCATTGGGTGTTGGGCTTTTCTTTGCTCAGAAACATTTTATTATGGCTCCAAGCTCTTTACTTGTTATTGGTCTCTTCATGTTATGGATTTCTTTGTAGCTCAATCTTGGTCGGCTGTACGTTTGTTATAATTTATCCATTTCTTCTAGGTTTTCAAATTTATGGGCATATTGTTTCTCATAATTACCTCTAATGATCCTTTCAATTTCTGCTGTATCTGCTGTAATGTCCCCATTTTTATCTGATTTTATTTATATGGATCTTGCCTTTTTTTTCTTAGTTTTGTTAAAGGCTTGTTGATTTTATTTATCTTTTCAAAAAGCCAACTTTTCATTTTGTTGCTTTTTTGTACATATCCTTCTTTTCAATTTCATTTATTTCTGCTCTAATCAGTATTATTACTTTTCTTCTACTAATTTTGTGTTTCACATGCTTTTGCTTTTCTAGTTCCTTTAAATGAATCACTAGGGTGTTTATTTAAATATTTTATATATTTTTGATATAGGTACTTCTTGATATAAACTTTTCTCTTGGTAATGCATTTGGTGTATCACATAGGTTTTCATATTTTGTACTTCCATTTTCACTTGTTTCAAAAAAAATTTTTAATTTCCTTTTAAATGTCTTCATTGACCACTGGTGATTCAGGAAGATATTGTTTAATTTCCATGTATTTCTGTAGTTTCAAAAATTCCTCTTGTTATTAATTTCTAGATTTATTCCATGGTGTCAGAAAAGCCACAACATAATTCATTTTTTTTGAAATTTTTAAGACTTCTTTTGAGTCCTAATATATTATCTACCCTTAAGAATGATCTGTGTGCTAAGGAAAAGAATGTGTATTCTCTGTATGTTGGGTAGAATGATTTACAAATATCTCAGGTCCATTTGATCTTCAGTGCAGATTAAGTCCAATATTTCTTCATTGATTTTCTGTCTGGATGGAGTTCCTAATGCTGAAAGTTGGGTGTTGAAGTCTCTAGGTGTTATTTTATTTTATTTTATTGAACTCCATCTCTTTAACACTGGTAATATTTGCTTAATATGTCTGGATGCTCCATTGTTGAGTATATATATTTTATATATGTACACACACACACATATATATAATGTGTATATATACACACATAAATAATATGTGTATATATACACACATAAATAATATGTGTATATATACACACATAAATAATATGTGTATATATACACACATAAATAATATGTGTATATAATAAAAATATATACACACATAAATAATATGTGTATATAATAAAAATATATACACACATATAATGTGTATACATATATCAAATAGCTCTTTAGCACTAGTAATATTTGCTTAATATATCTGGATGCTCCATTGTTGAGTGTATATATATATATTTATAAATATAGATATTTATAAATTAATAAATATACATATTTATTAATTTACAAATATAGATATTTATAAATTTATAAATATCTATATTTATAAATATAGATATTTATCTATCTATATTTATAAATATAGATATTTATATATTTATAAATATAGATATTTATATATGTATATTTATAAATAGATATTTCTATATTTATATTTATAAATAGATATTTCTATATTTATATTTATAAATAGATATTTATATATTTATATTTATAAATAGATATTTATATATTTATATTTATAAATAGATATTTATATATTTATATTTATAAATAGATATTTATATATTTATATTTATAAATAGATATTTATATATTTATATTTATAAATAGATATTTATATATTTATATTTATAAATAGATATTTATATATTTATATTTATAAATAGATATTTATATATTTATATTTATAAATAGATATTTATTTATATTTATAAATATATTTATTTATAATATTTATATTTATGTATATATTTATATTTATGTATAAATATATATATTTATATTTATGTATAAATATATATATTTATATTTATGTATAAATATATATATTTATATTTATGTATAAATATATATATTTATATTTATGTATAAATATATATATTTATATTTATGTATAAATATATATATTTATATTTATGTATAAATATATATATTTATATTTATGTATAAATATATATATTTATGTATAAATATATATTTATATTTATGTATAAATATATATATTTATACATAAATATATATATTTATATTTATATTTATGTATATATATATTTATATTTATGTATATATATATTTATATTTATGTATATATATTTATATTTATGTATATATATTTATATGTATAAATATAAATATTTATACATAAATATATATATTTATATGTATAAATATAAATATTTATACATAAATATATATATTTATATTTATTTATAAATATATATATTTATATTTATATTTATTTATAAATATAGATTTATATATATAAATATATATATTTATTTATAAATATATATTTATATATAAATATATATTTATTTATAAATATATATATTTATAAATAAATATATATTTATATTTATTTATAAATATATATTTATATTTATATATAAATATATATTTATTTATAAATATATATTTATATTTATTTATAAATATATATTTATATTTATTTATAAATATATAGTTATATTTATTTATATATATAGTTATATTTATAAATATATAGTTATATTTATTTATATATATAGTTATATTTATAAATATATAGTTATATTTATTTATAAATATATATATTTATACATATATTTATTTATATATATTTATACATATATTTATTTATATATATTTATACATATATATTTATTTATACATATATTTATTTATAAATATATATTTATAAATATATATTTAATATATTTATATTTATTTCTAAATATATATTTATATATTTATATTTATTTCTAAATATATATTTATATATATTTATATTGATTTATAAATATATATTTATATATTGATTTATAAATATATATTCATTTATATATTTATATTTATTTATAATATATATTTATTTCATTTATATATTTATTTTATATATTTATTTATATATATTATTTATTTAATATATATTTATATATAGTAAATATATATATTTATATATTTATATTTATTTATATGTTTATGTTTATTTATTTATAAATAGATATATAACAAATATGTATATATTTGCTGAATTCACCCCTTTATCATTATGTATTAAGTTTCTTTGTCTCTTCTTATAGTTTTTGTCTTGAAATCTATACTTTGTTTTGATATAAATATAGCTTATCATGATCCTTTTTTTCTGATTTTGATTGGCATAAAATATCTTTTTCCATTCCTTGATTTTCAGTCTATGTGTGTCTTTATAGTTGAGATGTGTTTCTCGTAGGCAGCAGATCAAAGGTTCTTGTTTTTTTATCCATTTGGCCCCTCTATGTCTTTTGATTGGACAGACTAGTCCATTTACATTCAATATTATTACTAACAAGTAAGGACATACTCATTTTATTTGTTTTCTTGTTGTTTTGTGTTTTTCTCTTCCCTCTTTCCATCCTTCCTATCTTCCTGTTAGTGAAGGTTATTTTCTCTGGTGGTACGTTTTAATTTCTTTTTATTTTTTTGTATCAATTGTATGCTTTTGATTTGAGGTTACGATGAGACTTGCAAATAATATCTTATAACCCATTATTTTAAATTTATGACAAATTAACATCAATTGCATAAACTAACAAATGAACTAGTAAAAATATCAAAGAGAAAGCTAATAAATCTCTACACTAACTTCCCCCCCTCCATTTTTCCCTGTTTGTTATTTCTATTTATATTTTATTGTACTGATATATTGAAAAGTTGTTGTGGTTATTATTTTTTATCAGTTCATTGTTTTGTCTTTTTATGTAAGATATGAACAGTTTGTACAACACAATTACAGTGTTATAATATTATTTGTTTTTCTGTGTATTTACTATTACCAGTGAGTTTTCTACCTTCAGATGATTTCTTAATGCTCATTAACATCCTTTTCTTTCATATGGAAGAACTTCTTTTGACATTTCTTGTAGGACAGGTGTGGTGTTGATGAAATCCCTCAGCATTCATTCATCTGAGAAGGTCTCTATTTCTCCTTCATGTTTTAAAGATATTTTTGCTGGATATACTATTCTAAGGTAGAATTTTTTTTTTCTTTCAGCTTTAAATATATCATGCCACTATCTCTTGGCCTATAACATTTCCACTGAAAAGTCTGCTACCATACTGAGCTCCATTGTATGTTATTTGTTTCTTTTCTATTGCTGCTTTTAAGATCCTTTCTTTCACCTTGATCTTTAGAAGTTTGATTATTAAATGTCTGGAGGTAGTTTATTTGGGTTAAATTTTCTTGGAGTTCATAACCTTCTTGTACTTGAATACTGATATCTTTCTCTAGGTTTGGGATGTTCTGTAATTAACCCTTTGAGTAAACTTTTTACATCTATATCTTTTTCTTTCCCCCCTCTTTAAGGTCAATAACTTTTAGATTTGCCCTAGATATTGTAGGTGCACTTCATTCTTTTTTATTCCTTTTATTTGTCTCCTGTGACTGTGTATTTTCAAATATCCTGTCTTTAATCTCACTATTTTTTTTTTTTTTTTTTTTTGAGACGGAGTCTTGCTCTGTCCCCAGGCTGGAGTGCAGTGGTGCAATCGCAGCTCACTGCAAGCTCCACCTCCCAAGTTCACACCATTCTCCTGCCTCAGCCTCCTGAGTAGTTGGGACTACAGGCACCTGCCACCATGCCTGGCTAATTTTTTTGTAATTTTAGTAGAGACAGGGTTTCACTCTGTTAGCCAGGATGGTCTTGATCTCCTGACCTTGTGATCCGCCTGCCTCGGCCTCCCAAAAGCTCACTAATTTTTTTGTTCTGCTGATCAGTTCTGCTGTTAAGAGACTCTAATGCATTTTTTGGTATGTCAATAACATTTTTTAAAGTGCAGAATTTCTGTTTGATTCTTTTTAATTTCAAGCTCTTTGTTAAATGTATCTTACAGGATTCTGTATACCTTCTCTGTGTTATCTTAAATTTCACTGAGCTCTCTCGAAACAGCTAACTTGAATTCTCTGTCTAAAAGGTCACACTTCACTGTCTCTCCAGAATTGGTGCTGGTGCCCTTTTTAGATCCTTTGGTGAAGTCATGTTTTCCTGGATGGTTTTGATGCTTGTGAATGTACACTGGTGTCCAAGCATTGAAGTGTTAGGTACTTATTGTAGCCCTTGTAGTCTTTGCTTGTTTATACCCATCATTCATGGGAATGCTTTCCAGGTATTTGAAGTGACTTGGGTGTTATGATCCATGTTTTGGTCCCTGCAGCCATATTTGCATCAGTGGGCACCCCAAACACAGTAACACTATAGATCTTCCAGACTCTTAGAGGTATTGACTTGGTGATCTTGAATAAGATCTAGAAGATTTCTCTGAATTACCAAGCAGAGACACTTGTTTTCTTTCTTTACTTTCTCCCAGAGTCTCTCTCTCTCTCTCTCTCTCCTGAGTTCCCTGGAGCTGGGAGAGGGGTAAAACAAACATCCCTGTGGCTACCACCACTGGGACTGCCATGGGTTAGACCTGAAGCCAGTACTGTATTGAAACATGTCCAAGGCCTACAGTAACTACTGCCTGGCTACTACCTATGTTTACTCAAGACTCTATGGCTCTACCATCAGCAGGTAGCAAAGGAAGCCAGGCTTGTATCTTTCCCTTAAGGGCAATGAGTTCTCCCCAGTACTAGTCAGGCCCAGAGATGCTGTCTGGGAGCCAGGGTCTGGAGTCTGAAACCTTAGGAATCCACCTGGTGCTCTGTTCTACTGTGGCTGTCCTGGCACTCAAGCCACAAGACAAAGTTTTTCCCAGTTTTTCTTACCCTTTCCAAAAGCAGTTGAATCTCTTGCCATGGCCACCACTGCTCAGGCCTGTAACAAATACTGTCTGGCTATGATCAATGTTCACTCAAGGCCCAAGGGCTCTTCAGTCAGCTGGTGGTGAATGCTGCTAGTCCTGAGTCTCTTCCTTCAGGAAGTGGGCTCCTCTTTGGCCCAGAATAAGTCAAGAAATGCCATCCACAACCAAGGTGTGGAATTGGGGACTCCAAGAGCCTGCTTGCTCCTTTATCCCACTGTTGCCAACCTGGTACATAAGCTCCAAAACAAAGTCCCTGGTACACATTCCTCCCCTTTTCTCAAGCCATAAGAGTCTCTCCCCATGAACACTAGTAGGAATGTGCTTGCTCATACTTGAAGCCAGCACAGCTCTGAGGCTCATCCAAGGCCTGCAGTGAATAGTGCTTGGCCACTGCTGCTGATTATGTATGGCCCAAGGACTCCTTAGTCAGTGGGTGCTGAATTCTATCAAGACTGAGGCCTTCCTTCAGGGAAGTTTGTTCCCTTTTGGTCCAAGGTGTGTCTGAAATCTGGGGTCTGGAATGGGGGCCTCAGGGCTCTGCTTGGTGCCCTATTCTACTGCGGCTGTGCTGGTATCAAAGTTGTAAGAAAAGGTCCCCTTTACTCTCCCTTCTCTTCTCCTCAAGTGGAAGGAAGGAGTCTCTCCTGGAGCTGCATGCTATGCTGCCTGGGATGGGGAAGGGAGTGACACAAGCAGTCCCGTTGTTACCCTGGCTGCTACCTCCTTAGGTCACATGCATTCCAAGTGCACTGGCCCTGAGCCTAGTACAGCATCAGGACTTGTCCAGGAATTGCAGTTCTTGCTATCTAGACTGCCTTTCAAGTGTATTTAGGGCCCCAGAACAATTCAGCTTGTGGTTACGGGCCTTGCTGGAACTCAAGCTCCTAGTGTTGCGATGGATGATTCCCCTCTGGCTAGGGCTGGTCTAAATTATCCCTCCGTGGGTGCCATCTGGGTTCTGCCTGGTGTATCTTTCTGCTGTGGCAGGGCAGCACAGAATTCCAACGCAAAATCCCACAACCACTCCAATTTCCCTCCTCAAAGTGCACAGATTTTCTCTCTGTGTATGTGGCCATTGCCAGGGGAAGGGGGAAAGGCAGTGTCAGTAATAAAAGAGAGGCTTTTTTTTTTTTTCTTTTTCAAGATAGAGTGTCGCTTAGTCAATGAGGCTGGAGTGCAGTGGTGCCATCTAGGCTCACTGCAACCTCCGCGTCCTGAGTTCAAGCCATTCTCCTGCCTCAGCCTCCTGGGTAGCAGAGACTATAGGCACATGCCACCGTGCCTGGCTAAATTTTGTACTTTTAGTGGAGGCAGGGTTTTTCTACCCTCTGCAGTGTCTCTTTCAGTGATATGAAATTAAAACCAGGTACTGTGATTGCTAACCTAATTTTTAGTCCTTATGAATGTGTTTTTTCTGTGGATAGCTGTTCAGTTTGCTGTTCTTGCAAGGAAGATGATTGGTGGAGCCTTTTATTTGGCCATCTTGCTCTGCATTCAATCCTGTTCATTATCTTGATTGTCATGGTGGTTTCATGTATATATATATATGTCAAAACTTATGAAACTGTCCACTTTAAATATGTGCAATGTATTGTATGTCAATTAAACCTCAATAAGATAGTAAAAAAAAACCCTAAAATACCACAAATATGTTATGTCTCACCTAGTAAATGGACAAAATTCTGAAATATGACAGCATGTACTTTTGACACTGGGGAAACAGGCACTCTTTTCATTGCTCATGAGAATGTAATATGACACAATCTTTCTGGAGGGGAATTCGACAATATCTAACCAGTCTATAAATACACTTAACTTTTGCCCTAACAATATGAAAACACATATGTACCATGTCATGCTTTTGATAGTGGCTAATGCTACTCCCTCTGCCTGGAGTGTTCATCTGTCTTAGTTAATTTTGATTACTATAACAAAGCACTTCAAACTGGAGTCTATAAACAACAAAAACATATTTCTCACAGTTTTGGAAGCTGGGAAGTCCAAGACGTAAGTGACAGAAGTTTCAGTGTCTGGTGAGGATTCTCTGATTCACAGGTGATACTTTAAAAGAAAATTTTTTTCTTTTTTAATTTATTTTATTTTTACTTTTTATTTCCATAGGTTTTTGGTGGAACAGGTGGTGTTTGGTTACATGAATAAATTCTTTAGTGGTGATTTCTGAGATTTTGGTGCACCCATCACCCAAGCAGTATACACTGTACCCAATCTGTAGTCTTTTATCCCTCACCCCTCTCCCACCCTTTCCCTGGAGTCCCCAAAGCCCATTGTATCTTTCTTATGTATTTGCATTCCCATAACTTAGCCCCCACTTATGAATGAGAACATGCAATGTTTGGTTTTCCATTCCTGAGTTACTTCACTTAGAATAATGGTCTCCAGTTCCAGTCAGGTCACTATGAATGCTATTATTTTTAGAACAGACATTTATTTCTCACAGTTCTGGAGGCTAGACTTGCAAAATCAAGGTGTTAGCACTGTCGGGTCCTGGCAAGGGCCCTTTTCCCAAGTTGTGGACTTCTCACATTGTGGAAAGAGAAGATGAGAGAGATCTCTGGGGTCCCTTTTATAAGGACACTAATCCCATTCACGAAGCCTCCACTCCCATGATGTAATCACTTCCCAAAGGTCCCACCTCCAAATGCCATCACATTTGTGGTTAGGATTTCAAAATAGGAACTTGGGGGGAACAAACATTCAGCCCCTAACAAGGAAGAGAGAGAAAATGGAAGATTGTGTGGGACAATTTCTGGCCAGACCTAGAAGTGCATTCAACGTTTTTGCCTACATTTCTTTGACCAGAACTCTGCCCCATTGTTCCACCCTAGTGGTGTGAACAACTGGGAAATGTGTTCCCAGCAGGAGAATGCATTGGCAAACCACAGCATTATCTCTACCATGTGGACTTTTTCTGGATCCTGATAATGTTTTAAGCAGTAAGAGTAGAATATGACTATTATTTTAGGTCTCTAGTCTATTTTGTTACCTTTTACCATATAAAGTGACAACCTCAATACCTAAATTTAGTATTTGCTTTGTATTGTTATGTAACAAATTATCACAGATGTACACCACCACCCAATTATTATCTCATAGTTCTGTAAGTGAGAAGACTGGCATGGCATGGCTCTATTCCCTGCTCAGAGTCTAATAAGCCAAAATCAAGGTATTGGAAGATATGCATGCTTTTTCTGGAGGATCTGGGGAGGAATTCATATCCAAGCTCATTCAGCTTATTGTAGGATTCTGTTCCTTGCCGCTGAACTGGGACTGGTGTTCCAAATTATTTGACTTGTGGCTCTTTCCATCTTCAAGCCAGCAATGTTGCATTAAACCCCTCTCATCCCCCAGTGCTTCCGTCCCCTCTTCACCCACCCAGCCAGTGGTGAGAGAGAGTGGCCCACTCTTCCACACACACCTGTAATCAGATAGAGGAGCAAAATTGGTAACATCTGGTACTTCAGGCTGCAATTGGAAGAGGTTAGAGTTCTCTTGGGACCTTGACAGATTTGGAAAATGAGTAAAAAGAGAAGGAAGGCTATCCCTGTGGGATACTCCTCTTGTAGCAGGCAGAATTTTGGTCCTAATAACATTTGCCCCCTGGTGTTACAACCCATGAATATGTTACCTTTCATGGTGAAAAGGACTTCGCATATGTAATTAAGGTTATGACTCAGTTAAACCTTAAGGCAGGAAGATTTTTCTGGAGTAGTTGGGTGGGCCCAAGGTAACCATCTGAGCCCTTAAAAGCAGAAAAGAAAGGCAGAGAGATTCGAAGGTGATAGTTTTTTACTGTGTCCTCACATGGTTGAAAAGCAAAAGGGCTCCCCAGTGACTCTTTGATAAGGGCATCAATCCCATTTATGACAGCAGAGTCCTCATGATCTCATAGCTCCCCAAAAGCTGTCTCTATTAATGCCATAAACTTGTGGGTTAGCTTTCAACAGACACATTTCCATAAACATTTAGATCATAGCAGGAAAGATAAAGCATAAATTAAGGAAGTTATTTCCTATATATAGTAGGTTGAAAACGTGAATAGAAAATGAAAACAGACATGTGGTATCCAAGATGAGAAGTAGTGACACATCTATGAGTACATCTTTGTATATCTCTGAGCTTCCAAAATATTGCATTATTTCACATAAACATTAAATTCCTAAAATATAAATTATTAAAACCAAAAAAGTGAATAAAAAATAAAATGTAATATAAACAATAACGAATAAATAATATAGCCACACTTAACGGCATTGAGGGAAAAAAAATAACGTAAGCAACTTTTGTAAACCATGTTTTGACTTAATACTGACAGCCTACAAATAAAAATATACATACATGTTGCACTCTAATCAGTAAATATGTTTTCCACAGGGCTATAAATTAGCAACTACAAAATTATTTTGTGTGCATGCTGAAATTGAAAAAGTACATTTGTAATGTGTGATAAAAATTGAAATTTTTACTATTAGAATAAAATTACAAATAAAGACAGACAGGAGGTCCAAATGAATAAATTGCACCCTGTAGTGTTGGATTGGAATAAAGAGATTAGCGTAACTCATGGATACCACAGCTAGATATTTGTGTGTATTTAATGAGCTAGTATATATGCCTATCTATCTATCTATCAACATATAATTATGTGTTATATACAAAGCATATGTGTATACATGTTTCCTAACTCTGTCCACTGAGAGGGATTAAAGAAGTAACACTCTAGATAGTAATGAGCATACCCACCCTATGGATCTTGATTTGTAAATATCATTCCCAATAAAAGATACCAGAGCTCTTTGGATAATCTCTTGATCTCAGTCTTAGAGCAAGGAGAATAGAAAGTGAGCCTGGAACAACTTGTGGTGCCAACAAGTGAGGATATGCTCAAAATAAAAGATAGAGATTTGTTTAAAGAACAATCTGATGGGGTTCCTAATGCCTACAATTTGAACAATTTAGCTAGCAACATAAACATTGATAGTACTGGATTTTAACCCACAGGTTAAAATAAACATCCAGAAGTCCATACTGATATACATAAACAACAAAATACACATATAAAAATTAACCAATGAGGCAACAAGAATAGCTAATCCATATAATAGAATTCCAATTAATAAATGTATTAAGAAAGAAGGAAGTGGGAAGCTCCATTAGGCAACTCCATTAATAATAACAGTTGAAGACAAGATCCACTAATGGATGTTAAATTTAGTAAGTGAAAGCTTGAAAGGAAACAGAATTTCTGTTTTAAATTAACTCCTCCAAGGTATCTATTAACATGAAGGAGAAATATAGTGCAGTGGAGAAACACAGTGGTTAATCACCTAAACCAAATAGAGTCTAACATTACAGGTAATAACAAATATTGACAAAATAAACCCCAGGATGTCATTTACTGAGAACACATAATTGATGGGGTTTCTTGCAAATAATGCATAACATCAATACAATATGTACAAAAATCAAACAAGTGTTGAGGAATATACAATAACTGGTCAATACTTTTCAGAAGAGTCAAGGTCATGAAAAACAAGGAAAGATTGAAGAATATTGGGAATGGTTACAAACTGCAGGAGACAAGAAAAATAACAGATAAGTGCAATGTACAATCATGGATATGTTCCTGGAACAGAAAAAAAAGATATTAGTGTAAAAATTATGGAGAAGTAGTTTCTTAATAGTATTTTACCAATGTTAATTTACTAGTTATGATCATTGTACCATTGTTAAGTAAGATTCTACCATTAAAGGGAGTGGGGTGAGGTGCATACAGAAACTCTTTACTATTTTTTTAATAATCTGAAATCTAAAATTAGGTCAAAATAAAAATTAAAAAATAATGATGTGTAAAAAATAATTTGAGGAATGTTAAAGACCAGAGTGCATTTTGTCTGAGCCATTCTCAGTTCCTGTACTACATATGTAGAACCCATAAACCCTTATAGTCTTCAAGGAGAAATATTGTAGCAAACTTAGCTGAGGGGAGCAGTCCTGCCATGTGGCCTGCTTTGATAACAAAAGGGACTTCAGAGTTTGAATTATGGATAAAGGACAAGGCAGAAACTTCAGAGGTTCTATAGTGCCAGGGAGAACCCTTGTAAAGTCTTATCAGTTGTGAAGCTCTATTAGTACAGCGAGAGTTACTAGCATAGATTACAACTGCTGAGGCCCCAGCTGCAAGCACTGGTAGAGAGACAAAGGTAGTCACGCAGAATGGTGATGCTGTCCAGACTGTCTGAACTAGAGCTCCTGTAAGAACTGACGACCACGTTTCCTTTGCTACTGCCATGAAGAAACAATAGTTCACACTCTTCTCTCACATTCCTAGATTTCATCTTTAGAAGAACAGGAATGAAGATTTCAAAGATTATGTGTTTTTACCAGAAATGTTCATCTACAGGAACTCTTTCATGTATTGCATGGGACTGAGTTTACCAAATTTGGAAAACACACACAGACATACAGATACATTTGCACACACACACTGCAAAACAACAGCAACATCAGCAATGGAAACACAAAAATGTCCCATTCTTACCCTCCACCACTGAGTGGATGCTCATAAGGGAGATCAGGAGGCTAACTACAGCAATTGATATTCCCTCTGAAATATGTTATGAGTAATAACTGTGGCCTCTCTGTTCTTATGAAATAATGTTCAACCTAAGTGTGATGAGGGGAAATGTAAATTAGATGACATTTAGGTAACATAATTTTTACCATAAGATTATGACAATTTAAAAAATAATCACTTTCGATGATGATCATAGAGGAAAACAGCAACCTCATTTCTGAGTGTAAATTGCTACAAACTTTCTGGAAAGTGATCAGGTAAAAAAAAAATGTTAACTATCCTTAATACTCTTTGACCTGGATATTCTACTTTTGGAAATCTCTGTAGCACCAGTATCTGAAGATATATACACACAAAAATATTTACTTCTGCATTAATATGTATTGACAAACCTTGAAAGCAACTAGTCTATTAACAAGAAAATGGTAGTACAAATTCTTGCAAAATGTGTTCTTTGAAAATTATCGTAGTTATTACAAAGAATGAGCCAGATGTGCATAATGATAATCATGTCATACATTTTAGGCATGGAAAAAAGAAAGTTTAGATTAAAAATTAGAAAATTTCTAAGTAGGCATGGAAAAAAGAAAGTTTAGATTAAAAATTAGAAAATTTCTAAGTAGTTGGTATGGGTAAATGCAAATTTAAAGGGACAAAAATAAACTGAAATAAAAACATTAAATTAGACAAGTTTAAATATATAGAAACATTTTTTAAAAAGGAAAACTCGTTGGTGGCTAGAATGAGAAAAATTATGTGTCTAGAAAAAATATATACTAAATGCAATGTTAGGATTCTTTACTAAATTTAAAGTTTATCCTTATATTAAAGTTAAACTTTAACATAATATTTTGCTAGTCTTTGCAGGCCTGTTTTAAAATTTTGTTTGTTTTGGTTGTGTTCTGTGATTTGCATTTGAGCTATTGGTTCAAACACAGGCTGTCAAAAATAATGGCAACTAATGTAAATAAGTGACAATTTGTGATAAAAAAAAATCAGGTAATTTACCGCCAAAGTGAATTAATTTAGGAAATGGTTGTTTGTTTTGCTGATATCTACATTACCTGCATGGAAAATATGCTCTTTATAGTCTATGGAAATGTCACTATATTTATGATGTTTCAATATTTTTAATTAATTAATTAATTTTTTTTTTGAGGTAGAGTCTTGCTCTATTGCCCAGGCTGGAGTGCAGTGGTGCGATCTCGGCTGCACTGTAAGCTCCGCCTCCCGGGTTCACGCCATTCTCCTGCCTCAGCCTCCCGAGTAGCTGGGACTACAGGTGCACGCCAACATGCCAGGCTAATTTTTTTGTATTTTTAGTAGAGACGGGGTTTCACCATGTTAGCCAGTATGGTCTCAATCTCCTGACCTCGGGATCCACCTGCCACAGCCTCCCAAAGTGCTGAGGTTACAGGCATGAGCCACCGTGCCCAGCCTTATTTTTCTTTTAGAAAGAAGTCAGCCCTTTAAAAAATCACCAAGAATAAAAGGAAAATGTAGATTATTTTTGAAGAAATAAATTTACATGTCCTCTCTCACATATTTTTACATCTTTTTTTACAAATAGGTTTAAGTAATTTTGTTGAGAAACAAAAAATTCAAATACTTATTTTCCCACTTCCTTTTCTTTCCATTTGAATCTATTCTTGATTTGTTAATGGAACTAGAAATCAGGCAACATTATTCAAGCTTTAAAATAAAAAAAATATAGTAATAAGACAATTGAAATTAAAAAATAAAAAAAGAATTGATTCCATAGCAGTCAGTATTTTACAGCTTTGTGTATATAGATATGTTACACTGCACATTTAAAAAAATCATGAATTCATTAAATGAGGATTCATCTAAATTCATGTTTTAAATTTCTACAACTTGCTACCAGACATTGTCATAATGAATTCACCCTGAAACACACCATCACCCTCACGTTTATCACAAATTAACAGAAATAGACAAACATTAGTGAGGCAAATCATGTTATTGAACTGGTGGTTTACAGAGAGCAGTATCATAATGATGGCACACAGGCCAGATCTGTCAGGAGGCAAATGACAATATAATTAGATTCTATGTCTCACAGGAGAATCTAGAAAGTGTCCACAGGACAGTCATTTTTTTTTTTCATTTTCTCTTCTGTCAGATAATAAAAAGAGACTCTTAAAGAAGGAATATGTCAGATATACAAGTTTTTTTTTTAATTTTTGTTTTTTACAATATTTACATCTGGTTATTGCATGGCCTGTACTATTTAAATGCAAATTTGATATGCACATCCATTTGGTGTGCAAATCCAGAATTTGAAAGCATGAATTCTAAGCAGAGTGAAACCACAAACATTAATCTTCTGGTTTACCATCCCTCTAAATTTCCTTGACAATGATTATGGTCAAAATATTTGGTTCATACAAACATTGCTCCTAAAATTAATATAATAGTGTCTTATTGAAAAATTAAAAATATTGTGCTTGATTTTAGAAAGTGCATGTCAAATCCCTACGTGAATAGATGCTGTACTTCTGGTTGAGAAGAAAATGAAATCAATTAGACATTCTGAAGTTTCATAAAAACATGAAGATTGCAACAGAATTTTGGACCTTATGTCTTTATACTGCATGGAGACTTTTAGTCTTTTATCTTCTCATTTGTATTCATTTTACACAATTCTATTTCTTTCTAACTACAATCTGCAGTGATAAATGGACATAGAACAGTTGTAACTGTTCTTATAATGAGATTTCTGAATTAACTTTGCCATCTACATCTTTAAAATTGTACCAGATGACACAAGAGAACTATTTTAAATCCTTTGATCTTCTACATTTGAAATGAACACCTTAAGGAATATAACAAATTAATATCAAAATGAATGTTGCAGCTATGAAGAGTATATGTTTATTTAGGCAGGCATATATAATGAATGTTCTGATCATATTTATATTAGTAGGTTGAATTTAAACTTATATTCATGGAAATCTTGACACTTCTGTCAATATGAAATGAGGTAAGTGAATTTAAACATATTTTAATCTCTTCACAATCACATTTTTATTATAAAATAATGTAGAAAGTTAAATTTATTAAAAAGGGAGAAAATTTTAAATCAGTTTACTTTTGTCAGTTCTCTCTTCAAGCAATTGATTTGTTATACTTTTACTATAAAGGCCAAGATTAAACAAATTATATAATTTATTATAAAAGATACAGCTGTTTAGAAATGTATGTACTAAATAAATATGAAAATATTTACTAGACTTTTTATAAAAATTAATATTTAAATAAGGTAGATCAAATTAGTGAATTATTTAAAATGACTTTATTTTCAAAAAAGAGACATATATGCATATAAGTGTGTGTGTATACTTCTTTTAATGAAGTGGATAGCATATACATACTGGTTATTGGTAATTATAAAATAATGCAATGATAATAACATAACTGTTTATTGGGTTAATACCATATGGAAGGAAGTGGGTATTGTTGAATCTAATCCTAATAATAATTATGCATGTAAGTTGAGCATTTTTACCTCCATTGTGCAGTTAAGAAAAATACGTCCCGAGATGTTAACTCACTAGTCCAAAAGGATACTTAGGCAAACAATTGAACAATTGTCACCAGGAACTAAAGCCATGTTCTACTCTGTTTCCAGGACCCATGTATTTTCTACTAAATCACACTAGTCAAAGTGAGGGTTTTAGTATGAAATCTCTTAAAGCAGTCCTTTGGTTATAAATACATAAAAGTTAGAATAATTGTGTTTACATTAAATAGTTGTTTAAAGATTAAACGCAGTGACAAATAAAATCCCTAGCACATATTAGGGAATATGCGTATTATGAAGAGAGAAAGAATATGTATACACCCTCTCTCTCTGTATATATGTATGTATGTATGTATGTACATATGTGTATGTACATACGTGTGTATATATACACTTATATGTATGAGAGAGAGGGAAGCATTTTTTAGATTGAGTTCAATAAAAATTTACAAATATTCTTTTTAATTACATTTTCTGCAAATATAGATAAGTGGAGAGCTCATATAATCTCTGTTCAGAAAGCACTTACAATATTCCGGGTATTCTGTATTTTTTTCTCTCTTAACTGGAGCTTTCATAGTTTTATTTGCAACAGGGTGGAATTGTTTACATAACGTGTTATTTTATGACCCATTTTGGAGGCTCCCCAAAAAGAACTACAGACATGTCTGCTAAATAAAACAGCTTTTATTATTAAATTGGGACATAAAATTTCAGAACAATGACATTGTAAGGAGACTGATATACTTAAAAATTTAACTTTTTCCTCTTGTAATGACTACAATTCATTATTCCAGTTTGGTTATGTTTTGTTAAGTGATTATTCTTTCTAAGCCCTTAGGAAAACCTTAGTCATAATTTGAACATAATTTTTTCTCTTCTACCTACATTTTATGATTTTATTTTCCTTATGTAAATGTATGATTTCCTAATGCTTCTTCAACTTGAATTTTAAATAACATGAGTGAATAGCACAATTTCTTATTTTGAATTTTGAATACAATATAGAGAAAACATCTGAGTCAGTAAATATGTATGTATTAACTTTTTACATCTTGGATCTTTTCATAATTATTGTAAGCATCCTATAACATGAATTATTGAAGACAGTGTATAGGTTTATTAAAGTAGTACTGATAATAACGTATCTATTTAGTGGATAAAGTAAATGCACCTTATGGGTGGTCACAAACAAATTTGTATTTTTACCTCCATTTTGTACTGTTTTACCTCCATTTATGTAATGTTTTCCTCTGATTATTTATATACAATATGCCAGCTTTGATCTACACTACTTTTCTGTTTCAGCAAGTTAGATTATTGCTAAATTCAAGGCAGTAGGCTAAATTTAATATTTAAATTTCTATGCACTGTATTGGAAGGCAAATACTTTAATATCAAAATTTTACCATATTATTACATGAGTTCAAATTATATTAATAATTTAAACCAATGCGTCAGAAGGAACATAAATCAAATGTAGAACTGATAACTAATTTTTATGCTAGTAACTATATTGGCTGTTTTGACTCTGCTGAAAGATAAGACTCAGCAGATACAACTCATAAAGTCATATTTTAGCCATGGAATTTCTTATTTTGCTATGTTATAATTTATTATATTCAGTAACAAGATGTTTTATTTAAGGTTTAGATAAATTACTGGAATTGTATAGATCACTCTGGAAACAGCATTATATCTTAATATTTATTTAAAATTATTTATTTGAAAATAATAATACACAAGTTAATTATAAAAACACAAATATGTACATGCTCTGCCAAGTAAGAGTATAAATTTTACTTTTTGGTAAAATATTCTATTGTCAGATAACTTTTTTATTTTATTTTATTTTATTTTTTTATTTTATTTTATTATTTTTTATTTTTTTACAATTTCTTTTTTTATTTTATTTTATTATTATTATACTTTAAGTTTTAGGGTACATGTGCACATTGTGCAGGTTAGTTACATATGTATACATGTGCCATGCTGGCTCTGGTGTGCTGCACCCATTAACTCGTCATTTAGCATTAGGTGTATCTCCTAATGCTATCCCTCCCCCCTCCCCCCACCCCACAACAGTCCTCAGAGTGTGATGTTCCCCTTCCTGTGTCCATGTGTTCTCATTGTTCAATTCCCACCTATGAGTGAGAACATGCGGTGTTTGGTTTTTTGTCCTTGCGATAGTTTACTGAGAATGATGATTTCCAATTTCATCCATGTCCCTACAAAGGACATGAACTCATCATTTTTTATGGCTGCATAGTATTCCATGGTGTATATGTACCACATTTTCTTAATCCAGTCTATCATTGTTGGGCATTTGGGCTGGTTCCAAGTCTTTGCTATTGTGAAGAGTGTCACAATAAACATATGTGTGCATGTGTCTTTATAGCAGCATGATTTATAGTCCTTTGGGTATATACCCAGTAATGGGATGGCTGGGACAAATGGTATTTCTACTTCTAGATCCCTGAGGAATCACCACACTGACTTCCACAATGGTTGAACTACTTTACAATCCCACCAACAGTGTAAAAGTGTTCCTATTTCTCCACATCTTCTCCAGCACCTGTTGTTTCCAGACTTTTTAATGATTGCCATTCTAACTGGTGTGAGATGGTATCTCATTGTGGTTTTGATTTGCATTTTGATGATGGCCAGTGATGGTGAGCATTTTTTCATGTGTCTTTTGGCTGCATAAATGTCTTCTTTTGAGAAGTGTCTGTTCATGTCCTTTGCCCACTTTTTGATGGGGTTGTTTGTCTTTTTCTTGTAAATTTGTTTGAGTTCATTGTAGATTCTGGATATTAGCCCTTTGTCAGATGAGTAGGTTGTGAAAATTTTCTCCCATTTTGTAGGTTGCCTGTTCACTCTGATGGTAGTTTCTTTTGCTGTGCAGAAGCTCTTTAGTTTAATTAGATCCCATTTGTCAATTTTGGCTTTTTTTGCCATTGCTTTTGGTGTTTTAGACATGAAGTCCTTGCCCATGCCTATGTCCTGAATGGTAATGCCTAGGTTTTCTTCTAGGGCTTTTATGGTTTTAGGTCTAACGTTTAAGTCTTTAATCCATCTTGAATTAATTTTTGTATAAGGTGTAAGGAAGGGATCCAGTTTCAGCTTTCTACATATGGCTATCCAGTTTTCCCAGCACCATTTATTAAATAGGGAATCCTTTCCCCATTGCTTGTTTTTCTCAGGTTTGTCAAAGATCAGTTAGTTGTAGATACGCGGTGTTATTTCTGAGGGCTCTGTTCTGTTCCATTGATCTATATCTCTGTTTTGGTAAGAGTACCATGCTGTTTTGGTTACAGTAGCCTTGTAGTATAGTTTGAATTCAGGTAGCATGATGCCTCCAGCTTTGTTCTTTTGGCTTAGGATTGACTTCGTGATGCGAGTTCTTTTTTGGTTCCATATGAACTTTAAAGTAGTTTTTTCCAATTCTGTGAAGAAAGTCACTTGTTAATTGCAGGAAAAATTAAGGCTAAAATATAGAAAAACACTTAAAGATTTTTAAATTATCATTTAATATCCAGGTGTTTGGGAAAAATAAAATAAATTACTATTTTGCTTACATTATAGGGGAAAAATATTTTCCTGATTTAAGTTCCTGTGTTTATAATGAATATGAGATAGTAAGATGATATTCATAGAATGAAAACAGGTTTTCTTTCTATCCTTTTGTTCCTTTCCAAGATATCTGTGGAACACTGTTATATATTAGCCTACATAATTTCCTATAAATTTCAGTTTCACACATTACAATTTTGTTAACTCTGCAAACTTCCATAATTACATATATCTGGAGTCATGCATATAGAACCAAATTATATATACATTTGTTTATACATGTAATTATATATAAATAGTTTATATGCATATATAATTCATATATACACATGTAAATAAATTATATAAATAAATATATATAAATTATATATATATATATTTTTTTTTTTTCCTAGTCACCTTTGTGAGGAAAGGGTAGGGGCTTTACTAAGAAATTTGTAAATATTATGCTAAATGCAGAAATTGACTTACGATATATATATATATTATATATATGAAAAGAGAGAGACAGATTCTTTTAATGCACATTTTAATACTTATACCACATTTGATATTTGGAACATTTCATAATCTAAAGTGGTAATCAATGTCAAATCCATATTATTATCTCCACTTTACAGGAGACAATATGAAAATATGAAGCAGAAACAATAAGAGAGAATCAATTAAAAGGTAAAGTATGTCACACCCTATCTCTGTCTCTTCAATCACTTTTGAATATCCACATACTCAGACACTAAAGTGAATCATACAGAATGATTTATTGTTTGAAAGAAAAAAAAAAGCAAGCCTCTTGACTTGGTTGCTCTAAACATTTGTGTAAATAGTTTTATTTAATTTCAGTCCTTATATGACCATTTATTTGAGGAAATTTTCTTCTTTCCTGAATGATTCTACTTATTGTCTGTATCATTTGTTTGGCAATTCAAATGCCATAGAACATTGGAATATAAAAAAGTAACAACGGTTTTGCAATTCTGACAATGTGACATAAATTGTGTGACCTTGGATATGTCACTACACTTCCTGAACCTAGTTCACAGGGTACAGTGTTCTTCCTTTTTCAAGGTTTCACTTTCCACAGTGTCAATAACCTGTGGTCAATGCAGTCCAAAAATATTAAATTAAATTTCCAAAAATAAACAATTCATAATTTTAAATTACACGCCATGCTGAATAGTGTGATGAAATTTCACTCTATGCTGCTTTATATCACCCAGGATATGAATAATCCCTTTGTCCACTTTATACATTTGTTTATACTACCCACTCACTGGGCATCAACATCATCTCTTTCTGACATCCAACCATAGACATCGTTATGGCCAGATGATCCTGGATCACCCAGAGCCAATGATCCCCCTTCTGACATATTTTCAGAAGGTCAGTAATTGCCTAACATTACAATACTTACATCATGAACCTCATTTCAACTCATTGTGTACGTATTATATCATCTCACATTATCACAAGTAAGATGTGTACAGTACAGTAAGATATTCTCAGACAAAAAGAGAAAGAGAGAGACTGCATCCACATAACTTTTTTACAGCATATTGCTATACTTCTATTTTATTGTTGTCATTAATCTCTTACTGTATCTAATTTATGAATTAAATATTATAGTATGCATAGAAAAAAACCCTAGTACAGGCATTCCCATCCCATGTCCAGGATTCTCCACAATACCAAAATCTGCAGATGCTCAAGTCTCTTACACAAAATGGCATAGTATTTGAATATAACCTACACACATCCTCCCATATACTTTAAATCATCTCTAAATTACTTATAAACCTAATCTAATGTTATGTAAATAACTGTTATACTGCATTTTAAAATTTGTATTATTTTATTGTTTTATTACCTTTTTTTCCAAATATTTTCAGTCCATGGTTGCTTGAATTGATGGGTATGGAACTCATGGATACAAAAGCCAACTTTATATAGAGCGTTAGCTATTACATAGTTTCATGCATCCACTAGAGGTCTTGAAACACATTCCCTGAGGATAAGGGGGACTACCGTATTTGTAGACATAAAGAGACCTAAGTTGCTGCAAAGCAGCCTAGTAAAGTGAGAGGGAACAGAGGCAGAGGGTATTAATTAAGAGGATGGCTTCCGGAGTTAGGCAGTTAAATTTGAATCTACCACTTTGCTTGTGAGGTTTATGTGTTATATCAGTGTTTTCAATTATTGTTAATTTTATTGCCATGACATAAATCTTAAATAATGATTATCATATTGTTCACTTTTAAAATATGTTTTTGTGGCTGGGTGCAGTGCCTCACATCTGTAATCACAGCAGTTTGGGAGGCCAAGGTGGGCGGATCTCTTGAGCCCAGGAGTTCGAGAGCAGCCTGGGCAATGTGGCAAAATCCTGTCTCTACAAGAAACTATTAAAAATTATCCTGGAATGATGGCATATGCTTGTAGTCCCAGCTATCTGAGAGGTTGAGGTGGGGGGATCCTTTGAACCTGAGAAGTGGAGGCTACAGTGAGCCGTGACCGTGCCACTGCACTGCAGCCTGGGTGAGACAGTGAGACCCTGTCTCAAAAAATACAATACAATACAATACAATACAATACAATACAATACAATACAATACAATACATAGACTCATTTAAATTCTGTACACTTATCAAGTTTGATTAAATTATAAACTAAAATGTATCCAAAAACTGTGTATAGCATGTGGCTTCCATAACATATTTCTAGATGGGAGATGAGATCTGTCTGAAAACTGGAAATACTTGGTGATATAAATGATTACAGTTAAAATTCATTTTTTAAATTTGGCAAATATAAAATTATACTCAGTGAGAAAATAATTAAAACAAAGAACCAAGTTGCTTGATTTTTAACAGAGGCAGCCCAGAATATGGTGGCTCAAGAAAGATGATTATTTCTCTTCCATCCAGTGCTTTAGAGGTGAAAGGCTCCATCCACATTAATGATCCACGAGATCACCTAAGAATCTGGTTTATTCTATATCGTCACTCTACAGACCCCTAAATGTTTTCCCTGCTCACATACTTGAGGCTGGCTCACTGGTACCACCTTCTTATTCTGGGTGAAGCGCAGGCATTTTCCCTGTTAAAGCATATGGCTCAGAATTTGCATACCTTCCTTTAGATTGCATGTCACTAGTTGGAACTTGGAATCACATCCATCCCTAGCTGAAAAGAAACTGTGTTTTCTAGCCTGTCTATGTTCCAGCTTTAAAGAAAGGTGAGAATGGATGCTGAAGGACAATTTGCTTTGTTACAACTCAGTTAATATTTCTAGAAACATTAAAATGATGACTCCTAATTCAAATTAATGTCTGAGTCTGAATTTCAGATAGCATAAACTGAAGAGGGAAGTGAGGATACAATAGATATAGGGAGGTAGTATTACCAATCGTTAGGTATATTTACCATTTTTGTCATCTTTTTGAAATATTTTCATAAATTATTTATCCCCTCAGAACCGATATTTTATCTATAGACACTCAGTTTTTTCACTGCCCTTGCTGCAAAAGTGGGCTGTAGGTTTCCAAAGCGTGTGCAGAGAAATAGTTTGGTGGAGACCTTTGGTGAACATCTTATTTTCGTATTTCTTCTAGCTTCAAAGAACAAAATCTACCCAAGCTCCCTCAATGGAATGAGAATCGTTAGGGATGTAGCAAGCTCACAGGCATCAAGACCACTGGGGTCTCACGGGAGCATTGTGGTTTGATGTGAGAAGGTGCTAGAAAGTATTTTCTTCTCTTCTCTGTATGTATGCTTCTTTCTTCTTAGTCAAATAATTTTTTTTAACTGTGCTGCATCTTTTCTCTACAGACTTGACTCTACTGATGACTAATAGTTTATGCATAGGCATGGCTCTTAGCTTTCAGCTCAGCTTTCTTTTATCCAAATCCCGCATACTTCATAAGTTTTTATTAAAAGTTTCAAATGTGAATCTGATTAGTTGTCAATTCTTAGATATTGTAGGACAGTTTCTTACAACTACTATGATTGTGAGTAAAATATTTCAAAAGAGCTATTTGCAGGTTAAGCTAGATTTAGTGGACTTTTATCATTCTGCCATGAATATACTTTGTACCTCTGTTCTTAAGTCACTTGTAAATTGCACCTGCCTGCTTGTTTTAAGGTTAGGAAAACAACAACAACCACAGAAACTAAATCTACTGTCTTTATTTCATGAAATTCATAGCCTATTTTTTAAAGCTCTTTTTGTACTGTGAACTCAATTAAAGGGATGTTAATATGGAAAAAATAATGCATTAAATTACACATATAAAACATATGCCTTTAAACCATAGATACACCCAAAGTTTTATTTTATATTAAAAATTGATAAATTATGTAGGCATATACAACTTTACACATTCTGAAACAGAGAAGGGCTATTGGGTAATTTTTATAAACATTAAAAAGAAGTTCATATGAGAACAGTAACACTAAAATGATGCAGTTTCTTTTAGAAGTCTATCTTAAGTTATTTGAAAAATTTCTTAAGGTATGGACTTAATTTTGTTATTTACTCAGTTAAATTTATGTATACTGACAGTCATAGCTTGAACTATATACATCATATAGAAAAACATTTTAATTTTTTGTATTTATGTTCTAAAGTGCAGTGCTCATTGATATTGTCCACAAATAGAATTTATACAAAATCTTTTTATATAAAAGGAATCCAATATGCTACATTGTATTTCCAAATGAATCAAACTAACTTGGGCTTTGTCTAAAGACAAAAAGTAAAAATATAAAGAAGGAAAATAATATTGATAATTAAGATCAAATATATTGCTACAATGAAAAATGCAATTTTACTGATTTTAATTTTCCAGAATTCCTATAGATATTTCTCTGAAGAAGAACAATTGTCTAACCATCCTCTGTAATTTTTATGGTAAATTTGAAAGTTAAGGTCATTTTTCTCTTTATGCTTCGTTTTAACTACAATGTCAATTATTACACTATACTCATTCTGGTAGCTAAATAAGTTATTTTAAAAAATGAACTTTCTGTCGTAAAATTCAACTGAGTAAAAAAATTGATAATAAAATTTATAACATCTTAAAAATTAGTAGCTTATGAAACTATGGTTTTAAAAATAATTTGAAGCAAAAAGATCATAGGCATCTGAATTTTATGAATATTACTAAATAAAGGAATAATCTAGTAAATGAAATGGTAATTTGATTGGTGTACATGTCAATTCATTAATGAGTTTAAACTCATTAAGCAAATTTTATGAGATATCTATTTTGTGTCAACTATTAATTTAGCTGCTGGATATACAGCAATGACCAAAAGTAAAATTCTCTGATCTAGTGGAGCATATATTTTAGACAATAAAATAATCAACAACAATAACAAACTATGTGTACATATACACACTATGAGTGGTGATAGGTCCTTTATAGAAAAAAAATAGGCCACTGCAATAGTAAAGAGGATATCAACTTTTGATAGAGAAGTTATTTGTCAGAGATCTGACTAAAATAAGAAAAAGAAAAACAAGTGATAAAGCAAAAATACATAAAGATATGTGAGGTATTGAATGCTGAGTCATGAAAAAAATTCTACCCATCAAAATAACTTGTTAAAGCCAAGTTTATTAACCTACTACGGTAAAGGAGAGATTCATTATATGGAGTATCTCACATTAATGAGATTTTGAAGGGCAGGACAGAGGTTGTGACTACAAATCTAAGAGTGAGCCCAGCTGAGAGTAGCTGAACTTCCCAGCAAAACCATAGTCAATCGCCAACACTCAGAATCATGAGCCAATTACATTGTTATTGTTTCAGATTTGGAGGTGCTCATTATGTAGTATTAGACAGGTAATACAAACAAGAACTTGAAAAGATTAGTTACTGATGACTAAATAAATTAAATTGTGCTATAGATACAGCCATTTTCTTCAGCATTTTATCAGTTTTTCTGACTTAATATTCAGCAATATTACATAGCATATACTGAGCAATTGATCCAATAAGATTTCCAAATCATGGTATTTCCACATAACCACTCTCTTTGCAACTCTTCATGAGTAGATTTTAATCTTCGTTTCATTTCATTTAGCAGTATATCAAAGTAACTTTGAAAGATCCCAATTAAACAAAAAAAATCCAAATTAAGGGTAATCAAAATACAATATATGTGTTTATATAATTCTAAAATTTAATGTTCATAAAAATATTGTTTTTAAATATAAACCTTGTATGGAATCTTCCTACAAACTCAAGAATATATTTAAAATATGTTGCTATGAAAATTATCAACAAAACAGCAATCTAAATGACTTGATCTCAAAATCAATATTAAGAAGATTGCAGACATGCGATTTTCATTATATTTAACTTTATGCGTTGATTAGAAGTTTCAGTTTCCTGTGTAATTCACATGACTTGGAAGCAATCCAGTACTCAGGCAGGAACGTTAAGAACTATATAAGAATATAGAACCAGAAAGCAAGAATATGAGCTAAATTTGTTCAGTACCTGTTTGGAATTTTGTTTATGAGTTTCTTAAATATTATTAAAGAGTTACAATTCAATGTCGACTACCATATTTGTCAATTCAATGTATAGAAATTAATTAAATAACAATGAGAAATAAACATATGACTAGAAGAAGGGACAGAAAAAGCTATTGAGATTTTGAAGATGATAACTATGTATAAGCTAATTAAAGCACTAAGATTCTTCTTTGGAAGGCAGGATGATAATAGATTCAATTGAAGAAAAAATAGAAGTGAGAAAACTAGGTCAATGGCAGATTTTCCATCTGTCCCATTCTAAGAGATTTTGATTAATTACACACTTTCTTCTTCCCATTTTTTCTCTTATTCTTCTATAGATTTCTCCTTTTGGCCTTTTAATATGTTTTCTTTTTTTTAAAATTTTTTAAAACGTGATGGGCCTCCAAAAATTATAAAAATAATCAACTAAAATTGAAAAAGGCAAGTTAGCAAAAGAACCAGCTCTATTTACTAAGCTCCTACTCTATGTTTCAAGAAAGATACTGGTCACTGCAAGGGGGGTAACAGGCCTAGTTCCTATGCTTAAGAAAAACCTAGCAAAGGTTGGTAACAGTGAGACTACCTTTTATATGTTTACTTACCCACTAAAATTTTATTAGCTAAAACACCAAAAAATGAAAACGTTATTTAATGTTTTTTTCATTGATTTCAAGGAAACAAATGCAAAATTAAAAGTGAAATGGAAAAAAAAATGATGTGGTTAGAGGTATATTTGATGGTTTAGGAAAAGATTGCTATTTATAAAAGGAATAAAGCTGTATTAAGAACATGTATGAGCAATAGATATGCAATATGATGAAGTAAAAATAGAGGGTAAAAGAGATAACTGGAATTTCAAAATTCATGCAACTGCCTAAGTGATATGTAGCCGTTCTGTGGGTGATCCTGTATGGGAATTACTTGTAGGTGTTAATGTAAGGCTTGGAAAAGCGCACAGAAAGCACATGCCTGGGGCTCACTGATAGAAATCAATGAAAATGTTTGTTTAGTAAGAGAACTATATAAGTGACAATTTTCCCTAAGAACCCAGGACTACAAATACGTTAACAATATTCCATAAAACAATTATGTGTTGAGTGTAAGAGAAAAATGAATGTAGCAAACAGATACTTTGAGAAGGGGGAGAAAGGGAACATCTTAGAATGTTCCTCTGTTTTCTCATTTCAAAGAGGCCCTCAAATTAGTGGCTAAAATATTTATTAATTAAGTAGTGTATTATGTGTGTAAAATTTTATATTGCTGGATAACTTAGTTATTCATGAATTATCTAAGCAGTTTATGTCCATCTTCACTAAGATGCCCAGGTTTGTTGGTTTATCTAAGTAGATTTACCACCAGGAGAGAGAGAGAGAGAGAGCGAGGAGAGAGAGAGCAGAAAGGAGAAGAGAGCAGAGGAGAGGGGAGGAGACGAGAGGAGACGATATTTCTACATATTACTCAGGATGGATGCAGTATTTTTTTTTAGTATTATGTAATATCATTCTATGTGTTGTTTAAATTCCTTTGAGAACTCTTAGTTTTGTTTTAAACTTTTCTAAATATATTTCATGTACATTTTTTTCTTCAAAATTATTCCTAGGTAATATTTGTTGTAATCACTTTTTAGAGAATAAAAATATGTCTAGATGTAAAATTAAACGTATAAAGACTCTACTTTCTGTTTCAGATAAAAGCAGTTAACTTTTTGTATATTTTCTAAGATTAACAAGGTTTGTTAATATTTCAAGAGAATTAGATTACTAAAATTAAAATAAATAAACTGTTTGTATTGCCCAATAACTCCTATGCTGACATACACTCCTTTCCTCTAAAACTTTTACTTTCTCACCAGTGAAGTTAACCCATTTATGCCTGAGGTAGCAATTTTTTTAATTTTTGCAATCAGACCTTGGCAATGGCCTTAAGCAGTAGGATATAAATAACTCCCACATACATAGCGTTCCAATAATGGAACACTAGACATAAATGGGTTAAGAGCTTTTGAATGCCTGTGGTATCATTAGGGTCTAAAAAGACTATTTTTAATTCACTGACCTTTAAAATTTGGGAAGGGGCCCCAATACTATTATGTCATAGAAATACCTGTGATATAGTGCTATAATTCTATTCTGATATTATAATGAGTAACATTGTTATATGATGTGGTCTAGTGCCCAAAAGGGTATAACAAAACTTAGGATAGATTTATCCTAGGAGAACCTGGGTTTTGTAGGAAGAAATGTACAGAAGAAAATAATATGTCCACCAAGTGGTGGAAACAAAAATATTTAAGAGCCAATGCAGGACTGTGATCCCATTTTTCTTTTTGCGAATCATATCACCATGCTATAAACCCTCCTGTGGCAGTAAATATGTACTATTCCTAAAATATTTTTGTAAAAAGCTTTGAAGTCTTGCTGGCATTATGGTTTCTATAGTCACATAGGTTGTAAAACATCCAACTCTAACCTAGACTGTTTTGTGTGTGTGTGTGTGTGTGTGTGTGTGTGTGTGTGTTTCTGGAAACAGAAGGACAGATACTTCTGAACTGAGGATTAATAGTCATTTAATCTTCATTTCTGTGGTTTTCTGAAACATTCATTCATTCATTTATCAATAAAAATTTTCTGCTGATTTTCCAAATGTCAATCACACTGTAAATTCACTTGCATGACATGAACTGAAGGACACTAAGGGGAAAATATCCGTTAATTTATTTAATAAAGCTCCTAGCAGAGTATAAAGGAACAGGTAGAAGTATATATATATAATTAACTCAAAAGTGAAGGTGATTATCTGAAGCCTAAATAAAATTAGGCAAGAAAAACAATAAGTTGTGGGCTAACTAAAATTAAAGCATGCCTGTGATAATAAGAGCATCATATAATAAATGCTATGATTTATCTGAAATTTCATTGTGTTTATGTTTTTCTGATGTCAAATATAAATGTCTTTAATTATCTCTAGAAAGCTTCAAATTATGGTCATATTTTGTACGTACCCAGTTGTTTTTATTAACTACCACATAGTCTTTACTATCATACCTTACATTTGCTTTTTCCTTTGGGCCTACTGTTTTACAAATATTACCTACCTTTAATATTCTAACTCATCTCCCAGCTATAACTCCAAACATTTTATGTCTTTCTATTTTGAAATATTTCAGCAATTAAGTTTGTGCTCAGTGATTTAATAAAATTATCTACTGCCTTGGTTTTTCCAAAACTGTTTCCTTGTTTGTTTGAAAGTACTTGGGAAAGAAGTCTGGCAAAATCTGTTCTATTCCCTTTGCCATTTCTTACAAGCTGTTGACCTTGGATGACTTTTAAAGCTAGCTTAATCTGCATTCACTGCTCCACTGACAGGTTAATGCTGTGAGAAGTTTAGTGATTCTTAAAGCTACCAAGCCAGCCATTACTTGCATTTTTGTAGAATGTTCAGCTTTTTCTGAAGATATTCATATGTTACTAAGATTTTCTTTTTCATCGTGAAATAGCTTGTTACTGATTACTTCAATGCATATCATGCTGGGAAACATCACATATGACCCAACATGAATTTCACATTAAAACTTACATTGCTTCCCATATGACAACTTTGTATGAGTCAGTGCTCACTAAAGAACCACATGTTGTAGCAGAATATATTAAAGTGAATTTGATTTTTTTTTTTGAGATGAGTAGTTAGACATATGGGTCTGGAGTTTAGAGGAAACATCTGAACTAAAGATATAAATGCTAATTATCTGAGTATGGTTTTTATTGAAGGCCTGCTAGTAAATGAGATTACACATGCAGGAAAAGAATAAACAGTGAAAAGACAGGGCCTAAGTCTGAGCTGGAAGAACTTCACTTTTGTATAACCATGATTCTTCAAAATGAAATGGAAAAGGAGTGACCAGAAAGTCTAAAGAAAAGCAGGAAAATGAGTGACAGCATCCAAGGGAAGAGGTAAACCCACAATTCAAACATTCTCATTTAATTATCATCTTCCTTTCTTATGCCACTTTACTAATAACTTCAATAAATTTAAGTAAAATTAAAACAACATTGTAAAAAGTGTTAATATATTAGAATGTTTATAAAATTCATCTATAGTAATATATTTAGGAATTTTAAAACATGTTTATTCCTCACGTGTGTGTGTTTGTACATTTGTGTATATGTGTTTGCAGTTTTTACCTAATTTGTGTGCATATTAGTGTTTTTTTTCCCTATAATATCTCCCAACAAAATGTTGAATAAATGACTTACGTGCAGGCTAGTAGAGATACCATATAGGTGTGCTCACTTTGTGAAAGAGTATAGAGGGGAACTTCTATAAAGGATTATATGCACATAAAAATCCAACAGATATGCCAAAGAAAAATGGCATCTCTATCTTGATTCACAATGATACATGGAATTTAAAAGGAACAGAGAAGGCATTAGTAACTACTCAAAAGTTCATGCAAAAATTCAAAGACATGTAATACTGCCAAGAAGCCAAGAACCATGACTGAGGAAATAGAACCCCATAGTTAGAAGATACCAACTATAATAAATGAGGAGAAGAACAGTAGAGTGAAACTGAACAAGGATACATTGTGAACTTTGTATTTTCTGATAAAACAGGAACATACAGAGAAAGGCAGTATATAGAAAAAATATTTAAAAATCATTGTTAACGTACTTTCTGGGTTGTAGAAATAACTAAAAGTACAGTGAAAGATAGATAGAAATCTTATGTATCAGATGTAGAAACAGATCTTTGAAAATCAACTGTATAACTCACAGCTACTACAATCCTGGTCCAACTGTACTGGCATCAGTTTTCGGCACTAACATAAACCCCTTGTGATTGAGTTGATGAGATTTTCTACTTTCTTTTTCAGGTGGCTCTCAAGTCCCACACTTAAAAGTAATTTGTAAGCCTCTTAATACCACCTTGCTCGGGGTCCTGTCTGCAGAGATAAAAAGGAGTAAAAGGTGATGAGGATGAACAGATATTCTTACTTCTTCTTTAGAAGACTTTCCTGCCCTTTTTCAAAATTGACTGCACAATATTAACAAGTTTATATCTTTATACCTTTTCTTCATGCCTTCATCAGCTGTACAGTTTATGCCTCTGCTCACCTCTGGATAGGTATGCGTTTAACTTGCTTTGTTTAATATTCTTCTCTAAGTCATATAGCTTGAGAACTTTGAATTACAGCATTGTCCTATAACACGTACAGCACCTTTGGGGTTGGGCTGCTTATTATTTAATGTAGGCTTCATCAGAACTTTTTTACTGGGCTTATTCTATTCATGATGAAATTATTGAATGGATTGGACTTGGCAGCCTATAATCCAGAACGTGTTTTTATTTCTTTATATCAGTGGCTTTAGAATATGCTGTCAGATCTCCCTTTCCTACAGTAAGGCACTATTTCATGAAAATTCTAGAAGTTTTTAAATTCACTTTTGAATATTAAAAAGGTTTCTTTTTCTTTTGAAAACAGTTTTTATAATTATATTTCTTATTCAATTTAATACTTTTTTTTCCTTCTCACACAAGCTCAGGTAGGCCTGACCAACATTTGGCAGATGACAGTGTAGAAAGTTACATAGATAGTAAATACAAATGGTAAAGCTGGTGATATCTTAGTATAGCTTCTGGAATCCCTTTCTGGCAAAGTTTAATGTTTCCTCAAAATACTGGTATTTTGCAGATGAATGACTTCTAATATTGCACTCTTCCCTAACAGATGATGGTGTGTTGTTTGATTCCCTCTTCAAATCATGCATCCAATGAGATATCCAGTGGATAAGGGTAGCTCTTATTGTTGGAGCTACCCTTGCCTGGGATTGCAGAGCTCTTGACCAAGTTCCCTTTAAGATAACTCTCCAACCCAGCTCCTTATTGTGTACATATATAACGCAGCCAAAATCTAGAAGTTCATGTTGATCTCAGTTCTAACATCAGAGACAGATGCAACTATCTTTTTACCTGTAAATTTTCACTGAAGGGCACTAGATACAAGTCCCTGGGCTGTTTAAAGACCAAAAGACATATATAATGACTGAGTAGATGTCATGAAGTCAGTTGACTTGAAATGGTAAAGGTCCAGATGGGTGGAAGTAGCACAGGACACACACAGCTTTCTTCAGATAATTCTCTATCAATCCTCTCTGAAAATTTGTCTCCCGCTTTCCGCTTTGTACCATTAGGAGTGGGAATGAGCTAAATTTTCCTTCCTTCAGCAACACCTCTATTTGAAATTTGAGTGAAACTTGTCACCTATTATCCCCAGGTCTCCATTCTCATCTAAATTGAGAAAATAGAAATTTTTTTAACATTCCGTTATATATTAAAGAATCATTTTTTAACCATTTAAATGAGGAAAAGGTGATGATGATGAAAATGTTCGTTATTAAAAAACATAGTGTATAGACTCTTATGGTTGAATAAAAAGAATGGTGTAGAGCTAAACCAAATGAAGGAATTATTGTTTGGAGGCAAAATTCACTGATTTCATTATTGAAAGATCACCCGAATATTCAGGGGAACAGCTCATTTTAATTTGTTTGTCTTAATAAAAATGCTTCATGAACTAAAATGAAGAAAAACAGGAAATATATTTCTAAATTTCAATATATAATTTAATATTTGAGCTCAATATTTGATATTAATGTAGTTCTTTAACAAATAGTCTTTATTAAATGAAATTGGTATACATATTGTTTAAATATTTGTCAATATCATTACTCTTCTTAGTGGAATTTAAAAATTATAATATCCTGAAAACTATGTAAAACAGCGATTGCAATTAGAATATTCTTTGTATGGTGGAAAGTAATGTGCTCTTTTAAAGAGACAGGAGGACATTATCATTAAACAACCAGGGAAACAGTATCAGATACTGTACTTCTGATATCTAATAACATTCACAGTTGATATTGTCGAAGTTGCATCAAATCATTTCATTATACTGCAAAAGCTGTTCAGGAAAGATCTAAATATGTCATGTTTTATGCTTTGTACAACTATATCTTTAGTAGCTACAGGCACTGGGTAGAGAGAGCTCCATTTTAACTTTAAATCTAGATTAGCCAATTTAGAGTAGAAAATAGAAATTTTGATCAACAAACATGTCAATATCGGAAGTGAAATTTAAAAAAAACATGGGGATAAACTAAACTAGTACAGACCAAATGTTGTCTAATAAAAATAATGCACACATAGAAAAAAAGATAAATATACCTCAAGAAAAAATCTTGGAACCATTCTTTATTACAAGGGTTAAATTAAAAAAAAAAAATCCAGGCTGCCTTTCAGAGTTTCAGGCAATTTCCGTTAGGCTTAATTTTCAAGCATGGTGTCGGGGGCAGGGAACAAAAATATTTAAACATTGGAAATTTTAAAGTGCTAGTTTTGATTTGACAATTACTTTTTACATCTATTTTATGTGGATAAGACAATTCAATCTTTTACTGGTTATAAAGAAGACATTTGACTTGATGAGCTCAGAGTATCTCCATCTTTGTTGTTTTAGTTCTCTCATTATACGGCCTTACTCATGATAAGATTGCTAAGTCCTCTCAAAGTGTTAATTCCCTGATAATTGATAGGTAACAGTACTCTCATTACTTTAACTTTTCAAGAGATGTGTTTACTGCAAAGAATATTCTTGCCTGATACATTCTTAGTTGAAAATTAGGCTGTTGGCCTTAAATTTCTTGTATACATCCTTTGCTAATGTGCTAATCTGGGAAACAATGTGAGTTCCCAGTAATGATTTTCACCATTTATCCAAATAGCTTAATAAAGACAGGCTTAAGAAGCTTGCTTCACTCTATGAACCTGGCTCTTGGCCTTACTTTGATTTTAATTGACCTTTCAAAGTTTGGAGAAGAGAATGGCCTTCCAAATGAAACTCTGCATCCCAAGATAGACATACGATAGAAAAAGAACTATGAGACAAACAGATATCTCGGTTTTTACAAACCATTTTTGTTAATTAAAACTCCAGTACCTAGTACAATGAACTAGCTTCATTTCACAGATGACATTATTTTATTGCTTATCCATAGCAAGTCTTTCCCTAGAGATGAAACAGGGAAGGGGATCTGTAAGCTATATTTAAAGCACAGATTGCTAAACTTTGGAACAGCATACCTTTCTAAGGATCTGATGAAAAACCCATAAGCATTCTCTCTAGAGAAAATCACAAATACATATGTCTGTGCAGGAGACTACTTACTACTCAACAATAAAAAGGAAGGAATTGCTGTTATGGCAATACAAATAAACTTCAAAAACATTATCTAGAGTAAAAGAAACTAGAAATAAAAAAATATGATTTTACTTATATGCAACTTGGCAAAACTAAGCTACAATGATGGAACATAGATACAATGTTTACCAGAGGTTAGGCATTCAGATGACTACAAAGAAATACAAAAAGCTATCTGGAGTGTTGAACATGTTCTATATGTTGACAGTAGTTGTAATTACAGAGGTACTTTTATTGGTTAAACCTCATTTTAATTTATAAAAGTTAAACTTCAGTAAATTTACTTTTTAACAGTCACATACAGGCCAGGCACAGTGGCTCGTGCCTGTAATCCCAGCATTTTGGAAGGTTGAGGTGGGAGAACTGCTTGAGCCCAGGAGTCTGAGACTATCCTGGGCAACATAGTGAGACTCCATCTCTACAGAAAAAAAAAAAATAGCCATATGTGGTGGTGGGTGCCTGTGGTCCCAGCTACTTGGGAGGCTGAGGTCGGGGGAATCGCTTAAGCTCGAGAGCTCTAGGCTAAAATGAGCCATGATTGTGCCACTGCACCACAGGTTAGGCAACAGAGTGAGACCCTGTTGAGAGAGAGAGAGAGAAGTAACATACCCACAGATTCAGGTGGTCCACAGACTGGATGAAGTCCTTCTTTGTATCTCTTAAATATCTTTGAATCCAAGTCTGTATAATAAAATATGTAGTACAAAGTACATAATAAAAAAATTGGATTAGATTATGAAAGGCCATAGTACCTTAGTATTTTCTCTGAAAGAGTGAGGAAGCATGTATGTTTTACAAAAAATCAAACAGTACACAAAATTTTAGTGTTCATTGCTTGTATAGCCTTGAGCCCAAATAAAGATAATTCTGAAGTTAGCTCTAAAAATTATCATAACTTATAATGAGAAACAGATCCTTTGCATATATTTTCGAATATTCTGATAAATTCCAGAAAATAGGTATTACATGTGTGCATGCACACACACACAACACACACACACATTTAACATAAATAAAAGCAGGGAGAAAACAGAAGGATCTAATTATGAAGTATTGGAGTTGACGGGAATTATCCAGATTCTCTATTTTGCTCTGGAAACTAACAGATGATGCCCTCTGTTGTTCAGGGAACAAAAGAGTGCAGGTATAGAGTGTGGGCTTGAGGAAAGGGATACAGGTTTGCAGTAGCTGCTTAGGGAAATAAGAAGGAAATGATGTAAAACAAACAAAAGAAAGGTCTGCAGAGTGGCACAGACTATCCAGCTAAAACTGGAATCCAGAGATCTCTCCCATTGTGCTCCATAGTCTTGGAGGGAAGAAGAGCTACAGATGAATTAAGATGGGAGGGAGGGGCTTGAAGGTTGATGTCTGAAGCACTAGAAGTTATCATTGCTTTTGGGAGTGGAATCAATGCTACTGACCTTGGGATACATGCTGAAAAGGAAAGAAAGAGACCCTGGGCAGAGAAAGTTGATAAACTAAAGGAAAAGGAGGTAGTTCAAGGCACAGTTGTTCAATCTGTGCTATACTTTGGAAGGCAAAAAAGTGAGTAGGTTAGAGTCCTGGAGAAAGAAGATGCTACAGGAAAGGGTGGTATATTTGGCCTTTAAAATCTTAGCAGTACAGTAATGTGCTTTCTGAAATCTGGGCTTTATTATCTTCTAAGACTGAAAGTGAGACTGTGCTTTCAATTGAATCAGAAACAGAATTGGTGGAAGTGACCTACTTACTAACTCAACAGGCACAGATGTAAAACTTAGTAGGAAAAAAAATTACTTAAAAAATTTGCTTTATCAAGATTAGGAACAGAACATAAGAGATAGGAGAAGTGAGGGGAGCAAGAAAGACCAAAGAAAGAAGAAAGATAAGTCATTGTGTTGTTTATTTTTTTCCTGAGACATCTAATTTACAATCTCTTTGTCATGGCTATTCTAAATTCTAACTCTATCTATCTATCTATCTATCTATCTATCTATCTATCTATCTATCTATCTATCATCTATCTATCTGTCATCTATCTATGTATCTATCTTACAGTGTAAGGAACATGGGCCTTCTCCCAATTGTCTGATTATTTCAGTCTTAACGCAAGGTTAGATTCACTGTCCAAAGCCATATTCTGGTCCTGACACAGGGATTTTCTCAGTGAAAATTCCTAGCAGATTCCCCACCAGTCTGTCATCCAGGAGTGAAGCTGTATTACTTTTAAAAAACAAAAAGAATCTGCTCATCTTTAGCACTGACCCACCCTTCTCAGGTTTCTCTCATGAACACCAGGATTGACTACAGAAAAGAATAAGAAAACAGAATACAGGTACTTCTTCATGGCCAGTTTCCTGGGGGCTCAGGGACTTTATTTTTGCATTGTGCAAATTACATTCCTCAAATAAAATTCTATTATGGATGTAAATGTCTAGTTCAAAGGTTTTTTATTGTAGTTATTTAAAAAGTAAATCATTAATTTAATACATTAAAAGTATAAAATGTGAGTATGCATATTTTTATCATATCTATCTATCTATCTATCATCTATCATATATCTATCTGTCTAGTAAACATGAGTAAATTCTAAAGTAAATTAACTATTTTGGACTTCCAAAGAGATGTAGTCATTTTACGTTGCAATAAGCTATATGAAAAAAGATGGTCCTGAACAATACTCCTAATGAATAGGAGAGGCAGAGCCAATGGCTTTTGAAGGTGATTTCTCCCAGGCTATTTCCTAAAAATCAGGAGAATTCTTTTTACATATATATATATATATATATATATATATATATATGTATATATATGTGTATATATACTTATATATGTGTATATATAAGTATATATATGTGTATATATAGTATATATATGTGTATATATAAGTATATATATGTGTATATATATACATATATATGTGTATATACATATATATAAAGTATATGTGTATATACTTTAAGTTCTGGGGTACATGTGCAGAGCGTGCAGGTCTGTTATGTAAGTATACACGTGCCATGGTGGTTTGCTGCACCTATCAACCCATCACCTACATTAGGTATTTCTCTTAATGCTCTCCCTCCCCTATCCCCCCATCCCCTGACAGGGCCCAGTGTATGATGTTCCCCTCCCTGTGTCCATGTGTTCTTATTGTTCAACTCATTGTTCAACATTTGTGAGAACATGTGCTGTTTGGTTTTCTGTTCTCGTGTTAGTTTACTGAGAATGATGGTTTCCAGCTTCATCTATGTCCCCGCAAAGGACATGAACTCATCCTTTTTTATGGCTGCATAGTATTCCGTGGTGTATATGTGCCACATTTTCTTTATCCAGTCTGTCATTGAGGGACATTTGGATTGGTTCCAAGTCTTTGCTATTGTGAATAGTGCTGCAATAAACATATGTGTGCATGTGTCTTTGCAGTAGAATTATTTATAATCCTTTGGATATATACCCAGTAATGGGATTGCTGGGTCAAGTGATATTTCTAGTTCTAGACCCTTGAGGAATCGCCACACTGTCTTCTACAATGGTTGAACTAATTTACACTTCCACCAACAGATGCATTCCTATTTCTCCACATCCTCCCCAACATCTGTTGTTTCCTGACTTTTTAATGATTGCTGTTCTCACTGGCATGAGATGGTATCTCATTGTGGTTTTGATTTGCATTTCTCTAATGACCAGCAAGAACAGAAATCATTACAGTCTACAGGAGAATTCTAAAGATACAGTATTATAAAGGAAAGAGACAAAGCTGAAGTGTGAGGTTAGCTCTCCAAAGGGTCATAAAGTCTAACTTAGGATCCAGAAACAGACATACCTGTAGGATCCAGGTAGATCCAACTCTATCTGAGGGGAGGAGCATGGGCTGGCTAAAAGGGTCAGTGGCAAATTGGAAAGTATTAAATAATTTAAATTAGCAGTTACTGTTCCCTTTAACTCATTACTGATATGTGAAAAGGTGAATATTCCCAAATAATTTAATATTTTCAGAGGGGTTACAATTAAGATTTTTAGGTTAAATCTCTAAATATGTTCATTATATAACGGAATTTAAAAGTGTAAACTATACTGTTTGAGCCAGAAAACAGTCTGCAGGCAAGATGGAGCTTAAGGGTGTCTGGTTTGTACTCTCTGGTCTGAAGACAAAAGTGTTTAGTTAGTAATCTGAAAGCTCAGGACCTTCCCCTGGATGTCTCTGGCCTAATATGTAATGTCATACAATAACTTCAAGGTTCTTTGCCTTTTATTTACTTAACAGAAAAATATTGGTGATATCTGAGAGCTTACATTTTAGGATTGTTATAAGGGCCAAATAAGACAATGGAGAATTGGATCTGAAATGTTCAAAATGCTACTGAAAAATACTTTTATTAATTACAATGGTGATTTATGAATCATGACAAAGATCTATAACTGATGAACAAATAATATATTTTTTCTGGGTTGTCACCTCTGTTTTCAGTCTAGAGAATTGTTTTTTGTACTGTCTTCATAAGAAACTATTATCACTTTAAAGTGTGTAAAATATCACTGGGCCAACACAATTTATCACTTGGCCAGACTCATAGGAAGTTGGTTGACGTGTTAATTTAACAAGTGTTATTTCAGCTGTAAAATTTTGAGTGGTTGCCTGGTCCCTTGAGATCTGAGGTAATCATGATATGATTAATACCTTAGTGGTTCTCTTCCAGTATGAATTGTAACTGAACTGAATTTTTAGAAAATATCTTAATCACACAATAGTGCTATTAAATGAGTGCTTATGGATTTAGAAATGAAAGATGTTTTAACAATTTAAATATTAGACTATAGAGAGGGGGTAAAATTAGCACCAGTTAAGATGAATGTTACAAAAACTGACTGGGTTGTTCAGTGGTTCTCATGGACAGCTGTAAAGATCAGCCACTGTGTCCAAAGGGATGTATTAAGCTTGAGCGTGGTTTGGGAATTTGTCAATATCAAAGAGGTGAACTTTCATAAGCAGGTTCTAGCTGCTCTGTAGAAGTTTGCAGATAATCCTCAGGAAGGCTCAGTTCCATGGAAAGCATCATTTATACATGACTGCAACTTGTACATCCAGTGGCATGAATGGGAGACTCTAGAAGCCGTATCGATGAGCATCTGGAGCTACATCAATTCAGTGATTTCATTGGTCATATATATTTTGTTTTTAAATTATATATAATTTAATAATATCAAAGATACATGTAATGAAGATACAGCTGGATAAGTTTTGGAAAATACCACCCATGTAAACCCACACATGAATTAAATGTGTACTGAACATTCCAACACTCTAGTAAGTAATCTCATGCCCCTTTTATGCACACCCCTATCCTGAGAGGCAACTACTCTTCTAGTTCTATAACCATAGATCCTTTTGTTTGTTATAAAATTTTATCCAAATAGAATCATACCTTACACAATTTTCTCGTATCTAGCTTGTTTTGCGCAATATGTTAACATTCACCCAGGTTGTTTAGCATATCAGTATTCCTTTCTATTGCTCTATCTCTCTCATTATTTTTCTCATTCTCTCTTGATTAGCCTAAGGTTTTATCAAAATAAAAATTTCAAATATTGGCTTTACTAATTTTTTATTGTTTGTCCATATTCTATTATTTCCTATCATTTATTATTTCTTCTATTTATTTTGGGTAAAATTCACAATTTTGCTGGCTTTTAGTTTAATTCTCAGGTTTATTAAAGTATACAGAAAAAGAAAAATAAAATTATATATATTTATTTGTAAAATGTGATGTTTTGACAAATATATACAATGTAAAATGAATGAATCAAGCTAATTTACATATCTATCACCTCACATACTTATTTTTTCATAGTAAGACATTTTAGTATCTACTCTCTTTGCAATTTTCAAGCGTACAATATATTATTGTTAACTGTAGGCACCATGCTGTACAATAGATTCCCAGAACTTATTCATCTTAACTGAGACTTTGTACATTTTGACCAATATCACCCTCTTTCCATCTCCTTTCCTACCTACTGGTAAACATAATTCCACTTTCTATTTCTATGTTGAGTTCACTTTTTTAGATTGCATATATAAGTGACATCATGGATTATTTGTCTTTGTGTGCCTGGCTTAGTTCTCTTAGCAACATATATTCCAGGATCATGCATGTTGTTGCAAATGACAGAATTTCCTTTTCTTTAGGCTGAATAATATGTCATTGTATATATGCATTTTATACACACACACACACACACACACACACACACACACACACACACTTTATCCATGCATCTGTTGATGGACCCTCAGGTTGATTCTATATCTTGGCTATTGGAAAAAATGCTATGATTAATATGGAAGTGGAGATACTTCGTTGACATACTAACTTCAGTTTCTTTGGACACATACCAGAAGTGGGATTGTTGCATCATATGGTAGTTCTATTTTTTATTTTTTAAGAACCACCATCTCTTTTCCAAAATGGAAATGTACTAGTATACATTCCCGCCAATACTGCACGAGGGCTCCCTTTATGCCACATTCTCACCAACACTTGCTGTGTTTTGTCTTCTTTTTGTATTTATAAATGTTTTAGTTTTAATTGAACAAAATATCCATATATAACATTTAAAACATTGTTTTAAATATGTATACATTGCAAAATGACTAAATAAAGCTAATTAATGTATGTATTACTTCATATACTTATCTTTTGTGGTATTTTGTCTTTTTGATATAGCTATTCTAAAAGATATCAAAGAATATCTCATTGTGGTTTTAATTTGCTTCTACCTGATGGTTAGTGATGTTGAGCAATTTGTGGATAATTGTTGACCATTTGTATATCTTCTATTAAAAAATGTTTACACTAACCATTTGCTCATTTTTTGAATTATTTGAATTATTTATAGGTTTTGGATATTAACCTTTTATGGGGTGTATGATTTGAAATATTTTATCTCATTCTATAGGTTTTCTCTTCAGTATGTCTTCTTTTTTGTGCAGAAGCTTTTTAGCTTGTTGTAACCTTAAGCTTGTAGCAAAAGAAGCTTATCTATTTTTATTGCTGCTGTCTGTGCTTATAATATCCAATTTGTTTCTTTCCCAGACCCATGTCAAGAAACATTTTCCCTATGTTTTCTTTTAGTAGTTTACAGTTACATGTCTTATATTTAAGTGTTTAATCCATTTTAGTTCACATTTGTATATGAGGTGCGATAAAGTTCTCATTTCATTATTTTGCAAGTGGATAAGTTTTTCCAACATTATTTACTCAAAGACTGTTCTTTCCACATTTTGTGCTGGCACATTTGTTGAAGATCAATTGACTGTAAATTTACAGATTTACGTCCCCGTTCTGTATTATTTTCCATTGGTTTATGTGTCTTCTTTTATGCCATTGTCATGGTCTTTTGATTACTATAGTTTTGTAGTATATTTTGAAATCAAGTAACGTGATGCCTTCAGCTTTGTTCTATTTTGCTCAGGATTTCTTTGGCTATTCAGAGTCTTTTGTGGTTCCTTGAAAATTTTAGGATTGTTTTTACTATTTCTATAAAAAAAGTCATTGGAATTTTTATAGGGATTGCACTGAATCTGTAAATTGCTTTGGGTATCACAGATACTTTAATAATATTAATTTTCCAAACCATGAACATGGGATATATATTCACTTATTTTGTCTTCAATTTCCTTTATCAGTTTTATAAATTTCAGTGTACAGATTTCTTACCTCCTTATGTAAATTAATTCCTAAGTATTTTAATTTTTAAGGCTATTCTAAATGAGATAATTTTATTAACTTCTTTTTTACAGAGGTTTTTGTTAGTGTATAGAAATGTTCCTAATTTTTGTATCTCGATTTTGTATTCTATAAATCTCCCTGAATTTATATATTAGTTCTGAAAGTTATTTGTTCAATTATTTAGCATTTTCAATTTAAAAGATCATGTCATCTGCAAACAATTTTACTTCTTCTTTCTAATTTAGATACCTTTTATTTGTCCTGCTTAATTGCTCTGGCTAGGACTTCCAGTGCTATATTGAGTAGAAGTAAAAAGAGTGGCATACTTGTCATGTTCCTGTTGAGTACAATGTTAGCTTGTGTGCTTGTCCTATATAGCCTTTATTATGTTGAGATACATTATTTCTGTAATTTGTGAGAGTTGTTTTTTGATTATAAATTGACGTATTTTTAAAATGCTTTTTCTGCCTCTATTGAGATAATCTTTTGGTTTTTATCCTTTTTCTCTTAATATGGTATATCACATTGATTGATTTGCATATGTTGAACCATCCTTACATATCAGAAGTATATGCCACTTGATTACAGTGTACGATCTTTTCAATATGATGTTCAATTTGGTTTGTCAATACTTTGTTGAGAATGTTTACACCTGTGTTTACTGGGGATATGGGCCTATAATTTTCTTTTCTTGTAGGCTCCTTCTCTTGCTTCGGTCAGAATAATGCTGGTCTCATAAGAATTTGAAAGTGTTCTCTCCCTTCAGATTTTATGGATAAATTTGAGAAGTATTATTATTCATTTTTCTTTAAATGACTGGTAGAATTCACCAATGAAACCACCATGTTTTGGGCTTTACGTTTTGGAAGGTTTTTGATTACTGATTCAATCTCTTTATTCATTATGATCTGTTCAGGCTTCCTATTTCTTTATGATTTAGTCTCAATTGGTTGGATGCTCCTATAAATTTACCCATTTCTTCTAAGCTCTCTATCCAACTTTTGGCATGTAATTTTCCATATTATTCTCTTCTGATGGTTGAATTTCTGTGGTATCAGAAGCTTAATGTCTCTGTTTCATTGATAATTTTATTTTAGCTTTTTCTATTTTTTCCCTTTGGTAGTTCAGTTAAAAGTACGTCAGTTTTATCTTTTCAAAAAACCAGCTTTTTAAAAATGATCTTTTTGTTGTTTTGTAGTTTTTCTTTCACGTATTCCTCCTCTGGTTTGTGTTTTTTGCTTTATTCTGCTTCTTTTTGGCTTGGTTTGTTCTTTTGCTACTTGATTGAGGTGTTGAGTTGTTTATTTGAGACACGATTTTCTTAATCTAGGTGTTTATAAATGTGAAATTTCGTCTGTGTTTGCTGCATCCTGTATGTTTTGGTATGTTGTGTTTTCATTTTCATTTATCTCAAGAAGATACATCTTGTTTTCCCTTTAGAATTTTTCTTGAGCCATTAGGTATTTAGAAGTTTTTGTTTGATTTCCACATATTTCTAAATTTTCCAAGTTTTTTTCTCTTATTGACACAGTTTCATACTATTGGGATCACCAAAAAAACTTGATATAATTTAAAACTTTAAAAAAATTGTTAAGACTAGTTTTGTGGCCTAACATATAATCTCTGCTGGAGAATGTCCTGTGTATGCTTAAAAAGAATGTGTATTCTGCTGTTCAAGTCTGTTTTCTATTGATTTTCTGTCTGATCTATTCATTGTTAAAAGTGTGGAGCTGAAATTGCCTACTCTTATTGCATTATAATATTTGCTTTATATATCCATATATTTTGATGTTGAACAAATACATATTTACATTGCTTTTTTTATACAAGTTTCATTTGGTTAGTTTTAGAAATGAGGTTTTACTCTGTTTCCAGGGTTGGACTTGAACCTCTGGGTTCAAGCCATCCTCCTGCCTCAGCCTCCCCAGTAGCTGGGACTACAGGCATGTGCCACCATGCCAAACAACATACCTTTTTCCTCTTGATATACTGACTTATTTGTCATTATTTAATGGCTTTCTTTGTGTCTGTTGACAGCTTCTTACTTGTAGTATATTTTGTTTGTGTAAGTATAGCCACCCCAACTCTATTTTTTTTTTTACCATTTTAATGGAATAACTTTTGCCATCCCTTCACTGACAGCCTGTGTCCTTAAAGCTAAAAAGTCAGTGTCTTCTAAATATTATATAGGTGGATCTTGTTTTTTATCTGTTAATTCACTCTACATCTTTTGATTGATTGGATAATTTAATTTATTCACATATAAAGCAACTATTTGTAGGTAAGGACTCACTACTGCCATTTTGTTAATTCTTTTCTGACTGTTAATGTAATCACTTTGTTTCATTCTTCCTTTTTCATTTTATAATTTTTTGTGACAATGCAAAAGGAGGGAATCAAAATTTCTTTTTATCTTTTGCATATCTACTACAGTTTATTTTTTTATTTGTGGTTGCCATGAGGCTTTTATAAAATATTTTACAGTTATAACAATCTATTTTAAGCTGCTTACATTTAACTTTCACTATATGCAGAAACTCCACACTTTAACTTATTTTTTCCCCAGATTTAAAAATATTGATATCATATTTTACACATTTTTAAATCATGTATCTATTGTTACTATAGTTATAATTATTTTTATCTTTGCCCTTTAACTTTTATACTAAAGTATTTTGCCTTTTAACTTTCATGCTAGAGTTGAAAGTGATTAATGCACCACCCTTACAATATTAGAATATTACAAGTGCTTTTCTACTTACAATGAGTTTATATAGATGTAACCATATCCTAAGTTATGCACTATCTGTATTCTTACCTTTAGAGTTTCATACTTTCATATGTTTTTATTTTGCTCTTTAGTGACCTCTTATTTCAACATCGTTAACTCCCTTTAGAGTTTATTCTAAGACAGGTGTAGTGGTGATAAACTCCCACAGCTTTTGTTTGTCTGGAAAAGTCCTTATCTCTCCTTAATTCTGCAATATACTCCTGACAGTTATATTCTTACTTTATAGGTTTCTTTTTCAGTACTTTGAATATATTATTCCACTCTTCCCTGCCCTGCAGGTTTCTGAGGAAAAGTCCACTGATATTCTATGAATATTTTCTTGTGTGTAATGTTTTGCTTTTCTCTTGCTGCTTTCAAAATCCTCTTTGTCCTTGAATTATGTAATTTTTATTATAATGTGTCTGTATTAGCCTATTATTGCATTTCTATAAAGAAATAGTTGAGATTGGGCAATTTATAAAGAAAAGAGGTTTAATTGGCTCACAGTTCTGCAGGCTGTACAGGAAGCATTGTGCCAATATCCACTTGGCTTCTAGAGAGACCTCAGAAAGTTTTCAGTCATGGTTGAAGGCAAAGGGGGAGCCAGCCCATCACATGGCAGAGTGGTATGAAGAAAAGGATAGATGCCACACACTTTGAAACAACCAGATTGCATGATAACTCACTCACTATCATAAGGAGAGCACCATGTCATTCATGAGGGATCTGCCCTCGTGACCCAAACACCTCCAACCAGGCCCTACTAACATTGTGGATAACATTTCAACATCAGATTTGGAGATACACTCATCCAAACTATTTCAGAGTCTCAGTGAAAATCTCTTTATACTTAATCAAATCAGCTTTTGAAGCTCTCTATGGAAGTTTTCAGTTCAGTCATCCTGTTCTTTAGCTCAAAATTTTTTGTTTGGTTTTATTTTATAGTTCCTTTCCCTTACCTTCTCCTTTTACTAATATATTGTTTTCTTGATTTCATTTAGTTATCTATTAGTCATCTCTTTTTGCTCACAGGGCTTCTTTAAGATGATTATTTTGAATTCTGTATCAGGCAATTTGTAAATCTCCATTCCTTTAGGGTTGTTCACTTGTGCCTTCTTTTGTTCTTTGGTGGTTTCATGTTTTCCTGATTATTTGTAATCCTTGTGCCCATGCATTCATGTCTGCACATTAGAAGAAACAGACATTCACTCTAGCCTCTACAGACTGGATGTGTCAGGTAAAACCTTCCAAAAGTCAACCTGTCCACACATTCTGGGTAGACTATCTGGTGAGGTTCATAGGCAGACTTGCCACTAGAGTCCTCAGGCAGACTGGCTTGATGCCTTGGTAAGCAGTTGGGCAGGCCTGTAGCCTGAGTTCATAGAGGCCAGCCTGGGGCTTGGAAATGTGAGGTTGGGCCTGGAACCTGGGTCCCCTGTGGAGGTCCTGAAGCTTGGGTCCTGAGTTCACAATAGCTGGCATGGAGCGTGGGTCTGTGGGAAGCAGCCTAGTTATGGGGACTACTAGGGGCCCCAGACCTTGAGTTTGCTAGAGTGGGCCTGGAACCCTGGGTCCTCTGGGACTAGAGCTATGGGAAATAACCTGGAGCCCAGAGAAGGCCTGATGTTGGGGTTAGCCTGGAGCCTGGGTCTGTGGCGGCTTGTCTAGAATTTGGGAGTGGGGAGCTGACCTGTTACCTGGAGCTGTGGGGGCAAGCCTGGGGTATGGGTCCACAAGGGCTGACCTGAGGATGTATCTGTAGGTACTGGTCTGCAGGCTAGGTCTCTAGGGGGCTGGCCTGGAGCCTGGGGAAACCAAGGCTGGCCTGTTTTTGAGTAGACCTGAAGGCTGGTTCTGCTGGGGTGAACCCGGGTCCCAACTGCAAGGACTAGCCAGCCTAATACGTAGGGGTGATCCTGGAACCTAGGTCCATGGAGATTGGCCTGGTGTCAGTGGGGGCAGGCCTTGACACTGGGTCTGCTAGAGAGGGCCTAGACCCTGTGTCTGCTAGATCATAGACTCACAGGGGCCAATCTGGTACTAGGCTGGTCTGGTGCCTGTATCTGTGGGGCCCAGCCCTGATGTTGGGTACACATATGCTGAGTGGTTATTTAGGTCATTGGCAGCCAGACTGGAGCTGAAGTCTGTGAATACCATACAATAGTCTGGGGCTGAAGGGGGATTGGCTGGCACTGGAGCAAGCCTGAAGCCTATGACCACAGGTAGTACCACAAGTATGGATCTTGAATCTGCAGGGCTTGTCCTGGAGTCAGGGGCTGGAGCTACCTGCCTGGAACCTGGATTCATGGATAGCAGCCTAGCTATCCGGGCTATGGGTCCTGTACTGGAGTCTGGAGCTGTGAGAGCTGGCCTGGTGATGGGGTGGATCTGGAATATGGGTCTTCTTGTGCTGACCTGAAGTCTGTGACTGTGGGAGCCAGTGTGGAGCCTCAAATTTTGGTCATTAGCCTAGGGCTTAAGGAACTAGCCTGCATCTGGGGTGGATCTCAAAACCTGGGACCATGGGTACTTGCCTGGAGCCTGGAGCTGCAGGAGCTTCCTTGGAGCTCAGTCTCTGTGTGACAGCCTAGTGCTTGGGATGGCCAGGAGGCAAGGTCCACTGGTACTGGCCTTGAATTTGGAGCTTCAGATGCCAGGCAGGTGCTAGGGCTGAACTGGAGCCATGGTGGGCCTTGATCCGAATCTGCAGAGACTGAACCTGTGGCCTAGGGCCAGGCTAATTCTATGGTGGGCCTGAAAACTGGGGCTGTCGAGGAATAACCTTGCACTGGGTTTCACTAAGGAATGTCTGGTCCAGGGGTCTGTGGCAAAAAAGAGGTGCTCACTTCACTGTCTTTCCTCCAGATGGAGAATATCTCTGTGCTGTGGTGCTCTGACTTTGCAGAGGGAGTGACAAGGGTAATGTGAAAATTTCCCTCATACTTTCCTTAATGTGTCTTTTCCTTTTTTCTGTGCTATACTTACGTACTGTAATCCATTACCTGAATTTCTGAGATATTATGAAGGCATTTTCATGTGTGGATAGTTGTTCAAGTTGATGTTTCTGCCAGGGGAAAAATGCTGGAAAGTCTATTATGCCATTTTGCTGATGTTACCCTTTCAGAAGCCTTACTTACTTCTTAGGATGTAATCCTAAGTCAATGATTTTAAAACTTTATGTATTTATAATATAACAAATTCAATCCATATCCGTATCTTTTCCTCTAAGACTACTTTGGCTACATGTTACAAATTTTAATGTGCTGTGTTTTCATCATTATTCAACTTGAAATATTTTGTAATTTCTCTTATGATTTCTTCTTGTACATGAGATATTTAGAAGTTTTTTTTTTAATTTTCCAATATTTGGAAATTCTACGGGTATAGTTCTATTAATTTCTAGCTTAATGCTGTTGATTACTTAGTCTGTTATAGAAGAATAAAACAGAGAAATGAATAAATCAAAGAAAAGTCCTAGCCTTCAAGCAATTTATATGCTAATAGGGGAGGTAGACAAAAAATTACATCAATTAATAAAATGTGTATCATGTTTTATATCAATTAATTTTGAGGGGGAAAAATTAAATAGATAAGGGGGCTAAAAGTCATCATATATGAGAGGTTGCAATTTAGTTTATATATCTTTGACCTAAATTGCTTATTACTACAAAATACAGAGACAGATTATTTCTATATGAACACCCACTGTCCTACTTTTCAGAAGTTATTAACTCCTTACATTGCTCACCAAGCATTTCATAGATTCTTCAGCTCAGTGCCCCAGGTGTGCATATGCTGAGGTTCCTCAGGATCCTGCCCAATATCCATGCTCTGTTATTTTTCTGCTGACCTGGCTAATGAATCTGACTGAAACAGTTGCAATACCTACTGTCTTGCTCAGAGCTGCCAACAATCCAAAATGGGGACCATCTATTCATTTTCTGATAGTAATGTTGCTCTCAAAGCTGGTTATTGGGTTATAACTATTGAAATGATTCCAGGTTTCTCATATCTTAGAATTCTAATGCCTTTGAGTTCTATGTCTACTGAATCACTGTTTCACAGAGAGAACTGGTATTTTATCCACTCTAATTCATGGCAACCTCATTGCATGCCTAAAATAACTGAAATAAATAAACAACTACTTACTTGATCAAAAATATCAACCCCTTCTCTCAGCTGCAAGAGTGGTTCCTCCCATCAGGGTTCAGATAATGCAATCTGATGTTACTGATGTTGCTGAAGCCATCGACATGCATGTTAATCCATGGTCATTTTTTCTAAAGCTTGAATGATACAACTTCCTGCACATTGATGGTTTCCAAGCCCCTCATACCTTAAATATAATTCATTATCAGTCTACAGTATTATCTCTGCTAGGCAGAGATAGATTCTCTTTAATTGGCATCTGGGGCTATGCTCTTAACTCTGGAGAAAGCTGAGATTTCTCTAGCTTTCCTGACGTTGGTTCATTCAGTGGGTGAATATTAGCAACCAAACAAATTAGTGAATTCTCCTCAATTCTCAATTCAGTAAGTACATCAACTATTTTGGCTAAAGAATAAAATATTATGATGCCAACATTAAGAGAAACATATATTTCAGATTTCCAAGAGGTCACAAAATCTGTTGTGGGCAAGGAACAGGAAAGAGGAAAGAGCGAGGATGGTGTCCCCTGTGTGTGTGTATGTATGCATGCATATGGGTTTGTATGTAAATGTGTATCTTCCATTCAAACGCATTTTGAGTTTGCATGACAATTTTACTTCCTTTGAACTCCAAACAACTTTCTTCTTACTATCCCAAAGAATACTTTTAGCTGGGGTAGATATGACTTTTAGCATTTTGTGAAAATAAATCATTTTTAAAGAATATTGTTTTAGTTCAATTTTCATCTCTTTTTACAGGCAGTTGTTTAATGAAGCTAAATTATTTCCTATTTCAGTGGATATGTATGTGCTACAGCTGCATATTAATATCTTTGAGGCATTTATTTTTCTGCACTACAACACTGGAAAAGATTTTGGCTACTGAAGGGCAAACTATTTCTAATTTCTTAAAAGTTTTTTACTCTATAGTACCTTCCTGTCCTGTGTTCCATTATTAACAACAGTAGAAGTGATGTAAAAGATATTTTTGCTTCACCTTTGTATGGTACCATTTGTCAAATCCTAAGAAAATTCCAAGGGTTTCCTTTCTTTTCGATACAGAACTAAGAATGAGTTAGAAACTAGTGTAAAAATAGTGTATAGACCACTCTGTCTACAAGTGTCTGTTTCAAAATTTATAGTTTCCTTAGTTATTATACATTTCATTTTTGTGCTCTCCTTTGCTTCTATATGGCTGGGGGAGTCAGAAGACCATAAGCTCCATCTGTTTGTATCTGCTCAATACCTTTTTTTTAAAAATCAGCATCTCCATGACAATATTCTTTTGATAGACTTTGTGTGTGAGTCTTTTTATTCCTATTAGTAAATTCATGATTGATGTTTAAAGGGGGAGGGATGGAACAGTAATAACAGTGCCCAGTCCCAAAAGTAGAATGATAATTTATCCAATCCAGCCAGGGGAAGGAAGGTTCTTCTTCTGTTCCAGTATGTGACAAGTATATGACCAACATCTGATCAATGAAATGTATAAAACAGTCTGCTGGGCTAAGCAAAATATAGGATATAGGAACTTTTTTTGTCACTAATAAAAAAAAGCACAAAAAGATGTTTGTTCTTTGGACTCATCAACTTTTTTCCCTGCTTGGTGCCCTATTCTATGAGGATGTAATGCTTCACACTGCAACTATCATTGGGGTAGATATGACTAAAATGCTGAATAAAGAGGAAGACCTTTGGAATTTGAGGATAGAATAAAATAAAATATCCAATCCTGGTTTTGAACTTTTCCAAATTTCTTGTATTTAAGAAAGAGTAAAACTGTTTATATTAAGATCCTATTAGTAAAATATTTTATAGAAAAAAATCTTAATAGAAACAGATACCAAAAGTCAGGCCAAGGTAAGCTTAATAATAAAAATTTTATGAAACACTTATATTTGCATATTACCTTTTCATCTCCATTTGCTTGGGGCTAGAGGACTTGGCATTTTATACCATTGCAATAATGAGCTTTCATATTAGGAGTGTTTTTGGAAAAAGTAGCAGATATTTACTTGGTTCATCTTTGGAAGTTAGAATACCTCCAAACTTGTTAAAAAAATCTGTGCCAGGTAGTCTATGCAGTCAAGGTCTATACAGTCAAAACAATAGCTCTATATTGAAGTTCTGCGTTTGGATTCAAAGCACAGCTTGGTTCAACAATGCTCTGTTAAGTATTTTAAAAATTATCTATCTATCCATCCATCTATCTAATCTATCTGCCCATCCATTGGAAGCAACCTCAGTACTTAGGGTTGGTTGTGCCATTCCAGATTTCGAGTATAATTCCTGGGTCTCTTGGATAAATATAATCCTAACCCCTATGTCTGTTTAATAACAAGTGGAGTTATACCATTCATATGCCATATAAATAGGACATATGCAGCTTCATGAGACAAATTAAAAATACCCATAAGCATTGCAGCCCACACTCACAATTTTTTTAAATTTCATTTTAAAGTCACTATTATTCTGTCCAACAGTATGTCAATCTCTTTCTAAGGAGGAACTCTCTACTCCTATATCTGTCTGTGACCATTTGAATGCTTTAAAATAATTATGGAGTAGTACTGAGAGATTAATGGGGATCTTGAATTTTGGCAGATGTATTCAGTTTGGAGTCCCTGAAGAAATGCTAAAGATATTTAAGCAGAATGATAATGATAATAAAAAATTGAGGTAAATAAAATGGAAGCAGATTCGGTCAAGAGCTACCTTGTCTACTGTGGAATATGCTGAAGTCAAGAAGTGAATTGGGCAGAGATATCTAAAGTGGCAATACCTAAGATATTAGTTTCTTTCCCATAAGATGAAGTTTCTAGACATTTAATATAAAATGTGTATGTATGTAAAGTGATGAAATTTATTTTGTAAACATATTCTTAACAAAAACTGAACTTTGATGACATATTTTAATACAAAATGTTATTGCGGTGTTTTCACATAACAGTAATCCAGCAGGTGATTACTTAGAAGTGTAACTTGTTCATTGATAATCTATCCAAATAACATAAAGTTATCATCAATACTATAACACACTATATCAATGTTTAATATCGAAATTAAAAGATACTGTAGTGGGTGATGTGTTCATTTTGTCTCCAATCATCACAAGTGATTTCTTGTCAATTTCTGAAGTACGTTTAATTTAAATCTATGTATTTCTCAGAGAAAGCACAAGCATTATGAATGCCTTAGGAGACTAACTCAGTCCTATTTTGAGCGAGATTTATGCTTAAATTGGGAAAAAAATTGTTTTCCTTGAATTTGTACGCTTTAGGATCTTAGGTTAATTGGAGCTTTCTGTCATGTTCTACAAGCCCCAACTGAGAAAAATCCTGAGTTACCCTGGATGAAACTCATTCTGAAATTGCCTTGGGACTAAAATAAGAGGTCAGTTTTTTCTTGCTCCTGGAACTAGGGAGAAAACACACAAGAAACAGCAGCCGGGGCCGGGCGCGGTGGCTCACGCCTGTAATCCTAGCACTTTGGGAGGCCGAGGCGGGCGGATCACGAGGTCAGGAGATCAAGACCATCCTGGCTAACATGGTGAAACCCCGTCTCTACTAAAAATACAAAATATTAGCCGGGCGTGGTGGCGGGCGCCTGTAGTCCCAGCTCTCGGGAGGCTGAGGCAGGAGAATGGCGTGAACCCGGGAGCCGGAGCTTGCCGTGAGCCGAGATAGCGCTACTGCACTCCAGCCTGGGCGACAGAGCAAGACTCTGTCTCAAAAAAAAAAAAAAAGAAAAGAAAAGAAACGAAACAGCAGTCGGAGTTATTGTCCTCCTGAGTATCTCTGCTTTTTGTGAAGTGATGTTTGGACAGTAATCTGTCCTGGACAGTCCTCCATAATCAAGTCCAGTTGTATTCCTTTATGGAATATATTCACCAAAACAATGTATATACTTAAAATGTATTATTTCTCTTACACTTGAACTTAAAATAATTAGTATAATATTGGAAAGGAAAAATAAATAAAATATTTTAGAACTATTTTCCTTGTATAATAAATGCTTTCAAGTTGAAATAATTTAGTTGTAAAAGATTTAGTTTGGCATACATTAGGAAAAGTAGAAAAATATTAGTTTTTAATTATCTAAATTAGCATTCTGTGATTCATTAAGCAAATACATTTTTATCTCCTCTATTTCCAGTATGCAACAGGCACTCGAAATAAGTTTTAATATACAGAGAGACTATTTCGGTTTTATTTTTCCAATGTAAATATAATTATTAACAAATTAAGCATTCCAAAAGCTACTGTAGCTAAACCTATTGTTTACTTGATGTAATTCTGTTTGGCTCTTATGGTTGAAGAATTGTAAATGGAAGTAGGATTTAAACATCAACTCCTAACTTCACTTGGCTGAGAAAGGAATTAAATTGGTCTGGAGTAATGCTGATAATCTGATATCTTTGACCTTTCCACATATCCTGCTTGGAAGGAGAAGGAAGAAATATTGGAACAGGTAATGGAAACTGGCATATTATGACATTTAGTGTCTAAGTGAAAAATTATATTTAAAAAGTTTGCTTGTAATTATAAGTAAAATAACTCATTATGATATCTCTTATTGTTTCCAAATAAATGAATGCTTTGTGTCCAACATATCATCTGATTAGATTTGGTGACTTGTCTTGCTTTGTAAGTTGTAATACACTATACAAATAATAAGTAACACTCTTTGGCATTTTGCCATCACCACAATTACCCTCTGCCCGCCATACACAACAAGCCAAAATCAATTTATCTGCCAAGGAAGAACATCATAAACTTCTAGCTCTATGCACCACAGATGTAGATATCCAATCAGATGAGGAAGAAGATGATGGAGTAGAGGACTAAATCTGAGCGAAAGTGAGCCCTAAAATAGGAAAGCCTATGTTGGTGAATGAGTCTGCCTCATGCATGGGAATCTAGGGTTACAGATATCTGTTGGTTTTTTTGTCTATCCAGTAGCTGTCCTTCTTTCTTCTCATAATAGAACTCCTTTTCATTTTGAAAACTCATTTGAGGAGATTTGAAATTGTGTTATTATAAACATGGTGCCTTATGACAGCAATAAATATATAGGCCGGAACAACAGGCTATTCCATTTACTTTATCTTCCTAGATAAAAATAATTGGCTCAGAAAAGGGCATAAGACCCAAGCTAAGCCAGCAGAGTCTTCTGTACAACTTTACTGCTGTACTTCTCAGAAAGATGGTCTCTTTTAATTGAGATTTGAAACTGGCAGAATGTGTGTTTGGGTTTGGATGTGACCATCTTTCCAGTGATAGGGAGAGCAATTCTATCTGGACGCTCCCCAAACATGGTATTATAAATATTTTCTGAACTCCTAAGAAGTTCAAATAATATCTGTCACTAAGGAAGCTATGCTTTGCCAATGCTTTTTGTCTCTTTCTCTGATGAATGATTAATGAATATCATTAATTATTTGACGCAATGTAAAATGAGATTATCTCAGCTCAATTTTTTTCATATTTAGTAAATTCTAGTAAACCAATTATTTGAGCAAAATTTCCCGCCTATAGTAAAAGGAGCTTCAATCAATTTCTTCAAAGATATAGAAACATAGAACACCAGCATATTACCGGGATACTTTTCCAAGAATTTCGCTTTCGTATTAACATATATATTTGAAAGACTAATATCTGAATTAATGAGCAAAAATAGATACCACATCTTTTATGTGGTATTGAATAAGTTATTACTCTAGTTTTCAGCTTCTTAATTATAAATTTCAGATTATGATTGTTTTGACCTCATTCAAATATTAAAGAAAATGATATATATATATAAGGTAGTTAGCATCCTGTCTAAGGTATAAAGTACTCAATAAACATCACACTATATAATCTCTTATTCCTTCTTCTTCTTCCCTTTATAAGCCAGCACCATCATTTTCAAGAAAAAATATTGCATTTATAGACCACGAAGTATAAAACAGCATCAAGTCTGTTACATGCATTTGCTTGAGCATCATTGTACTTATTCACCATTTTCCCCACTATATTTTCTATGACATTCTTGAAACTATCAGTTTGGGAAGGACACATCTGGGACCATACGGGAGAAAGAAGATTGAGAAGCTGATGTTTCTCATGCATCATAACACAATGGAAAATTTTCTTACGAATAGTGATGTTGATGGCAGAGGACACAAAGCTCAGCTGACTATACACTCTAATCTTACATAGTTTAGGGTACTCTAAGCTACCGAATTCAAGAAGACTAGGGTTTACATAAAAGAAGTGGTGTATGTATGTGTGTGTGTTTGAGCATGTGTGTGTGTGTGTAGTTTGTTGGAATGGGAAAGTAATCCAAACAGAATTATTTTAAGTATTGCAGATTTTATAATGTTACCTCTTTAACATTGGATAACGTCTTATGACAGCATTGCAATGACCAGTGCCTGTTTTAAATCTATCTTTATGCCAGGTATTGTGAAAATGAGCACTGACAATAGAAGAGTTGCAAAATAATTCTGCAATATTGACTCAGAGTATCACAAATCCAAAGGTACAGGGTAAGGAAATTAAAAACCTAAGAACAGGTACAGTGTTATGGAGTATGCATGGTTTTAATTTTGTATTTTTTATTTTACTACTTAACTACTAATAACTTGACCTTTCTGCTTCCTTGTCTTATACGCAGCTTCTTCTTTTCTTTCTTTCTTTTTTTCTTCTTTCATCTCTTCAAACTTCACTCTTCTTTTTTTCTCCTACCTAATTAATTACTATCATGTTTATTCCATAGTTTAAACTTTCTAGAAAAAAAATTAGGGAACCAGGTAAATTGTATCATTTAAAGTAAAAACACACTGCATAGACTGAAATTCTACATAGTTTATTTGTTTTACTTTAGTTTTAAATTTTATTTATAGATTGTGTAAAATTGATCATGAGTAACAAAAATTTATATGTGAAAATAAATATGATAGCTTGTATCCTATAACTCAGTTGCTCAATTGGCACATTAGATTAAGAAAATAATAGTGGAAATGTCACTCACTCATAATCTATTTATGAGAAAAAAGAAACAAAATTTTATTTCTTACACATTTGGTGGAAATCAATTGTGTGTGTGTGCATGTGTGTGTGTGCGTTGACTGAAGAGAGAGATTTATTTTAATAAGTTGGCACAGATGATTACACGATACACTTCAAGGTGGCACACTGAGACCAAGGGGAGAGTTGATGTTGCAGTCTAGACTCTATAAAGACCGTCTGGAAGAAATATTTCTTCTTCCTTGAGAATCTCCTCAATTTTTTTTATTAAGGCATTCAACTGATTGGATGAAACCCACCCATCTTGTAAAGGTTGATTTTCTCTACTCAAAGTCTAGTGATTTAAATGCAAATCACGTCTACCAAAATACCCTCACAGCAAAATCCAGCCTGGAGCTTGACCAAACATCTGTGCACCACAGCCTAGCCTAGTTGACTCATAAATTAAAGTAGCACAAATTCAACCCTTCCCCATCTGGCACCCATACACATATCTTTAAACCATACTTAATCTCCAAAAAAGAAAAAAGATAACAACAAGTTCATACTTCCATCTAACATGATAATATGATACTATATTTATTTGAAAATACACTAACCCTTTCCCCAGAAGAAGATACAGAGATCTAGGGTGATGTCGATTCTTCTTGATATCTTGTAACATATATACTATAATTCTAAGTTCCCAATACTTAAATACATGATATAAAATCGATACATTTTGTGTTATATGTTGAGAGTAACAAGGGGCAGAAAATAAACAAATTTGACATGCAGGCATATTCAAACAAAATAAAAAAGAAATACTCATAACAGCCCTTAGTTCTGTAATTTGTCGTGTGCTCATAGCTGACATTTATACTTACCTTCTTTCACTACCCACTCTGTATTTCCTTTACCCTTAAGAAGCCCCCCACTTAGTCATGGTTCCTTACCTATAGAGGTAACCCAAAACTTCATTCTTGAAGGATATGGGCCATTAGTATTATTGCTTGAACTAGGTTGCCATAGTTTTCCATTAACTTTCTTCAAAGGGCATGGGAATAATAAGAAAAACAGTAATTAATATCCTGTATTCTAAACATTCTCTTCCTTACCTTTGTTGAGGAGAACTGGACCAGTTTCCCTTTGGTAGTCAGGATCAGTCACCCCTGTTAGCACAGCAACTCCCTTCTTTGTCTGATGGTTCAGAGCCATAAGGAGCCAGTAGTGGTCAGGTGGCAGTCCTAACCTCCAGTTCAATGGAATCATTTTGTCTTCTGGGGAAACTCATTTTGAAAGTAAGACTTTTAGACTAGAGAGTAAGGTAGCAGGGACAGGAAGCAAATATTTTATTAAGGAATCACAGTAGGTAACAGTGAATACTGTTACTTCCACTCCACTGCCTGAATCCTGGACCTGTAAATCCTGCCTGTGGGAGAAGCAGTACAATGTACTGCACACTGATTTAGGGGATATACAGCTCCTGGAAATTCTTGACTCATAAGTATTTGATTAGTAGCATCCAATGGTGATATTTTGCATATTTCTATTACCACATAACACCATAGACTGTCAGTGCTTCCTTTACGACTAAACATTGAATTATTGGTGCCTTTAAATCTAATCAGATTAGAGAACCAATAAAGGATATTCAATTAGGAAAAGAGGAAGTCAAATTGTCCCTGTTTGCAGATGACATGATTGCATATCTAGAAAACCCCATCGTCTCAGCCCAAAATCTCCTTAGGCTCATAGGCAACTTCAGCAAAGTCTCAGGATACAAAATCAATATGCAAAAATCACAAGCATTCTTATACACCAGTAACAGACAAACAGAGAGCCAAATCATGAGTGAACTTCCATTCACAGTTGCTTCAAAGAGAATAAAATACCTAGGAATCCAACTTACAAGGGATGTGAAGGACCTCTTCAAGGAGAACTACAAACCACTGCTCAATGAAATAAAAGATACAAACAAATGGAAGAACATTCCATGCTCATGGATGGGAAGAGTCAATATTGTGAAAATGGCCATATGGCCCAAGGTAATTTATAGATTCAATGCCATCCCCATTAAGCTACCAATGACTTTCTTCACGGAACTGGAAAAAACTATTTTAAAGTTCATATGGAACCAAAAAAGAGCCTGCCTTGCCAAGTCAATCCTAAGCCAAAAGAACGAAGCTGGAGGAATCATGCTACCTGACTTCAAACTATACTACAAGGCTACAGTAACCAAAACAGCATGGTACTGGTACCAAAACAGAGATATAGACCAATGGAACAGAACAGACCCCTCAGAAATAATGCCACATATCTACAACTATCTGATCTTTGACAAACCTGAGAAAAACAAGCAATGGGGAAAGGATTCCCTATTTAATAAATGGTGCTGGGAAAACTGGATAGCCATATGTAGAAAGCTGAAACTGGATCCCTTCCTTACACCTTATACAAAATTAATTCAGAAACTGGATCCCTTCCTTACACCTTATACAAAAATTAATTCAGAAACTGGATCCCTTCCTTACACCTTATACAAAAATTAATTCAGAAACTGGATCCCTTCCTTACACCTTATACAAAAATTAATTCAAGATGGATTAAAAACTTAAATGTTAGACCTAAAACCATAAAAACCCTAGAAGAAAACCTAGGCAATACCATTCAGGACATAGGCATGGGCAAGGACTTCATGTCTAAAACACCAAAAGCAATGGCAACAAAAGCCAAAATTGACAAATGGGATCTAATTAAACTAAAGAGCTTCTGCACAGCAAAAGAAACTACCATCAGAGTGAACAGGCAACCTATAAAATGGGAGAAAATTTTTGTAATCTACTCATCTAACAAAGGGCTAATATCCAGAATCTACAATGAACTCAAACAAATTTACATGAAAAAAACAAACAACCCCATCAAAAAGTGGGCAAAGGATATGAACAGACACTTCTCAAAAGAAGACATTTATGCAGCCAAAAGACACATGAAAAAATGCTCATCATCACTGGCCATCAGAGAAACGCAAATCAAAACCACAATGAGATACCATCTCACACCAGTTAGAATGGCGATCATTAAAAAGTCAGGAAACAATGGGTGCTGGAGAAGATGTGGAGAAAGAGGAACACTTTTACACTGTTGGTGGGACTGTAAACTAGTTCAACCACTGTGGAAGTCAGTGTGGCAATTCCTCAGGGATCTAGAACTAGAAATACCATTTGACCCAGCCATCCCATTACTGGGTATATACCCAAAGGATTATAAATCATGCTGCTATAAAGACACATGCAGACGTATGTTTATTGTGGCACTATTCACAATTGCAAAGACTTGGAACCAACCCAAACGTCCAACAATGATAGACTGCATTAAGAAAATGTGGCACATATACACCATGGAATACTATGCAGCCTTGAAAAATGATGAGTTCATGTCCTTTGTAGGGACATGGATGAAGCTGGAAACCATCATTCTCAGCAAACTATCGCAAGGACAAAAAACCAAACACCGCATGTTCTCACTCATAGGTGGGAATTGAACAATGAGAACACATGGACACAGGCAGGGGAACATCACACACCGGGGCCTCTTGTGGGGTTGGGTGGGGGAGGGATATCATTAGGAGATATACCTAATGTTAAATGACGAGTTAATGGGTGCAGCCCACCAACATGGCACATGTATACATATGTAACAAACCTGCACGTTGTGCACATGTACCATAAAACTTAAAGTATAATAATAAAAAAAAAGAAACCACAGAACAAATTCAGAAAACTCATCCTTAAGATTCTGATTCTCTAAAACTACTCTTGCTACAAAAGTCTGTTAGTCAGGGTTCTCCAGAAAAACAGAACAAATAATCATGTGTGTGTGCGTGTGTGTGTGTGTGTGTTAGTACACAGAGTGAGACAAAGATTTATTCATGTTAACTAATTGGCTCATAGTTTGATCTAATAATAGATGATCTAGTGTACCAGAAAAATAGCCAGAGAAAGACTACTTTTGAACCTTGTTCCAAGGTGTCTTGTCTGGTAATTTTAACTAGCAATACAGCAATTAAATTATAAGAATTAATCCTTGGGTTCATATGTCTCAAGGATTCATCGAGTCAATAAGAGTTGGAAATAACTGGAAAGCTAAAAATCTCAAACTCAGTTTCCATAGACACCTTTCAGATGGTCCATGTAGCTTTACTGCTTACTTGAATTCTTAGAGAAAATGTCCACTCAACAAGGCCAGGACAAAATTTTATATATGTTACAATTTCATTTATCTAAATCTAGTTTGCTTTCCTTTTGCCTGGACATTTTATCTTTACTGGTTGCAGTTTACATATAGTTGACTTAGTCTATCATCTCCATTTGCCAATAATAAAGTGTTGTTTATTTCAAGACTTCCTAGAGGAAATAATTACCATACATTTGGTATTGAGTTTTTCCAGTTATTAATGCAGCCAATTTGCAAGTTTGTCAAATATGTCATCCCTTGCCAAATCCTGGGAAAATGCACATAATTGTTGTACCTGAAATTAATGCTACTAAACTGAATTTTGATCATTGATATTCTAATAAATAGCCTTATCTAATATCAGAAATTATATCTATTAATAGACATTTAGAAGAGCATTGATATAACTAATGTAACTTTTATAATCATAATTCAAAATGATCATGTGCATTGTTCCATTCTCCACTGATACTTCTCATATATCATTTGTATATCCATGTTCTTTTTAGTAATAATTCAAATCAAATAAAACTAAAAATGAGTGAACATTTAAAACCATAGGTTATTTCAATAATTGGAAAATATCTATATTTCTAATGTACTAGAATTCATTTTTTTACTACAGCCCCCAAAGATAATATACAGTTCCATTAAGTTTTATGGATCGCTTCTCCTATGGCTTTGTTTTATTTTCCTACTCAGGAATCAGATTCTTCTATGTTTACCACAGCCTAATTTTTCAGTGGGGATATTGGTCAGACAGCTCCAAGCTTATAAAATACTCACAATAAATATTTACTCTTTAAAAAGTAGATGAAGGAACAATACTTTTCCTACAGGTATATATACTAACTAATATAAATATGATTTTTAAGTATTTTAATGCCACCAACATGATTTGGAGTAATTTGGCTGGCATAAAAAATGTCTCTTATTTTATCTGACATAAAACACTATACATCCTGAACCCTGGAAACACAATAAGTTTTTTAGCCTAATAAGTTACAGATAATGAATTAACTTTAAATTTTCTTTTGGCACACTGGGAAGGTGGGGCTTTGCATCACTGTTCATTAACACTGTATGTTATACCCGTATTAACGCAATAGTTATATTGTAACAATTTATATCTAAGCTCAAAGAAAAGGCAAGTTGTCTATGTAGATGTACTTTGGAAGACTTTGGGACTTCTTTACTTATTCAGGCCTGGGAAATTTTTGCCATGTTGCAAGAATATTGCCCAGTGCTTTCTTATTATCCTTCTAGTAATAATTGTTTGTCTCACATTAGTTCAATGTCTATGAATCAGAATTCTAAGGTTTACCACAGAGTCATATCCTGACTGTAAAAAAAAAATTAAAAGATAACAGATAGACTGTAATATTTCTGATGAACTCTCAAACACAAAGTTGGATCCTTGCACATAAAACCTTATTGTAAAGGAGGCATGACATTGGTGAAAGTCTTTACAACCCTTGATGTTATTCTTGCGGCTTATGTTAATTGAAAAGCAAAAAAGGAACTGATAATTTTAAAATCATAGTTCTAACACTCAAAGAAAAAAAACAATTATTTTGTAGCTATGGTAACAAGTATCACCAGACTGCTTTTAACTTCATGGAATTGATCAACTAAAACTAGTCTCAGTAAAAATGCTTTGCAAGCCAAACAATCAGTATCAGCTTCTCATTTCTGAATGTCAGCCAATCAGGAACATACCCACTCCAGTGCACATACTTCTGAGTGTTAATCAGTTAGCAGCAGGTCTCACACAAGTAACCATAGTTTTATAGATGATGTCAATCAATTTATATCTTTAAAAGTTGGCCAACCCTTATACTTTTATTAATTCCAAAGTAATATGAGCAGTCTGTTCGGCTTGGAGAGACTATACCTGATCATCCCGGCTCTCTCTTAAAAGTAAGTTCGACTTTTATATTTTAATTTTACTTTTTTTTATAAAGTAAAATGATTTAATCATTCTTTGAAATTAGGAAAAAAAAAAACTGGGTATTGTGTACCCAAACATGCACCCAGGATCCTTTATCCAAGACAAATAACTTTTTTAGTAGTTTCTTTATTACTAAAATGGTGTTGAATGAGATATTGAGATATTTTTTAAGTTTTATTAGCATTCAACATTCTGAATGCTTACACATGCATATGCCATTGAGTTTCATTGTAATGAATAATTTAAGAATCAGCAAAGTTGTATAATTTGCATGTTATATAAATTCTTAGATGAGTCATGTTTGTAGTTCAATTTACAGATTGATATTAAAGGAAAGGGGCAAGCCTGAAGGAGAGAATATTGATTGACTACATTTATGAAAATTATTCTGGTAAGCATTTAATTTCCAAATTATTTAATAGCTTACTTTCAGGAAATACAAGGTGATACTGTCATAAAAATAATCTCACAAGCATTATAAAAGGAATCTGAAAACTTTATTTGCGTGATACAATCCCTTTGATATATCAGATAACTTGCAAGAGAGCTAAAGTAGTTCATTATACTGATTTGAATCTAAGTCTCCACCTTGGTGAAATGAAATGAAAATACTTAAAAGTTAATTGGAGATTGAATGGGAATATATATTTGCCTACACATGAAATACCTACTTTTTACATTCTCAAGATGTGTATGTATACATTTAATTTTATCTTTTTAGTTTATTTGCTTTTATACATTCTTTACATAGATCATTCATCCAAATGCCATGTTTATTTATTCACTTTATTATATGCTTACACAAATAGAGTGTGTTTGATGAAGCAACTTCATTGAAATAAATTATCCCTAAAATGTGTATCCCACGTATCTCTCTCAGGACATGGTTGGCAGTTTGGTTTAGCCAAATAAGACTTTCTGTTTTATTTTAAAGAACAATATGATATCCCAACATTCAGATCACTTTATTTTCTCTCATTCAACTCTAAATAATGTAACAATATTATTTAGCTTTTAAATTGAAGAGAAGTAGATGCTGACCATAATGATCAACTACTATATACTAACAAGTATTGAATATTATCATTCAAATAAAATTTATCTTAATTTTGGTAGATTAAATGAACATTAAGTTTGTCTTCCAAAAACATTTAAAAAATTAGACTCTCCCTTCTTAAAGAATTAGAAATATCAAGACAAACAAGAAAGGAAAGACACAGAAAATTTGAACGTAAGAGCAACTGGCACTGAATCTACTGCTCACTTGCTGACCTGTGGAACTATTGCTTTGCCTTTATAATATATCCAATTTTTTATATCACATATGGGAGAATTTCTCCCCTAAAACCTGAAAGAAGCTAATGAATAGAGATATTTATCATTTTACTTTCAAACTATACAATTTTATGGAGCTAACCAAAGGAGTAAACACAAGAAAATTTCATAAACTGATTTGTGACAGAAGAATCCTTAAAAATGCGGTAGCTTCTGGAGGAAAATGATGCACCTGGTTATCGGCAGGTAAAATCAAAGGACAAACCAACATTAAGATACATTACTGGGTTTAAAAAAAAAAGTTAAACTAAGCTATTAATGCTGGTACAAAAAGATAAGTTGTTTTATATCTGTAACTGCAAATTATTTATCAAAATAATTGTATTAGAATAATATTTCCCCCTTCCTTTCTTTCCTATACTTTGCTAAGGAAATAATATAAAACATGTACGTAGAAAGCAGGAAGAACTTGAGCACTGTTTTCTTCCTGTGGCACCTAGAACCACTGAATCCCAAGTGACATTGTGGCCAAATCCCTTCCAAGCTTCAAGCTCAAACATATATGAAATCACTAAACAGTCTTTGACAGCAGTGATACCATGGGAGACCTGGAGTTGAATTAACCAGAGATGTGTTCATCAGCAGCTTCTGGGACCCAAATCACCTCAATAGTGGATGATATCTAAACAATTGCCTGCTTGATTTAGTCACCGGAAATACAATAGAGCTCACATTCTCAGGGGTGTGGGAGAAGGGGATATAATCAAACAAAAAATATAATAGTATATCTCAATTTCAGATAGAAAGATAAATATAATGGACATATCAGTACCAAATATTACACATTTAAAGTAGCAAGACATTTAGAAAGCAATGAAATGACAGCTACCTAAAGAAAAAAAATCTGCATAAACAAACACACAGACTAACCTTTTTATTGAAAGTGGCAAAGACATATTTAAAATAACAATTATACATGTATTCAGACATCTAGAGATAAAGTAGAAAGAATGAAGAGATAGCAATCCCAAACAACCACGTAGAAAAGACAAAAACTACAAATACAAAGAAAGTTATGGATATAGTAGTAGCAAGCATCACTGAACTTAAAAAGAGATCAATATAAATTATCCAAAACAGAAAACAGCACAAAGAGATAGAAGGGAGTTAAAATTTAATAACCCAACACAGTATTAGTAATGAAATATCACACAATCTTTTATATCTATAATAAACATAATTGTCTAAAAGGAGGTAAAAGGAATAAAGAGGAAGAAACCGTTTTTTATAATGGTGGCCTGACATTTTCAGATGTTAAAGAACACTATCAATTTATGAAGTTCAAAAAACCAAAAGTGCAATGGATGTATAGAAAATCAGATTTGACACATAATAGTAAATCTATCGGAATAAATCTAGTTTAAAAATTTTTAAAGTAATTTAAAGGAGAAAAACTGATACATTACATACAATAAGGTAGGAATAAATATAACAGTTTATTTCTTAAAAGAAGTCATTCAATCCAAAAAATAGAAGAAAAAGTAAATACCACTTTTGAAATGCTGAAAGAAAAAAAACTCTCAAATTTGGGTTCACTACTCAGCAAAGTCATTCTTTAAAATGAAATGAAGATAGTTTCAGGTAAATTGTAACAGTATTTGTTACTGTTAGATCTCGATTCCTATATGCATGCATGTGTGTGTGTGTGTGTGTTTGTGTGTGTGAATATATATATATCCGAAATTCTCCAAGCTGAAGAGAAAATATATCAGTTGGAAATTTAGATCTACAGAAATTATTAAAGATCATTATAAATGGGTAGATATACTAAACTGTCTTTTGCTTTCTCTAATTTTATCGAAATATATTGAAGTGTTCAAAGACAAAACAATTGCATTGTATGTGGTATTCAAATCATATATAGGAGTAACAATATTTAAAAAATGAAAATGTGGTAAATAAAATAATACTGTTATAGTTCATATTTTGCATGAAGTGGTAGAATAATAATACAAAAACTTTAATAAATTAAGGATACATATTAAAATATTTAAACAAAATATAAAGAACACAAAAATCCAATACCAGAACTAATGTACAATGCTGAAAAGTAATAACTTTTTTAAAAACTAAAAAGAAAAACCAAATAAAGAATAGAGGCATTTTTTTTTAAAAAAGAAAAAGATGATTCAAACCTAATTATATCAATATTATGTAAATATAAAAGGGCTAAATATTTCAATTACCAAGACGGCCAGGTGCAGTGGTTTGTGCTTGTAGTCCCAGCACTTTGTGAGGCCAAGATGGGGGCATCACTTGAGCCCACAATTTCGAGAGAACCCTGGGCAATATAGTGAGACCCCATCTGTAACAAAAAAAAAAAAAAAAGAGAGATTTGTCAAAATGTAGTTAATTAAAACATGTCCCAATTAGGCACTGTTTCCAAGAGATGCAATGCATATAAAAGCACAAATTTATTAACATTAAAACAATGTAGATATTTATAAAACATTAAAATAATAAAGAAATGTATAGATGTAAGCATTCATCATAAAAATGCTGCTGTGATTTAATGACGATAAAAGAGTCAATTCATGAAGAACAAATAGTAACCCTAAATGTGTTGGCACATAATAAGAGTTTTAAAATATGTGAAGCAAATTTTCAGAAGTAAAGGGAAAAATAAACCAACTAACAATAATAGTTGAAGACTTTACTATTACTTTCTTAGTTATTGATGAAAATAAATGGACAAAATTAAATAAGGAAAGAGCATATATGAAAACAAACACTATTAAATATCTTTAACAGATTATGCAAAAATTCAACAAATAGATAATAACATTACTTTTATATATGTATTATAAATTCAACAAGATAGACTACGTGATGGAGTATAACACATTATAACAGTTTCAAATTACTAAAATTATACAGAGCATATTACCTTACAAAAACAGAACTAAAAATAAAAAATGGAGTTCTAAAAATTTTAAATATTTAGAAAATATTTTAAATGTTTTTAAATTATACATAAATCAAAGAAATATTCAGAAAGTCATTAAAATTTTGAACTGAAAAACTATGTGACTTAGCTAAAGCAGTTCTAAATAATACATTTATATGTTTAGTATTCATATTAGAAAAATAGAAAAATCTAATACATCAGTTCTAAGCTTGAGAAGTTGAAAAATGAGAGAAAAGCACATCAAAGGGGGTAGAAAAGAAATATTCAGAGGAAATGAATTAGAAAATATTCCAAAAAGCCAAAAATTGTTTTTTTAATAAAAAAATATTTTTTTATTTTATTTCTCTTTTACTTTTTTTATCTTGACTGATTTATTTAGTTAGGACTTCTAGTATTGTATTGAATAGGAGCAGTGAAACTGAGCATCTTTATCTTGTTCATGTTTTTAAGAGGAATGCTATCAGCTTTTTTTCATTCAGAATGGTTTTGGTTGTGGGTTTGTCATAGATGGCTCTATTTTGAGATATATTCATTCAATGCTTAGTTTGTTGAAGATTTTTATCATGAATGGAATTTGGATTTTATTGAAAGCCTTTTCTGTGTCTGCTGAGATGATCACATGGTTTTTGTTTTTAATTCTGTTTATGTGGTGAATCATATTTATTTGTTTGTGTATGTTGAACCAACCCTGAATCCCAGGAATAAAATCTACTTGTTCATAGTGAATTAACTTTTTCATGTGCTGCTGGATTCAGTTTGCTATCATTTTGTTGAGAATTTTCACATCTTTGTTCATCAGAGATATTAGTCTGTAGTTTATTTTTTTAATTGTGTCTGTCAGATTTTGGTATCAGGGTGATGTTGGCTTCATAGGATTAGCTGGAAAGGAGTCTTACCTCTTGGATTTTGGGGAACAGTTTTAATAGAATTAGTATCAGATCTTTTTTGCACATTTGGTAGAATTTGGTTGTGAATCCTTCTGGTCCAAGGTTACAAAATACTGCTGAAAGAAATCAGAGACGACACAAACAAGTAAAAAAATATGCCATGCTCATGGATTGGCATTGTTAAAATAACCATACGCCCAAAGCAATCTACAGATTCAACACTATTTCCCTCAAACTACCAATGTCATTTTTCACATAACTAGAAAAAAAAACAAAAATTCATATGAAACAAAAGAGAACCTGAATAGCCAAAGCAATCCTAAACAAAAATAACAAAGTTTAAAGCATCACATTACCCAATTTCAAACTATACTACAATGCTCCAGTAACCAAAACAGCACAGTACTGGAACAAAAACAGGTACCTAGACCAGTAGAATAGAAGAGAGGTCCCAGAAATAAAGTGACACACCTAACAGATATCTTATCTAAGCAATAAGGAAAGGACTGCCTCTTCAATAAATAGAGCTGGGATAACTGGCTAGCCATATGTAGGATAATGAAACTGAACTCTTACCTTTTCCCATATACTAAAAATAACTCAAGATGGAATATAGATTTAACTGTAAGACCTCAAACTATAAGAATCATAGAAAAAAAAATGAAGAAATGTCATGTGGACATGGGCCTTGGGAAAGAATTTATGACCAAGTCTTCAAAAGCAATTGCAACAAAAACAAAAATTAACAAACGGGACCTAATTAAACTAAGGAGAGTCTGTGCAGAAAAATAAACTATTAATAATTAAACAGCCACCATATAGAGTGGGAGAAAATATTTTCAAATGATGCATCCAACAAAGATCTAATATCCAGGAATCCCACAAGGTTATCAGAAAAATTCTCTTATGATGAGTCAGAAAACCAATCATATTCTTTGAAGCAGTTTGGAAGAAGTAATCTTTTTAAAGACATAACAAAGGCCTACCAAATAAAAGAGAAGAGTTTACCAGCATCTTAGCCTACATGGGGTAGGGAAGTAATCAAACTTTAGATACTGCTAGCTTTACTGTATCATACAAAATGGGATTCTCTAATAAATACTTGTGAATTTCATAGCTGAAAAATGAATCCTTAATAAAAAAACTGAGACTGAATCATAGCATTATAGAACACTTCCTTTCACAATTTGACATAACATCAGCAGGGCATAAGTATATTAACAACAGATTATAGCTAAAAAACTGCAAGTGTCAGACTCTATTTAAAAATTATTGTTTAGAGAAATCTAGACAAGAGGGCACATGCAAAAGAACAAGCAAACCCAAAAACCTAGAAGAAAATCAAAGACTTGCCTTTCTTCTTTGATTGGGCTGTGTTTAGTGCAGCTACAGCAAGCAATAAACACAGCCCAATTCCTAGTTCAGAATAACATAAAACATCACAGCAAAGGTCTATTTCCCATAGTTCCCGTTAGTTGATACATGATATACAGCTTTTTTAAAATGCAAAGCATAATAAAAGCCAAGAAATACAACAGCCTGAAGAGACAAAACATGCATCAAAAGCAGACTCAGACATGGCAGAGAGTTTGCAATTATCAGACTGGGAATTTTCCATAACTATGAATGGTGTCTTAAGAATTTTGTTGAAAAAGCCAAAACGCAGTAACAAAGGGGCAATGTAAGTACAGAGATTTTTAAAAATCTAAAAAATATTGAAAATTTTCTATCTATTGAAAACTCTGTAATACAAATAGAGAACATCCTTAATGGACTCATCACTGGACTGGACATGCCAAAGGATAAAATCAGTGAGCTTAAACGTGTATCAATAAAAGTTTCATAAAGTGACATGCAAAGAGAAAAATAAAACAAAACAAAAGAGAATATCAAAGACCTATGGAACAATTTCAGATGCAACATATGTATTATGGGAATACCAGAAGAAGAAAGAGATAGGAAAGAGAGAAAATATCTGAAGTAATAATTTCTGAGAATATTTCATATATTAATGGCAGACATCAAACCATAGATTCGGGAACACACAGTGAATGCCAAGCAGGTTAAAACAAAACAAAACAAAATAAACAAAAATAAACAAATTTACATGTCAGCATATTATATTCAAACCACATAATACCAAAGATAAAATAAAAATCAGGAAATCAGCCATGTAAAAAGACAAACATCTAATCTGTGGAGGAACAAGTATAACAACTACATTGACCATCTTATCAGGAACCATGCAAAAACAATACAAGAGTCAAGTGGTTTCTCATAGTAGTTTTGATTTACATTTTCCTCATGACTAATAATGTGAAGCATCTTTTCATATACCTGTTGGCCACTTTCATGTCTTCTTTGAAGAAATATCTATTTATGTTTCTTGCCCATTTTAAAAATTGAGCATATAGTTATTCTATAGAGTTGTATATCTTTATACATTTTTGATATTAATGTTTATTAGGCATATAGTTTACACAGCTTTTTTCCTATCCATATATTGCCTTTTCATTTTCTTGTTTTCTGTGCTGTACAGAAGCATAGTTTGATGTAGTCTAATTCATTTATTTTTGCTTTGTAGCTGGAGCTTTTCATGCTATATCCAATAAATCATTGCAAGGCCAATGTCAAAACGTTTTTTTCTGTGTGTTGGTTTTTTTTTGGGACTTTGGTGGTTTCAAAGATCCATGATGATAGCTATCATCAAAAAGACAAATATTGGTGGGAGTGTGAAGAAAGGGAACCCTTGTGTACTTTAGATGGGAATGAACATTGGTGCCACCATGATGGAAAACAATATGGAGATTTCTAAAGAAATAAAAAGTAGAATTATTTTATGACATATAAATCCTTCTTCTAGGTATATACCCAAAGAAAATCAAATCAAATCACCACCTCATAAAGATATTTGCACTAGGGAGAGGCCAAAATGGCCGAATAGAAACAGTTCTGCAGCTCCCAGCGAGACCAATGCAGAAGGCGGGTGATTTCTGCATTTCCAACTGAGGTACCCAGTTCGTCTCATTGGGACTGGTTAGGTAGTGGGTGCAACCCATGGAGGGCGTGCAGAAGCAAGGTGTGGTGTTGCTTCACCCAGGAAATGAAAGGAGCTGGGTGACCTCCCTCCCCCAGCCAGGGGAAATGGTGAGGGACTGTGCTATCTGCCCCAGGTACTAGGCTTTTCCCACGGATTTTTGCAATCCACAGAATAGGAGATTCCCTTATGAGCCTACACCAACAGGGTCCTGGGTTTCAAGCACAAAACTGGGCAGCTGTTTGGGCAGGAACTGAACTAGCTGCATAGATTTTTTCATAACCCGGCAGCACCTGGAACACCAGCCAGACGGGAGAACCATCCACTCTGCTAAAAAGGGGGCTGAAGCCAGGGAGCCAAGTGTTCTCACTCAGCAGGTTCCACTCCCACAGAGCCCAGCAAGCTAAGAAACACTGGTTTGAAATTCTCACTTCCAGTACTGCAGTCTGGAGTCCACCTGGGATGATAAAGCTTGGTGGGGGGAGGGGCATCCACCATTACTGAGGCTTTAGTAGGTGGTTTTCCCTTGATGGTGCTAAGGAGATGGGGAGGTTTGTATTGCGTGGAATTCACCACAATATGGCAGACTGGCTGTGGCCAGACTGCTTCTCTAGATTCCTCCTCACAGGATAGGGCGTCTCTGAAGGAAATGCAGCAGCCCCAGTCAGGAGTTTATGGATAAAATTCCAATCTCCCTGGGACAGAGGCCCTGGGGGAAGGGGCAACTGTGGGCGCAGCTTTAATGGAATTAAACTTTCCTGCCTGATGGCTCTGAAGAGAGGAGCTGATCCTGACAAGGAGGGTTGTCCCAGCATAGCACACCAGATCTGCTAAGGGACAGACTGCCTTGTCAAGTTAGTCTCTGATCCCCGTGCCCTCTGACTTGGAGAGACCTCAGAACAGGGGTCAACAGACACCTCATACAGGAGAGCTCTGGCTAGCATCAGGGCGGTGCCCTTTTGGGATAAATCTTCCAGAGGAAGGAGGAGGAAGCAATCTTTGCTGTTCTGCTGCCTCCACTGATAATACCCAGGTGAACAGGGTGTGGAGTGGACCTCCAGCAAACTGCAGTAGACCCGCAGAAGAGGGGCCTCACTGTTAGAAAAATAACTAACAAACAGAAAGCAACAACAGCAAAAGGCTCCCACACAAAAACCTCATCCAAAGGTCATCAGCCTCAGAGAATAAAGGTAGATAAATCCATGAAGATGAGGAAAAAACAGTGCAAAAATGCTGAAAATTTCAAAAGCCAGAATGCCTCTTTTCCTCCAAATGATCGCAACACCTTTCCAGCAAGGGCACAAAACTGAACAGAAAATGAAATTGATGAATTGACGGAAGTAGGCTTCAGAAGGCAGGTAATAACAAACTCCTCGGAGCAAAAGAAACATGTTCTAACCCAATACAAGGAAGCTAAGAACCTTGATAAAAGGTTACATGAACTGCTAACTAGAATAACCAGCTTAGAGAAGAACATAAATGACTTGATGGAGCTGAAACACACAGCATGAGAAGTTTATGAAGCATACACAAGTGTCACTGGTCAAATAGATCAAGCAGGAGAAAGGATATCAGAGATTGAAGACCACCTTGCTGAAATAAGGTGCAAAGACAAGATTAGGGGAAGAAAAATGAAAAGGAATGAATAAAGCCTCCTAGAAATATGGGATTATGTGAAAAGACCAAACCTATCATTGATTGGTGTACCTGAAAGTGACAGGGAGAATGGAACCAAGTTGGAAAACACACTTCAAGATATTATCCAGGAGAACTTCCCCAACCTAGCAAGACAGGCCAACATTCAAATTCAAGAAATACAGCGAACACCAATAAAATACTCCATGAGAAGATCAACCCAAAGACACATAATCGTCAGATTCTCCAAGGTTGAAATGCAGAAAAAAATGTTAAGGGCATCCAGAGGGAAAGGGCAGGTAACCTACAAGGGAAGCCCATCAGACTAACAGCAGGTCTCTCTGCAGAAACTATGCAAGACAGAAGAAAGTGTGGGCCAATATTCAACATTCTTAAGGAAAAGAATTTTTACCCAGAATTTCATATGCAGCCAAACTAAGCTTCATAAGCAACGGAGAAATAAAATCCTTTCCAGACAAGTAAATGCTGAGGGATTTTGTCACCGCCAGGCCTGCCTTGCAAGAGCTCCTGAGGGAAGCACTATAAATATATATATAAACAAAAAAACAGTACCAGCCACTGCAAAAACACACCGAAATGGAAAGACCATCAGTACTATGAAGAACGTGCATCAACTAATATGCAAAATAACCAGCTAGCATCATAATGACAAGATCAAATTCACACATAACAATGTTAACCTTAAATGTAAATGGGCTAAATTCCCCACTTAAAAGACACAGGCAAATTGGAAAAAGAGTCAAGACCCATCTCATGTGCAAAGACACACATAGGCCCAAAATAAAGGGATAGAGTGTTTCCCAAGCAAATGGGAGGAAAAAAAAGCAGGGGTTGCAATCCTAGTCTCTGATAAAACAGATTGTAAACCAACAAAGATCAAAAAAGACAAAGAAGGGCATTACATAATGGGAAAGGGATCAATGCAACAAGAAGAGCTAACTATCCTAAATATATATGCACCCAACAGGAGCACCTAGATTCATAAAACAAGTTTTTAGGGATCTACAAAGAGACTTAAGCACCCACACAATAATAGTGGGAGTCTTTAACACTCCACTATCAACATTAGATCAATAAAACAGAAAATTAACAAAGATATTCAGGACTTGAACTCAGCTCTGGATCAAGAGGACCTAATAGACATCTACAGAACTCTCCACCCCAAATCAACAGAATATACATTCTTCTCAGTGCCACCTAGCATTTATTCAAAAATTGACCACATAATTGGAAGTAAAACATTCCTCAGCAAATGCAAAAAAAAAAAATGGAAATCATAACAAACAGTCTCTTAAACCACAGTGCAATCAAATTAAAATTCAGGATTTAAAAACTCACGCAAAAGCGCACAACTACATGGAAATTGAACAACCTGCTCCTGAATGACTCCTGGGTAAATAACAAAAATAAGGCAGAAATCAAGAAGCTCTTTGAAACCAATAAAAACAAAGAGACAACATACCAGAATCTCTGGGACACAGGTACAGCAGTTTTAAGAGGAAAATTTATGACACTAAATATCCACATCTGAAAGCTGGAAAGAACTCAAATGGACACCCTAACATCACAATTAAAAGAACGACAGAAGCAAGAGAAAACAAATTCAAAATCTAGCAGAAGACAACAAATTACTAAGATCAGAGCAGAATTGAAGGATATAGAAATATGAAAAACCTTAAAAAATAAATTAATTCATGAGCTGGTTTTTTGAAAAGATTAACAAACTAGATCACTAGCTAGACCAACAAAGAAGAAAAGAGAGAAGAATCAAATAGACACAATAAAAAATGATAGAGTACATATCACCCCTGATCCCACAGAAATACAAACTACCATCAGAGAATACTATAAACATCTCTACACAAATAAACTAGAAAATCTGGAAGAAATGGGTAAATTTCTGGACACATAAACCCTCCCAACACTAGATCACGAAGTTGAAACCCTGAACAGACCAATAACAAGTTCTAAAATTGAGTCAGTAATTAATAGCCTACCAACCAAAAAACAGCCCAGGACCAGATGAATTCACAGCTGAATTCTACCAGAGGTACAAAGAGGAGCTGGTACCATCCATTTTGAAACTATTCCACAGAATTGAAAAAGAGATACTCCTCCCTAACTCATTTTATGAGGCCAACATCATCCTGATACCAAAACCTGGCTGAAACACAACAAAAAAAGAAAACTTCAGGCCAATATCCCTGTTGATTGAAAATCATCAATAAAATACTGGCAAACTGAATCCAGCAGCACATCAAAAAGCTTATCCACCACAAACAAGTTGGCTTCATCCCTGGGATGCAAGGCTGGTTTGACATATGCTAATCAATAAACATAATTCATTACATGAACAGAAACAATGACAAAAACCACAAGATTATCTCACTAGATCCTAAAAAAGTCTTTGAAAAACTTCAACATACCTTCATGCAAAAAAAAATCCTCAATAAAATAGGTATTGATGAAACATATCTCATAATAGCATAATAATAAAAGCTATTTACGACAAACCCATAGGCAATATCATACTGAATGGGCAAAAGCTGGAAGCAATCCGTTTGAAAACTGGTACAAGACAAGGGTGCCCTCTCTCACCACTCCTATTCAACATAGTATTGGAAGTTCTGACCAGACCAATCAGGCAAGAGAAAGAAATAAAGGGTATTCACACAGGAAGTGATGAAGTTAAATTATCTCTGATTGCAGATGACATGATTCTATACTAAGAAAACCCCATCATCTCAGCCCAAAAACTCCTGAAGCTGATTAGCAACTTCAGCAGTCTCAGGATACAAAATCAATGTGCAAAAATCACAAGCATCCCTGTACATCAACAATAAAGAAGTAAAGATCCAAATTATGAATGAATTCCCACTCATAATTGCTACAAAGAAAATAAAATACCTAGGAATACAACTTACAAGGGATGTGAAGGACCTCTTCAAGAACTACAAACCACTGATCAAGAAAATAAGAGAGGACACAAACAAATGGAAAAACATTCCATGCTCATGGATAGGAAGAATCAATATCATGAAAATGGCCATACTGCCCAAAGTAATTTATAGATTTAATGCTATTCTCATCAAACTACCATTGACTTTCTTCAAATAATTTGAAAAAAAAAACTACTTTAAATTTAGTATGGAACCAAAAAAGAGCCCATATATCCAAGACAATCCTAAGCAAAAAGAACAAAGTTGAAGGCATCATGCTACCTGACTCAAGCTATACTACAAGGCTACAGTAACCAAAGCAGCATGGCATTAGTACCAAAACAGATACATAGACCAATGGAAAAGAACAGAAGGCTCAGAAATAACACCACATATCTACACCATCTGATCTTCAACAAACCTGACAAAAACAAGCAATGGGGAAAAGATTTTCTATTTAATAAGTGGTGCTGGAAAAATTGGCTAGCCATATGTAAAAAATAGAAACTGGACCCCTTCCTTACACCTTATACAAAAATTAACTCAAGATGGGTTACAGACTTAAATGCCAAACCCCATATCATGAAAACCCTAGGAGAAAACTTACGAAATACCATTCAGTGCATAGGCATAGGCAAAGACTTTATGACTAAAACACTAAAAACAATTTCAACAAAAGCCAAAATTGGTAAATGGGATCTTGTCAAGCTTCTGCACAGCAAAAGAAACTAGCAACAGAGTGAATAGGCAACCTACAGAATGAGAGAATATTTTTACAATCTATCCACCTGGCAAAGGTCTAATATCGAGAATCTACAAGGAACTTAAACACATTTACAAAAAAAAACCAAAAACAAAAACAAAAAACAGCACAACCCCATCAAAAAGTGGACAAAGGATATAAACAGACACTTCTCAAAAGAAGATATTTATTTAGACAACAAACATGAAAAAAAGCTCATCACTGATCGTTAGAGAAATGCAAATGTAAACCACAATGAGATACCATCTCATGCCAATCAGAATGGTGACTATTAAAAAGTCAGGAGACAATAGATTCTGGCAAGGCTGTGGAAAAATAGGAAGGATTTTACACTGTTGGTGGGAGTGCAAATTAGTTCAATCATTGTGGAAGACAGTGCGGCAATTCCTCAAGGATCTAGAAGCAGAAATACCATTTGACATAGCAATCCCATTACTGGGTATACACCCAAAGGATTATAAATCATTCTACTGTAAAGACACATGCACGTGTATCTTTATTGCAGCACTATTTACAATAGTAAAGACCTGGAACAAAACAAAATGCCCATCAATGACAGACTGAATAAAGAAGAGTGGCACATATAGACCATGGAACACAATGCAACCATAAAAAAAATGAGTTCATGTCATTTGCAGGGACATGGATGATGCTGCAAGCCATCATTCTCAGCAAACTTACACAGGAAGAGAAAACCAAACACTGCATGTTCTCATGCATAAGTGGGAGTTAAACAATGAGAACACATGGACACAGGGAGGGGTACATCATACACTGGGGCCTGTTGGGGGGTTGGGGACTAGGGGAGAGAGATCATTAGGGCAAATATTTAATGCACGGAGGGATTAAAACCTAGATGATGGGTTGATAGGAGCAGCAAACCACCATGGCACATGTATACCTACATAACAAACCTGCACATTCTGCACATGTATCCTGAAATTTAAAGTAAAATTTTAAAAAATTAAAACAAGAAAATATCTGCACTGCCTTGTCCATTGCAACCTTATTCACAAAAACTAATGTATAGAAACAGTCTACGTTTCCATCTATGAATAAGTGGATAAAGAAAATCTGCAATATTCCTACATCACACACACACACACACACACACACACACACACACACACACACACATACACATTCAATGGAATACTATTCCACCTTAAATATGAAGGAGATTCTGCCATTTTCCACAACATGCACAACATGGATGAGCCTGGAGGACATATGGTAAGTAAAATAAGCCTGATACAGAAAGAAAAATATTGTGTGATCTCGCTTACATAGGAAATCTTAAAAATAGTCGTATTTATAGAGATAGATAATAAAATAGTGGTTACTAGGGATGGGCTTGAGGTGGAAGAATTAAAGAGATGTAGGTCAAAAGATACAAAGTAGCAGATTCTTAAGATAAACAAGTCTAAAATCTAATCTGAAGCCATATGCTTGTGACCAGTCTGGGCCACAGAGTGAGACCTCCTTCTCAATAAAAACAAACAAATTACTTTTTAAGAATATTTACAAAGAACATCTAATGTACAATATGAAGACTACAGTTAATAATATTGTATTATAGTCAAGATTTGGATAAATAAGTAGATTACAGTTGCTTTTGCCACAGGAAATAAAAATGGTTAACTATATGAGATAATGAATATGTTCATTTGTTTTAGTATAATAACCATTTTGCTGTATATATGTATCTCATAAAATCATACAATTTATTTTTAAAAAGACTGAGAGGAGTGAAATATCTAAAGTATTGATTTAAACAATTATAAACAATTCTATTTTCAAAGAAACTATCTTTTAAAAATAATCGAGAAATAAAAGACTTGTCAAGTGAACAAATACTGAGGGAATTCATCATTCATCAGTAACATTCCTACCAAGAAATGTTAAAAGAAATTCTTCAAGGAGAAGAGAAATGATATGTCAGAAACTGAGATCTATATAAAAAGAGGATGAGTGACAGAGAAGAAATAAATGAAGGTAAACTAGAATCCTTTATTGACCTAAAAATTATTTTTCAGAGTAATGATAGTAACTTTATATCGGGTCATTATAGAAAAAGATAAGTAAACAAATGACAGCAACATAAGGATCAAGAGGAAGAAATTGTTAATAACATGATGTAAGGTACAGGCATGACCCGCACACACATATAGTGCTATTTTAAGGTGGAGTTACATTTGTTGTGGAAGTTTCCTGAATTTAGAACAATTATTTTAAAAAACTAAGAAGAAAAGTGTTATAATGGTACTGTAAGAGAGGAAAAAAAAGGATAAGACAATTCATTAAAACAAAAAAAAAAGAGGGAAAAGAATAGAAGTCAAAGTGAAATAAATAGTAGCAAGTGAAATGAATGGTAACAGTTACAAACCTGGTGGCTGCTAAAACAATTGTATTGATAGTAATTTTTTAAACTTTTATTTTAAGCTCTTGGTACAACTGCAGGTTTGTTACATAGGTAAACTTGTGTCATGGGAGTTTGTTACACAGATTATTTCATTACCTAGGTATCAAGCCTAGTGCCTATTTGCTGTTTTTCCTGATTCCCTCCTCTCACCCTCCACCCTCCAAAAGACCCCAGTGTGGGTTGTTCTCCTCTATAGATCCATGTGGTCTCATCATTTATCTCCCAAGTATAAGCGAGAACATGTGGTATTTGGTTTCTCTTACTGTGTTAATTTGCTAAGGATAATGTCCTTCTGCTCCATCCATGTCACTGCAAAGGACATGGTCTCTTTCTTTCTTACAACTGCATCATATTCCATGGTGTGTATATACCACATTTCTTTATCCAGTCTATCATCGATAGATATTTTGGTTGATTTCATGTCTTTGCTATTGTGAGTAGTGCTGTAATGAACATACATGTACAGGTGTCTTTATAATAGAATAATTTTTATTCCTTTGGGTAATACCGAGTAATGGGATTGCTGGGCTGAATGGTATTTCTATCTTTAGGTTTCCAAGGATGTGCCACACTGTCTTCCACAATAACTGAACTAATTTACACTCCCACAGTGTATAAGCATTCCTTTTTCGCCACAACCTCACCAGCATCTATTATTTTATAACTTTTTAATAATAGCCATTCTTTCTGGTGTTAGGTGGTATCTCATTGTCAATCATATGATAGCTACTTTAAATACAAATGTTTTAAGTACACTAAGAGGCAGAGTTTTTAAGAGTGAATTAAAAAATATTGTAAAAAAGAAACCCACTTAAATATAAACCATGGACGGTAAATTTAAAAAAAGAAACTGTCGATGGTTTAAATTGTAGGAATGGAGAAAGATGTATCATGCTAATACTGATCAACAGAATCCTGGAGGAGATTTACATCAGTATAATTTTGTAAATTATGCAGCTCCAAGGGTCTATCTCTCCACATAATCTTTTTTTAAAGAGAAGAAAAAAATGGTCAGTATCAGCTTTGTCAGAACTCTTGGAAATAGTCAAAGGCTTATAGCTGCTACCTAAGTAGTAAATCAATAAGAGGCAACCTAAAAATGGCATTCAAGGAAATCTGTCAAAACCCTAGCTACTACATGCTAAAAGAAATGGAGGCTTCAGAGACCACACACGATGTAGAATATGGTATATTATGTCTTAAGAAAAGGTTTAAAATTAACTAAACAAACAACTATTATCAACAAAAGGCAACAACAACAAAAATCCCAGAAGAGAAGAAGTAAGAATCTGATTACCTCAGCTAACACATCATATGATTGACATATGATGTGAAATTAACAGAGAATATCCCTGAGGAAGCATAGCTGGAACTACTATACAAAGACTTTAAGCAAACTGCCTAAATGTAGTCAGATAGTCAGATAGCTAAAAGAAACCCAAACATGATGTCTCAACAAATAGAGAATATCAACAAAGACAGAAAGTACAGAAATAATCCAAACAAAAGTTTTGGAGCTCTGAAGCACAAAATCTTCAATGAAAACATTACTAGGTCATTTCAATAGCAAATTTGAGCAGATAAAGTAAAGAATTAATAAACAATCTTAGGTCCACTGGGATTAACCGGGCTGAGGAGCAGGAAGAAAAAAAAACACTGAATAAAGCCTAAGAGACCTGTGGGACACAATAAAGTACACCAATACATGCATAAGGGGAGTCTCAGAGTGTGAGAAATGAGTTAAAGGAACAGAGAGAATATCTGAAAAAAGTCTCCAAATTCGATGAATTCATTAATCTGTACATACAAGAAACTCAACAAAATTTAAGAATAAAAACCAAGAGTTCCACACCAAGACACATCATAATTAAGCTATTGAAATCTAATGACATAGAGAAAAACTTGAAAGCAGCAAGAGAAAAGCAACTCATCATATACAAGAGATCCTCATTATGATTAAGAGTAGATTTATTATCAATGAGAATGTCATAGCCAAGAAAGGAATGGGATGATATATTAAAAGTGCTGAAAGAAAAAAAGAAACTGTCAACTGAAAATTTGTTAAACTATCCATCAAAAATTAAGGAGAAATTAAGACATTCTCTCACATGCAAAGGTTGAGAGGATTAATAATAATCGGCCCTATAAGAAATGCTAAAAATGCCCAACAAGCAGAAATTAAAAGACACTAGAGAGTGATTTTGAAGTTATATTGAAAACTAAAAAGCACCGTTAAAGGTAATTACACATGTAAATATAAGAAGAAGTATTGATTTATTTTTGATTTGTAACTGTTTTTCCTATGAGATTTAAGGTACAAACATAAAATGTTAATTATAGATCTATTTTGATGGTCAAGCATTGTATAGGGATGTGATTTGTGATGACAGCAACATAAGGGGAAAGGGAAAAAGCTTTATAAAAGCAGATTTTTATACACTATTGAAGCTAAGGTGGTATTAATCAAAATACAGTGTTACAAGTATAGTTTACTTTATTTTTTGTCCCCAGGTTAAATAGTAAGAAATTAACTGAAAGATATACAGAAAAAGGAAATAAAAATAAACTAAAATGGTACACTATAAATAAATAATTAAACAGAAAAGACAACAAGAAATAAATTTAGAAACAAAACACAAAAAAGATAAGACACAGAAAAAAATAGCTAAATGGAAGAAGTAAATCTTTCCTTATCAGAAATTACATGAAATATAAATGGATTAAATTCTGCAATAAAAAGGTAGTGTGTCCAGAATTGGTGGGTTCTTGGTCTCGCTGACTTCAAGAATGAAGCCATGGACCCTCGCAGTGAGTGTTACAGTTCTTAAAGATGGTGTGTCCGGAGTTTGTTCCTTCAGATGTTCAGATGTGTCCAGAGTTTCTTCCTTCTGGTGGGTTCGTGCTCTCGCTGGCCTCAGGAGTGAAGCTACAGACCTTCATGATGAGTGTTACAGCTCTTAAGGTTTGGAGTTGTTCATTCCTCCCATCCATAATTGTTCATTCCTCCCAGTGGGTTTGTGGTCTCGCTGGCTCAGGAGTGAAGCTGCAGACCTTCGTGGCGAGTGTTACAGCTCATAAAGGCAGTGCAGACCCAAAGAGTGAGCAGCAGCAAAATTTACTGCAAAGAGTCCAAGAACAAAGCTTCCACAGTGAGGAAGGGGACCCGAGCAGGTTGCCACTGCTGGCTCAGCAGCCAGCTTTTATTCCCTTATCTGGCCCCACCCACATCCTGCTGATTGGTCCATTTTACAGAGAACTGATTGGTCTGTTTTACAGAGCTGATTGGTCCATTTTGACAGGGTGCTGATTGGTGCGTTTACAATCTCTGAGCTAGACACAAAAGTTCTCCAAGTCCCCACTAGATTAGCTAGACACAGAGCACTGATTGGTGCATTTACAGACCTTGAGCTAGACACAGGGTATTGATTGGTGTGTTTACAAACCTTGAGCTAGACACAGAGTGCTGATTGGTGTATTTACAATCCCTTAGCTAGACATAAAAGTTCTCCAAGTCCCCACCAGGTTAGCTAGATACAGAGTGCTGATTGGTGCATATACAATCCTCCAGCTAGACATAAAATTTCTCCAAGTCCCCACTAGACTCAGGAGCCCAGCTGGCTTCACCTAGTGGATCCTGCACTGGGGCCACAGGCGGAGCTGCCTGTTGGTCCCGCACCATGTGCCCTCATTCCTTAGCTCTTGGGTGGTTGATGGGACTAAGCTCTGCGGAGCAGGGGGTGGTGCTCATTGGGGAGGCTCAGGCTGCACAGGAGCCCACGGCATGGGGGAGTCTCGGGCATGGTGGGGTGCAGGTCTTGAGCCCTGCCTCATGGGGAGCTAGCTGAGGCCTGGCAAGAATTCGAGCACAATGCCAGCAGGCCAGTGCTGCTGGGGGACCCGGCACACCCTCTGCAGCTGCTGGCCTGGGTGGTAAGCCCCTCACTGCCTGGGGCCGGCGGTGCCGGCTGGCTGCTCTGAGTGCGAGGCCCGCCGAGCCCACACCCACCCAGAACTTATGCTGGCCCATGAGCACCACGTGCAGCCCCGTTTCCCTCCTGCGCTTCTCCCTCTACACCTCCCCGCAAGCAGAGGGAGCAGGCTCCAACCTTGGCCAGCCCAGAGAGGGTCTCCCACAGTGCAGTGGTGGGCTGAAGGGATCCTCAAGTGCAGCCAGAGTGGCTGCCAAGGCCGAGGAGGTGCTGAGAGTGAGTGAGGGCTGCGAGGGCTGCCAGCACACTCTCACCTCTCAATCCCCCCTCTAAACAGGACACCCCAACTGCTGTTGGGAATTTGACCGATGACTGCTCTAGCTACTTCCTGCTGGATGGGGCAATGAAGGGGCCCTGCAGTTGTAGTGTCCTCCAGCGGGGAGCTCTCTAGGCCAGTGAAAGTGCCAGTGGGTCAGTCCAGGGGTCCTCAGTAGAAGTTGTTAGTTGAACTCATTTGGGGTTCCATTTGTAAGACCATCTGTAGCTTGAAGGCCTCGATTCTAGAGGAAACAAGTTTGACAAGAAAGTTAAAAATACAGGGCCCAAAGGTGAGTAACAGCAAGATGGCTGCCACAGGACCTAGAAAGGGGAGAAGCCATGTTGCCCAACTCCAGAGGTTGGTATAAAAGTTTGAAAGGCATTGTCTGATTTCAGAAGCCTTTTCCTGTAAACTCTGGGTGGCATCTCGTACTATCCCTGACTGGTTAGTGTAAAAACAACACTCTTCCCCTAAGAAGGTGCAGAGTCCTCCTTTCTCAGCAGTGAGGAGGTCTAGGCCTCAGCAGTTTTGGAGAGTCATTGCTGCCAAAGAGTCTATTTGGGATTGTAAAGTAAGGATAGATTTCGTTATTTCTTGTAAACTGTCTGAAAAATCCTTTGAGAGTGTGTGGTAGTAGGATAATGAAGTAGTTAAACTGGCTATTCCGGTTCCTGTAGCAGTAGCCATTCCTAACCCTATAAGCAAAAGCAGTGCTTTGAAAGAAATTTATTTTTGCAAATATCTACATTAAAAGAAAGTTGTCAAAACACTAACCTAATTTTACACCTTAAAGATGTAAAACAGATGAGCAAACTAAACACACATATAGCAGAAGAAAAGGAATAATGAATATCAAAGTATCAATAAGTTAAATACAAGATTCAAAATTAATAAAATAATCAACAGAAGCAAAAGTTAGTTATTTGAAAATATCAAAAATTTAAAAAGTAGCTAGGTTGACTTAGAAAAAAATAACTCAATTACTAAAATCTGAAATAAATGTGAGTACATTACTACTCACAGTACAAAAATAAACAGAATTATAAGATAATATTATAGGCAATTATAAGCCAATAAATAATTTAATCTAAATGAAATGAACAAATGTCTAGATAAAATTAGTGAGACTAACTGAAGATGTATCAGAAAATATGAACACACCTATAACAAAAAAGATAATCAGTATTCAAAAGTCACCCCAAAATGAAAAGACCAGAGCAAAAATGGCTTCTCTGGTGACTTCTACAAATTCTTTAAAGAAGACAACACCAATCCTTTCACATTCTTCCAGTGTATAAAATAGAAAAGAATATTTACTAACTCATCCTATGACCCAAATTCAGATGAAGACATTACCATAATAAAAAAACTACAGATTAAAATCCCTCATGAATACAAATGGAAAAAATATCTGAAATGCAATGATGGTTTAGCATGTAACAATCAGTCAATATAATATGTCACATTAATAGAATGAATAAAGAAAACCCATACAATTATCTCAATTGATACAGAAAACAAATTGAAGTAAATCCCACACCCGTTCATAACAAATATTCAAAAAACAAGAAGTAGAAGAGAACATCTTCAGCATGATAAAGGTTATTTACAAAAATCTCATTCCATCATATTCCATGGGATAAGAATGAAAGAATTCTCTCTAAGATGGGGAAAAAATGAAGACACTGGCTTCTATTACTTCTATTAAACATTGTACTAGAATAACTTGCCCAAACATTTAGGGAAACCAAAGAAATACAACGCATCCAAATTAAAAAGGAAAAAGTAAAGCGAAATTCTTCTTATTCACAAATGACAAAATCTTACATATAGAGAATCCTAAAGAATCTACCAAAAAATTAAAAATTATTGGAGTTAATAAATGAATTTAGCTAAGTTGTGGGGCACAAAATCTCAACAAACAAAAATCAGTTTGTTTCTATAAAATAGCAATGAACAATCCAAAAATAAAAAAAAATAAAAAGTATGCCATTTACAACAGGATTCAAAATAATAAAATATCTAGGAATAAATTTAACCAAGTAAGTGAAAGAATTTAGCACTGAAAACTCCTAAAACATTGTGGAAAGACGTTAAAGAAGACATACATAAATGGAAATGTAGCTTGTGTTGATGGATGGGAAGACAATATATTTAAGATGGCAATGTTACCCAAAGTAATCTATAAATTTAATGCAATCTCTATCAGCATTCCAATGGCATGTTTCACAGAAATGGAAAATTCAATTAATAAATTTATATGGAATTAGAAGGTGATCACTTTCTTGGAAGTTTGAGAATAACATATGTGGATACTTATGAAATGTTTAGTTGAATTTACTTATGCCAAACTTGAGTGTCTTTTCATGGTATATTTTTGAGATAAACTCTTTGAAAATTCTGTAATGGAACATGTTGATGTGTTCACTTGAGCTGTTTTTTGGAAGGGATTTCAGATTCAAATCTTACAGAACAGGTTCTATAAAAGTCTTCAGGCCGTTGTTTTTTTTTTTTTAATCTTTAAGAAATATAAAGATTTGATCCATGGGGTTCTTGAGCTCACCTAAAACTTTGCATGTATTCTTATCCAATCCTGCATTTTTGGTTTACCAGATCTTTCCTGAAATATCTCTCATTAACACCTATTTTTGTGGTCTGGTTTGGTAACCAGGTGTGATGTTCTCCTGATACACGAGTGCTTGAGAATCTTCCTATTGATTTCATGGTATGCTGAAGAATGGATATATCAGGAAGACTGCCTGAGGTCTTACCTGCCTAGATTCATTGTTCAGTGTTCTGTATTTCTGGCTCTGCCTAAAGAAGAGCAGCTGTAACTATGATTCCTACCCTCTCAGATGTATTTTATCTTTGACAATAACCATATATAATATTCACCTATATTCTTAAATACCTGAAACCAAAAAAAACATAGGTTGATCAATATATCTGTAGATTACTATATATTTACCAAAGTATCAGAATAAACTTTCAATAATATTAGCTATTTTAAGCCGGTACTGTAAGTAGCATGGATGCTTTTCTTCATACATAGAAGCTGACAAAAAAAATCTAAATTTAAAATTGGCAAGTGATTCTGTTCATTTCTTACCTGTGATTTCTGAGAATAGCAAAAAAAAAAGTGAAATTTTTGTTGTCATAATCCAGTATTAATTTCTGATGGTTATTTCTTGGAGGTTGGGAAAGTTTTGTTAGGATGCAAGATACAATAAGCATTAGAATGTAGAAAATAATGATAAATTGGACTCTATTAAATTTAGAAACTTTGTCAATAGATTTCCTTAAAAGTATAAGGAGCCAAGATAGCATGGTGATGACATTTCAATGCATATGACAAATGGAGGGCCCCTACCAAAAAAAAAAAAGAATTCAGAAAGAATCTTTGCTAACCAATAAGAAAACAAAGAATCCTATAAAAATGTGGGTAAAATATGCGAACAGGCAATCATTCTAAAATATTTCCAAGTGGCCAATAAATATTTAAAATGTGCTAAACCTCATCAAGGAAATGTGAATGAAAACCATCATGAGACATAACTACACATCCTCCCTGATTACTTAAAAAAATGCACAATACTCTTTAAGATTTTGGACAATGAAACTCCCATACACTACTTGTGAATGAGAAAATTAGTATAACTATTTGGGAAAATTGTTTTGCAATATTTCCTGAAATTGAGTTGATGCCTTCCCTATGGCCATGCAGTTCTATTCCTAGGTAGACACTCCAACCAAATGTATCTATTTAATCCAAAACTGTATAACTATTTGTAGCAACATTATTTACATTAACTCAAAACACTTGGAAATTATTTATGTGTTTATTAATTGCAATAATTAATCATTATTAATTATTATAGCATAGTATAATAATATTAAAGTGAAGCACTACTACTCATGGAAAAAGAAGTGAATGGATCTCACTAATATAATAAGCCAGACACAAATAGTGCATGTTGTATATTTTCTTCCATGTAAAGTTAAAAAAACAGCTATGTTGTCAGAAATCAGGATAGTGATTTACAATTGAGCAAGAGGGATTATTACTAAGGGTCAGTTAAAGGGTTTCTGGAAGTTTGGTAGTATTGTGTCTCTTGACTTCGGTGGTTTTCATTGGTGTATTCAATTTTTGTGACACTTAGAATTGTATACTTGTTATTTGTGGTTTTTTTTCTGTAAGCATCTTATATGCCAATTTAAACTTAATTTAAAAGTTGTGAAAGTTATCTAAACAATCTAGCCATAACTTCTTTCAAAAGAATATATCTTCTGCCTTCAACCCCAATCCGTAGCTTAGAACTTGTGACTGAGCTGAGATTATGTAAGTAAAGGGGGACAACTTGTATAACAGATGCTCTCTGGGCACTGCTCTTCTGAACGTCTTGTAGGATTAGCAATGCCCAAGATGCAAAAAATTATTCTCAAATCATTGAATCAGCGTAAAGATTATAAAAAGTAAACAAAGTTGTTTATATTAATAATATAGAATTTTATTCACTGTGCATTCTTCTTTAGAAAATACCAACATAGCCTTTCTTTTGGAATATAAGAGTATCTTCTTGATTTACCAGAACAGATAATAATCTGTACTTTTGGTGTTTAATGAAGCAAGCTATTCTGCCTTTCTTCCATCTTCCAGCCCCACTCTCAGTAGTGAACCAAAAAAGTAACTTCGAGATATTCATTGATTTTTAAACTTTGTCTTTTAATATAATTTTGATTTGAATGACGCATTCGGCTCTGTAGTCATCCATGTAACTGCATGCAAACAATTGTAATACTCTTTTAGCTCCATAATAGGCTTCTTATAACATGATAAATTCAAATACAGTAGTCCACTTAAACCCTTCATATCTCATACTCATTCTGATTTTTTTAACTATGGCATTTGATCTCTGGGTTTGTCCATAACTTCGTATGACATTTAGGTTAAAATCATTAGATACATTCAGCATTTACTGAATTCACAGTATTGATCTCTCTTTGGGAATTTCTTTTTCTCTCTTTCCTCTTACATTATGTTGTATAAGATATTAAGATAAAAATTCTGGTTTTCTCATGTAATAGCCTACGTGGTCATTTAAATAAAACTCTGTAAACTCACTTTTTATGTTTGTTTAAAATTTGTTAAGTGCTTGAATATTCTGTCCTCAGTTGCTTTTAAAGCTGAAAAAGAATACTGTCAATCATATTTTTCAAGTCTTACATCCTCCAGACTAAGTTTGTGTTCATACTTTGATGTGCTTCTACTGCATATTAAAAGTGAGCTTATTTTTTTAAAAATTCTTCTAAGATGAATTATTCTGCTTGAGCAGGCCAAGCTGTTCCAAAAAGCCTACTGCTGACGGTGCTTAACTAAAGTCAACAAAGAGAAGATAAGGCTTACTGGTATTGTTTGTTGAAATATTAATACCAATTCCAGCTGTAAAAATGATAAATACTTTAATAAAGATAGCTTGTTCCTCACCAAAGTTTGCAGTACTCTTTATTCTATCCATGCAGGAATATTCCCAGCAGACAGATTTAATCTCACAAAAGATATGGGTTACTAAAATGTGGCTATCTTACGAATGTCCCTAAAGCTTTTAAAACAAGCAGCCAACATGTACTACCTACATTTCACAACCTTTAAAACACCACATATCTTTTCCTAATTACTTTTATTTAAAGGAACACATTAATTTTGTTTAAGATACTACTTCACAAATGGACCTCTAAGATGTTCATCTGTACACCAGTTGTGTGATATTTTCCTTTGGTTCTCGGATTTTGTTTAGCTTTTTTTTTTTTGTCTGTGTGTGGTGTTTGTTGAGGTTTCTTTTTGGACTTTTTGTGAGATTTCGTTTTTATTTTTGTTTTTGTAAAATACATTCACATGGACCGCATGGAGTCAGGAAGCAGCATAAATTATGTAGGACTACAGAGTTAAATTGTCGAACTAAACTTGGATGGTAGAAACATTAGGTACTAATTTGTTGGCAGAGATGCTTTGTGTCATGTGCTGTGTGTATGCTGATTAAAAAAGCATTATATGGGTCCAATGCCACTTCAGTTTCATGAGCTTTTTATGTGACATGGCACATCAAATCTGCCAAGTACAGGACCATCTGGAAAGGACAGTACCAGTCAGGAAGTTGATTTCATATGAAGGAAAATAATCTAGGTAAATATTACACATAATTAAAGATAAAAAAGTAACAGATGGAAACATGGCAATTGTGTACATATGTATGTATATACACACACATATATATGTACACACATAATTATACATATATACCCACATTACATATATAAACATCTGTGTCAGTATCTATATCATTTAACAAATAAATAATTTTCTAAAATGTTTAGTGTATATATATGTAAGTTCAATCTTGTTTGTATAACAAGATAAAATAAATAGTACTGCAATACATATTTTGTTAAAATATATCTTAACATTTAAAAATTATTTTCTCTGTTGTTATTTATAATAGTAAATTGAGCACATACCATGTACCAATCATTATGTTAGGGACTAGGGATTTCATGGCACTCCAAATAAAAACATTTGGAAAGAAACTGAACTGAAAAATAACCAAAATGTTTGGAGCTGAAGTAGCCCCAAGTTGTACTGGGCAAAGCAAGGTTCGAATCATGGAGACTGAAAAGATTACAGGGGAAAAAAAAAAAAAAAACACCTACGTTACCTTCATTTTAAGACACTTGAAATAGTTTAAGAAGGTATGTATAAAGCACCTGTTTTTGTTTGTTTGTTGTTAAGTCACTGTCTATGACATAATCAATGCAGTGAAGATAATTTACAGAACTGGAATAGTTTGCTTTAATATTTACAGGTAGATATAACAACCAACTTAGAGTTCCAACACTGTTGTGTTTTTCAGTGTTCAGTTTTTTATAACCACCTAATCGTCTGTTTACCTTTTTAATTTTTTAGCCAACTTGACAGGAGAAAATTATGCATTATGCCAGTTTAATTAATAATCAGGGCAGTAATTTTGAAATATCATATTTGCTATGCTGTAGTCCTGTTTCTGTGAGTGTTCCATGTATGCCTTTGCCCATGACATCTATGGGAAGAGCATTTCAGGCTGAAGTGAAAACAAGTGCAAAAGACTTGAGGTGAAAAAGAGTGGGTTATTAAAGAGTCAGGTAGAGATTACTTTTTTACTTTATACCAAAGTATAAGAAAGAATAAATATGTAAATTTTATTCCATTTAATTTTTTTATTAAAATAGTATTATTGATTTAAATTAATTTCAAATAGCTAAAACTGATAGCAATTTGCTATAGAGAATTAGATATATTGTTACAAAATCAAGTATATGCATATATATGTTTTATGTATGTATATAGACATAGGTTTACATGTTTGTATATATTAATACATATTTATAAATATTTGAATATATACATATTAATATTTATATATGGATATGTATTGTATGCAGTACATATATACATAAATACATTGAAATATGTTTGTATTTATGCATATGCATGCACCAAACATATATTTATTCATCTGTTTAGAAAAATAATATCCTATTGTTTTACATTACATGGTAAAATGTCATGAACTTCACTTTAGGTTAATATAGAGAGCTGAATTCACTATTTTTTTTTTTTTTTTTTTTTTTTTGGGACAGAGTCTCGCTCTGTTGCCCAGGCCGGAGTGCAGTGGCACAAACTCTGCTCACTGCAAGCTCCGCCTCCTGGGTTCACACCATTCTCCTGCCTCAGCCTCCCAAGTAGCTGGGACTACAGGCACCAGCCACCAAGCCTGGCTAATTTTTTTCTGTATTTTTTTTAGTAGAGATGGGGTTTCACCATGTTAGCCAGGATGGTCTCAATCTCCTGACCTCATGATCCGCCTGCCTTGGCCTCCCGAAGTGCTGGGATTACAGGTGTGAGCCACCGCACCCAGCCTGAATTCAGTATTTTTAAAAAGTTTTTAGTAGTTTAAATTATGGATGCAACACAATTTATTTAACAATTTCTCAAAGAAACATAGGTTATTCATTTTTCCACTCCTAATAACTCTGTATTTAACATCTTTTCAAATATATACTTAGTCTTGATATTCCAGGTACATTTTTCAAAATGTTATTCTTTTGTTTTGCATTTGTCTGATTTAAAGGTATGGGCTTGCTGTGTCCAGAAGGTAGATACGAATTGTGTTCTCTTCTTTGAGTCATATCCCCTGAAATCTTGGTGAGGAGAGCTCTTTTATGTCCCTCCCCTATTTTTTAAAATAATGAATGTAAGCTGATTTTGACATGAAGAGGCTCATTGTGAGGTGATGTTTTGTTTTTGACTTAAACGATAGGTCTAGGTAAGTAATGTGGTGGTCTAAGTAAGAGTTTTAGGAAGAAGCAAAGGTATGTACAAGTTGTAGTTCTCATTGTGATGAAGAATGAAGCTGATTTGTTTAGAGAAGCAGAGATGCAAGCCCGAGGCGAAACAAGCAAATGTAACTCACGATTTCTTTGGTCTTGGTTTTAGCGTCCTGGCCACCTTGCAGTACATGTGTCTATGGGTTCTGAACGATAACCCTTTGTTGGTTAATTTTAAACTTTCTTTTTTCTTTATATAGTATAAGGGGTTTCTTATAGTAAAAATATTATTGATTTCTTATAAAATACTTTGGAGCAGACATTTTTCCACCATTATCCATTTTGTGAGTGATTAGATATGGCAATATTTAAATACGATGTTAACATTTTGCAAAAACTGAACCATTTTGCAGAACATTTATGGCGTAGTCCTCTTTGAGGTAACATAATACTGACTTAAATTTTTATAATTAATTTTTATGAGTCTGACTATTGGTAGACTCAAACTGGTACTTTTTAAAGCATTCTCACTTTATCCATCTCAATCCTTAGTACCATAAAGGGTAAGTGTAAGAATTTTCTTATGTGAAAGGTTGATTAACTACAAAACATTATTGGAAGAAGATGACCAGCATTTCCCAAACTTAAAAGTTCTGAGAACATACTGTATTATTAGCAACATTTCTTGGAATCCATAATGTAGCCATAATTTATCAACACATTCCTTTTGTCTCAATTTAAAAAAATAAAAGACCAAGTGAACTAACCTGGTCCAGAGAGGTTACGTGACTGGCCCACAGTGACTGAGTTATTTAGTGACTGAATGTAGTTTTTGTTTGTTTGTTTGTTTCTCAGGTAATGCTCTTTTGCAGACTTATTGAAAGATAAGACTTCTAAGTCATCACCATCTCTCCAATTAAAAGTATAGTGGAGGCACAGGGACAAACGTAAGCCAATACCTGACTAATCCAAACTACCAAGAATATATTTTCAGTTTTTACCAAACAGTATATTATGAAATTAGAGTTCTTTTTGGAGGCTTGCAAATCCTCTAACAGTAGAATTTTGTCTGTCTTTCTTTTAATTTTCCTGCTACTTAGGTTTATGTTAAGAAAATCTTTTCATCTTACATTAGTTCTTCACTGAATGCAAGTCTCTGGTGGCAATGTAATAAAATAGAATTTATTAATCTTAAAGTGGATTAGAGTTATCTTTGTCACTCTAGCCTGGAAATCATTCATAGCTGTCAGACAATTGGGATAAAACTTATGATCTCTTATCTAGAAAATGCTCTGTGAGCAGTAATACTTAAGATTCATATAATTTCAATTAATATATATATTAATTCATTGATACATGAAACCTTAAATTGATATAATCACCCCAGCTTCACAAGATATTCATCAATATAAGTAGTTATAGTTTAAAATATGTATGTACTTCAGGAAAAAATTCTGTATGTCATAGAAAGTAGAATTTGTCATATTGGCGTGTGACATTATTTCAGCAAGCCTATTTCCATCCTGTTCTTAGCTGCGTAACTTTTAAAGATTTATTGTTTCAGTTACAATTAGGTAGTAATGGTAATACTTCCAAAGTAAATGTAAGGAAGTTTATTAGCTTATATAAGGTGTAAGTCTGACAGCAAACTAGAACTACCTAAAAGAATTTCACTTCAGATGATAAAGGATAAGGGAAGGAACCTAAAAGCAGCAAGAGAAAAGAAACAAATAACATCCAATGGAGCTCCAATATTTCTGGCAGCAGACTTTTCAGTGGAAATCTTCTAGGCCAGTAAAGAGTGGCAAGACATATATAAAGTGCTGAAGGAAAAAGTCTTTTACCCTAGAACAGTGTATCTGGTAAAATATATTCTTCAAACATGAAGGAGAAATAAAGACTTTCCTAGACAAACAAAATCTGAAGAATTTCATAAATACCAGACCTGTCCTATAAGAAATGCTAAAGAAATTACTTCAATCAGAAAGAAAATGTCATTCATAAGAAGTAAATAATCAACCTAAGGTACAAAACTTAATGGCAATAGTAAGTACACAGGAAAAACTCAGAATATTATAACACTGTAACTGTGCTATGTAAACTGCTCTTATCCTAAGTAGAAAAAATAAATAATGAATCAATAAAAAATAATAACTACACAACTTTACAAGACATAGTCATTACAGTAAAATATCAATAGAAACAACAAAATGTTAAAAAGTGGAGGGGAAGTTAAGGCAAGTTTTTAGTAGTTTACTTTTTGTTTGTTTATGCAAAAAGTGTTAAGTCATTATCAGGTTAAAATAATGTGTTATACGACAATATCTGCAAGCCTCATGGTAATCTATAAATGAAAACGCATCCAATGCATACACACACACACCCACACAACACACACACAATAAAAAGCAAGAAACTAAATCATATCACCAGAGAAAATCACCCTCATTAGAGGAAGATAGAAAGGAAAGAAAGAAGGAAGAGAAGACCAGAAAACAAATAATGAAATGGTAAGACTAATTCCTTACTTATCAATAATAACATTGAATGTAAATGTACTAAACTCTTCAATCAAAAGACATAGGCTATCTGAAAGCATAAATAAAGAAAGGATAAAGGATAAAGAAATAAAACCCATTGATCTGTTGCCTACAAGAAACACACTTTAGCTATAAAGAGGTATGTAGGCTAAATGTAAAGGGATGAAAAAGATCTTCCAAACCAACAGAAACCAAAAAAAAAAAAAAAAAAGCAGGAGTAGCTATAACTGTATCAGACAAAACAGATTTCAAGACAAAAACTATAGAAAGAGACAAAGACAGTCACTATGTAATTATAAAGGGGTCAATTCAGCAAGAGGATATAACAATTTTAAATATATATGCTCCCAACACTGAAGCATCCAGATATATAAAGGAAATATTATTAGAGCTAAAGAAAAGACAGGTCTCAATACAATAATAGCTGGAGACTTTAGCACTGAACTTTCAGTATTAGACAGATCTTCAGACAGCAAATCAACAAAGAAAGATCACAATTAATCTTCAGTATAGGCCAAATGAATCCAATTGATATTTACAAAACATTTCATTCAAGAGCTGCAGAGTACACATTCTTTTATTCAACACATGAATCATTCTCAAGGATAGACCATATGTTAGGTTACAAATCAAGTCTTCCAACATTCTAAAATAGTAAAATAATATCAAGCATCTTCTCTGACCACAATGGAATAAAACTAGGAATTAATAACAATTAATTTCAGAATTTTTAATTTAAGAAATTTTGGAAACTATAAAAATGCATGGAAATTAAGGAATATGCTTTCGAATGGCCAGCGGGTCAATAAAGAAATTAAGAAAGAAATTGAAAATTTTTTGAAACAAATGATAATGGAAACAGCATAGCAAAAAGCTATGTGACACAACAAAAGCAGTACTAGCAGGGAAGCTAATAGCTATAACTGCCAACATCAAAAAAGAAAAAACTTTCAAATAAACAATCTTATTCATAAACAATCATAAATCTTCAAATTATGCATCTTAAAGAACTAGAAAAGCAAGAGCTAACCAAACACAAAATCAGTAGAAGAGAAGAAGCAGTAAATATCAAAGCAGAAATACATGAAATTGAAAACAACAATACAAAAGACCAATGATACAAGAAGCTGGATTTTTGAAAAGTTAAATGAAATTGACAAGCCTTTAGCCAGACTACCTAAGAAAAAAAGAAGAGCCAAATAAATAAAATCAGAAATGAAAAGGGAGACATTACCACTGATGTTGCAGAAATTGAAAGGATCATTAGGGGCTACACTGAGTAACTACATGCCAATATATTGAAAAATCTAGAAGAAACAGATAAATTCCTACACACATACAACCTACCAAGATTGAATCACAAATAAATGCAAATACTGAACAGATCAATAACAAGTAATAATATTGAATTCATAATAAATAGTCTTCCAATAGAGAAAAAGCCAGAAATCAAAGGCTTCACTGCTGAATTCTACCAAACATTTAAAGAACTAATAAAAAATCCTATTCAAACTATTCTGAAGATGGAGGAAGAGGGAATGTGTCCAAACTCATTCTACAAGGCCAGCATTACCTTGATTCCAAAATGACACAAAGGCACATCAAACAAACAAACAAACAAACCCACAGGCCAATATCTCTGATGAATATTGATGCAAAAATTCTCAACAAAATATTAGTAAATGGAATTCAACAATACATTAATAAGATCAGTCATCATCACCAAATGAAACTTATACCTGGGATGCAAGAATGGTTCAATGTATGCAAATCAATCAAAGTGATACATAATTATCAATAGAATTAAGAATAAAAATAATATCATTTCAATTGATACAGACAAGAAAGATTTGGTAAAATTTAACATCACTTTATGATAAAAAGCCTCAAACAACTGGAGATAGAAGTAACATACCTCAACATAATAGAGGTCACTTATGGCTAGTATCATGCTGAAAGGGAAAAAAGAAAAAAAACTGAAAACCTTTCCTCTGAGTCCTGGAACATGACAAGGATGCCCACTGTCACCACTGTTATTCAACATAGTACTGGAAGACCTGGCTAGAGCAATCAGAAAACAGAAAGATATAAAAGTAGCCATATTGGAAAGTAAGAAGTCAAATTATCCTTGTTTGCAAATGATATGATCTTATATTTGAAAAAACCCCAAAGACTCCACCAAAAAGTATTACAACTGACAAACAAATTCAGCAAAATTTCAGGATACAAAATCAACTTACAAAAATCTGTGTCATTTCTATATGCCAACAATGAACTATGTGAAAAAGAAATAAAATTAGTAATCCTATTTATAATAAACACACACAAATTAAATACCTAGAATTAACCAAAAAAGTAAAAGATCTCTATAATAAAAACTATAAAATATACATAACAGAAATTGAAGAGAAAACCAAAAAAATGTAAACATATTCCATGTTTGTGGATTGAATCAATATTGTTAAAATGTCCATACTACCCAAAGCAATCTACAGACTCAATGCAATCTTTATCAAACTTTCAATTACATTCTTCACAGAAACAGAAAAAAAATTCAAATTTATATGTAACCACAAAAGGCCCAGAGTAGACAAAGCTATCCTAAGCTAAAATAACAAAACTGGAGGAACCACATTACCTGACTTTAAATTATACTACAGAGCTATAGTAAGCAAAACAGCATGGCACTCACATAAAAACAGACACATAGATCAATGGGACAGAGTAGAAAATTTAGAAACCAAAACAGCATGGTACTGGCATAGAACCAGACACATAGATCAATGGACTAGAATAGAGAAGCCAGAAACGCACCCACACATACAGTTAGCTTATTTTTGACAAAGGTGCCAGTAACATACATGGAGGAAAGACAATCTCTTTAATAAATGGTGTTGGGAAATTGGATATCTATAAGCAGGAGAATGAAACTAGACCCTTATCTGTCACTACACATAAAAGCCAAATAAAATGAATTAAAGACTTAAATCTGAGACCTCAAACTATGAAACTACTGTAAGAAAACATTGGAGAAACTCTCCAAGACATTGGTCTAGGCAAAGATTTCTTTAACAATACCATACAAGCACAGGAAACCAAAGTAAAAATGAACAAATAGAATTACATTAACTTAAAAAGCTTTTTTACAGTTGAAGAATACAATCAACATAGTGAAGAGACAACCCACATAATGGGAGAGAATATTTTCAAACTAACAGTCTGACAAGGGATTAATAACCAGAATACATAATGAGTTCAAACAACTCTATAGGAAAAAATTTAATAATCCAATAAAAAAATGGGTACAAGATTTGAATATACATTTCTCAAAAGAAGACATACAAATGGCAAACAGGCATATGAAAAGGTCATCAACATAATTGATCATCAGAAAAATGCAAATTGAAATCACAATGACATATGACCTCACCCCTCTTAAAATGGCTTTTGTCCAAAAGACAAGCAATAACAAAGGCTGCCAAGGATGTGGAGTAAAGGGAAACCTTATACATTGTTGGGAATGGAAGGTAGTACAACTACTGTGGAGAAATGTTGGGGGTTCTTAACAAAATTAAAAACTGAGCTACCATATGATTCATCCCATTGCTGGGTACATACCCAAAATAAAGGAAATCAGTATATTGAAGAGGTATCTGCACTTCTGTGTTTATTGCACCACTGTTTACATTAGTTAAAATTTTGAAGCAACCTAAGTGCCCATTAACAGATGAACAGATAAAGAAAATGTGGTACATATACACAATGCAGTACAATTCAGTCATAAAAAAGCAATGAGACCCAGTCATTTGCAAAAACATGGATTGAATTAGAGATCATTGTGTTAAGTGAAATAAGTCAGGCACAGAAAGACAAGCATCACATGTTCTCACTTACTTATGAGATCCAAAAATCAAAACAATTTAACTTATGGGCATGGAGGGTAGAAGTGTTGTTACCAGAGGCTGGGAAGGGTAATAAAAGGCTGGGTGAGAGGTGGGGATAGTTAATGGGTACAAAAAGATTAGAAAGAATCAATAAGATCTACTATTTGATAGCACAACAGAGTGATTATAGTCAATAATAACTGTACATTTTAAATAACTTAAACGGTGTAATTGGATGGTTTGCAACTCAATGAGTAAATGCCTGAGGGGATGGGTACCCCATATATCATGATGTGCTTTTGTCACATCATATGCCTGTATCGAAACATCTCATGTCTCCCATAAATATATACACATACTATGTACCTACAAAAATTAAAAATTAAAAAAAAATGAAATCAGGGTTCTGTTTCAGTGAATTAGGTACTAACTACTGAATGTTACTACAAGGCCAAAAAAGACAGCCTGTCATTTTTTTCCATCCACACCTAGAATGCCATTTTACATGAATTAAATGAATTAATGGATGGATGTCTGGCTGGCTGGATGAATGAATAAGTCATCCATTTATATTTTTAAAAATATTTATATACAACTTATTTGATGAGATCAGCCATGGCAACATAGCAAGACCCCATGTCTGTAGAAAATTACATGTATATGTCTAAAATCTTACTTGAAACTAAGCTATCAGTTTTCAATCATTTTACCTTGCTTGAAAGATAGAAATGTCGAGTACAAGTTTTAACTGAAAAGAGAAATGGAGGAAATCAATTTACTGATTATACTGTAGAAGCCAGAGGTTGGAATTACATATCAAAAGGACAGCATTCCTTTTAAGGGTTCTCAGTTTAGCAGAAGAGACAGGCAGATATGGTGGAGAGTTTATTGGAATAAACGTGATAAGTGCTAGTATTATTAGGGCTCATCTGAGGATCTTGTAAATAAATCCAAGTGTTAAAGATAAAGTTCAAGAAATATCATGGTGAGCAATAAATAACACATTATGTTTTTGAAACTATAGTTAGTTTTGTCTTTTCAAAACATGCAGGTAATAATGAGAAGCAGTAGAAGTGGAGACTGATATGGTTTGGCTGTGTCCCCACCGAAATCTCATCTTGAATTGACCTCCCCAAATCCCTACGCGTCATGGGAGCGACCCAGTGGGAGGTAATTGAATCACTGGGGCAGATTTTTCCCCTGCTGTTCTCGTGACAATGAATAAGTCTCACAAGACCTAATGGTTTTATAAAGGTCAATTCCCCTGCACACTCTCTCTTGCCTGCTGCCATGTAAGACATGTCTTTGCTCCTCCTTCACCTTCTGCCATGATTGTGAGGCCTCCCCAGCCATGTGAAACTGTGAGTCCATTAAACCTCTTTCCTTTATTAGTCACCCAGTCTCGGGTATGTCTTTCTTAGCACAGTGAGAAAAGACTAATACGGAAACATAGTCAGGTAGCAGATTACAGTGAGTTTCATAAGCCCTGCTTTGAAGTCTGACTTTAGCTTATTTGGCTGAGGAGAGTTTGCAGGCTGAGAAGACTATAGAAGGAAAATCCTAGAAACTACCGATAAAGACAGATTAAAGTTTGGAAATGTGGATCGTTGTACACCTAGGAGCTCTATCATTTAGTCTATAGTACCAAAGATATTATCATGCAAAATATGATGAATGGCTTTGCTATTCCATGTGGCATGCAGAAGAGTAGATAAAAGAAATGGAGGACAGCCAGTCTGGAGCTATGGGTATTTAATAGTGAGCCAAGAGGGAAGGCACTAAATAAAACACATAAGGGCTCTTGTGGAACCAGGTATCTTGTTTGCTAGTTCTTTTTATTACTTCAGCTGCCTTCAGTACTATATTTCTTTCTGTAAGGCATTCCTTGCAGCTATACATAAATACTCTCATCAATAAGCTAATGAGTGGGAAAGAAAAAGAAATTTAACAATATTTTTTATACCTTTGATAACTGAGAGTAGATTATGAAACAGATGTTTTGCATTAAGGGGCATTGTGAAAGTGTACTCTAGCATAACTTCTAGAATTTTTCTATAAAAACAATAGCAATATATTTACCAATCAAGCAAAGTGTAGGCAGTTCAACACCTGTCAAGGAGATATAGTCAAGGAGCAACAATTATATCCTCTATATAATACTAATCCAACATATTCTAAATATATTTATTTAGACAAGGTAGCTTTTATTCCATATGCTAAAGAAAATTGGTATTTGGAACCTTAAAAGAAAAAAATTCCCCACTAATGTGTATGTCCAATACAATTGTTGGACAAAGGCAAGTTAGATTAGAATTCCAAAGCTACACATGGTGATAGAAGTGATTGTGCATTGCTTGGTGATCTATAAAATCAATTGCAACAATAGATCAAGCAGAATCAAAGTTGCCTGAGAAATCTCAGCACAAGTAACAAGTCATTACAAACCCTATTGAAACTCCCTTTTGTGCAATGACTAGGCCTAAGCCCAGACTGAAAATTTTAAAATAATTGACTCTGAGGGAGATGGGTGATCAGCCATGTAGCAACTTTTATGTACAACTCTTGCTGAGGCCAGTATATTTTATATGGGAACATTGGAATCAAATTGTCCTTTAAAAGATGGAGATATACTTTTCTGCTACTACAAAGCAAGATTTATATAATTTATGTTTCAAATAATACTGGGAATATTGTAGTATCAAATGAGGTATGTTTTTGGAATTCCATATCCCAAAGAAAGTTTTTTCTATAATGAATGGAAACTAGCAAAATCTTAACATCTCACTATATAAGGATACTGCATCCACTTAAGTTGACTTTATCCTGAATGTCTTTTCACTGTGTGGAACTTAAATTTACATACATTTTTATGCATTCTAAGATAAACATATAGTTATGCATCTTCTTTGTTTCCCAGTTTAGCCAAAATGATGTATTATTATTTCTCTCTGTCTCTCTGTCTCCCCCCTCTCACTTTTTTTTCTCTCTCTCTCCTTCCATGACCCTTCTCTCTCCCATCCATCTTTAAGCCATATTTTCTTTAGGGAAGATGGTGTTTTCTTTTCCTTATTTTTCGTTGAAAAACCTTCAGTTGTTTTGCTGTTTGACAACAATGAAAAGTTTGGCAATGGGACTACAATGAGAAATCTCAATTATCTTGGAAAAGGAAAATCAGATCTTTCATTAGATTTGGCCCATGTTCTTAGTGTGTGAGACATCAAGGCAAAAATATAATATTAACACTATTGAGATGTGATGGCAGAGCAGAACTTGACCAAAAGCATTATATACCTAAAGAAAAAGATGGAAAGTACCAGCCGCAAGAGAAATTAGGCAGATTTAGGAAGATATAAAATTGTATTTGTTAAATACAAATATTTAAGATGCTCACTTTAATTATGTACATTAGAAATTCAATGATATTCAGTCTTTTGGAGTCACTGGAAAGACAATTTCAATATTCAAAATGTCTACAGAAGATCACCTCAATCCAGATTAATTGCATTTTTGAATCATGTAACTAGCACCTAGCACATTTCCTGTCATGTACTTGATAAAATAAATTATCTGTTCTGATTTTATGCTCATTTGGTGAATCCATCCTTAAACATTGATTTACCAATGTAAACCAATGTAAACACCTTCCTTAGACAAATCTTATGGTAACATCTTCCCTTCCCTTAAGGAAGGGAATCAAATTATGTATTCCAACATGGGTATTCCAGTTTCACTCTAGTTATAGTTCTTTCAGATAATTGAATTGAGTTGGATTGTTGGTTTTATTCACTGGTCTCATGAGTTTGGCCAGCTTTCTCTTTGATAGATTACACTTGTCCTTTGGCACAGTCATGTATAGATTTGGTAATACTTGATGATGCCAAATTCCCTATAAGTAATAATACTCTTGAAACCTCTTGACAGCTAGATTGCCTCTCCTAGTAATCTTTGCCTTTCATGATAGCCTTTTGGACTACTACAGTTGATTTTGTTTCATTAAGAAACTAGGACTAACTGTTAGAAGAAAAAAATTACTTCTTCAAAATCATCAGAAAATAAATCCTCAATAGTTAACTGTTAAACTAAGTATTTTCTAGAGTGTAACACAGTGTGCTAAGGCTTTAAACATCTTTTCATTATATCTTCTCAACATTTTTATTGGTGGGACTTATCGTTATCATTTTAGGAATGGAAGGATTGAAGATTGAAGTAATTTTTCCGTGGTCAGTTAGTGATGGAGCTAGGATTTGAACCATGTTATTTCTGATTCTGAGTCTTGTATTTTAAAAGCTTGCTACCTATTGACACCAAGCACAACCTTATTAATGATTCATAGTCCATTTGCTAATATTACAATGCTTTAAAATCAGATTTTCCAAAATTTTGAGGAAGATTTTCTATGATAAAAATATTTAAGAATTCCAATTTAAAAACAGCTTCTTACAGAATTCTTCAGAGCTTTTAATATAACAATAAACGTTTTCAATCTAGAAGAAAAGAATGCAGCATAAACCCTTTTTAGGCTTATTTGGGCATAGTATATTATTTTCAGAAGGTGTTTCATAGGGCAAGAGCTTCATATACATATATTGAAATCGCTGATTTTTATAATCTAGCAGTGAGAAACAAGGGAAAATTATGAAGCCTGTAAATTTGTAATTTTAATTAAAAAGCACTCATGTAAATGGAAATTGATAATTTGTTGGGAGCAAGCCCCCCAAAGTCTGGCCATAAACTCGCCCCAAAACTGACCATAAGTAAAATCTCTGCAGCAGTGTAACATGTCCATAATGGCCATAACGCCCAAGCTGGAAGGTTGTGGGTTTACGGGAATGAGGGCAAGAAACACCTGGCCCGCCCAGAGTGGAAAACACTTTAAAGGCATTCTTAAGCCACAAACAAAAGCCTGAGAGATCTGTGTCTTACGGGCATGTTCCTGCTGCAATTAATTCCGTCCATCCCTTCGTTTCCCATAAGGGATATTTTTAGTTAATTTAATTTCTATAGAAACAATGGTAATGACTGGTTTGCTGTTAATAAACGTGGGTAAATCTGTGTTTGGGGCTCTCAGCTCTGAAGGCTGTGAGACCCCTGATTTCCCACTTCACACCTCTATATTTGTTTGTGTGTGTCCTTAATTCCTCTAGCGCCACTGGGTTAGAGTCTCCCCGACCAAGCTGGTATCGGCAATAATTAATATCACCATCGTTAAATCGATTCACTAGAACCCAGAGTCTTCTAACTGACGCCTATCCTCAGAATTTACAGAATTTCTATTTGGATAAAAGAGCTTTATTTTCAGAAGAAGGTCACAGTAGTTTTTTTTTTTTCTAATAAGAATACCTGTAAACAATTTATATTTTGTTTTTATAATGTGCCCAGTGTACCTACAATGCAGATGGATGATCAAGTAACAGGAAACTTTATGTTCCCATCATTGACCTTCTTCACTAGTCAGCTATGTAAGTGGAATCTTGGGTTTTGGCACCTCACCTCATCTGTGGGCCTCACCAGAATTAATAAACTCACATATGCCATTTAATTTGGTCCTCAAAAATTGTGAAATAATCCAAAAAAAGTTTGTTATGAAAGATATTCACATAATGAAAGATTTGGCAATATTACATATGCATATATGTGTATATATAATATTATATATACATATATAATTTATTATATATATACATATATAATATAATATATAAATATAATATATAATACATGTATATGTAATATATTTATATGTATATATAATGTCTCTATATTTTATCTATATATTAAACATATTTATATAGACATTTAAGACATTTTACATTATGTCTTATACATGTATAAGTATACATAATTATATATGTATACTTAATTATATATGTATACATAATTATATATGTATACTTAATTATATATGTATACATAATTATATATGTATACTTAATTATATATGTATACATAATTATATATGTATACTTAATTATATATGTATACATAATTATATATGTATACTTAATTATATATGTGTACATAATAATTAATGTATACATAATTATATACGTATACATAATAATGTATACATAATTATATACGTATACATAATTAATGTATACATAATTATATATGTATACATTATACATATATAATATATATACGTATATATAAATATATAATATTTAATATATTATAATGTATAAATATATATAATATATAAAATACATGTATATATAATATATATTTATATGTATATATAATGTCTCTATATTTTATCTATATATTAAACATATTTATATAGACATTTAAGACATTTTACATTATAAACAAGACTCATGGAAAATGTTAGTGACTTGTCAAAATATTTTTAAAGTGTTCTATAAGTTGAGAGGAATTTATACTAATACAGAGTTCTAGAAAATAGTAAGAAATCATAAGTTCTTCATGTGCAAAAATAATCTACTAAACCTAAAACAAATATCATATAACTAGAAATAAACATAATGTTTTAATGACTACTGATATATTTATAGGTAGAAAGAGCATAAGACAATTTTTTTTTTTTGAGATGGAGTCTCACTGTGTTGCCCAGGCTGGAGTGCAGTGGTGCAATCTCAGCTCACTGCAAGCTCCACCTCCCGGGTTCACGCCATTCTCCTGCCTCAGCCTCCCAAGTAGCTGGGACTACAGGCACCCACCACCACGCCTGGCTAATTTTTTATATTTTTAATAGAGATGGGGTTTCACTGTGTTAGCCAGGATGGTCTGGATCTCCTGACATCGTGATCCGCCTGACCTCGTGATCCGCCCGCCTCAGCCTCCCGAAGTGCTGGGATTACAGGAGTGAGCCACCACGTCTGGCCCAGACAATATATTTTTAAATACATAAGCAAAAATTAATGTTTTGATAAATATATTCGAAATACTTAAAAATAAACTATAAAATAAATTTGAATATATTTATTGACACTATTACAAAACAATTATATTGCACTATTGGCATCCTACATAGAATTACAAAGCAAGCAGTATGTTGAAATTAACTTGACATAATTTTTATACAGGTAGTTAGGGTAGATCAAGGCAAATATTTTGCCAAACTTGATGCAAAATAACACATCAAAACTATTTCAAAACCACATTTCTATGCTATTTAGCCAGCGTATGTATCACAGCATGCATGTTTGTATAGATTAAGCAACAAGAAAGCTTTATTTAAAACTACTATTTCAGTAATTGTCATAGTCACATAAATGGCAGTAAGGTAGTTTTACAGAATTGCAAAAACCTCATTTTTTATCTCAAAACCTTGAAAAATAATAATTTCAATGGTAGGAATCCCATCATCAACAAATACTGCAAAAGAATATCACTGATGAAATCCATGATGATACCTATCATCATTACTATTTGCTTATTGAAAACTGCATGTATTCTATTAGAAACTGTAACATCATTTGTATTCAAAAAATAAATTATCCTCAGTAACCCAAAAGTTCTTACCTATTTGGAAAAAAATGATACATGTGCTCAGGACAATGCTGTAGAAAATAGCATTTCAGAGCAAGTGACTGCAGCTCAGTCATGTTGTGAGTGAAGCCTGCACTTCAGATTTCCCAGAGTGTTCATTTTTCACAGGAGCCCCTCTATCCAACCGTCTCCCCAAATATTCACCCAGAAGGTGGTCTAAAAGTAGAAGTTACTAAAAGTAGAAGTTTATTAATTCTGGAGAGGCCAACAGATGAGGTGCCAAAATCCAAGATTGCACTTATGTAGCTGACTAGTGAAGAAGGTCAGTGATGGAGACACAAAAGTTCCTATAACTGGATCATCCATATGCATTGTAGGTACATTGGACACATTATTAAATCAGAAGATATTGCCATACTTTGACAACTGGTCTTTAATTTCCATCATAAAGCCAAAAAATTTTGTCTGACACAAATCAGCATAATAACTACATTTGTTCTCTTTTATTAATGTGTATTATATTACTCTAATAATTGGTAATTTATCAATGACCAAATGATATTTTGTGTAATATATCCCATTTGACACAGCTGTATTTCATGTGACTTCCAAATGTTCTAAATTACTCTTTCCTAAAATTTATTGGTTACTAGTAAAATATTCTTTTAACCTTTTTTCCTCAGCTAATATTTTGCTGATTTATCTTTTTTTAAATTTCAAACTCTAGCTTCAAACCTGACATCTTTACTGGTATGAATTTCTATTTTTGAAAACCAAATAAGCTCAGCTTAATAGCAATTTATTGAAAGCTAGCTTGGAGTTGTGCATGCAACTGCTTGGAGCACAAATGTAATAAGAAAATAATTGTGGAGAATTATAATGAGAAAAGTACCAATAATTCAGGCGATTAATCTTCTACAAAACAAAGGATAGTTCTTTCTATGAAGCCAGTGATAGACAAATGTTATAGGAAGGAGAGGAAAACAGCAATCAGTGGGTTCATGTCTAGTATTTTCTCTTTTCTTCATTAACTCAAGCGCTGAGAATAAAAGGATGGGAATTTTGTAGGAGATTAGACTGGAAGAGTTACGGTTTGATTCGTTCTTAATGCTAATCATTTTCACATTATAAATTTAGTTTTGCTCAAATGTATTTAATTTAATTTGTTAAAATCAATGTTATCCCATAAATGTCTTAAGCAGATCAGTTTGCTTTTTTAATATGAATATATTTTTAAAAAACCATTTGTTTTAACTTCAACTTTGAAACATTTTTCTTAAAGACCTTTCTTTAATTTATCTCACATTTCCTGGCATTTAGAATGAGAAATAGATTTCCTGTTTCTTAATCTAATCCTTTATGTTATTTTTATACTTTTTAGTACTTAAACACAAATTTTCTCATCATTCAACTACTCCTGAAAAATTCTCAGATTTTGAATAAATTAATTTGTGCTATTATTGTAACAAGAACAGGAAGAATTACATCTTCAACTTTAGATAGGAGAATTTAAATTTACATCTGCTTTAGCTATGTCAACAAAAGTTATCTTAGGGGATCTCTTTTGCATTTGTCTTTTGGATTGGGAATTTTGTGATAATACAAATCTCACAAATTTTAATATCAAACCTACATTAGGGCAGTGCAGTAGTATTAATTTGCCTAAGAGCCTGGCAGAGAAAAACATGGTTCTTGATATATTCCTGTGTTGGTGGGTAGATTTTTTTTTTCTCTCACTTTTCATTCAGTGTGTATCCTTCATGGTCAAACTTTATGTGATGACTTAACTTTCAGTCTTATTCCTGTGGTCTACACGTGGGAATTAATACGCAATTAATCATAAACCTGGGGTGAGTGGCTGGGAATGTCAGCTTACAAGTACATGTCCAGTATTTATCTTCCACTTCATTCCTAGCCTTCATTTATTTTGGGGGCATTAGCTGTTTGCTATGCTTAATACCTACTGGCCAGATTTCCAAGGGGTTTGTAACAAGATGACTGAAATAATTGACCAAGTCACGAGGTATTTTGTAACTAAAGCAGAATTTTTACTCTTTTAAATCATTGTTCTTTGAGATATTTTCCTGCACAATTGTAAAACATAAAATATGATTATTTTTCTTGCTCATGAATATCCATCCTCCATATATATGTGTGTATATATATGTGTGTGTGTATATATATGTATATATGTATATATATGTGTGTGTATATATATATGTATATATATATGTAGAGAGAGAGAGTTGGATAGTTTCTGGGTTGTCTAGTTTATTGAGATGATAGATAGATAGATAGATAGATAGATAGATAGATAGATAGAGAGGGATAGCTAGCTATATAACTCAAACTTTTTCATACCTGCTTAATATCGCATAATATACATATGCCAAAATTATTTAGCTATTTTCCTCTTCCTGAACATTTAGATATGGTTTTTGCTACTACAGTTATAAATACTTCTTAATCTAGAGCAGTTTTATGTTCATAATAAAATTAAGAGAAAGGTACAGAGATTTCTCATTTACCCTCTTCCTCCACACATGTATAATCTATCAACACCATTATCAATATTCTCCATCAGAGTGGTACATTTGTTACAACTGTTGAATCTACATTGCCATATCATAATCACCCAAAATTGATAATATACATTAGAACACACTCTAGATGTCATACATTCTATGGGTTTGAATAAATGTATAACACATGTATCCATTATAGTATTATGTGGAGTATTTCCACTGCCCTAAAATATTTCATACTCCCACTCTTTCTCTCCACCCCACTCCCCCAGGAAACCACAATTTTTTGCTGTCTCTAAAATTTTATCTTTTCTCGAATGTCATATATTTAGAATCATACTGTATGTAGCCTTTTCAGATTGAACATCTTTTACCTATTTATATGAACTTAAGTTTTCTCCACCTCTTTTAATGGATTGATAGCTAATTCCTTAGTGCCAAATAATATTTCGTTGTTTGAATGTACCGCAGTTTATTTTTTTTATTTGCCTACTGAATCATATCATGGTTGCTTCCAAGTTTTTGTAATTATAAAAAAGTGGCTAAAACATCCATAAGAACATTTATGGTGTGGGTATAACTTTTCAACTTTTGGGATAAATACCAAAGAATATGTTTACTAAATCATATTGCAAGACCATGTTTAGTGTTGTGAGAAACCCCCAAAATGTTTTCCACAGTGGGAGTACCATTTTTCACTCCCAGCAGCAACGATGGCCATCCTGGCCAGTATTTAGTATTGTCAGTTTTCTGGATTTTGGCCATTCTAACAGGTGTATAGTGATATCTCATTTTATTTTTAATTTGCAGTTCTCTGATGACATGTGATGTGGAGGACTTTTTTATATGTTTATTGGACACCTGTATGTTTTATTTGGTGAGATGTCTGTTAATGTCTTTGGTCCTCTTTTTAAGTGGGTTTATTGTTTTCTTCTTACTGTTGAGTTTTAAGAATTCTTTGTATATTTTTGGATAATACCCTTTATCAGATGTCTTTTGCAAATATTTTCCTCCAGTCTGTTTCTTGTCCTCCCATTATTTTAATAGTGTTCTTTGCAGAGCAGAAGTTTTTAATTTCAATAAAGTCAGCTTACCAATTGTTTCTTTCATGGATTGTGCCTTTTGTATGTGTCAAGCTTGTTTAACCCATGGCCCAATTGCTGCATGCAGTCGAGGAAGGCTTTGAATGTGGCCCAATACAAATTTGTAAACTTTCTTAAAGCATTATGAGGTTTCTGTTGCAACTTTTTTTTTTAGCTCGTCAGCTATCATTAGTGTTAGTGAATTTTATGTATGGCCCAAGACAATTCTTCTTCCAATATGCCCCAGAGAAGCCAAAAGATTGGACACCCCTGGTATATGTAAAAAGTTATCCCTATAACCCGATGCCAACTAAGTTTTACTCTTATGTTATTTCTAAGAGTTTTATAGTTTGGGGTTATATATTCAGCTCTATGATCAATTTTTAGTTATTTTTTTGTGAAGGGTAAGGTCTGTCTCTAGATTTATTTATTTATTTTTTTTGCAAATAGATGTCCAGTTGTTCCAGCACCATCTGTTGAAAATATGATTATTCTCCATTGCATTGCCTTTGCTACTTTGTCAACAATAAATTGACCATATTTATGTGGGTCTATTGCTGTGCTCCGTGTTCTGTTCCATTAAGCCATTTATGTTCTTCTACTAATACCATATTGTCTGGCTTTCTGTAGCTTTACAGTAAGTGTTGAAGTCAGATAGTGTGAATCCTCACTTTGATCCTCTCTTAAAATATTATGTTGGTTATTCTCTGTCTTTTGGTTCCCCATATAAACTTTTGAACTGGTTTGTTGATATCCACAAAATAGCTTGCTAGGAATTTGATTGTTCTATATATTCAGTTATTTCCTTATTTTTTTCAACAGAGTTTTGTAGTTTTCCTCATATTGATCTTTCATATATGTTGTTAGATTTATCCCTAAGAACTTTGTTTTTGCATGCTAATATTAGTGGTATTGTGTTTTTAATTTCAAATTTCACTTGTTCATTTGTGTTATATAGGAAGGTAATTGACATTTGTATGTCATCCTTGTATCCTGTAACCTTGCTGTATTTGCTCATTTGTTCCAGTAAGGCTTTTTGTTGTTGTTGTTAATTCTTTTGGGTTTTCTACGTAGGTGATTATGTCATTTGCATAAAAGACAGTTTTATTTATTTCTTCCCTATCTATATATCTTTTGTTTTGTTTTCTTGTTTAAGTGCATGAGTTAGTACTTCCAGTATGATGTTGAAAAGGAGTGGTGAGAGGTGATATCCTTGCCTATTCTGATATTATTAGGAAAGCTTCCAGTTTCTCATTATTATGGGTAATGTTAGCTGTAAGTTTTTGTAGATATTAAATTGAGAAAGTTACCCTCTATTTCTAGTTTACTGACAGTGTTTATCATAAGTGAGTGTCAAATTTTGTCAAATGCTTTTTGTGTTTTTACTATGATTATATGATCTTTCTTTTATAAACATAGCCTAGTAATATGATGGTTTACATTTATTAATTTACTAATGTTGAACCAGCTCTGTATACTTGGGATAATTTTCACTTGGCCATGGTGTATAATTATTTGTATACATTATAATATTTGATATACTAATATTCTATTGATAATTTTTCACATCTATATCCATAAGAAATGTTGATATGCAGATAAATTGTCTTGTCATGTTTTTGTCAGCTTTTAGTAAATAGGCAATGCTGGCCTCATAGAAAGAGTTAAAAAGTAATCTATCTGCTTTTATGTTTTGAAAGACAATGGGGAATTGGTATAATTTATTCCTTAAATGTTTGTTAGAATTCACTATGGAACCCACCTGGACCTGCCTGGTACTTTCTGTTTTGAAACATTATAAATTATTGATTATGTATATATATATATATATATATATATATATATATATATATATATATATGGGCTTTTTCAGCTTCCCTATTTCTTATTTGTAAATTTTGGCAAATTGTTTCTTTTAAAAAACTGATCCATTTTATCTGGAGTATATAATATGAGTTATTTATACTATACTTTTATTATCCTTTTGGTGATCATTAAATACATAGTGATGTTCTGTGATTAGTAATTTGTGTCCTTTTTTAGTTTGCCTTGAAACATTTTTTAAATAATTGAATTTCTGTGAAGAAAAGAATATCGGATTGCCTTCAAAACAGGTTGTGTGGAGTATCTAACATTTATAACAGTAATGTGATTTTCTTTTTTTCTGAAATTTGGTAAAGTTTAGACGGTGCTTAGATGTTTGCCAAACAGGTGGATGGAAAATATTTTGTAATTTCTGCTGTAGCTTAGAGTTATCTGGATCCTAAAAATTGTACATTTCTTTGTCAATTTTTATTTATTTATTTATTTTTATTTTAGAGACAGGGCCTTACTCTGTCACCCAGGCTAGAGGGCAGTGTTTCAATCGTAGCTCACTGCAGCCTCAAACTTCTGGGCTCAAGTAATTCTCCTGCCTCAGCCTCCTACGTAGGTAGGACTACAGATGCACACCACCACACCTGGTTAACTTTTTAAATTTTTTACGGAGATGGAGTCTTGCTATGTTGCCCAGGCTGGTCTCAAATTTTTGGCCTCAAGCTATTCTCTCGCCTTGACCTCCCAAAGTGCTGGGATTACAGGTGTGCATAATTATACCTAACTCAGAAAAACTCTTATATTAATGACAGATGTACATTTTTAAAATGTTTTGACTATTATTTTACATTTATATTTTGTATCTGTTTTATTTAAAAGGAGATATTATCAATGTTAGAAATATTCATACTTGTCTAAGCTACATATTTCTTGCTTTTTTTAAAAGTCTTCCTTTTTTAAGTTTTCTTATCTGTATTAGAAATATTCATACTTGTCTGAGCTACATATTGCTTGTTTTTTTTTAAAGTCTTCGTTTTTTTAAGTTTTCTTATCTTGCTTAGGATGTCCTCCTTCATATTCAACTTATTTTAAGAGCTTAGATTAGATTATTATCTTTTTTGAATGCAAATATAATTTATAAAAATGTTCTGCAATATAAAATTGTATAAAAATACAGCAATTTTTTTCTATTCCATTTTTGCTTTATTTTAACTTTCAGACTGGGTCTTTCTCTGTTGCCCAGGCTGGAGGGCAGGGGTGCGATGACTGCTCACTGCAACCTCTGCCTCCCGGGCTCAAGCAATCTTCCCACCTCAGCCTCTTGAGTAGCTGGGACTATAGGCATGCACCCTCATGCCCAGCTAATTTTTGTATTTTTTGTAGAGATGGGGTTTTGCTATGTTGCCCAGGCTGTTCCGGAACTTACAAGCTCAAGCCATCTGCTTGCCTTGACATCTCAAAGTACTGGGAAAACAAGGGTGAGCCACTGTGCCCAGCCTTCTATTCCATTTTTATTGATTGATTTAAAAGCATGCTTCAGGTTTCTAAAATAAGAAACAGTTGGTTACTATAACAAATATTTTGGGATATTTTAATATTTATATATATATATTATCTATCTATATATACATGCTATGTTTGAACCATATCTATTTTTTTCTTTTTCATTCTTTTCCCTCTGACCATACAAAAATAAAGATTAATTTAAAAGAACCACGAAAGTATTGCTATGCTAATTTCTGAATTACAGAAACAAAATATTAAGTATTGTTTCAGAAAATTTATTTAATTATGTGTATTTTTCAATGTAATAAAATGTACTCTAGCTAGTGGTTTGACAATATAAATAATTCTGTGAGAGATATTTTTATCTGCTTCCTTTGCTCTTCCACTCTTTTTTTTACACAATAAGTTTGTTGAAAGGAATTGTGGGTCCAAGGTAGGAGGTTTAGTTTTCAAGCTTTTTGATACATATTTCTAAACTGCCATTCAAAATATTGTGCCAATTTTCATTTCCATCAGTAAATACATGAGTGTGCTTTCTGACTCACAGCACTGAAAATTATCATTACTAAACTTAAACAAAAAATGCAAATGTACCTTACTGTCTATTAACATGTCACTTACTTTGGAAGCAATGAAAATACCCTGTGAGTACATAACTACATAAGTTGTGAAACAAAATACAACTAATTATACAAATAAAATATATAGATTTCCATTTGCTGATACATCAAGATGTTCAAAAACTCTTGAGTTATATAAAGTTTCATCACCATATGCCTATAGTTTCAGTTTAGTCATATATATATTCATTTATTTACAAGGCTTTGGGTTTAAACAACATAATGTAAGTGGATGCTAATGATACATGGTAAGTGGGTGGGTAGCCTTGACTTTAAAAGCTACATATTTATAACCTATTCACTAATTTTTCCAACAAATCTATGTATGACTTACTAAAGATATAATAAAGATGAAAAACAGAGAATCATATTTACAAAGACACAATTGATAAGCAACACAAACACATTATGTCGTTTACTCATCCTCCTTAAAAGAGCCTGCCTTTGCATGCTAATAGATTCTGAAATAGGTAAATTCAATCCATTGGAGCTTTAATGGTAAAGTGATTCTAATGCAAAGAGCAATCCCTATGGTGTACAGAAAATTTGGGGTGATCTTAGCTAGTAAAGAGCATTTCGAAAATGTTGTGGAAGGCACTGGAAATAAAGTGGGCCCAGATCTGATCTCAGGGTACTCTGTCTCCTGGCACTGCTAGTTCCAGTTTGTCTAGGTCACCAGAGTTGGGCTGAAAAAATTTTAAGCAAGGAACTCTAAAGCACTAGAAACCCTGTGATAGGGGTACCTGATCAGGTCCTTGCTTGATGAAGTCTCAGGGTGGTCTTTATCATGCATACAAATGAGGTTATAACACCATGCTCAAGTTATCGTGGCTTCCTTACTTTGTACATATTGGATAGTTCCCAGAATAAAAGAGCTGTGAAACCTAATTGACAATTTAGGAAGTTTTCTAATACCATGTTTGCTAATGAGATGTCATTACAAATTTTGTAATGTTGTGAAATGTAAGTGATTTTATTGAGCAGGGTGCATACTAATTGCATAGAAAAATCTACATAGTACTTTTTAAGAAGGTATTGTGAGACAGTGTTAATGAAAAGAGTCAAACTGTGAAATATTTGAAGAATTTATTCTGAGGCAAATGTGACCAATGACCCATGATGCAGTCCTCAAGAGCTCCTGAGAACATGTTCTGGAGTTGGTCAGGGTACAGCTTAGTTTTATATATTTTAGGGAGACATGAGACATCAGTCAAATACATGTAAGATGTACCCTGGTTCAGCCTGGAAAGGTGAGGCAACTGGAAGTGTGGGGTTCCACGTCATAGGTAGATTCCAAGATTTTATGATTGGCAATTAGTTGAAAAAGTTAAGTTATTGTCTAAAGACTGAAGAATATCTGGATTAAAATAAGAATTTGTGACCAGGGTTTTATCCTGCAAGCAAAGCCTCCAGGCAGCAGATGTGAGAGAGACTAGATTGTAAATGTTTCTTATCAGACTTGAAGAGTCTATTTCATCAGTAATTTCAGAATAGAGGAGGGTATAATGAAGCATGTTCAACGCCTCCCTTCCCATCACGGCCTGAACTAGTTTTTCAAGTTAGCTTTGGAATAACCTTGCCAAGAGGAGGGGTCCATTTGGATGAATGAGAGGCTTAGAATTTTATTAATATACATTCTCCCCTTTTTGGCCAAGATTTGCTAGAAGCAACATCAATGGCCACCAAATTTTTACTTTGTCCCATAGCATAGCTGAGGTGGAATGGCGCCTGCCCCGGGCCCATCCTGTCCCTTGGTGGGACCCTTCCCTTGCATGGCCAAGGACTTACATTTAAAAGATTTATGACCAATTCAAATGATCTAGGCCAGATGGGAATGGACATGAACAGACATTTTTTAACCCTTAAATAAATTAAGCAAAAAGGCAACAAACAAAAAGCCAAGGACAAGGTTACAAAGCTGACTAAGCTAGTGTAATCTTAGTTTTTGTAACAGGCCTATAGCAATTAGCTATACAAAACATAAGCAATATTAAAGCCTTTTAGCTAAGGGATTTTAGAGATTGGTGCTGTAATGCCTTTTGCAGTCTTTTAGTAAGTTTTAACTATCAGTATTATACCCGGAATGCTTTGTCACAAAATGTTTTTATATTCTCTCAGTAATAATTTTCTTTTAATTTTATAAGAAGCATAAAATTCTTTAAGGTTGGGATGGATGAAAATATGCCAGATAATAGTTCAAAAGAAAGTCTCTTGTTTTACCAACTATTTAGACATCTGTGTACCCACCTACATTTGATTGGGGTGGTCTGAACTAATTCTATCCCTCAAAACCAGCCCCTTTTAATCTCATGTGTCCCCCTTTTCCATGACAGTTCCTGGGCCTAGAGGGAGGGCACTTGTATAGTTTTAGCAGCAGGGAATTTGTGCGAAAAAGTTCGTTTTCAGTGGGATGCCGACTGGGGGAGATTTGCACCTTTAGCCTTCAGAGTAGCATTATTCTGGTTTCCTTGGAGGTAAAACAAGGTGAGATAAATAACATTAATATTTGACAATTAAAAGATTACTTGTGTGTCAGAACAAAAAAGAAAACTATTCCATGAGGGCATCAACTAAAAATGTGAAGAAAAGTTATAGTCTTGTACTCTTTAGAGGATCATTGTAGCCAAGAAATAATTCATGATTCAATCTGCACTCAACCAAAAAGTCAGGGCTGAAATCCAGTAACAAGTGTTACACTCTTCCTTTGAAACAATTTCTTTCTAGCCCTCCTTTTCTACTAAAGAGAAATTATATTATTGTAAGAACAATTTGTGTGCATAGTTAGTTTTAGATTTATTACACTTGGCTTGATTATTCACATCAAGTGCAATAAGAATTGATTGGCCATATAGGCTCTTTTTAATTTGGCTTTATTGGAACTTTACCTACAAACATATTATTCTAGTCAAAGTCTTGGTAAAATAACAAATGTCTTCAAATGTACTGTTTGAAAAGAAAGGACTCTTACTAAACTTATGCAAGTAACTATATTGTCATAAAGTTAAGAACAGTTTCCAAATTTGGAAGAACTCAGGTAGAGAGAAAGGTAAACTTGTTCACAAAAATGTAACTTGCCCAAATGCTGTAAACTATAAGTTACTCCAAAGAAAAGAATTTCCTTAACTCCCCTTTAACAAAAGCAGAAGACTCTCAAACAAAATGTCTGCCTTTGGAACTGCCATTCACATGCTAAGCAGCTCTTGTTACATGAGATCTCTTTATCAGGCACTGTAGGAACCTAGAAGCTTGTCACATAGTTAGAGTAAGTCTTAGGGGAAAAAAAGAGGCTCCCTGCTTTTGAATATCTCCTCCTTGTACCCCAGGTTGCAAAATCCTAAGTAAACCATTTTTATTTTATCATGGAACTCTTTTAGACACCGTGATTTTCATTAGCATAAGGATCGCTTCAGGTAACATTCCGCAACAAGGTAGTAAATGTCTCTCAAATTGAAATTCTCTACTCTGGTAATTGCCATTGGGAAGTACTCACAGTTTTTTGCTATAAGCCACAATAAAAGGTCCACAAAGGGCTCTGAAGTGGAGGATTTGTCCTGACTAGCACTTCAGCTTTTACCCTATATTCTGTGGATTCAGGCAATCTTACTAGATCTCATTTAGTGTGTACAATTAACATTTCTCAAAGGGAAGATCTACATGCCTTCAGTTTTATACTACTAGATAGGGGGACATCCCCCAGTCAGGTACAATACCCACTTTTAGAACACATTTAGGTAAAGGAATCACAACTACCTTGCATAAAGAATGTTTGTTAAGCATCTCAAATTTTATAATTGTAACAATCTATACATTTCTATGTTCTGATCCCAGGGAACTTTTCTACCACTAGACCATTTTACCCATTTTAGTGAAAAAGAATTTGGGTTCCCAGCAGGTGGTTGAACCAACGGACTCAGGCTCAGAAAGATGATAATTCTAATAGGCTTTATGTCCCCACCCAAATCTCACCTTGAATTATAATAATCCCCACGTGTCAAAGGTGGGATCAGATGGAGATAATGAAATCATGGGAATGATCTCCCACATGCTATTCTCATGATAGTGAATAAGTTCTCATGACATCTGATGGTTTCTTAAGGGGTTTCCTCCTTTGCTCAGCTCTCATTCTTCTCTCTCCTGCCACCATGTGAAGAAGGACATGTTCGCTTCCTCTTCCGCCATGATTGTAAGTTTCCTGAGGCTTCCCCAGCCCTGTAGAACTGTGAATCAATTAAACTTATTTTCTTTATAAATTACCCAGCCTTGAGTATGTTGTGATAGCAGCATTCGAATAGACTAATACAAATCCCAATCTACAAAATGGAACAATTCCTTTTTATTATACCCTCTGGTTTGAACAGTTACTTGGTTTTGTCCTCCACCCACATTGACTTATCCTTTTGGTAAACACAGGTCTCAGAAGTAACTTTTTGTTGCCTCGGTTTCAGTTATTTTGGTAGATAGCTTTGAGGCTAGTACCCTGAGCTGACACAGACCCACATCTGAGCTTGGTCTAGCCTTAAGGCTCAACCAGGACTCCTTCACTTTCATTTCAGGTATTTACAAATAACAATAATTTTAAAATAAAGAAGAAAATTATATAGTACAACTAAATGAATAAAGAGAAAAATAAAAAGATTGGGAATGAGAAACCTTAATCCTTGTGTGACCATGTGGTCACTCATCTTGAGCTGAAGCTAGGCTGCATTAGTTACTAAACATAAAAGTTTGGGCTGGGCGTGGTGGCTCATGCCTGTAATCCCAGCACTTTGGGAGGCCGAGGTGGACGGATCACGAGGTCAGGAGATCGAGACCATCCTGGCTAACACAGTGAAACCCCGTCTCTACTAAAAATACAAAAAATTAGCCGGGCGTGGTGGCGGGCACCTGTAGTCCCAGCTACTCGGGAGGCTGAGGCAGGAAAATGGCGTGAACCTGGGAGGCGAAGCATGCAGTGAGCCGAGATAGCGCCACTGCACTCCAGCCTGGGCGACAGAGGGAGACTCCATCTCAAAAAAAAAAAAAAAAAAAAAAAGTTTGAATATTTTGCTTTTTTTATTATTAGTTTGGATTTCCTTATGCATTCAGTGAACTAACTCTCTGGGGCTATGGGTATGATTCATCTATAAATTCCACTGGTAACTTTCATATTTGATGACTGAATACAGCCCAGCTGCAGCCCCTGAAGGTGGGTGACCACGTGGTCACTCAAGAGTTAGGATTTCTCATTCCCCATCTTTTTATTTTTCTCCTTATACATTTAGTTTTAATAAATAATTTGCCATTTATTTTAAAGCGACTCTTAGTCTCTAAACTAGAAAAAAATTACATTTTCCTTCACAAAAACCACATCCTTGTGTTTTTATAAATGTCACCAAAAACACCTTTTACTCTCCTGTAATTTTTAACTCTTAGTAACCCCAATTCCCAGTGACAAAACTGAGGTTACTTAATTTATCATAACATGATTTAAAATTTTAGCTACAGGAGAGAATTTTGAGATTAAATTTACCAAATGAATCTTACCAAAAAATACCAAGGTAATTCAAATTAAAAGACACCTGGGATAGCTGATGTTAATCTGATAAGCACTTACCTTTCTTTAAGCCAATAGCTTAGAGCTTGTTCCTATAGTTTAGTAGTGAAATATCACTTCTACCTGACACATATAAACATATAGATATAACAGACATACAGAAAAGGCAGGTGGAAAAGATTTTCCATTTACCTGTTTTCAAAAAATTCCCTCCAATACTTTACATTATTAATTTAAAAAAAAGTTATAGGAGATAAGATGTGGAGGAGAGAGTTACCATCTCAGGGCTTTTCAAAAGAGAGGAATTTCTGAAGTAAGAGAGTACAGTAGAAGTTGAACTTCTAAGATATTAATCTAAAGAATTTCTAAAAGAAACAGATTATAAAATTTAAAAACTAAAAATTTATATTATTAAGAATAAGTCAATATTTTAAATAAAATATTGTTCTAATCAAATATTTAGTTTTGTATTAGTGTATTTTAATATCGAAGTCTATTTTCTAGAAAGACTATTATAATATGTTTTTGATAACAGCAAACTTAATTAGGTAACTCTTTTTAAAAACTCTGGGGACTGTTGTGGGGTGGGGGGAGGGGGAAGGGATAGCATTAGGAGATATACCTAATGCTAAATGACGAATTAATGGGTGCAGCACACCAGCATGGCACGTGTATACATATGTAACTAATCTGCACATTGTGCACATGTACCCTAAAACTTAAAGTATAATAATAAAATAAAATAAAAATACATAAATACATAAATAAAAAATAAAATAAAATAAAATAAAAAGAAATAAATAAAAAGAAATTCATTTTTTACACAGACTATTCAAATTATGCTTGGACTTTATTTGTGTTAAATATTCTTCTTTCATGAACAACTATTTCTTTTATTTTAGGACAAAAAATCCACAATACAAAATTTTTCCTCATATAAAATGACTTTTAACTTTTCTTGCCAAAAATACCTCTTTATAGCTATAACTTTCTTTGTATCACTCTTATTTCCTGGTTCATTTTACTTTGTTTTATACATAACCTCTAAATAACCTTTGAACTAGACAAAAATTATTTACCTTTAAGAAGAACACACTTTTAAAAATGGTTTTTTTTTTCAGAATTTTTTTTAACTTATTTTATTATTATTATACTTTAAGTTTTAGGGTACATGTGCACAATGTGCAGGTTAGTTGCATATGTATACATGTGCCATGCTGGTGTGCTGCACCCATTAACTCGTCATTTAGCATTAGATATATCTCCTAATGCTATCCCTCCCCCCTCCCCCCACCCCACAACAGTCCCCAGAGTGTGATGTTCCCCTTCTTGTGTCCATGTGTTCTCATTGTTCAATTCCCACCTATGAGTGAGAACATGCAGTGTTTGGTTTTTTGTCCTTGCGATAGTTTACTGAGAATGACGATTTCCAATTTCATCCATGTCCCTACAAAGGACATGAACTCATCCTTTTTTATGGCTGCATAGTATTCCATGGTGTATATGTGCCACATTTTCTTAATCCAGTCTATCATTGTTGGACATTTGGGTTGGTTCCAAGTCTTTGCTATTGTGAATAGTGCCGCAATAAACATACGTGTGCATGTGCCTTTATAGCAACATGATTAATAGTCCTTTGGGTATATACCCAGGAATGGGATGGCTGGGTCAAATGGTATTTCTAGTTCTAGATCCCTGAGGAATCGCCACACTGACTTCCACAATGGTTGAACTAGTTTACAGTCCCACCAACAGTGTAAAAATGTTCCTATTTCTCCACATCCTTTCCAGCACCTGTCGTTTCCTGACTTTTTAATGATTGCCATTCTAACTGGTGTGAGATGGTATCTCATTGTGGTTTTGATTTGCATTTTGATGATGGCCAGTGATGGTGAGCATTTTTTCATGTGTTTTTTGGCTGCATAAATGTCTTCTTTTGAGAAGTGTCTGTTCATGTCCTTTGCCCACTTTTTGATGGGGTTGTTTGTTTTTTTCTTGTAAATTTGTTTGAGTTCATTGTAGATTCTGGATATTAGCCCTTTGTCAGATAGTAGGTTGCGAAAATTTTCTGCCATTTTGTAGGTTGCCTGTTCACTCTGATGGTAAAAAAAAAAAAAAAAAAAAAAAAGGTTTTCAATCATTATCAAATTAGAAATTAGATATTCACCCAGACATTTAACTATCTATTATTTAATATAATATTAGATTCTAAATTATATGATGTTTGTTTATGAGAATTTATTCCATTGCATCTACCTGATTAATATATTTAATACTTTCCCTAGATTATTTATGAAAACTGTGATAGTCACCATTTAAAGTTATTTCACTGCTAACTATTTTAACCCTTTTATGCCTGAGGTTGCAGTTTTTTGAATTTTTGCAATCAGACGTTTGTGATGACATTGTGTAGTAGGATATAAATAACTCCCACATGCTTAGTGTTCCAATAATGGAACACTAGGCATAAATGGGTTTTAATAGCCTATGAATTTAAGGTTTTTACCTAAGTAGAAAACTAAGGTTAAATATATGGGTATTTTACAAATAACTCAAGATTTAGCTGTTTTCATTAAACCAGCAATAATTAATATCTTATTTATCAAAAATTATATAACCAAAAATCATTCTGTTGGGGGTTGAGTTTATAGTTTTATAACTCCTATGGCAAATTTTGACATGCTGTTTGGTTTTCAGCTCAGAGGTGCATTCTAGAGGGTCTTCTCCACTGCATTTTTCTTCCCAAATTAAACTCAATTGGCTTTTCTGCACATTTGCATGAGGAACTGAACTGTCATTTTTACTGATAAATGAGAGACTGAGTTTCCTCAGTTCCAAAGAGAAAGTGCGTTTTGCTTCTCTCAGCCAAAAGGCACCTTGGGTGACTAGTGGACAAGTGGGAGTGTCTGTGGTATTAACTCATTGCAACATGCAGTGGGCCTAAAGGGAACCCACAAAAAAATTAGTTTTAAAAAGGCTCATCCAGAAAACAGATATAGGAGCTGGTCTCCCTGTGTTTTGAGCCCTTCGGAGCTGTTAGACCTCTGGAGAGAGAAACTGCCACACATAAAAGGGTGGAAATGACTCAGTGGTGACACACTGTGGAGTCCTGCCCACAATCAGCACACTTCAATCCACTACACTAAACCCTAGGTCACAGTTCAGTTATTCCTTTTAAGAAGAAACAAGTCAGAAACAAATAATCTGAGAATAAGGAAAGACAATGAGAGTAACCCCTGTCAGGCATCCTATTGGTTTTATGGTGACTTTACTTGCAAGTGTTTCTGTAACATGAACATATTATGGTCTTTTTGTGCGCATTTTAAACTGATAGACAAATTAAATCAAGGAGAAATTCAGAGCCCAAAGGTTAACCTGCAACTATAGCATTCTTAAGCTCTCTACTTCTCTATTTTCTTTTCTGCCTGCTTTAAATCTGCTGTTACTTTTCTACTTAAATAAAAACCACAGTTTGGATCCAACCATTTTGTTTTTGTTGTTGCAAACTGAAGAGTTTGTATTAATATCTCATGGCTAGAATTCTGAAGTAAAACTATAGGATCTTTGTTTTTTTGTGTGTCTATGTGTACATACATATATTTTGTTATGTGTATTGGCCACAAGATACTGAAATGGCTAAAATTTAATGAGTACTCATAAGTTAAATAATAAGCCCAAAGGCTTTCCAAGTTCATGTGACAAAAGTAAAATCTTTAGTAAGTAGTCTGATTTTAAAATTATTGGTAAAGTCATATTAGAAATGTCTTAAGAATTGTCAGCATTTTTGTTTGCATTTATCGATCAAGAAGTTTAATACTTATTCTTGAAGAATACTATAACGTTAACTCAGACGTGTCTTTCTCTGCAGCAGTGGTTCTCCAAATTACATGCTCATAAAAAGAACTTGGAGAACCTGTTGAAACAGAGAAAGCTGAATCTCACACCAGAGATTCTGAGAGTAAGTCCAGATTGAGGGCCCAAATTTGCATTTCTAACAAATTCCCAAATAATGCTAATGTTGTTGGTCCAGAAATCACCTTTTGAAAATCACTGGTTTATAACCTTTACTCTTTGTTAATAGTCAATCTTCTTACCAATCTGCATTTTGTAATTGGGAACAAAATTTTTTGGAGATCAGAGGGCTTAAACCAAAAACTATAGGATATATTCCTTTTTATCTTGTATGAAACAACTGTATTAGAATACATTTAATGTGTTCATTGTATTTCTGAAATATAGTGATACTGCAGAGGCATTAGAAGGTAGTTGTAATGGAAGTGGTTGATTGCAAATAGAATTAACAGTTGTTTTCGTTATTTGTTTTTGTTTTTTGTTTACGAGACAATGTCTCACTCTTTCACCTAAGCTGGAGTGCAGTGGCATAATCACGACTCACTGCAGTTTCAACATCTGGCCCATCTAGGCCCAACTGATCCTCCCACCTCAGCCTTCTGAGTAGCTGGGCCTGCAGGTACATGCCACCATACCCAGATAATTTTTTCAAATTATTTTTAGAAGAGATGAGGTATTGCTATGTTGTCCAGGCTGGCTTCAAACTCTTGGCTTCATCTGGTTCTCCCACCTTGGCTTTCCAAAGTTCTGGGGTTACAGCACAAGCCACTATGCTGAGCACAAGTAATAGTTAAGCTGTGACTATATAGGATGAGAAAAAATGTTCGATTTTAATAAGCAAGATTTCACTTGGGATTGCTATCATAAAATAAGGGTCTTTTGGAAATCACTGGTTGATTTTAGATAGTAGAGAATTCTCTTAATAAAAAAATGAAGATAAGGTAATAAAATTCAAAAAGAAATTCTAGAAAAGTACAGAAGACACAGGAAAAGAGAATTGCTATGCATTCATGAAAAAGAATGAGATCATGTCCTTTGCAGGGACATGGATGGAACTGGAGGCCATTATCTTTAGCAAACTAACATAGAAACAGAAAACCAAATACTGCATGTTCTCATTTGTAAGTGGAGCTAAATGATGAGAACACATGCACACATCGAGGGGAACAACACACACTGGGGCGTATCATAGGGTATATGGTGAGAAAAGGGTGAGGATCATACAAAAGAACTAATAGGTACTAGGCTTAATACCTGAATGATGAAATAATCTGTACAACAAACCCCCATGATACAAGTTTACCTATGTAACACATCTGCATATGTAACCCTGAACTTAAAATAAAAGTTAAAAAAGAAAAAGTGAAATATTTATCATTGAAGTATGTAATATTTGTAATTATTAATAATATAGATGTGATATTTGTACCATTTTCTAAACAATAACTCAAATTTAAATTTTAATGCTGGTTCAAAAATAGAATCAAAATAAGGAAAGTTAATACATTTCACGATATGGCAATAAAAATACATATTTTTGAAGCCATAGATAAAAACCTGCTACATGTTTTTTGTGTGTTCATCCTTAGAGACCTATTTATTGGTTGTCTTTTGTAATTTTTCTTACATCATAATGTACAATGTCTACATTAAATCTTTAATCACATAAAACATTTGAATCCATTTGTTTGAAGTCAATTTTTCAAAGTTTTCTGTTTGGGCCGGGCGCATTGGCTCAGGCCTGTAATCCCAGCACTTTGGGAGGCCAAGGAGGGCGGATCATTTAAGGTCAGGAGTTTGAGACCAGCCTAGCCAGCATGGTGAAACCCAGTCTCTAATAAAAATACAAAAATTATCCCTGTGTGATGGCAGGGGCCTGTAATCCCAGCTACTTGGGAGGCTGAGGCACAAGAATTGCTTGAACCCGGAAGGTGGAGGTTGCACAGAGCCGAGATCATGCCACTCTAGTACAGCCTGGGCAATGCAGCAAGAATCAGTCTCAAAAAATTAAAAAATAAAAAAAGTTTTCTCTGTTTGAAAAGAAAATTTGCAACAATACATATTGCAAAATTGATTAAAAATTAACTTATTTTAAATAGACACAATAGCATACAGTATAGAATATCCAATTTTATTAATTCTATTTTGAATTTATCAGTAAAAAATAATTTCATAATCCAGAAATAATATTTGTTTAAAAGTATTTTAAAATGTTATTTAATTTCAGACCATCCAGAAACTTAATCAAGTTAAGCAAAGAAATGTAAAAATATGATGAGCTAATAAAAATTAGAGGCTTTTACGAAGGAAAGTAAGATTTTTATAATTGAGACATAATATTGAAGAATCTATGATGGTAATATAGTAAAAGGATCTAATGAATGATGTGATTGACCAGCCTGTAATTATCAGTACAGAAAATTGACAGGCTAGAGATACCATTGTCAGAGAGTAGGAATGGGTGGTACAAGCTGCCAGCCTTCAATTTGCTTCAATGAGTATTAAATAAGTTGATGTGAATAATAAAAACATAATGAGGGTGATGCATTCAGCAGACATTTTTTGAGCACTGACTATGCACAATACTATTCCAGGCATTATTTTCATAATGAATACACCACACTGAACAACACGATGCAGAACAAAATGTCACTGCTTACTTGAACTTGAAATCTAACAAAAACGAACAAAAATAAAGAGTATATGTGATAAATAAGACTCCTCCTCTTACAAGCAGAATAGAAAAAGGGGAATTGGGAGTGTTGCAGTAGGTAGGCAGGCCTTAATAAGTAGGGTAATAAAGATGAGGATTCAGTGTGTTATTGTAGTTAAGGAGTGGAGCTGGTATAAGGGCTGGTATAAGGAGCTGGGTGGGGCTGGTGGAGGATTGTATGGTTATAACTTACTGCTGGCACCAACAGAGTGTGAGCTTTTTATCAACTTCTCCAGATAGTGGTACTTTGACACTGTCAGTACTCAAACATCAAAAATTGAGTTGGATTGTTTACTATAAATCCTCCCTGATGTTTGATGAATTTAATCAGCCATATTTCATTTAATGGCATTTAAACTTGATTAAATAATCATTATGGTGCTCTATGAGGACTATAGCCTGAAAGCGGAAAGGATGGTAAAAATCCTGTGAATTTCTTATTTAACAATCCAGCCTGGTGTATTTTGAGATACAAAATGAGTCTCTTAGTCATTATCAAAGATGTTTGGAATTTCAAAGTAGACAAGAAGTATCTGTGAAGCCTTGTTTTGTGGCTTTAAGTATGATCTGGATTTGTATTTTGGATATCTATAAGGCAAGAAATTCCTAGAGTTCATTTAGCCAAAAGGTGCTTCCTTGAACAAGTAATTGTTGCTGCCATTGCCTGGACCACACAGCCACACTATTGGCAACGGTGCAACAGAGTGTAAAAATGTATAGAAGGGTGGATTGTTGGCCAGGGCATCCAGGGCTAAGATGACTATCTGAAGTTTGCCTTATTGCGCTGAACCTTGGTTCCTGCTCTTAATCATGACTTCTCCTACCTTTATTCTACCATTTGTAGTAATGACACTGCCAGCTATAGAGTACACAAACTCTCTTTTTTATTACTCAGTTGTTTGCAAGCCCTCCTTCCATCCCACTCTTTTGCCCCCAAGTAGCTAATGGCTTTTGGTGCAGTTAAGATCTTGTCTGCAGTGACTGTGTACAATGGCAGGGCTGGCGAGGTAATCCCCATGGGCAGTCAGATAAATATTTATTGTGTTCATTCAAATATGAAGGTAAACTGTGACTGATAGTTTATTCACCCAGGCACCAAATAGAACATATTAACTCTGACTCCAAAAAACGTAACAGTTACAAATTGACTGTAGTAATGGGAAGAATAAAAATATAGGCTACAAATTATGTCATTGACTGATTGGTGTGTTTCTTAATTTATATGATATTTCCAGTTTATTAACTAATGGATATTACATATATTATTTTTATGTATCAAATATTATGTTGAAAATACCTGACAGTTAACACAATAAAATTCCTCAATATACTAATGATGAACTGTTAATATTCCCCTCGTAAACCAGTTAATCAATTTCAACTTTATAAATTTCTAATGTAACAAATACAAATATATGACTTTTGTAACTTACCTGTAAATTAAAGTTGTCTTTTATTACTAATATCCTGTGAAGTAATAATTTTTTTCTTAAAATTATTTTGAGTGTTACTAATATAGCTACATCATTTTCTTTGTGATATATCTATGTTCTTAGAAAAGTAATATCCAATATTGTAAAAATATATTTAACTGGAAAAGTCATAAAAAGAAAAGAGGGATGAAAATACAGATGAACAGGTGAACATAATCTTTCTGAATGGCAACTGTCTAACTTACATGAAAGTCCCCAAATTATGTATCTTTGACCACAAAATTGATTTCTACGATCTTATTTTAAGAAAGTAATCAATAAATAAACAAAAGTTATTTTGTTTTTCAGTAAGTTAATCAGCATAAGAATTGTGAATAGTTAGGAAAGTTTAAAAAGTCTAAAAGGCTTTTGATCATTGTTTTGGGGGTTAGTGATTGAAAAGTATGACTACTGCTACTGTACTCAAGCTCAAGAACAGGTACTCCAACAAAGAACCTATGCCACAGAAATCACTGTGAGTAACTGACTATGAGTAACTGACTTTATTATATAAAGGACAAGATGAGAACCAGGAGTTAGTTCTAAGCAAAGGAGGCCTTGGTTTGGGAAGGCAAACAAGTGTTAAAGTAAGTCAATAAAAGACTGATTTTAATGAGCAAAAAAGTGAAAAAAAAAAAAAAGCAAGCAAGCAAGAAGAAAGATACAAGGAGTCTGAACTAAAATTTAGAATTGTGATAAAGCCCAAGGATGGGTGAGGGTGAGGATCAATAATATATGTTGATATTATGGATTTATCACAGAAAACTACAAGGTAATATTCTGTATTCCATGTCACAAGATAAGAATAAATGGCAACATGTCAAATAAAACTATGTTCATAGATTAGTGATCTTGCTTGGTATACTTTCTTCACAGTGTAATTTGATGCAGAGAGTGATGGCAACAATTCTGTTTTGGGAGGATTTGTGGATCCAATGGACAACATTGAGGGAAAACACAGAAATAGGAAATGACATGGTCACTTTACAGTTGGTTTTTGGAAATCAGAGGAAAAGAAATTACCTATCACTAGTAACTTTCATTTTAAGTGTTACTGCCTATAATTTTTCATTGGTTTTTGTCCCTAGAAAAATAAATAAATGTATATATATATAAATAATCATTTTTCTTCATCCTTAAATCATATCAAAACACCTAATGTAGCATTCAGTATTAATTTGAACAGCACAAGTGACACTTTAGTCCAACAAAAACATGAACAATATTTTTCTAAGAAAACAAAATAGAGTTTTCAACTGCTCCATTATTTTACATAGATCAAATAAGCATAATTACTTTTAAAAGCTGACTTCTCATAATCTGCACAGTATCAAACCATGGCTAGGTAATTAGGAATTATATGTCATATTTCTAATTCACTTTTTTTTCAGAAGGCTATAATTTCTCAGGAATTTACAAACACAACATGCAGATTTTTTAAAATTTTGTGTACTATCGAAAGGGTTTAAAATTAATATAAACAACTAATGATCCGAGGACAAAAAGTCCAAAACTCTCAAAAATAAGAAGAGAAGCTTGTTGCAATCTGTAATGTATTAAGTGGGCTTGTAGAATATGTCACAATGATTCTTTTGTCCTTTCTGTTTTTGTGTAAGTGGTAGCTAAATTTACAATTCAATTGAAAATTATGTTTTCAAAATTTACCTTGGCTCAGTCATTCCCTAATCTTCCAACCACTTATTTCCTGCTACAATGCTGTCTTTTCTTTTCTGCCTAAATACAAGAGGCACATATCCTCTAATCATCTTAATTCATGTGGTAGAGATTTTTTCTAGAAAGGACATTATTTATAGTCCTTTTATAAAATGTTCTTTTATGTTTATTTGGACCAATGGATTGAAAGGGAAAGTTGGTCAGTAATCTGGCTACTAAATTCAAATAAAATTTAAAAGAGAAACAGATATTAATTGTGCATCTGTTACATGCCAGGACCTATGCTAGTACTAAAAGTTCAAAGAAGAAGGAACAAATAAATGAAACAAATTGTTTGCTCAGGGCAGATAATAAAATCCAGATAACCAAACAATATAATAAAGTTTAGTGTAAACTGAATGGTAAAGTTGGTACATGCATTGTGTATTTTAGGGAGGTAGGTCTTAATAGAGGTTTTGATGGATGAACTTTTGAAGGGTGATTCAGGACTTGCCAGTCAGCAAAGAAGGGAGTGACATTCCAAATAAACAATACAGTGTATATCAAATGTGGCAGAATTGAAATAGGACAGCTTGTTGGGGAATACCCAAAAATTTAGTATTGCTTTGATTAGCAGGTACTGCTGGTTGCCTGTCCCAATGCAATCCCTGTTTCTTCATAGCTGGCAGAAGTATATTTACTTGTACTTAATTTCTGGTGTTTTTATGAGTAGCTAGTTTCTCAGAAAGAGAAGTCCTTGCCGTGTCCATTACTTTGGGGATGCAACACTGTATGTTCATTAAATAGTTTCGTTTCCTTCTTGGCTGCATTAGAAAATAACATTTCTCAGAGCTCTTGCAACTAGGTGGTGCCACTATAAAACAGTTACTATAAAATAATCTTTAGTTACAGGAAAGGCAGTTTCTGGCAGATACAATGTTGTGTGTTTCTTACATAGTTTGATTGTCCCAGTGGACTCACAGGAAAACATCTTCCAGCTCCTTTGTATCTGGATAAGTCAATGACCACATAATGCACAACAGCTCTTACACTGAAGTCTCTTATGCTATCGATAGAGGCAGGAGACAGTCAAATGCTGTCTAGTCATGGTGTCTAGTCACGGGGGGCTTACCTAAACATGCCCATGATGAAAAATTCCAGAGCTGGGCGCGCTGGCTCACGCCTGTAATCCCAACACTTTAGGAGGCCGAGGTGGGCGGATCACAAGGTCAGGAGTTCAAGATCAGCTTGGCCAACATGGTGAGACCCCATCTCTACTAAAAACACAAAAATTAGCTGGGCATGGTGGCATATGCCTGTAATTCCAGCTACTCAGGAGGCTGAGGCAGTAGAATTGCTTGAACAGGGACCCGGGAGGCGGAGGTTGTTGTGAGCCGAGATCGCACCACTGCAGCACTCCAGCCTGGGCTACAGAGCGAGACTCTGTCTCAAAAAAAAAAACAAAAGAAAAGAAAAGAAAAAGAAAAATTCCATCCTTAACACATGTGCAGTAAGGGAAATAAATCAATGTGGAGTGGCTCACACTAAAGGTCCACATGCGCACTGGAAGAATGGGGTGGAGCCACCAGAAACTTGTGCCTTATGCTGGAGAGGAGCCTGGCCTCTTTAGCTCATGTGTGGTGGCCTGGTATTCAGTTTTCTGAGCTGGAAAACCTGTGTGCAGGACCCCTATTTTTGTTGAGAGCTTCCCTTTTGTTTAATAAATTCTTCTCTCCTCACCTTTCAATGTGTCTGCATGCTTAATTTTTCCTGGTCATGAGACAAGAGCTCAGATTTTAGCTGAACTAAGGAGCAAAAATCCTGCATCACTTTGGCAGCGTGGATGAGGACATGAGGAAGGGTGAGTAAAATGAGGACACCCAAACCTCTTCCACTTTTGTTTCTGAGCTTTCTCATCCTTGGACATTTCCTGGAAGCAGAGGAAACTGCCCGCACCATTCCGTCACTCTCAGGAGTCAGGAATGTCAGCCTTGGTCCAACCCAGTTTTTTCTATAGAATTTCCCTTCTTTTATATTTTGTGACTGTAATGGAACCTATTTTTTCTTTTACAATATTGGGGGTGTTTTGGCCCCACCCCAATGCCACAGGCATGCACTTGGATGGATAGGCAAATGGCAGCTCCCCACCACACCGTTCCCTCCCAGCTGGGGTGCATGTTCATGTCTGCCGCATATGCATATGGTGTCCAACACCCACACTAGGATGGACTGAGTCACAGCCACTGCCTGGGCCCTATGGTGGTCTCAGAGACCCAGACCTCACTTGGCCAGCTAGCCCACATTTCCCACCATGCATCCATGAAGTGTTCCCCTTCCCAGGTCAAGGGGTCCAGCTCCATCTGACAGCAATTAAAAGCTTATCTCCCTATTGGAGAAACCTATTTGCACAAGAATAAGAGGTTTCTTCCCCAGGCATCTTTTTTTTTTAATCCACTCTGTCAGTAGTTAATCCAGCTCTATATTTAAGCTTTTTTTTTTTCCTTTTCTCTACCCTATCAGCAGTTAGCACAGCCTTGTATTTAAGCTGTTGTTTTTTTTTCTTTTTCTCTACTAAATCAGGAGTTGGTTAGTTGGTGAGAAAGTAATTGTGGTTTTTGCCATTACTTAGAATGAGGGGGACTGCAGTTGCTTTTGCACCAACCTAATAAAAGAGCCCTGTGAGTAGAGGGGTTCAGTATGCCAAGGATTTTTTTTCCTTTTGGAAGGCATCTTATTACACCAGGACCCCAATTCACAGGACAGACTTTTTCCCTTCCTTGTTTGAGAAAGACCCAGTTCCACAGCTTCACCTTAGCATTCAGCTTATGATAATAAGGCAACAGTCAGTCAGATGAGGGAAACCTGGGACTTGATGAGTCCAGGCACCCCCTGAGGTAGTTCTTTCATCCCAAACTCAATTCCAAGCTTCGGGTTGAAGCCCTAGGGGTAAAAAACAACCAAGCAAACAAAAAACTGGATCTGAGGGATCCAGAAGCAAATATCAATGAAAGTTAAAAGGTGCAGCACAGAGCACAGGTGAGCATGACTAATTTCTTTCAATTAAGCCAAGCCTCTTGTTTCATGGGTAAATGTCTTGCTAGTATCCATGGCATAAATGAGGTCTAGGAAATTCAAAGGCTACTGACAGCAGAGGGAAAGGCAGCATGTAGGTAAGAACGGATAATCTCACCCCTTAGACACCCGTTATCGTGGGTGAAAGCAGCATGTGAAACCTTGTCAAGGTTGCCAGGACTCGGGGATATAAGGACAAAAGAAGGAAAGACAATGCTTTTTCTTTCTATCCCTCATGTACCCCAGGGATGCCTGGCTCCCATTTTTCTGAGTACCTGTTCATCTTCAGTCCATCCCCCTTTTGAATGTATCCTGAACCCCTAAGCCTTCTTTGAAAAAGAAATGCCTTTTTCCTCCTTTGTCCTCTCTTCACAGATGGGTAAGTGTGTCCCCATACCAAGGGACACTCCCCTTGGATGCATCCTTCAAACTGAGAAAAGTTAATATCTGAAACCTTAAACTAGTTGGCTTAGAATTGAGCTTGGGGGAAGCATGACATGCCAGCAAATGGGTAAAATATTTTTTTACCAGTCAAAATTTTAACCTCTCTCTCCTTGGGCAGAGTGGTAAAAGGAATGATAAGAATCACTGTTTATATTCTCTGTAAAGTTTTGATTAATGAAAAAGGATTTATGGGGTTGGTCTTAAGCTGTAGACAATCTAGTGTGCTTTTGGTTTCTTAATTGAGGCTTGTTGGTTTCACCTGTAAGGTTACTGCTGATAAAGTTCAAAAGCCAGAAATACTGGCTACTTGGCATAATTAAAGTTGGGTAATATGGGATTGAAAAGGACTTTCTTAAAGAGTGCTCAGCTTAATTAAAAGTGGATATTCAAGTTACAGGTATATTTGAAAGGACTTTATCCTTTTCTCTTCTTGGACCTTGCTTTGCTGGAAAAAGTTGTTTTTTTTTTTTTCTTTCTCAGTAGATTAAATTACTTTTCTCCACTTTGCCTTTCCATTCTTAATGCATGCAGGAGAGGCCCTAAGATAACTTCTAATGCCCTGGGACTCCTTGGGAAGAACAAAAAAGGTGCCATGAATTCCATTTTGGGAGAAACTTCTGTTTTCCTCATGGAACCCCAGGAATTAGAGGCAGATAGATCTCTCTCAAAATCTGTTTTTGTCTTCCAGCTATGCCTGTTTATTAGGCCCTAGAAACTGCATTATCTCCTAGCTCTGCTCTTAAAGAGCCCCACCCAGAGACCAATAATCCTATTAAGAGATTGACAAATGAAAAATTTATAACTATTGTATCTTCTTCTGTCTGTGTAGTTACATATGTGTTGTGTGTAATGTCTATAAAAAAGAGTTCTTATTAATTGTCCTAAATAAAAATAAGTGCTTAGGTCAAATATTTTTGAGGAAAAAATACAAGCTGTAATGCTTTTTAGTTCATATGACTTTAATCTTTGAGAAATAAAAACAGTCTTAAAGATTATTGGTAAAACACAAATGTCATTACAATGTAAGTAGGTGGCCTAAATTATATGGGTTAGATAATAGGTTTACTAAATGTTTTTAGGTTATAAACTACTTCTTTAGCTGTTGAGAATTGTTTCACCTGCCTGCTTCACAATTCGTAAGGCCTGGGGATATATGGAATTAACCACTCCCTTAACTATGCTGGAAGCAGTCAAACTTTATTGGCACCTAGTGTGTAATGAAAACAACTTACCAGATTTTACATTAAAGTTAAAAAAATGCTAAAGTTAAAAAATTGTAACATGTAATTGAGAGCACTGAAAATAGATTTACATGCAAGGTGTGTAAGAATAAAATATGCTTTTAGAAAAAAAGATTATAAGAAGGCATGGAAATGTAAATTTTTGCCTAGGGTTAAAGGATTGTTTTAAATTAGATAAGATAAAGATAAAGGTTTAAGCAAGTTATGGAAGGTTTCCAAATTTAATCTTGCACAAAAAATTATGTGTGTGAACACTAAATTAAAAAGGGTATTATACGGTTTTTCTGTAAATTGGGCATTGAAATAGGAGCAGAAGTTTTCCTTAAGGCATTAATCTACACTTTAGTAAAATTTGTAAAGAGTTAAAAGGATTGATAAGAATCTTGCCTCATGGTCAAACTGGTTAAGATTGGATAGAATTGTCTGTAAGGTTTTACTAGAGGATTAGGGTTGATGGGCCAGGCATAGTGGATCACGCCTGTAATCCCAGCACTTTGGGAGGCCAAGGTGGGCAGATCACAAGGTCAGGAGATTGATACCATCCTGGCCAACATGGTGAAATAATGTCTCTACTAAAAGTGCAAAAATTAGCTGGGTGCGGTGGCACATGCCTGTAGCCCCAGCTACTTGGGAGGCTGAGGCAGGAGAATCACTTGAACCAGGAAGTTGGAGGTTGCAGTGAGCCAAGATTGCACCACTGCACTCCAGCCTGGTGACAGAGTGAGATTCCATCTCAAAAAAAAAAAAAAGAAAAAAGAAAAGAAAATTCAGGCTGATATATTAAACAAATGTAAGAGAAAAATTTGGATTTCTTTCCCTTGTACAAGATTTTCATGTAATAATATAGGATAATGGAAGATTTCTATTTGCCTTGGGGATACCCTGCCAAGGAAAAGAAAGAGAAGACAGGAGACAAATTGGAAAGCTAAGTATTTCCTGTTAATGAGAAAAGGTTTTTCCCTTGTTTTAAAATGTTTGAGTCATTTTGGCACAACAAAAAACTTATGGCAATCTGGAATTCTATTTCATAAAATCAAGTGTTTTAATCCTCTAGCATATTTAACAGTCTCCCCCAAATCAAATTTCAGCTTCAGCATTGTCTTTCATGACCCCTAGCTTTTGGATGCTACAGAAGGCCCCTGGAGCATCCAGAAGAGAGGTAAACAGGATTACCTGAAATGTGTAGGTATGTGGGATTGCCAAAATGATGTTTAATCTTCTTCAGGTTATATTTTAGTGAATAATAGTAATATATATTCCAAAATTGCATGGAATTTCTCAGGTTTGAATGTCTGAATATATGCTATTAATCACAATTAAGGGTGTTATGTTATTATAAACCACAGAGATAACCAAATTACTCGGTCAATCACGTATTTGATTGTAACTACTCTGGACATTTTCTTATTTATAGGCAATTGTCTTGTTTTGATCCTTTTCAAAAGATGGTTTATAATCAACCATAGTACTTTGACAGTGGCTCTCAAATGCAGGTTTCTGACAACTTTGGAGATTGTGACATTGGAATAAAGAAAAAACTTACAAGACTCATGAGGGGCTGATATATTCACAATTATCAAGAACAATCAACAAATAGAAAACTGAAGTAATCTTTTTTAACTTTTTCTTAAAACATTTCTGATGTTGGTTTTGTCTTTCAGAGTCAAAGAAACTTTTATTTTGAGCTATTTACAGTCTTTAATAAGTGAGTAAGGTGGACTCCTGTGAACAAAATTTTGAGAATGTTTGTTTCTTTTTGTCTGGTTTCTCTAGAATTTGTAAACTATCTGTGAGTATTCTTAACTTATGGCAATATGGTTATTTGCATCAGTGCAATAAGAATCCATTTTCTTTTGCAACAGTACCCAATTAGAGAAACTATCTGTCAAGACTTTGACTGGAAGGGTTTGCTTCACTTTAAGGTGTCAAGCTCAACTTGCAGAGCTGATAAAAGCCCCTTGGGAAAACTGGCTTCATACTTTGTCTACACAGTACCCATACAGGTTTCCTAACTGGCAGTGAGTTAAGAATGTCACTTTTTAACAGGCCCGGGAACCCTATATTCTTGGGAGCTTGAGAAGAGTGGAATTCACACAACTTATAGGTATTTGCAGGTACAAACCCATGGCTGGGCTTGGCTTTAAGAGGTTCTGTCTGAGATTGCTTGAGAAACAAACTTCCATCAAAGCCAATTTAAAAAGCCTACTTAAAAATAATTAGTCTTGCTGCATTTTATGCAAATAACCAGGCCAAGTGTAAGACTAAAGTTTATTTTGCAAGCAACCCAGTACTATCAGGACGTGTTTTGAACAAAAATGAGCACTCAAGAGACAAATATGTTCCAACCTTATCATACATTTGTCATTAAATTCTGGACTCATTTGTTGTTTTTTCGTTTTTATCCTACATTTTAAACTAACCCTGCTTATTCCTGTGAACCAACCAGTGATCTCTGGCTGCAGCTCAGAAGAAAGAGAAGGGATGGGCAATATACAAATCTGGATCAGTATTCTAGTTCTCAGCAATTGTCCTGTAAATAGTGTCAGGTGACGGGATTAAATAGGGTGCCAATAACCAGGAGAGTTTTTTGGGGGGAGTTGGGGAGGGGAGCAGAAAGTAAGACCAAGAGAGCTAACCAAAGCTAAGCACCATATAACCTAATCTTAGCAAGCATAACTATAGCTACCAGTTACCTGGGTATGTCAGCAGCCTCTGGACTTTTTAGCTGTCCTTGCCTCCTTGTTTCCTTTTGACATATGTGTTTCAACAACCCAGTTTATCCCTTCTCACCTTCAGGCCATTGAATACCAAGCGTTCATGCAACTGAAGCCTCAAAACAATGACCCCCTTTTTATGGGGACCCTTAGATGAGCCTCTGAGGGAGATCTGACTGCTATTTTTCCAAAACAGCACACTCTGTCAGCAGGAAGCAGTTAAGATTATTCATCATCCTTATCCCTATCTTTATTCTAATTGCAGTTAGATGGACTTCTTTCGAGAGGAAAATGATAGAGGCAGGAGATAGCGAAATGCCATCCAGATCATTGTGCACAGAGGGCTTCAGTAACCCATTATACTGACATTTCTTTACTGCTTAAGATTCTTCAGATTGATTACTACTTTCTCCATGTAGAGTCTGACCTTAGACACCAAATACTCATAAAATGGGATAAACGCTTCCTCTCTGAGCTATATAAAATAATCACGCTGAAAGGTGGAAAAGCTCGAGGCTATCACCACAATGAAAATCAACAGCCGCAAATTCAAATACAAAAGGAAGGGAATAGGAAGAAGCCTAATATTTGGTTAGCCTTTACTATTCACTAGACAAATCCTAGGTATATTTTTTTCTGCAAAACATTATTTAATTCTTATAAAAATACTGTATTAATCTGTTCTCATTCTGCTAATAAAGACATACCCCAGACTTGGTAATTTATAAAGGAAAGAGATTTAGCTGACACACAGTTCAGCATGGCTGGGGAGGCCTCAGGAAACTTACAATCCTGGGGGAAGGGGAAGCAAACACATACTTCTTCACATGGTGGCAGGAGAGAGAAATGCTGAGCAAAACGGACAAAAGTTCCTTATAAAACCATCATATCTCATGAGAACTCACTCACTATCATGAGAACAGTATAAGGATAACCTCACTCATGATTAAATTACGTTTTGCCAGGTCCCTCCCATGACATGTGGGGATTATGGGAACTACAATTCGAGATGAGATATGGGTGGGGACACAACCAAACAATATCGAATACTGAAGGAGAAAATATTATAATTAAATTTTTACAGAGAAAGGATATAGGGCTTATTAATAATAAGTAACTTACCAAATCACTGAAATTCATGTTTATGAAGGAATTTGTTAAATAAATAGACTGTTATATTTTTTATACAAAAGACAACACTGAAGGCAATTTTTTAAGAAGGGAAAAATTGGTTTCATATAATTTGGCTTCAGAAATTATACCATATATATGTGTGTGTGTATGTATATACGTATGTATATTTCCATAGAATTTGTATGTACACACATATATGTTTGTATGTATATGTGCATATGCATACATAATTCAGAAATTATAATATATAATTTTTTTTATAATTTCTGAATTAGCAGACACATATACTTATATACATACATATATACATATGTTTATGTATGCTTTTTAATATAAAATTCATATAAATTATCTTATTTAATATTTATAAATATTTTGAAGTTGAATATATCTTTATAGTATAGGTGATAAAACTATGGCTCAGAAATTTTATATCATACAGGCAGTAAATGAGCCACCTAGCATAAGAGCTAGGACATTCTGATTCTACATCCCATATATATTATTCTATTCTGTGTTTGTGCTTAGCTTGGATAAATTTTTTTATTAGATATTAACATATTTGTGTTGTAGTCTTATCTGTTCCTCAATATCATGTGGCAATGAAAAATACGATTCTACTTGCTCGTATTGCAGTGTTGTCATCTCTAATATCCCTTTCAACCTTGCATGTCTTTGTTCATAATTTAAGCTTAGATAGGTGGGACTGATAATGTCTCACATCATTAGCTCTTTCTTATATCACTTGCATTTAAACCTTATTTTTCTAATTTAAGTTGAATATTTAGGTCACAGTTTTAGATAGGGTCACTGAGGGAGTTATTCTGATATAAGATTTTATTTTTGAGTCACTCATATCACATTCCCTTTCACAATTAAAACAGCTCTGCTTATACAAAAATAACTCCTAAAAAGTGTGTGTTTATTCAGATTTTATAACATTTTAAAACTACAGAGGTTTTTATTCAATATAGCTATGATGTAACAACTTATGACATGCTTAACAGTGGGCAGAAGTAGCTGTCATACTATCATAATTTATTAGCCTCCCTTTTGGGATAAGAAGGATGATGGGCTAACATGGGAGCAGGAGAAAATCTGCCAACTCATTGCCCTGCACCTGGGGCTCAGCCTGTTGCTAGTCTCTGTAGAGCATGCACAGTAATAAATCTATACTGATTAATTAAGTGGTGCTGCCCATTGCTCTTCTTGTCAATGAACAAAACAAATGCACTCTGAAATTTCCAGTTCCCAGTCAAGCTATTATCTATCTATGCTTAGATTTGTCTTTCAATTTTCATTCAAGAAATATTTACTGGGCAGCTTTTATGTGACAGTCAAAATGTACAAAAATAAATAATCTCTGACCTCTGAATTTTTTAATTCTAGCAGAAAAAGGAACAAAGAAACCCATGGTTACAGTACATTGAGGAAAGTGTTAAGAAAGTGGTGATGGGTTATATAGGATGTACTTATTGGAGCTTAGAAGAAAAACTACCTTAAGGATACAACTGAAAATAAGATTCATAAAGGAGGACAATAAGGGTTACAAAAATGAGTCAGAGCATATTGATTTAGTATTTGCTACAGGCAAATGCCCTTCTTTGGATTCTGTTGCAAGGGAAGCATTAGATGCTTTGGGAAAATGCACAAACCTTTCAGGTCAGACCTTGAGATTTAGGGCAGGTGAATAGCAACATCAAAGTATTTGGGATATTTTCATTCACTCATTCATTCATTTACCCACTTGTATATTCATTTATTTATTTACAAGTTGCTAGAATAAAATTGAGCATATCACATGTGCTAAAAAGATTCATAACCACTATAAATCATATGTGGGATTGTTTTTGTTGTTTTCCTTGTTTGCAATGAGGAGCATAAGAAGTAGAATTGACTGAGACAGGGAGAGACTCAGCATCGCAGTGTGAAAACACTGCAAACACAAAAACTTTTAGTTTCATTCCAAATTGAAGTGATGCTTTTTCTAAGACTATATTACTGTGCTGAGGAATGAGCCAGCTAAACAGTTCTATCTCTGATCAGCACACCCAATTTGCACATTAAGTCCATTCTTCAGCCAAGCCAGTTGCCTCTGCTGGAGGAACCCAGCCCAGCTTGTGGCTGTTGCACACTGCAGAAAGCACATTTCTTCTGCTGGAATTGCATTCGGCTCTACTATATCAGATCACATCATCTAAATGGCTCTCTCAGATAATGGTGTTACCAAGCTCTGCCTTAATGGAAATTTAACTCAAAGTTTTTCATCTGACAACCTTGGAGACTACAAACATGTATTTTGCAGCATATTTTAATGGTGTTGCACCTTTCACCCTTCTAAGCTCTCTTTCTGGAATGCATCTCTACTAGTGAGAGGGCTTTTGTGGTAGGAACTAACTGAAAAATCGTTCTGCAATACTTGTTAAATGGAAGTAGGAGTAGGGAGTTCCTAGTGATTCCATCATTCTTACCAAAATTTGGATGATTGTCTGCAATACAATGCATGCTAGCAAAGCCCTGTTGGTGAGTCAGAAGGCCCTCTTCACTGTTCTGCTGACAGTCGTGGTGGGTTCACGTCTGCATATCTGATGTGCCTAGAGCAAGTTGATATGCTACCTCTGGCTCATTCAAATTAGAGCTCAGTGTCACTTATAAAACCATCAAACACCAACTGCTTTTCCTCCTGAGCTTGTGCCTCCAGGAAACCAGTATCAACATATAATAACTCCTGAAAGACTATTTCAAAGCCTGTCCTGTAGTTCTACTTTCTGAATGAGCACAAGTTAATCTTGACATAAAGACTCAGATTCCTTTGGGCTTTAGCTATGTGGGGTTGTTTGATGGGAGAACTATAATAGAAAAATCAAGAGAATGCTTCACAGCTTTAAAAGGATTCTGAATATGGAACTAAGTCCTACAAATATGGCAGAGCTAAAATATACTGGTTTCCAATATGAAAAGAGACCACACTGCCTGACGCTGTTCATCACAATCTCTATGAGGATCCTTTGTGTTTGAGGGACTGCTGACACTGCTGCTACTTTATATGTGAAAATAATTTATATGTACTACTTACTTTATATGGGGAAATAAGTCCCAGGTAAATATGTTATATGTTACCAACTCTGCCTTTCCAACTGCAGTTTATTGTGGATCTGCCATTTTTAAGGGCTGCATCTGCTACTAGCAAACACACTACACACCTGTATGCTTTTTACCTCGCATGATTTTAAAATATTTTTGTTTAATGAATAGAAACTTTCTAGAAAAGTTAGCTGTAAGGAACATCTTATTTTTGCACTGGCTGTTATTATATAATCAAAAATGTATTTGTAGGAAATACAAAGAAATGGCAACTTTTCTGAAAAAGGAGATAACACCGTGTCTTTTCCTCTCGACATTTTTAGTCTTGCAACATGCTGGCAGAATTATGTCAGAAGAGATTTGGAGTCTAAAATATACATTTTGTCCTTTGCTTTTTTCATTTTTATTCTTGTTTTTAGAACTTTCATAACCAGAAATCTCTGCTATAGAGTGGACTCTTGGCTAAAGAAGTATCTATAAACAGTGGACTATAAGGACTTTAAAAAAACATTTAACTGCTCATTTTAAACAGAAACCTTAAACTGGATTCTCCCACTTTTCTCTGAATATAAAATTTTGTTGGATTTAAATTGCTATATATTTTATTATGCTCACAATTTACTGAACTCCAGATTTATTGTTTATTCATGCTTCAGAAACTATAAAACAAATTTTGAAGAAATAACTGGACATATGGTCAGTCATTATGATTTACAGTTACCAGATATTTCTCATGAATGTCAAACTGTGATAAGAAGTTCACTTTCCTACATTAAGATGTTGTCCAAAGACACATGGTTTTCATTGGCTTAAACTAAAAACTCCCTAGCTGCTCAAGGCATAGGATGTTCGTAACAATTGTCGGTGATACCATTAATAACCAATGATGCCGAGGCTACTTTCTCTGAGACCATCTCAATCTCATTTTCTTAATTCCAAAAGCATATATAACTGTTTTCATACTTTTTATGTAACCGTGAAATAAGTCATATATGAAGAACAGGTTCTACACCAGGAGTTTCAGAGTAACACACTACACAGATCTGAACAGAAATTTTTAGGAAAGTCAATGTCTAAAACTTCTAAAATAAATAGTGAAATCTTTGAAATAAAGTAACAGATATATAAATAAATATGTGTATTAATAAAGATTTCTTTGAGTAGTACAAATCAAAGAAAGAAATTCAGTTTAAATCAAAGGATTTGATCTTTCTACTGTAGACAGTTTGAGGATACATAGCACAGTGGCATTAAAAAAAGAATCAATGAAGAAAAAACAACTAGAATGATAAAAACAAAGTACTCTAGAAAAGGCCAGCTCAGACAATATTTTGAATCTCTGAGTTCACTAACAAGCAGTGATTGTATTCAATATCACAGTTGCATTCCTTTGGATGTTTAAATATATTCACATCCCATTTTAAATACACTGGAGAAATATATTAATACATAATATATTCAATAATATTTTTTATCATTGAAAATTCCCTAATTTAAATTTTTATGTGAGCAATGTATGTGTTAATTAGCTTGATTTATCAATTTCACAATGTAAACATATATTAAAACATCATGTTATAACCATAAATATTTAGTTTTTACTTCTCAATCAAAAAATAATTAAAAAATAAATGATTAAATGGAATTTCTCAAGCCTCGGTTAAGAAACAAAATAAAATACAATTTTATTTTATATATAGCTTTTAAACGTGACTTTATTATGTTCTGAATTATATATTACACAAATATCTGGTTAGTATAATTTTTTAGCAATTTAAGAAATTTACTTAAAAGGGCTGCCTATATCATGCTTTATGTAGAAATTATAATTTGTTTTGAATGTATATCAATTAAAATATATTTTACTTACATGTCCTGATAACTGGTACATGAACATAAGCATACATTCCAGCATATGAAAGTGTAATTTTTAGAGGGAGCAAAATGGCTGACTGGAAGTAGCCAGAAGGAACATCTCCCACCGAGAAACTGGGCATTGGGAAGACTGGTGCACCCCTAGCAGATCTTCAGAAGGAAGGCATTGAGAGCGAACAGAGGGATGACAAAGATGCTGGGCTGAAGTGGGAGGAAGCTGGGAACCATGCATCAGGCTATCACACACCATGACTCATTCCTGGCCCGCAGCAACTCCTGGGGCAGGGGTGAGTTGAGCAGGCAAGCCACCGTGGGCCTCTGGAATCCCAACAGGTGGAAACCCCTTGACCATCATATACACTTGAATTCTCAGGGAGAGCTGTTCAGAGAAGTGGTAGAGGCAAAACTCCAGCTGCAGCAGAGCCAGAGTGTTTGGTGTTGGGGTGCCTGTAGTGGAGCGCAGCCGGGGTCACCATCCCCTTAGGCTAGACTTGCTTCCATAGGAGACTTTAGCCCTAGGAAAAGTGTCAGACCTGAACTCAGCAGGACGATCTTGCCCATCAGACCGGGCCAGTAAAACTTGAGCATCTCTCAGGCTGCTGGCCTCTCCCGGGTTCCCAGCAAGCCCTCAGCTTCTTGCAGTGCAGCACCCTGCTCTGCCGCCAAGTACTTCCTGTGCCTACATCATGGCTCCTGGACTAGCAGATCATGCCTGACTGGCAGAGTGCTCCGGCAGAACAGCCGCAAGGGACCCACCAGCATCCTTCTCCCACTGCAGCCTCTCTATGCTACATGCACTCACCCACAGCCACCCCCCACATCACTTTGCTGATGTGTGTGTGCATAGGAAGGCCTGACATTTCCTTCTCCACCAACATGGATGTGAATGTGCACCCTGCCATGTCACTGCTGCTTGAGTGAGTGCACCCCATACCCCTCCCCTTGCTGCACTGCCATTGTTGTCAGACCCCGTCAGACCCATAACCACCAGCACCCCACCCGTGTGCTGAAACTGCCACTAGCATGATACAAGGCATGGATAAAAGCAGACAACCCTCACCCTGAGTGGCCATTGCAAGCTACAAGAACATTAGCCAGGCACGGTGGTGGGCGCCTGTAGTCCCAGCTACTTGGGAGGCTGAGGCAGGAGAATGGTGTGAACCCAGGAGGCGGAGCTTGCAGTGGGCCGAGATAGCGCCACTGCACTCCAGACTGGGCGACAGAGCTAGACTCCCTCTCAAAAAAAAAAAAAAAAAAAAAAAGAACATGCACAGAGAGGCAAACACCGCCACCCGCGGGGAAGCCCCTCTGTCCTTGCTGAGCCATACTCTTGCTACAAATACCCACATGGAAGCCAGCATGCCAGCACCTGCTAGCTCCCTGCCACAGCCAGGGAGTGTGTATCCCATCACGCTGCAGCTGCAGCTGCAACTGGCACATACAAACGTGGGTAGATTCTGATGCCACTGCCCTATGAAGTACTTTACCTGGCACTACTTTTGGAATGTTGTGCCCAGCAGTCCAAGAGGGCCTTGGCTGTTCTAGCACAGGAAGTTCCTAAATTGAGGAGCCAGAGGTCAAAGCAGGGGCCCTATACCAGTTCCCCAGAGATAGAGTACAGAGGTCAGGGTTCCTAAGCTGAGCTTTGGCCTTCTAAATTCTTCCAGAAATAAAGCCAGTCATCTGAACTCACCTTATGCCACAGTCAAACCCCCAAAGTCATCAAATAGGTTAAAAAACAAACAAACAAAAAATATTCAAAGAATTCCAACTTCGAAGATTGGGAAACATTAGCCCATAAAGATGAGAAAGAACCAGCTCAAAAACTCTGACAACAAAAAAGCGAGTGTCTTCTTTCCTACAAACAACAACACTAGTCCTCCAGCAAAGGTTCTAAACTGTGCTGAGATGACTGAAATGACAGAGATAGAATTTACAATATGGATAGAAATGAAGATCACTGAGTTCCAGGAGAATGTTCAAACCCAATCTAAGGAAGCTAAGAGTCACAATAAAAAGATAAAGGAGCTGACAGACAATATAGTCAGTATAGAAAAGAATGTAACCAACTTGACAGAGCTCAGAAACACTACAAACATGTCACAAAGCAATCCAAGTATTAACAGCAGAATTGCCTGAGCTGAGGAAAGAATCTCAGAGCTTGAAGACTGGCTTTCTGAAATGTGATAGTCAGACAAGAATGAAGAGAAAAGAATTAAAAGGAACAGAAAAAACTTCTGTGAAATACGGGATTCTGTAAAGACACCGAATCTATGACTCATTGACTTTCCTGAAAGAGATGGGGAGAATGGAAGCAGCTTGGAAAACGTATTTTAGGATATCATCCATGAGAACTTTCCCAAATTAGTTAGAGAGATCTGCATCCAAATTCAGAAAACGCAAAGAACTCCCGCAAAATACTTTATAAGAAGATCATTCCCAACACACACTATCATCAGATTCTCCAAGGTCAAAATGGAAGAAAAATGTTGTTAAAGTGAACTCAATATGGCCTGAGAAGGACTCTGTACCTTTATATTTGAGTCCCTGTGGACAAACTACAACCTAATTTAATAGGTAGACAAAATTGAGAACCTAACTTGGGAGTGTGCACCTGTAACAGTGGCTGGCTCTTGGCCAATCCCAGTAGCCATACGTCAACAACTCATACACTGTCAAGTGTTCAAACTGTGCTCAAATAAGGCAAACACTGAGCTGTAACCAATCCAGCCATTCTGTGCCTCATTTTCCATTTCTGTATGTAACTTCCCTTTTTTTGTTTTGTCTATAAATATTCTTCCAGTATGTGGCTGCACTAGTCTCCCTGAGTCTGCTGTGACACTGGGGGCTGCCCGATTTGCAATCAGTTCATTGTTCAATTAAACACTTAAATTACTTAAATTTAATTAGGCTGAAGTCTTTCTTTTCTTTCTTTCTTCCTTTCTCTCTTTCTTTCTTTCTTTCTTTCTTTCTTTCGTCTTTCTTTCTTTCTTTTTCTTCCTTCTTTCCTTTCTCTCTCTTTCTTTCTTTCTTTTTCTTTTCTTTATCTCTCTCCCCTCTCCCTCTTTCTTTCTGTCTTTCTTCTTTCTCTTTCTTCTTCTTTTTTTAAAAAAACAAAAAGAAAAAAAAACAATGTTAAAGGCATCTACAGAGAAAGGACAGGTCACCTACAAAAAGAAGCCCAGCAGACCAACAGTAGACCTCTCAGCTGAAACCTTACAAGCCAGAAGAGATTGAGAACCTGCATTCAACATTCTTAAAGAAAATAATTAAAACTATTTTAAATTCATATGCAACCTAAAAATGAGCCCATATAACAAAGGTAATCCTAAGCAAAAAGAACAAAGCTGGAGACATCACACTACCTGATTTCAAACTATACTACAGAGGTAGAGTAACCAAAACAGCATGGTACTGGTACAAAATCTGACACAGAAACCAATGAAAAGAACAGAGAGCCCAGAAATAAGGCCACACACCTACAACTAACTGATCTTCAAAAACAGTGACAAACCAATGTAGAAAGGACTCTCTATTCAATAAATGATGCTGGGACAACTGGTTAGCCATATGCAGAAGGTTGACGCTGGACCCCTTCCTTACACCATATAAAAAAACAACTCAAAATAAATTAAGGATGTGAATGTAGAATCCAAAGCTATAAAACTCTGGAAGACAACTTCTACAATATCATTCTTGACATAGGAACTGGCAAATATTTCGTGACAAAGATGCCAAAAGCAATTGTAATAAAAACGAACATTGATAAATGGGGTCCAATTAAACTAAAGAGCTTTTGCACAAAAAACACAACTACCAAAAGAGTAAACAGACAACCTACAGAATAGAACATATTTGCAAACTATGCATCTTACAAAGGTCTAATATCCAGCATCTTTAAGAAACAAGCAAATTTACAAGAAATAAAAAGCAAATCCCATTAAGAAGTAAGCAAAGGAAATAAGCAGACACTTTCCAAAATAAGACATACATGTACCAACAGGCATAGGTAAAAAAGCTCAACATCACTGACTATTAAAGAAGTGACTATCAGAACTACAGTGAGATATTGTCTCATGCCAGTCAGAACGGCTATTATTAAATAGCCAAAAAAGGACAAAAAACCAAACACCGCATGTTCTCACTCATAGGTGGGAATTGAACAATGAGAACACATGGACACAGGAAGGGGAACATCACACACTGGTGCCTGTCATGGGGTGGGGGGAGCGGGGAGGGATAGCATTAGGAGATATACCTAATGTTAAATGACGAGTTAATGGGTGCAGCACACCAACATGGCACATGTATACATATGTAACTAACCTGCACATTGTGCACATGTACCCTAAAACTTAACGTATAATAATAATAAAAAAAGAAAATATATATAAAAAAAACAGATGTTGTCAAGGTTTCAGAGGAAAAAGGAATGTTTATGCACTGTTGGGAGTGTAAATTAGTTCAAACAATGTGGAAAGTAGTATGAAAATTCCTCAAAGAGCTGAAAACAGAACTACCACTTGAAACAGCAATATCATTACTAAGTGTATACCCAAAGAAATATAAATTGTTCTATCATAAAGACACATGCATGCATGCATTCATTGAACTATTCACAATAGCCAAGACATGGAATCAAGCTAAAAGCCTATCACTAGTAGACTGGATAAAGACACATAGAGGGGAAAACACACTGGGGTCTACGGAGGGTAGAGGGTGAGAGGAGGGAAAGAATTAGAAAAAATAACTAATGGGCACTAGGCTTAATATCTGGGCAATGAAATAATCTGTATAACAAACCTCCATGACACAAGTTTACCTATGTAATAAACCCACACTTGTATCCCTGAACTTAAAATAAAAGTTAAAAAAAGAAAATGTGTCACATATATACCATGGAACACTATGCACCAATAACAAAGAATGAGATCATATGTTTTGCAGAAAATTTGATGGAGTTGGAGGCCATTATCCTTATCAAACTAATATAGGAACAGAAAACCAAATACCACATGTTCTTACTTATAAGTGGGAGCTAAATGATGAGAACACATGGACAACAAGATGGAAGAAACAGACACTAGGGCCTATCTGAGGGTGGGAGGTGGGAGAGGAACAGAAAAAGTAATTATTGGATTTTAGACTTAATACCTGAGTGACAGAATAATCTGTACAACAAACCCCCATGACATGAGTTTGTTTTATTTTTAGGTGTAATTGTTATTGGGTACATGGTGAAATAATACATTTTAAACTTTGCATGACAGAACATAGTTATTAACTTATTTAAAAATTTTATTTACTCTTCTTGCTTAGTGAAAATTAAATGTTGAGCATTAAATAATAAGACTAGTATTTTCTCCTAAACCTCAGACTTAAGAAAAAAATGTTTTATAAATAGCCTATACAGTCAGTTATTTAAAAAATGAAATTCAGCTTTTAGAAATGGAAAATTTATTGAGTAAACAGAGACTCTCCTTGTCCTGCCCAAAGCATGTAAAATATTTTGAGTAAAGACAGACCAAACTCCTCAATTTACATTGATAAATATGCCAAATATTGACATTTGTCTCAAGTAATATATGTTAAATTTAATGGGAACCAAATATCCAAAAACCAACATTTGTCATTTTATACAAATATCTGGCATATTTTCATTACACTTAATCTCATGCTGTTAGGTTGTAAGCCTTTTTTTTTCTTTCCAATTTACTAGTCAGATAAATGAGAGAGGATTACCTCTACTGGAATTTGAACTGAGAATGATTTGGCTTCCTGATATTACTTAATAACAGCTTGCAAGAAGTTAATGCCATTCTGAAACCCATGGCCAAGAGTAATTATAGCTATAAAGTTAGTATAAAAATAGTAGAAAAGGATAAGTCTCTGAGTATGAAGCTGTGTCTATATGCAACATAATGGAAATATAAGAAAAAAGGGAGTGTATCCATTTGGCAATATTACCTGCCAATGTGATTCAGCATTCTTATTTATGGTGTTTGAACCTTAATTTATAACTCAAATAGAAGCAGGTGGTACACATTTTCAATCTGAATTGTCCCAGTGTGATTATCACTAAGGTACACGAATGTATATACGTTTTACCAGAAGCAGCATTTTAATAATTGACTTGAGTTTAGAGCATTCTGTCAGAAGACCATCATAATCAAAACCATCATACCTTTAGGAAGGAATTCACAAGAATATACTGACCATTGCTTAATTTTTATCTCTAAAATAGAATAAAAAATTAATGCTACATCATTATATTCTAGGCAAGGTCATGGTTAATTTCTATAGCACATATTACATAATGTTTTTCTCAACAACAACTGCAAGGCTGACTCTAGACTTAATTTTATTAAGGAATAAAAAAGTAGGTTCTAAAGATTTATATCTTTCAAAGCCCTATCAAACTGTGAAAGATTAGGTTGCCCTCTATATATCATATTATATTTTCTAGAATTGCTAATGAGACTTCAGATGAGGTTTAGTTGTAACTTCTCAGCTCTTTTGGCCTCCACATACTACAAGACCATAAGCTAAATATCAATTGAAGAGCTCTCTGCCACCTGAGTTTTTGGTGAAATTGCATATAAACCCACATTCAATAGAATTTTGTCAACCTTCAAAGATGTTGTCCAATTCTCAGGGGTCTACAGTCTCTGAGCCTTTTATTTACCCTAATTCTAGTGTTTCTCAATGATGATTGTCCCTCTCTTTTCAAATAGCAACTCTTCCTCATCTTCCATGTCATTCCACCACCTTTCTTCTTCACATCACTACAACAATTAAGCATTTCACTCAGAGTATACGTGCATCCAACAGCATGTTCCGAGATGGTTTGAGACTCTAATAACTGGTCACATTTAATGCACTTCAACTTCTACCCTTTGTTGGCTCTCTTTCTCTTCTTCCTAATATAATTACTTCCTTAATGTCTTTGATATTCTTCTGTAGATTTGGTACATCATGTTACTCCATCCTGAAAAGGAAAAAGGGGATAGTGAAATTCACCTTGTAAAACAATTAATTATCAAAATAATATTCCACAAAATATAGTCTTCCCAAGGAGCTTATGTGGTAGGTTTTAAGGAAATAGCATTTTGTTGCATCTGTTTGCAAGTTAAATCACAATTAATAGACTTTCTTCTATCAAAGTAAGCATGCAGAGCTCACAAAAATCAAGGAAAGCTAAGTTAGGCTAGCTAAGTTTTAATTGCCTACATTCTTTTAAGTCTCTATTTTTATGATCATGAATTGCAACCAAATTTCACATGTTCTCATTTATAAGTGGGAGGTAAGTTATGCAAAAACATGGACACATTGAGGGAAACAACACTCAGTGGGGTCTTTTGGAGGGTGAAGGATTGGAAGAGAGAGATTAGAAAAAATAACTAAAGGGTACTAGGCTTAATACTTGGGTGATAAAATAATCTGTACAACAAGGCTTCATGACACAAGTTTACCTATGTAGCAAACCTGCACATGTACCCCTGAACATAAAATAAAAGTTAAAAAAATAAAATTTTTATTGATAAAATCTCATGGTGTTTTTGAATGACTTCAGCCTCCATTAATTCATTCAGCAAGGGTTTCAGAGTATCGATGATGCATCAGGGACTATTTTAAGTTCTATATATCTGGCAACAACAACATAAATAACCAAAAATGTGTTAAAGGGAGACAAAAACCTAAATAACATACTATATATTATGTTCCATACTAATAAATACAAAAGAAGAAAATAAAGCTTAAAGGGACATTGAAATGGCTGAAATTAGAGGAGGTATAGTATTTTAAATAGGAAGGTAAGAAAAAGCTTTAGCATGTGCAGGATGAAAACAAGAGAAAATTTTCCTATTTCCACCGTAGGCCTCACACTGAATAAAAAGCAACAGAAATCTACTTCTGAGAGGAGGAGAAGTTTGAGGAGAGAAACTCCCCACCATGATTCAGGCAAACAAGAATGACTAAAAACTCAGGGTAAAATACAAAGACTCAAAAAAAAAAAAAAAGTCCTTAGACATCCAAAATGCCATCCTCAACACAAGGCAATCACATCCAACTGCTAGAAGAATTTGAAGACTATGACGTCCTGAAGGTCACAATATCAGGAAAAAAATCTCAAACTCAGCTCAACTACTTATTGGTTTGGCACAGTGATAGAAACATTGAAGAAGAAGTCCACTTATTTCAGAAATAAGTGATCTTGACTTCAGTGTCTCATGTTTCTCCTACAATGTTGACATCAATTAAAAAACATAAGCTCATACAAATGCAAGCAAGCAAACAAACAAGCAAACAGAACACAAAAAGTCAATTGTACTAGTCTCAGAGAGATATCTAGATGTTGAAACCATTGAACAAAAAATTTAAAATAACTATGACTATATGTTTCACAATTTAATGGAAAAGGTAGGCAATAGGCATGAACATTTAGATAATGTTTTTAGAAAGAATAAACCTATAAGACAGCTAAATAAAAATTCCATAATTAAAAAAATGCGAGAGATAAAATTCTTTCAATAGGCTCACCGGTGAATTTAACACAGCTGAGGGAAAAATTGGTAGATTTAAATATAGGCCAATAGAAATTGCTAAAAACTAAAATACACAAAGAAAAATGATTGACAAAAAGCAAGCAAACACTGCCACTGCAAAAACAGGTAAGAGCATCCAAAACTGGAAAAAAAATTCAAACAGTCTAAAAGATGTGTCATTGGATTAGAAGAAGGGGAAAATGATAAAATAGCAAAAGTGATATTGGAACAGAGAATGTTTGAATTTTTAAAAAAATAATAAAAGACATCTAAACCCAGATTCAAGAAGCTAAGAATAACACAAGCAGAATGAATATCTCCAGAAAACCATACCTAGGCATATTATAGCCAAACTGCTAAAAATCAAAAATAAAGAAACATGTCTTTAAAGTCAAGAGAAAGGTAAAAAGAAAAGACAGTTTACACACAAAGCGGCAAAGATAAGAATTATACCAGACTCTGTTTAGACACCACACAAGCCAAAAGATGTGTGAGATCTTTGAAGTGCGGAAAGCAGAGGAAAAAACAAAAATCTTTGTCAACACAGAATTCTGGACTCAGGAAAAAAGGTATATTTTTTAAATCAAAGCCTAGTAACAACAGTTTCAGATGGTCATAATCTGAGAGAATTAATAACCAGCATTCTTGCCCCACAGGAACTGTTAAACAAAGTTCTTCTGAGAGGACTTTGGTTCTAGATATGAATCTACACGAAGAAATGGAGGCTCTAGAAATTGTAAAATAAATAAACATTATTTTCTTATTTTTAATCACTTTTAATGATATTTGGCCATCTAAAGTAAAATTAGTAGAAATATCACATGCTTATAACACTTATAAAATAAAACATATGACAACAATAGCATAAATATTTGGAGAGAGGGATTAGAAAAAATATGATTCTGGGAGGAGAGGTGTTATTTCACTATGCAGTCTCTGCTGCCTTTAAAATGTATTGAATTTTATGGAAAAAAGTGATTGCATTAGTTAAAATAATAGGTTATGTTGAAGGAATTGCCCAACTTATAAACATCAGTTACTTTGTACCACACAATTTTATATTTCACACAATTTTATATTTTCAGATATGTATTGGGTAGCTCTTCAGGGCTGCTTGTTTTTCATGACTCGATGGCCCTTATCTTATCACAGTAGATGAAGAGAAAGGATGCGCTGTCATGCACAGGATTTTGATTCCCTTTGCCAGTCATTGAAACGTATCATATTCATTGGTCAGAACCAGTCACAGGTCTCTGCTGCCATTCCTTAAATGTATGTTGACTGGTAAGTATAAAAATTTGTAAACCAGGTATGGTGGTTTACATCTGTAATTCTAGCACTTTGGGAGGCTGAGGCAGGATCACTGGAGCTCAGGAGTTTGAACCAGCTTGGCCAACATTGCAAAACCTGATCTCTATTAAAAAAGAAAAAGTGATAATTTATTTTCCTGGGAAGGGGAAAAAAACTAGACATGCATGAGCATTTGTAATTTTTGCCATAGAGCTTCACTAGTGAGCTAGCGATTAAATTATACTCAGCATCTCGGCCCATGAAATATGAAATTGATGCATTTGCAGTTCCCTAAAAGCATGGAAACATTTGTATATTTGTCTACCTATCTGTCTGTGTATCTATCTATCTATCTATCTATCTGTCTATCATCTATCTACCTATCTATCCATTGATCTATCTCATCTATCTCTGGGTTAAGCATCTCTAATCTGACAATCCAAAATCCAAACTGTTCCAAAATCTGAAACTTTATGAGCACCAACATGATGCCACAAGTAAAAATTTTCACGTCTGTCCTGCTGAGAGAAGAAGTAGTCAAAATGCAAAGAAAACTTTTTCATGAACAAAATTTTTAAAAAACATATAAAATTTTCTTCAGGCTATGTGTATAAGGTACATATAAAACATAAATAAATTTTGTGTGTAGATTTGGGTCTTTTTCTCAAAATATCGCATTATGGTATATGCAAATATTCCAAAACTTGAAATTTAAAACACCTCTGGTTTCAAAGATTTCAGAGAAGAAATAATCTAACTATATCATCTCTATATATTATGGCTTCAATTATATAAAAAAGCCTGATAAAATGAGTGTGGCTAACAAAAAAATCTTAATATTTTATATGTGTTACAGCCTTAACAAAGATTAAATAGCAGAATACATGTTCTAATTTAGTTGTTTTTATTCCTTTTTAAAGCCAATTTAGTCCCCTCACATTTCATTTAATAACAGTAGAAATTTATATAATATTTGGAATATATATGACATTACATATCCTAATGCTGCATGATAATTGCCACATGATGAACTTTAGTAATCAATGCTTAAGATGTTAATATAAAGTTTCAGATTGTTAGTAATAACATTTTAAGAAACTGTAACTCAAAGTCCATTTAATTTTTAGACTGTAAATGCTCCTGTAGTTATATCAAGCCTTATATAGTTTATTAGGAATTATCTTTATATAAAAATATATTTTTATCTGTCATCCAATTACCTTACTCTCTAAAATTATAGTCACTGATTTGGAATAATCATGATTGATTTTGTTTTGTTTTTAGAATATAAGTCAAGAAAACCAGAAACAAATCCTCTTACTTATCCAATTTTGACAATAAAAGTACTTCTATTTTTCCATCTTTTTTTTTCTAATTACAATATAACCAAAGAAAATTCTTTTATTTTTGAAAAAGTTGAAGTATAGCACATTTCTCCAACTGTTTCTGCTAAGCTTAGAAATTAACAGACCTTCACATGAATTTATTGGTTAAAACATGCTAAACAGTTTCCAATATAGTGAACCTGCAGTATTAATTTCTTAAGAAATTGTAATATCACTCCATTATGTGTACATCTTTACAGCCTGTTCAGCTTTTGCTTAATAATAATTAAATGGGAGATATGGGTAGTAAAAGTTGATGATCTATGTTTTTCATTGGCATGGACTTAGACATTCATATGCTAAAAATACACACAGATTCACAAACACAAGCACAGTTATACATGATGTCTAGATTAGAAAAGAAGTGAATTAGAAATTTGTTTTTAGAACAAAAAACATAAAAGATAGGCTCAGAATATTATGAATAAGTGTATATAAACATATCTTCTTAAGAAGGCAGTGGATGAAAATTATTTGAATTTTTTTCTTAATATTATATATAATTTCATTTATTCTTAAACTTGTTACTAATAATTTTTGATGAGAGGAGAAACAGACAAAATTGGTTTAATAGTTTTACAAGGATTGATTAAAATTTTGCTTGGCTAAAAACCCAGTTTTCATAATTTTAAATGTCATTCCCATGGAAAAATAGTCAACATTAGCTATCTAACATTTGTAGACATTCATGGAGTAAATCTCCCACTGGATTATAATGCCCTTAAATTTTGAGACTAATTTTCTTTTTGTTTCCTACAGCATTTAGCATGATGCTTGTCTCATAAGAATGTCTCCACAGATAGTTTTTGAAAGAATTAATAAAAACATGGTGGCTGTAATTAAACATCATAGAATGTACTTATTATACATTTCTCTCATTAATAGTTTTAATTCAATCCAGATGTTTTAAAAGATTTGTGATTTCCTTTATCACACACTACAAAGAAATTCCCAGGCCTTTAAATGAAACTTGGAACATACTGAGAGTTTCTTAATTTAAAGATCATTTCCCGTGGGATTCCAATTTGCCACTGTGTGGACGTCTGGCAGAACCATTTTCACAAATTTATAATAGCAGGGTAAAAGTCAGAAATCATTTTAATGGTAAAAATGTGTTTCATAGTCAGGAAAATTATCTTTTATAAATCATACTATAATTTACAGTAATATGACAATTAGCATATCTTTGCTGGTATAGATTTCTTCACTAATTATATAGGGTTTTTTTTCTAAGTTTCAGAAAAAACCTTTTCTCAGGCAAATATTAAGATATCATCTTCTGTGCCATAACTGCACTTTGAGGGAAAAAGAATATCAAGCTTCTTTTAAAAATATAATAATGACAATTATTTAGAGGGCATTTACTAATGGTCACCCCAACTGTGTGAGAGGAGTCAGTGCTTTAACTCTCATTATTCAAAACTCATTAGCCACTGTTGAGTTCATGGGCAAATTAAGTACCATGTGGTTAAAGACCACTGTCAACAATAATATGAGATGTGTGATGGGAAATTGTATCCCTTTCTGTAAATGTTATTTTGTATAACATTTGTGTTATACAAATGTTCCTACCTATAAAATTTTACATTTTCTTTAAACTATTTCTTTAGTACATTTTCTTCAATTGCCAGGTTGGGGAGAGGGGCATCTCATGATTCCATTTTTTACCAATGGGACAAAGTCTCAAATGGGTAAAATGATGCAAGAGCACACATGACTAGTAAATTACAAATTTTGAAATGAACCAAAAGCATTATTCTTTACATTTAGATTCAGGGTGACTTTCTTGATAGCCCCACAAATTTATGTTGGACTGAGTAGTACAGTTGCCAGGTAACATATAGAATGATCAGTTAAAGTTAAATTTTAGATTAACTCATCGATGTTTTAGTATACATGTGTTCTAAATATTGCGTGTAACACACATAAACTAAAAAAAAGTTTGCTTACTTAAAATGAGAATTTAATTGAACTTAGAAATACACATTCTATGTGACGTTAATGAACTTAATAAGCAATGCTTAAAATGTTAATATAAAGTTTCAGATTCTTAGTAATAAAATTTTAATAAACAATAACTCAAGGCCCATTACTTTAATTTTTAGACTATAAATATTCATGTGTTTATATAAAAAAACAGAATGATTTTTCTTTGTTTCGTTGGGTTTGGCTAAAACTCGCAACTCTAGTTGGGTAGGGATATATGAAAGACTCATGTTTGGCAAATGAACAAGGAGCATCTGATAGAAAGTAAAAACATTTTAAGATTGTTAGTAATCTGCTATAGATCTCTGATATATCCAAAACACATTAGACCTGATTAAGAAACAATAAACTAAATAAATAAAGCAAATGAAGATACCTCTAGCAAACAATAGTCCACAAAATCAATGGTCCATTTTAACTTTATTGATTTCCACTTTTCTACAAGTAATATCAGCCTGTTCATTTGTGCTTTTGTTTCTTTTGCTCAGCAGTAACATAGTCATCTGCTCAGCAGAAGACATATTACACTTAGCTTGCGATATTGTGGCTCTGTGGTGCTCTGGACATGGAAGACTTAGAGCTGGAAATATAATCTCATTATTGATCTGGTTTCAATTCTAGCAGTGGAGGGAAAGGTGGATCTTTAGACTAAATCTTTATGGATGCAAGTTCAAGAGCCCAGACCTTGAAACCAGAAGTCATGGGTTCAAATACTGACTGCTACTTACTAACTGCATTAATTAAATCAGTTACATAGCTTCCTCTTTATGATTCTTAATCTGTCAACTGTGCTTGATATTATACTAGGTTTATAGAATTTTTATAAAGAGCAATGACTAATTGTACATAATGCTCTCATAATGATTCAGGGAATATGGTCCTTTTATTACTATTGATATTATTAGACATTTAATCTACCATTTCTAGAAAAATTTTAGTTTCATCTAAGAGATAAGATTTAAAACATATAGTAGTAAGAGTAATAAAATATACTTTTTTTTACTACCAACATTAGACATTTGTAATTTACTGAAAGTAAAATAATTAACAGCAGATGTGATACAATAAATGGAATTAAAAATTAGGCACCTGTTTCCCTTTTGTACCTGCACCAAGTCCACTGTCTTTTGTGTTTATAAGAGTGTACCACTCATATATATACATTTACATATGTAATTAGCGTTACATGCTTAGAAATGCTTATCCATGCATGCTCTGTGCAGCTCTGTTCATTACTTGCACCATTTGTCTTGAGACCTATGGATGGTTTTTGTAATCTCAAAATAATCTTCAAATTCATATCTATGAGTATTTTAAGTTATATTCTTTATAGGAACCAAACTGGCAAATAATAAAATTAATATTTCAATATAGCTAATATAAATACAAAACTAAAAATAATCTATATTTCTGAAGATATATGCAGCCTTAATTAATCAATAGTAATAGGTAGTAAAATATTTGAATTAGATTCTGGCAATGCAACATGGTTTTAATTTCTAAAAAGTCGTTTCCAAATTACTGCTACTGCCTCAAAATACAAAGAGAAGAAGGATAATTGTATAAGTAGTACAGGAGTTGAACCAAATAGCTCTCCACTAGAGTATCATTGGATGTGTATTCTGAATTCTTAGCACTTCACATAACGATTTCCACATGAGGGGCATTAGCCTTTTTCTGATAGTTTCTCTCCACTTCAATCTATTTCTTCTTAATGAGTATTTTCATCAAGCAGAAGTAAGAGAAGTAATATACAAGCATAAGATTTCTGCTGCACTTTTTACATTGTCTTCTCTTCTGTGTCTCTGTGTCTCACATCTCTCTACTTTTCTTTCATAAGGACACCTGCCACTGGATTTATGTAACCCATCCTAAAAAGGATGATTGAATCTCAATATCCTTAACACAGTTACTTCTGCAAAGACTTATTTTAAAAATAATATTATTTTAAAATGATAAACAATTGTATATAGGCATACTTTAGAGATTTTGAGGATTTGGTTCCAGACCACTGCAATAATATGGATATCACAAAAATGTGAGTCACACAAAATATTTTTCCAATTCATATAGAAGAAGTTATGTTTACATTATTCTGTAGTCTATTAAGTACACAATGACATTATGTCTAAAAAACAGTGTAATTATGTTAAAGCAATTTGGGAGGCCAAGACGGGTGGATCACAAGGTCAGGCATTTGAGACCAGCCTGGTCAGCATAGTGAAAACCTGTATCTACTAAAAAGACAGAAAAAATAGCCGGGCATGGTGGTGGGCACTTGTAATCCCAGCTACTCAGGAGGCTGAGGCAGGAGAATCACTTGAATCCGGGAGGCAGAGGTTGCGGTGAGCCGAGATCGTGCCATTACACTCCAGCCTGGGCAACAAAAGCGAAGCTCTGTCTCAAAAAAAAAAAAAAAAAAAAAATATATATATATATATATATACACACACACATATATATACACACACATATATGTATATATATATATACACTTTATCACTAAAAAATGCTAATGATCATCTGAGCCTTCAGTGAGTCATAATCATTTTGCTGTGGAGGTTCTTGTTTTTTTGTTGATTGCCCCTGACTGATCAGAGAGGTGGTGGCTGAAGGTTGGGGTGGCTGTGGTAACTTCTTAAATAACACAATAATTAAGTTTGTCACATAAATTGGCAAGTCATTTCTCTGTAGCATGCAATACTGTGTAAAAGCATTTTAGCCACAGTATAACTTCTTTCAAAAGTGGAGTCAAGCCTCTCAAACCTTCTTGCTGCTTTATCAACCAAGTTTATAAAATATTCTAAATCCTTTGTTCTTATTTCAACAATGATCACAGCATCTTCACCAGGAGTAGACTTTATCTCAAGAAACATTTTTTTTTTTTTTGCTCATTCATAAGAAGCAACTCCTCATTTGTTCCAGTTTTTTTCATGAGATGACAGTAATTCCATCACAGCTCAAGGATTCATTTCTAATTCTATTTCTCCTGCTATTTAGACCACATCTGCAGCTACCCACTTCTCTTAAATTATGGACCCTTTAAAGTCATTCATGAGATTTGGTCTCAAATTTTTCCAAACTCCTATTAATGTAGATATTTTGACCTCCTCATATCAATCACACATGTAGTTAATGAAATCTAGAATGGTGAATCCTTTCTAGAAGTTTTTCAATTTACCTTGCCCAGATGCATCAGAGTAATCCCTATCTGTGACAGCTATAGCCTTATGACATGTATTTCTTAAATAATAAGAATCAAAATTTGAAATTAATCCTTGATCCATAGGCTCCAGAATGGATGTTGTGCTATGAGGCATGAAAACAACATGAATCTCTTTGCGCATCTGTATCAGAGCCCTTGGGTGACTAGGTGCATTGTCAATGAGCAGTAATATTTTGAAAGAAATATTTTTTTTTTCTGAGGAGTATATCTCAACTTTACTCTTAAAATATTAAGTGAAGCATGCTGTAAACAGATGCGCTGTCATCCAGGCTTTATTGTTTCTTTGATAGTGAAAAGGCAAAGTAGACTTAGCATAATTCTGAAGGGTTCTAGAATTTTTGAAATGGTAAATGAGCATTGGCTTCAAGTCAATGTTAGCAGCTGCATTAAGCCCCTAATGAGAGAGTTGGCCTGTCATTTGAAGCTTTCTTCTACCAATAGAAGGCAGTTTTGTCTACATTGAAAATCTGTTGTTCAGTCTAACCACCTTCATCAATAATCTTAGGTACTTCTGGATAACTTGCTGCATTTTCTACATTAGCACTTTCAGCTTCATCTTGTACTTTGTATATTATGGAAATAACTTTTTCTCCTTTAACCTCATGAACTAAACTTTGCTAGCTCCCAACTTTTCTTCTGTAGCATCCTCACCTATATCAGCCTTCTTGAATTGATGAGAGTTAGGGCCTTGCTCTAACTAAGTATTAGCTTAATGGAATATCGTGGTTGATTTGATCTTCTATCCAGACCACTTACATTTCTCTATATCAGCAATAAAGCTGTTTTGCTTTCTTATAATTCATTCATTCACTGGAGTAGTATTTTTAATTCCCTTCAAGAAATTTTCCTTTGCATTCACAACCTGGCTAACCGCTTTATACAAAAGGCATAGCTTTTGGCCATTCTTGGCTTTCTCCATGCCTTCTTCACTAAGCTTAATCATTTCTAGCTTTTGATTTAAAGTGAGAGTTGTGACTCTTCCCTTGAAAACTTAGAGGATATTATGGGGTTATTAATTGGCCTAATTTCAGTATTATTTTGTCTCAGAGAAAAGGAAGGCCTGAGGAGAGAGAGAGAGGGAAAGAGAAAGGACCATTCAATGGAGCAGTCAAACATTTAATTATGTTTGCTTTTATGGACACAGTTTGCAGTTCCCCTCTCCCCCGAATTACAATAGTAACATAAAGATTACTGATTACAGACCATTATAACATATAAAATAATAATTTAAAAGTTTAAAATATTGTAAGAATACCCAAAATGCGACACAAGATACAAAATGAGCACATTGTTGGAAAAATTGTACCAATAGACTTGCTTGATGCAAGGTAGCCACAAATCTTCAATTTGTAAAAGCATAAAATCTACTGAGCACAATAAAGGGAAGTGTAATAAAATGAGGCATGCATGTATTAGTCAGCTGATATAAGTATTCCTACTGTGATGTAACATAGATTATCCTTGGTTTGCATAGTTTTGATATTAATGAGTTTTAGTTTTCATGATTTAGTTAGATAACACCAACCCTCCAACAACTTGGTTTCAATTTTGGAAGTCCCACTGTATTTTCTGTGAAGAACTGCAAAAGGTACAAATTTGGCTGTTAGCTTGTTATTCTACTAATCACTATGTAAATAACTGATGCATTTACTTCATTATCAATGACTACTGAGTCAATTTTTTTGAATATGTCAGTGATTGGCCACTGCTCATCCGTTATTCATTTCACATCTAGACACAAAGCTGTAGTTGTATTATGTTGCACTTTTGTCTCTCAGTGAAAAACCGTCATACAATTTTACAAAAACAGATAATCAAAAGACAACATTAATCATCCAAGATGAAAGTACAGCAAAGACACTTGATGTCTAGAAATGAAATTCGAATGAAATTCGAATAGAATGAAGTTACAAAAGAAATAGCTAATTGCAAAAATGTTGATATTGTCTCCATTTGGAGAAACTAGATATGCAGCTGGAGAAACTTAGTAAAGGTAAATTTACCCACATGCATAAAGAAAGTGGTTATGATGAAAATAATAAAAATGTCTCAGAGGACCGGTAGCTGCAACAAAGTTTACATTAAAGAAACACTAGGAGATTTTTATGACATTGAAAGCTGAAAGGACAAAATGTTGGAAGATAATAAGAACTTCAAAAGGAGTATGACTATTGGCCTAGCCATGGAAATGACACACCTTGTAAGTTATATGACCAACAAGAAGGTAAGCACTATCCAAGCTACTGTAAACCCAGAAATAGAGCCCTTTAATTTTCAATAAGTCAGAGTATAATGACATTTATCCCATCTTCATTAAATTTCAGTACTAAGTAAAAATGTTTTACTATTATTTGTGTATAATCTTGTAATTAACAGTACGATAAAAGTTTTAAATTTTATATCTTGATAAATATTTTGATATGATTTTACAAGGACACAGGTGAATTGTAAAGATTCCCATTGGTTATTAGGATTGTTTTGCAAGGTTTCAGCAAAACAGTGATAAGAAATATTATAGTAAATAATTGGGAAAGCTGAATAATAATCCATCAAAGTCAGAGCCTAAGGTCTAACTATGTCAAAAGGAAGATGGTGGGATGAAGGCCACTGTTTCCTACTTCAGTTGACCTAGGGTTGTTTACTTTCAACTGTTGTTTCTTGGTAACCCCAAATATTGTCTGATAAATGTGGTTTATAAAATAAGGCAATTACCACTTAATAAAATAGTCTGTCTTTATCAAATGCATATGAAATAATTCATACAATAGAAAAGTAATTTTGGCATAAAAAACAGTGTGTGTGTTTACATTTAATTAGATTAAATTTTTCAGTGATTGTAATATACCCTCTAGTGTTATGTACTTTCAAAAAGAAAAATATATGTTGACATAGTGCTTTTTTATAATAGCTTTATATTTGGTAATTATTGGCTGGTGTTTAGATTTAATAAGCCAGAAATTATTTTTGCTATCTGATATTTATAAAAAAAGAGAGAGAGAATAGACAAAATTTAAGAATAAACATACACAAAATATAAATTAAATAATCTGGTTAAAATATTCCTAAGATTTCTTCACTTTTAGAGTTTAATTCTTTATTGTATTTTTGGCTTAAACTAGTTGATGTTTATATCATTTACATAATATAATTTTTTGTTTTACGAAAGCATTGGTGGTGCAACATTTCTTAAAATAATCTGTTAAAGAAATAAAAGCCATCCGTGGAACTACGTAGAGCTAATCTACCTTTGACTCCTGCTTGAAAAATGTTGAAAAATATATTTTATTGCCTACTTCCCCTCTCTCTACACCAGTTTGCTCCTTGGGATTAAAAGATTGCTCCACTCTTCTCCTTGGGGTTTCCTTTCAAGGTCTTACTCTTCTTTTTACTTTTTAGGGAATAATTATGTTCTTATCTTTCATTTCTAACACACTTAATCTAAATACATTTTCTCTAGAGAGAGCTTGTATGATTTATTTGAAAAAAACTGCCATGAACCCAGGATTTGGGGCAGTTAGCCACACTGATCTTCAGAGAGAGCTCTATAATGGTTTTTAACCTCTGTTTTGAAATAAAATGTACATCTATTACATTTTAATGAAAGTGCAACTCCATTACTCTTAACGGTAAAAACTGCAATTACTTTTGCACCGCCTAATATTATTGTGAACATTTTGCTATTTTTATTTTATTTCACTTTTTTGAATAAAAATACTGGGTGAAGTAGTGTTTTAAAGCATTGTTAAGTATGTTGTTCATAAAATGCTGCATTAAAACACATTCAGTTGCAAATTGTGGAGCATGTTTTTTGTTTTTGATAAGTCTCTTTGAAGCTTCTTTGTATTTTCATTCTAAATCCAGGATATTGGTGGGAATATAGTATTATGTTGGTAGAAAACTCTTTCAGATAATTATGTTACAAACTCCTGTATGTTACATAATTCTTACTTTCAGGTGCAATTTTACTGTAACACTTACTTAAGACTGCTGGATATTGCTATTAAAGTCTTCTCTTGAGCTCCAGCAGTCAAAGCCAAGGAAACTGGCACATGTTCCTCTATAATGTAGCCTTGGAGACTCTGATATTATAAACACTCTATCTAGCAATCTTTCTGAACTCTGGAAAACAATTCAAATAACATTCAAGAGGTTACATCAATGAAAGGCAGGTCTTTTAGAACTAACATAGTAGTTTCAGAATAAAGAAAAATGTTATTTTGATTACTTCTAAACTGTTGAATTTTAAGGGATTTGCTAGTGCTTTAAAATATTTTATCTATTGCTACAAATTATGAGTTATAGCAGTACTCATGACAGAAAAAAATACCTCCAACAAATATGTATACAGGAGAAAATACTTGAAATCTGGAAAAGTCTGTGGGGCAACACCATTACCTAAAAAGTAAAACAAACATGTAATATAAATTTTACTAATGTAATTTATTTGTCCAACATACCTAAACTATTATAATTTATACATGTAACCTAATTTTAAAATAATTAATGAAGCATTATATATATATATTCAACTAAGTCTTTGTATTATATTATATAAAATATGTCTCAATTCAGAAACATTACATTTCAAGTGCTCAAGAGCCACTGTGGCTAGTGGTAACCATATTGAACAGATGTAGGAATGTATTCTTCTCTCATTAAAAATATATATTTAGAGATAGTCTTCTTTTTGGTATATATTGAAAAAGTGACATAATATTGTCTCACTTCCCCAATTCCTTTACACATGTTCCTAGACAAAATGATGCACAATACTTTCTTCAGCATTTAATTATGCATCTGGTTTCAGTATGGGCTGCACACAAAAAAATAGTTTCTCCCGAATTGTAAGATTGTAAAGCAATCTTTTCTGTGAAATATTCCTGATCAGCCACCAAGCACTTTGAGTAGTTTGTCTTAGAGTGGTAATCCATCAAAATGCTTTATTTAGAAAAATTGAAGAATTAAGTAATTTATATAGAAATAATCACTTTTAAATTCCTTCTTTTACTAACAGGCAATGATAGATTGAAAATGCACTAGTTTTAGGTTCAATTCAGACAAATAGGCATGTCTAAATCCTAGTATGTTGGGATATATGAACTTAAGTGAGTTATCTAGCTTTTTGCTTGGTCTCAGTTTTCTAATTTATAAAATTTGATGGATAGCTATATTAAATAATTGCCCAAAGTCACCTATTGGTAGTAATTGGTTAAACTCATTTTTGAGTCAGTAAAGAGAACACACATACATATAAAGAGTTTAAAAATGAATTATTCAGTAACATAAGAAAACATTTCAACAGACATAACCTGTCAAGATGTGGTTTTGTAGCAAAAAATATATATATATATAATGCTATAAATGTTCAGAGAAGGATGATCACAGTGTAAACAGGAATACACAGAAAGACATCATAATAATTGTCACATTTTTGTCTTGGTCATTTTAAAAAAATTTTGCACTGAAGATAGTGTGCCATCCAAATCGCAAAATAGCTTGAATAAATGCATTTCATCAGGAAATCACATGATATGTTCAGAAAAAAAAATAATCAGATCTACCTGACTGAACTTTTGGGAAGTACATTTAGCACTTCTGGAAATAAAGTAAATCCATATTGTAGACATAAATAATAGATTACCTATTTTAGGTTGGTGGAGATACAATAATGAAAGCAGCCTTTAAGAAAGAAATTCTAAAAATAATGTCCACATTAATTCTAATATGCTCATTTCTTTCCTGTCTTGCATTTTCATTTTTAACGTTGTTACTATTTAGAGGGTTTACGTGATTAGAACATTGAGTTTTCTATCCTTGATGGGTTCAGGTTCTGAAAATCTGCTCTGAATTAACTAAAAACAATTTTATACATAATATCTCTAATTCTACCAATAATAGTGTGTGATAGATATTATTATCCTGCTTAATATGTAAGGCAAACAAGGCATGGGAAGGTTTACAAATTTTCTCAAATTCACACTTCATAATATAATGAAGCTAGGAGGCTGACTTAAGTGAATTTGATGGCAGAGCTACTTTATCCTATCCTATGTTATTAGATGTTCCTCTATCTCTTGGACACATTTGTGTTTACCATTTGTGAAACTCACATATCTATTCCTGCCTTGTTCTTAATAATTCTTAATGCATCAATGAAAAAAAAAACAGTACGATTCAAGAGATTAATGCCCTAGACTCACCACAGGGTTAAATAATAAAAAGAAAGGTGATCATTCTCACTTCTGTAGGACAACAGCTATTCAAGAAAAGAATCTCCCACTCATATGCCCAACTGTCACAAAATGTTTAGGTTCTAATTATTTATTGCATACTTTTAAAAAACAACAATTTATGGAGAAAACATTATCTAATTTGAATTTATTTCTTACATCTGTTATATTCTTATATTCAAATGTTTAAACAGGTAACTAGCATAGCATTCTATCTGCATTTTCAGATAAAATGATAGCAAAATAGCAGAATTTCACATACTGTGTAAAGGATTATTATACGTTGGCTCTTTCTGTCATGGTCTGTTTGTGCAGGCTGGTTGACAAAAGATGAGTAGAATATGAGAAAAAATTGAAAAATTTAGTATTCTTAATAAAAGATTATAATTTTTTATTCAGACTCAGAAAGGAAAGAGCAAAGAAAATCCTCAGTGTTTATTTTGGCTAAATTGTTAACTGCACTTGCTGTTTTATAAGATGAAAGAAAATGGCACTCATCATAAATGCACATTTTAGACATAGCCATATAGTCATGTGTATGTGCATAAATTGTCTGGGGCTGAATAGAAAATAAAAATCATTATCTTATTCAGTGTAATGGAAAGTATGAGTCATTCATTTCCTTCAGATGCTTGTTCTCCTCCTTTGTTTCCTATTTTAGTTAATTGTAACATCCTCCTTCTAGCCCTTCAGCTTGTAAAATATGAAATTATTATATCTTTATAATCCTATATCATTCAATCTATACACTACCATTATTTCCTAAAACTTTCATGTCTCTGTACCAATTTTGTACTATTTCCTCAGCCCAGAATTGTATCTTCTTTAATTCAACAAATATGTGTTATTTATCTTTTTCAGAAATATATGATCTAAATTTTGACTTATGATATCTTTTCTCACAGTTTTACATAGTGAAAGTCTTCTTTCTATTTTGCATTCTGCTGGAATCATATCAGTTTAAGACCTTTAATATTTTCTATCTTAATTTATCTCACACCTCATTATATCTATTTCTTATTCCTCTTTCTGTAGTGTAACATGCCTGAGAGGTTTCAGTATGCAGCATAAAAATTCAATAACTGTTAATTGACTGGTTGAATAGTTTACTGCATTTTTCTAAAGTAGAAACTAAATGGGAGTAAACTAGACAGCTTTGGTGACTGCATTGGTATTGTTTTGTTTTCTTTTTAAATTAAAAAATGTAACATCTCTAAGCAGTTTTCTTACTACAAACAATAATATAATAAAGTTCAGGATAAATGACATTTAGTTCTAAATAAAGGTGTCATTTATCAGTTCATTTCTGTTATATTTAATATTACTTGTTCAACCAGTCACTGATTAATGAGGTAATATTTGAAAGGATTCCTGTGGGATCTAGTCAAAGTTGTATTTTTAGCACTTCTTTAATATTTTAAAATTATTTTCTTAATGTTAAATTCCAATTTTTACCATAAATTGGTTATTCTTATATAATCTTATGTCCAAAAACCTTTAATAGTAACAAATTAACAGGTTGAAATGGCAATGACCTATGAAATGGAAAGGAACTGACAATTTGGAAAAGCAAAAGAGCAACGTATAAAGTAAAATACAATGCATAACACGGAAACATTTAAGGAGGACTATAGAAACTATTGCCTTTTGAATTTAATAACCTGTAATGGATTAAGAAAACTTTTCTATCATGTGTTTTTAAAAACTGAGATATAAATTTTACTTATCTGACATACATTTTAAACCCAATTGTTAATAATAAGAAAAAAGTAGAAGAATTATGCAGCTATACTATACTTTTTCTTCCTTTTTTCTGAAATAGCATCTAAAGTTCCACTCCCTGACAGGGTATATGAGATTTTCAGTTTCCTGGCAGATGTACTGTCCTGAGGCAAGGCCCACAGAATTGGCAAATCTCCTCCCCTAGATCCTGGTTTTCTTATTTCAGAAAAACATTCCAAAGACTGTGAACTCAAAACAGTGGTAACATCTGTGGATATCCTTCTTGAATGCTTTGTATCAAAAAACACAATAAAGTGGCTATTTAAAATAATTTACCAATATGAAATCTAATTGAAAATATAATAAATATAGCAGAACAATGTTAATGAAGTATTTAAGAAAAGAATATAAGAAAACAGCATCTTTTTTCATCAATGTAAATTTTTGTATCTTTTTATTTCTAATTTTAATCAGTGAGTATGCATAATTTCTTAAGTAATACAAGTATTTCCCTATGAAATATTTCAAAATACATAAATTGGCATTGGGGAAAAGAGACTTACAAAGGACCCACTCATTCTTATAGTGAGTGAAACGTATCAAAGAAAACCCTAAATGTTCATAATTTGGAGTGATTTGAGCCACAGTATAAATGTGGTATATATACACCATAAAATACTACCCAGCCATAAAAAAGTGAAATCCTGTCATTTGTTGCTGCATGGATAAACTAAGAGGTCATGATATTCAGTGAAAAAAGCTAGACATAAAAGGAATACCACATGATCTCAGTCATTTTTGGAATTTAAACAACCGGATCTCATAGAAGCATAGAATAGAATAATGGCTAACTGAAGTTGAAGTGGGCTGTAAAGAAGGAATGATAGTAAGAGACTGGTCAAAATTACAGTTATATAGGAGGAAAAAAATTCTGTGTTCTATATCACAATAAGATGACCATAGTAAACAATATTATCATGGGTATTTCAAAATAACTAGAAGAGGGGATTTTGAAGGTTCTATCCACAAAGAATAAATAAATTTTGAGGTGATGGATATGCTTAATACAATGATATGATTATTAAACAATGTATATTTGTATCAAAACATTACACTGAACCCCATAAATATCTGCAAGTATTACGTATCAAGTACAACAAAATAAATAAAATATTTCCTGTATCCCATGTCAAATGTAAATAAAAATAAGTAGGGCTGGAGAATTTGCTGAACACAAAGCAAGAACAAAGACATCTCAAAGACTGTCTAATAAAACATATCAGAGGAACTAGCTCATATCAATTGTTGCCAAAATCCCTGTAGTTTTCCAAATGCAGAAACTGGCCAGCTTCCAAATTTTTATTTTTTCAACACTTTAGTCAAGAGGAGATTTTTCCTGAACATGGGGTATACTTACTGTATGACAGAATGCATATCAAACATCAAATGACATATTATGTTTCCCTTGAGCCAGTGATTGGCAAGCAAGTAATAATTAGAGGTATCAAGATGAGTTCAGAGGAGAGAACTTGCTGTCACATCTGTTTATTTTCCAAAAGTAAATACATACATATATATATATACACAGACACACAGACACATATATATGTATATACACAGACATATATATATACAGACATATATATACACACATATGTATATATATGCACAAGGAGTGATACTGTAATAAAATCTTACTCTTGAATAAGAGGTCAAGAAGGAAATACAACGCTTTGTTGTGCTATTTGATAGTCCCATCTTAAATAAAGAGACTTTCATAATGTTTCTTCATGTTGTATTATATTTAACACAAAATAGATGAATAAATAAACAAAATCACGTATTAATTTAGGGAGGATTTGAATAAAAGGTTCTTCTTGTACGGATAATTATTCTAGCATCGTAATTTTGTAAGGAATTAAATGAACTTCATTTTTAGGATTCTTAGCCAAAACTAGAAAAAACTTTGGTCTTATTAAAAGTCTGGTGAGAACAAAGGGAAGTTGAAGTTCCAGACATGTAAATTCCAGTGCATATGTCTTTATATTTCCTTAACCAATTTCATTCTTGTTGAAATGTGAGTGCTATAAATCTAGTATCTGTTCTACCTACATTTGTTCTAGAGTGAACCAAATGGTAGTTGAGTTCAGAAAACATATAATCAGTATTCCACTGTCTCAGTGGACTATGTAACTTGAGAAACAATGGAAGACAATTCAGTATCTTCATATAAATTCCAATACATTTATAATTTAAAAATATATATCTAAGAAATCATAGCAAACACATCCTTAATGAAGGCATATATAAAATGATAAACATCAATAAATTCCTGTTATAAATATAGTTACCTTCATTTATAATCCATATCATATTGCATTCTCATTATACATGGAAAGCTTATATTGGATGTTACTTTTATTCTTTGACATCAAAGTTATACTAACATTTTACCATACCTGTTTTTGCACAAAGAAATCTATGACAATTTATTACCTCCTTTAAACTATGTTTTTTCTGATGTTCTATGTTAGAAACTTTAATATCAACCTATGTTCAGGCTTGACCAACACTTGGAAATCTGTTTTTGTCATAGATAGAGAAAGATAAAACCAACAAATATATATCTCGGTGTTTTAACAGGCCAATCTTGATGATCTGGTTTTGGTATTGCTGTCATTATATTGGATTTCTTTTTTCCTGGATTCAAAATTTATTCTCTTTAATGCTGTGCTTCCCTTGCCCTATACCCTAGTTACTGGGTTTCTTCTTTTACCTACTTTGCTTTGTGTCCTCTTTGTAACTGGGTGTATTAGTGCCTAATTCATACATCCAATCATTAGATCTCCTTTATGCCTTGTGGCTGTGATATTAATAATGAAAATAAAAACTATTTATTAATTTTTTTAATATGGGTGTCTTTGTTTATATGTTTTATATTATATATTTTCTATGATACCCATGACAACACCATGCTGTAGGTATTGTTGTTTCCATTTTATACACTTTATAATCGAAAAATGTATGTATTAAAAGGCTTAGTTGTTTCACTCACTGATACCTAATTGGTAAGGAAAGTTTCTCACCAATTTTTAAAGGTACTTTCCTCAGTATCAAAATAAAAAAATGTAAACTCTTAAACCGTTAGCATTATGCACATGGACTAAAAATTTATCTGCCTCTCTTTGATTTGTCCCCGCCACTAGATTGTAGTTTTATCTTTAGCACTAACTCTGGTTAATTGGTTGAAATAACCTATAATTCTGGGTCACAAAACTTTATTTAATTTTTTATTACTTTTAATTTTTAGATAATTGTAGATTCACATGCAGTTGTAAGAAACAATACAGAAAAATGCAAAATGCCCTTTACCCAATTTTCCCCAACAGTAACATTTTTTGGAACTAAATAGTACAATATCACAACCAGGAAATTGGCATTGATATAATTCACCAAACATATTCAGATTTCATCAGTTTAATTTGCACTTGTGTGTGTATGTGTGGGTATTTAGTTCTGTGCAATTTTATCATGTGTCACTGCCATCACAGTCAAAATACAAGACAGTTCTCTTACAATAATCTCTTATGCTACCCTTTTGTAACCAAGGCCACCTCCTGATTTCCTAACCCTGGTAACCACTCATCTCTTCTCCATCTCTATAATTTTTTCATTTCAAGAATATTATATAAATGTAGCCTTCTGAGGTTGACTTTTTTCAGGTATCATTTCCTTTAGATCCATTTATGTTTTTATGTCCCTCAATAATACATTCCTTTTTATTTTTGAGTTGTATTGCTTGATATAAATGTGCCACAATTTTTAAAAATTATTTTAATATGGTAGGTTTTGGTTGTCTTCAGTTTTTGGATAGTATAAATGAAGCTGCTGTAAACATTCTGTTACTTTTTTTTATGATCATACATTTCATTTCTCTGGGCTAAATATACAATCACTGTATTGTATGAAATCCACACTGTTACTTGTGTAAGAGACTTCCATACTCTTTCCCAGAGGCTGTATTATTTTACATTCTTAACCAAAGTATATTAGTAGTTGTTTCTTTGCAATTTTGACATTATTTCCTAAGTGATATTACTATTTTTTAAAACTTTTGGTATTCTTATAGGTGACTAGTTGTATTCGTTCCTTCTCACACTGCTTTAAAGAACTACCTGAGACTGGGTAATTTATGAAGAAAAAAGGTTTAATTGACTCACAGTTCTGCTGGATGTACAGAAAGCATGGCTTGGGAGGCTTCAGAAAACTTCCAATTATGGCAGAAGGAAAAGGGGAAGCAAGCACTGTCTTCACATGGCAACGAGAGAGACAGAGTGAGAGAGAGAGAGGGAGAACGTGGAAGTGCTATACACTTTCAAACTATCAGATCTCATGAGAATTCATTCGGTATCATGGGAACAGCATGAGGAAAATCTGCCCTCATGATCCAATTACCTCTTATTGGGAATTACCATTCAACATGAGATTTGGGTGGGGACACAGAGCCAAACCATATCATTCTTCCCCTGGCCCCTCCCAAATATCATGTCCCTCTCACATTTTGAAACACAATAATGCCTTCCCAACAGTCCCCTAATGTCTTAACTAATTTCAGCATTTGCCTTCCCAACAGTCCCCTAATGTCTTAACTAATTTCAGCATTAACCCGAAAATTCAAGCCCAAAGTCTCATCTGAGACAAGGCAAGTCTCTTCCACCTATGAGCCTGTAAAATAAAAAACAAGTTAGTTACTTCCAAGATACAATGGAGTTACAGACATTGGAGGTAAATGCCTCCATTCCAAGTGGGATAAATTGGCCAAAACAAACAGCTACATACCCTTTGCAGGTCTGAAATACAACAGGGCAGTCATTAAATCTTAAAGCTCCCAAATTACCTCCTTTGATTCCATGTCTCACATGCAGGGCACACTGATGCATGGGATAGGCTCCTAATGCCTTGGGAAGCTCTACTTTGGTGGATCTGTGTGGTGCAGCCCCCATGATTGCTTTAACAGGCTGGCATTGAGTGCCTGCAGCTTTTATAGGTATGTGGTACAAGTTGTCAGTGGATCTACAATTCTTGAGTCTGGAGAACAATGGCCCTCTTCTCACAGCTCCACTAGGTAGTTCCCCAGTGGGGACTCTGTGTGTGGGCTTTGACCCCACATTTTCCCTCCACATGGCCCTAGTAGAGTTCTCCATGAGGTCTGCACCTGGGCAGCAGACTTCTGCCTGTGTATCCAGGCACTTCCATACACTCTGTGAAATCTAGGCATAGACTCCCAAACCTCAAGTCTTGCTTTCGGCACCCCTGCAGACCCAAACCATGTGAAAGCTACCAAAACTTGGGACTTGCACCATCTGAAGAAATGGCTTGAGCTGTACCTTGGCCCCTTTTAGCCATGGCTGGAGCTAGACCAGCTGGGATGTAGGGCACCATGACCTGAGGCTGCACAGAGCAGTGGGGCCCTGAGCCTGGCCCATGAAATCATTTTTCCCTCCTAGGCCTCCATGTCTGTGATGGGAGGGGCTACTGCAAAGGTCTCCACAATACCTTGGAATCATTTTCCCTGTATCTTGGTCATTAACATTTGGGTCCTTATGTAAGTTTCTGCAGCCAGCTTGAATTTCTTCCCAGAAAATGTTTTCTTTTCTTTTCTATCACATGGCTGCAAATTTTTCAAACTTTTATGCTGTGCTTTTCTTTTAAATATAAGTTCCAGTTTCAGATAATGTCTTGGTTCATGCATATGATTGTACACTGTTAGAAGCAGCAGGTCACATCTTGAATGCTTTGCTGTACAAAATTTCTTCTGCCAGATACCCTAAATCATCTCTCTAAAGTTCAATGTTCCACAGGTCTCTGGAGCAGGGGCTTAATGCTGCCAGTCTCTTTGCTAAAGCTTGGCCAAGGGTAAACTTTACTCCAATTCCTAATAAGTTCCTCATCTCCATCTAAGACCACCTCAGCCTAATTTCATTGTTCATACAGATATCAGTATTTTGGTGAAAACCATTCAATAAGTCTCTAGGAAGTTTCAAACCTTCCCTAATCCTCCTGTCTTCTTTTGAGCCCTCCAAACTGTTACAACATCTGTTATTTTGTTCCAGATTTGCATCCACATTTTCAAGTATCTTTATAGCAATGCCTAACTTCTCTGGTATCAATTTTCTGTATTAGTTTATTCTCACAGTGCTAGAAAGAACTATCTGAGACCGGGTAATTTATGAAGAAAAAAAGATTTAATTGGCTCACGGTTCTAGAGGCTGTAAAAGAAGTATGACTGGGGAGACCTCAAAAAACTTATAATCATGGTAGAAGGCAAAGGGGAAGCAAGCACTGTCTTCATATGGTGGCAGGAGAGAGAGAGAGAGAGAGAGAGAGCAAAGGAGGAAGTGCTACACACTTTCAAACCATCAAATCTTGTGACAACTCACTATCCTGAGAGCAGCATGGGGAACATTCACCCTCATGGTCCAATCACCTCCCACTAGGTCCCACCCCCAACTTTGGGAATTGCAATTCAATATGAGATTTGGGTAGGGACACAGAGTCAAACCATATCACTAGTGATATCTCATTATGGTTGTGTTTTTCTGTCTTTTACTGGCTAATGGTATTAAACATTGTTTAATTAATCTGTCATATCTTTTTTTCTAATTATTTCAACATATGAATTTTCATAACTCTTTAAATATTTAAAACATAAGTTATTTGTCATATCAGTGGTTTGCAATTTTTTTTCCACTGTGTAGCTTGAGACAATAGGATTTAATGCTTTGTTTAGGTTTATATGATAGAATTCCATGACAGTTTGGCAATGTGTAGGAAGAAAACAGGGAAGAGACTTAAAAAATCCTAGTTCTCTATGTATTTGCTATTCTTATTCTAGATATTAAACATAGTCCAGACTTTGAGCATGCATACTATCTTTGCTTCTCATCTCTTACAATCTGTTCAATTGGAAAAATGTATACAAACCAAGCTTGTAATTTATTACCCAGAATAATAGACTTTGATTGTATTCTATGGTTCTAACTATACGCTCTTGCTATCAACCCTTGGAAAGTCATTTTAAAAATTGTTGCATTGAACATCTTAATAGAAAATCACTGATACAGGTTTTACCAATGTAATCCAAAATAATTTATAAGTGATTGTTAAGTTCATTAACACTTGTAAAACATATGTGTATACTATTATTTAATGCTGGATTTTATTTAGTATATTCACATTTCTGCCAGTTTTTATGATAGAATTGTATTTGGGTTAAGTTGTTATAAAATTTATTTTAAAGAGTCTTTTTTTCTTTTTTGTGTGACTAAACAACACGATAAAAGAAAGCCCAACATATTCTTCCTTCCTTATCAGCTACAGCCAGGAGTATTCTTAAATTTGAGCCTGAGTTGATGGTCTAATGTTAATATTTTCAGAATCATGCAGTTATGTGCTCCTAGAAAGAGGAAGACCCCACCACATGTAGTACATAAAAGTAATTTCCTAAATCTGAGCCCTTATATGTAGGAGTGATGGAAAAAAAATTTCATTAAGTCCCCCTCCCTAAATATTAAGATAATACCAAATATTTACTTTGAGCTTGATTCAAACGATCTGTTTATACATGCTTTCATAATTGATTGATAACCACATATGTATGATGGTAATAAATCTAAACATTTTTTTTCTGGAAATGAAGTCTTGGTCTTCACATGCAAAACTACTTAGTGAAATGGTCACCTCTTAGTGAAAGGATAGAGGAAATGAGGACAATCTTTGCTAGGCACTTCTTCCTCTCTATCCTCTTTATTTTTTCCTACTAATTAGCAGATTGTATTTGTTTTTAATGTGTCATTTTGCCTGCATAGAGAGAATTACAGACATTAATTTGGAGGCCAGCTGTGAGGTCAAGGTAAAAATGCCCTTCAATATGTGTCCCCCTTATGGCCATTCTCCAGTTGCTTCCTTACGATGAGGGTGCCGGCCATTAGCTCACATTGTATAACATAGGCTAGGCAATCAAGTCTTATACCTGGATAATACTTTCTGGGGTAAACTTCTCAATCCAGGCACATGAATTTCATTTTGTCAGCTTGAAGAGAGAGATCATGGTTCAAAACAAAGAAAGATTGACCTAAGCTTCTGATGTGAAAAATGACACAGTTCTGCTCAAAGATTTTGCTCCTTCAATTCAAATGAGAAGTCATTCCTTTTAAATAAATAAATAAGCATATGTGATTTTTTCTCCTATTCTTAAGCAATAGATAAAGATAAATAGAAAATTATAATTGTAGTCAGAAGCATTTCTGTTTAAATTTCTATTTATAAAAATCTGATATTATGATATTATTGTTAGCAGTGATTATCTCTTCAAAATGGAATATATAGCACTTCATTAACATGTGAATTTTCACAGCGAGGTAAATGTTAGTTTTAATTAGGTAGTATAATAAAAGTGAAAAAAGCAGAAAACTTATATTTTAGAATATGAACTTCAAGCTTCATTCTTAAGTGTTGTTTAATATTTCAAATTTTTGCCAAACTATGGGAAAGACAATTTGGTGTGAAATGTTCCCAAAGGACTTAATCCATAGGTCATCTTAAAGCACATTTACTTTTAAGAGCAAATTCATGTGAGAGGATTTATTCAACTAAAATATAATTTAAATTACAGAACAAGTATATTACTCCTAAGAGGTATTTTATTCATTTTAAATTTCAGAAGATGAGGTTAATTAAATCATGTTCCTTTAACTGGTTTACTGGTAAACTAAATGTAAAATGCTTTACCTTATAATATTCAATATAATAACCACAACAAAATGAATTTAGAATATTTTTACAAATCTTTGTGTGGTGTACCTGCAGACACATTGCATGAGACATTTAAAATCACCTGTATTTTAATTCATGTCAGATTCCCATCATTCTAAATTTTCTAGAAGACAGTGAAACATATTAAAATATTTGAACAACATCAAGGTAGCTACAGAACCCCTGAAATTAAGGCAGGCCATCTGGATCCCGTTTTGAGCTTTATTTGGAATTCAAATCTTAAAAAGATAGGTTATCTATTTTTCTAGTTTACTGTAGATTAGAAGTTGCAGTTAGATTAAAAGCAACAAACTAGATGTGGGAGGAGGTAGTGAATGGGGGTGGTTAGAGGTATTCTGACAGCATTGAGAAGTTGGAGCTGACAGTCTGACATTGAGGGATACAGAAACTCCCAAGCATATACAGAATGTGCTGTGGTTTTAGCACAGAACAAGAATGGAGGTACATAATGATGGTGATGAGTCATGAAGAAAACGACTACATTATGTGCTGTGTCCTCTGTTAGGGAAGGAAGTAAAATGTACTCTGTGCTTTTTGGAAGAATTTCTATCAAAACAAACAAAAAAAAGTGAAAATGAATCATCAGCACCCGATGGAACAAAGTTCATTTATCTAGAATATTCAGTCCTATAAAATGTGGCTTCATGATAAAATCACTCTGATTCTCCTAGGGTTTTATCCTGGAACAAATTGAGGTTGTAAAACTATACAAGTCCTAATCTACCAAAAATCTGGTTTGGAATTAAAGTTTCATTCTTTAGTTAAGTGTTTGACTTTGGACAATGGAGTCTATTTGAAATTGAGTGCTCATATATCTGTAAATGCCAGTTTTGCATTTGTCGTGAGGTTTCATTGCAAACCTAAAGGGAATATGGAATTGAAAGTGAAGTCACATATGATAAAGGAGTATTACTAATAATCCTTCTAAGCCTCTGTTGATAACTGAGAGCATCTGGGATTTTGGAGTAATTTTTTAAAGAACAAGATCTAACAAGCTTGCTGAATTTAAGGATACTTTATTTTCTAAGGCTTTTACTTGGATATCATGTAAAGTACCAGTTGGACTCCAGGTCAGATACCCATCACCTTAAACACTCTGAAAGATAATAGAACACGTGCAAATGTACACAGCCTCAGAGCAACTTAAAACAGAACCACAGAATCTCTGAAATTAAGAGACCCTCAAGCCCTCTCTCTGAGCTCTGTTGGACTCTAAATCTTAAAAAGCTGGTTTATCTGTTTTCTATCTTATTGCAGATTAGAAATCACAAACCAGTAGTGGGAGGAGGTAGGGAGGGGAAGCTGTTAAATACATTCTGATGGCATTGAGAAGTTACAGCTGACAGCCTGACATTGAGCAATACAAAAACTGCTTCAAACTCACACATTACCATATGGAGGAGATAAAAAAGAATTAGAACCACACATAATTTCCAAAGATACCTCATTCATCTCATTCCTTTAACATGACTTCCTTGTGAAATTTTTCAATGTTTTACCTTAAGCATTGAGATTGGGATAGTCAGTCCAGTGGATGAGGATTTCATACAGAGGCAAGTTGAAGACAAATAGGAACTGAACTTACATTTAAAGATCATGGAATGGAGATTGAGTCCTGTGACTGGTATGCAAAGGCCAGTCATAACAACTTTGGTTGATAAAGCTGGGAGACTGGTAGAACGTTCTCAAATTTGCAGGAAGAACACACACATAAAACTAGTGAGAAAGAAGTCCATTAAATACGTGATTCTCCTTGCATTTGGAGTTTTTTTTTGCTATCATTACCATCACTTTTGTTTTTCCCATTATGAGGGTACTAAAAAATTATGTTATTGAAAATTAAATCTGAGTTACATAAGTGTAGTGAGATGCCAAAGGGAGGATTTGCACTCCATATTCACACTTAACTGGCATCAGTGCTGTTCAGTAGAACAGTCTGCAGTGAAGTAAATCCTGTATCTGTGTTGTTCATTAATGCATGTAGCTATATTAGCCACATGTAGCTACTGGGCATCTCAAATGTGCCTGGTATGATCAAGGAAGCAATTATTAATCTTTAGTTAATATTGTTTCATTTAAATTTAAACTAAGTGGCCAGATGTCACTTGTATTTATGCTATTGGACAATACTGGTCATCATGATTTTTAAACATCAAAACAATTCAAATGAATGGAAAGGTGTTAGGATCCAAAAACATGTAAGATAGTTTTTGTGTAAACTTATTCAATGTAAAAATCTCACAAAAATCTGAGAGGCTATTTATTGTAGCTGAATGTAAGGAAAATGGTATCAAATACAGCAAAAGTAGTTCTCTCCTCATTTTGACGCCTGCCCCGAAACTGAGTAATATTATCAGGGCACCAGGGGAATCACTGGGGCATTGATGTTGATGTTTATGCAAGAGAAAGATCTATTGGGATTTAGAATGAAAACATTTTTTTCCTCAAGATAAAGGCAGCAGAGAAAAAAATTTTAGAAAGTAAGTGATCTCAGGAAGAACGTTATTTATTTTAATAATAAACTTTATTATCTCAGACAGGTATAGCTGATGTTGGAGCAAAGTAATAAAGAATTCCTTTCAGAGACAAAAATAGAAAATCAGGTCTCTGTTATTCCTCCTAGAATTAAATAAAGCATGAAAATAGATGTTTAATTAAGTTTAAAAGAATACTTTTTAATAAAAAAATCAAAATATGAGACTTAATATTTATAAATTTAATTTGTAATAATTATAAATACATAAATTTATATAGTTCTTCAATTTACTAAATGTATATAAATGAAATTGTTTATATTTGTGTTATAATTTGCTTTGTTTGCTTATATTAAGTATTATAACATGGCAACAATTTAAAGAGCCATTACTTCTAATGGTGAAAACTGCAACTACTTTTGCATCAAGCTAATAACTTTAAAGTGAATGCTTTTAAGACAAAAATATGTTGTATAGGCAATGAAATTATTTAATAAAACATGAAGTGCCTTGATAGTAAGCTAGGAGAGAATGTGACTAATTTTAATGTGACATGGTTTTCTAGGCTTATATAAAACACATTTGTCTCATTTATAATATCTTCTCATCTCCTCTGTCTCCTAATTTTGAAAACTTGTTCATCATATATTTAAGGACTAATATGTACCTGTGCTACATTTCAGAGAAGTATACATGGGGCTAATGATACAATTTAGGTTATCACATTTTAAACCAGGGTATCATTTCTTCTACAATGATGACTATATTGTATCAGGTAATAAACTAAGAACAATTAAACTGATAGAGTTAATATTGATTCTTTGTTGGTTCTATTTTATCTTAAAGTTGTTAGTGTCTCTTAAGAGTACATAAGAAGTGAAAATCTTTAATTAAAAAACAATCACAAAAAGTAGGATAAGACATCAATACATTGATTATACCTACTATCTCAATTTATTTACCTTATATAAAGGATAAGCTAAAGAAAAGTAAACGTTCAGAAGAAAGCAATGACTTTTTAAAAAGTGTTAATTTCTGAAAGGATAATCTGTTTTTGAAGGACCACATACTTTTATTAAACCAAAGTTTAAGTGATGATACTATGAAGTAATGTATTTCCTCCTTGAAAGTGGTGATAGATTGTAATATGTAATGGTTTGCATGCCGCAAAACAAAGTTCTGTCTTCCATAAGCACAGAAAAGCTTATTTATTTTTATTTTTATTATTTTTTTATTTTTTTAGATGGAGGCTCTGTCTCTGTCACCCAGGCTGCAGTGCAGTGGTGCGATCTTGGCTCACTGAAACCTCTGCCTCCTGGGTTCAAGTGATTCTCTTGTCTCATCCTCCCCAGTAGGTAGGATTATACTTGCCCGCCACCACACTAGGCTAATTTTTGTGCTTTTAGTAGAGACAGGGTTTCACAATGTTGGCCAGGCTGTTTTTGAACTCCTGACCTCAGGTGATCTACCCGCCTCGGCCTCCCAAAGTGCTGAGATTACAGGCGTGAGCCACCGCCACCCGTCACAAGCTCAGAAAAGCTTTAACTCAAGGAAGTAACATTAATCTTTTTAAGTACTAAGTTCTTTTAGAAATATTTTATCACATTTCCAAAAAGAGTGATCTTTTCTCATTACCTTACACCTTTTTGTTGGTGGGTTTAAGCAAAATCATTATTAAAAGAACACAGTGTTTTTTATTTAAAACGTTATCAGCTTAAAAAATGAAATACCTTAAAACAGACAAAATCCTCTCATTCAATGTAATATGGAATAATATTTTTTATTAAAACCAGAAGTTATGTTTTTCTTAGCATTCCCCACTAAGAAATTTCTTTCAAATTCTTTAAGTCTTTTTAAGTCAAACATTTGAGTTGTACTGTAACATGGACTACAATAAGATACTCAGTGGGACTGAATGGAAATGTAGAAAGTATTTACTATTATTGAATGAACCATTATTTATTGCCTATACTACTGCACATTGCATCCTAATAGGTGCACTGGGTGTGTCAGTCAATAAAACATAGTTCAATAGGTATGAAGTTTCAGTTATGCAAGATGATTAAGTTTTAGAGACCTACTTTATGACATTGCACATATAGTTAACAATACTCTATTGTATACATAAAAATTTGTTGATAGTGTAGTACTCACAGTAAGTGTTTTTACCATGATAAAACAAAACAAAATAAGAGCGGAATAACCTCACAATGCTATTTCTTTAAAATTTAGGAATTTAGCAGTTGTCTAAAAGATGAAAAATTTGGAATGTGAGGTACATGGTAAATGTAGTAAAAAAGGGGTTTGGAAGGTATATTGGAAGGCCCAATTGTGATATGTTTACATAAACTTAGGTAATATCATATATTTATAAAGAACTTTTTCATCAGAGCATGGCTAGTGATGTACACTGTACTTTAAGACTTCATTATTGATTATGATGGAAAAGATGAGTGGAAAGACAAGAACATGCAGACCACAGGGTCTATTAATAGTCTTACTATAATAGGCACGACAAGACAAGCCTCTTGACTTAGTTAATGTCAGTGGAATTGCAAAGAGAAATTCAAATGACCCTACACATTTAGAAACTTAAGAAGACAAAAATGCTGAGCGATTCTGAATACATGATTCACTCAGTATCAGCTATGAAAGTAACAATAACAAAACTATATAATATTAAAGATAGGATTATTTAAATCAAAAGTGAGTTCCTCTATAAATCATGACATGATGGCATCCTGAAATGAATCCTTTATGTTGACTCACTGTGGTTTCTGATTTTTTAGGGTCTCTTATGAAGGATGATGGATGCAGTAGTCCTGTGCCCAAGAAACTAAGGTTATTATTTTTTAAAGAAGACTAGCCATGAGCAGTAGTGAGAAGGGGAAAGGATAGAACAAAAAGTTTGACCTGTAACAGACTGAGTAATCAATTGAGATAACTCACTACCTTCAAATCAGTCCAAGATACTAAGATTTCAAGGCAAGTCTATCAAAATTTATATTAATAAAGTTGAAATGAATAGGTTATGAAACAGATGTTTAGATACATCACAATTTTGCTTCTCAAAATTAATGAACATTTATAAATGTACATAATATATACATGTATATTAGATATATTACATATAATTTATAATATGTAATATATACATGATATATAATGTACATATATTACATTCTATTCTATATACATATGTGTATATATGCATATATACACGTGTTCACATATACATATTTGTAAATAGATATATGTATATATGTACATATATTTTGTGTATATATATGTGTATATGTACATATATATTTTGTGTATATATATGTATATACACATATACATATATGTGCACATATGTATATATAGTAGAAAATCTTAGGGTCAGAAAATGACTTTTTTCTATAACTTAAAAAGCATTAAAATTAAATGCATGAATAAATGCTTATAAACTAAAAAGAAAGGCAGAGAGGGTAATAGTGAGAAACCTCAAAACACCCAACTAATCCCTGAAATCTTGATTAAAAAGAATGCCCTATAAGTCATGTATATTTGAATTATGTCAGTTTTCAAGTTGATGATTTCTCAACCCAGATTTTTAATATAATTACATCATACTAAGTTTAAGAACATAGCAGGAAGTCCATGAAACAAATTCTGGAACAAATTTGTCTGGAACAAATTCTACTTTTTTTGCATTTTTGAAACCATAATATGCATGATGTGAAGTAAAATTTAGATACTTTTGCTGCAGATATATTAGCTTCTATTTTTGAAGAAAAGTTATAAGGAAACAAGGAAATTTAAGAAACATTTGAGGAGAAAATGGGCTCTGCTTGCTTTAAATTTTAACTCATCTCTACAACATAGCAAACTAATTAAAATCCTGGCTTTAATAAACTTAATATTATATTATACCAGAGAAGTAAATATAAATTTTTTTTGAGTCAGACAAATTTGAATAAACAATTGCAATTGTCTTTGTGTTACAGTCTAAATAAAATTTTTAAATTACCCTGATTTATGTATGTGCATGTTTTTCCTTGCAGTACTTTTTTTCTTGATATTCCATTGTTTCTTTGGATAGAAAAAAAATTAAGCTGGAAAGCTCCAACTAAACAAATCATAAAATAAATGATCAGTTTCATTTTTCTTAGCAATTTTTTATTTCTTTTAACTTGTTTAACAATTTATTTCTTCTTTTTCTGCATTGCTCTTTGATTCAAAATTTGTGTTTTTTCCTTTCTTATATTTATAAAGTGTTATTAAATAATTCTATGAATATTTAGGTATTAAATCATTTTATAATATCATTGTTCATTTATTTCAGAAACTAAACCCAGAAAAGCAGCCTATTACAAGAGTTTCTCATCAGTGATAAGTCTTATATATTTCATGACCATAATGGGGAAAAGTTTCCATGTGATCAATGGTAAGCAGGTGAACAATTATCATTATTTTCAATGGATGCTGTGCTGTGATTTCTATCCTATTGAACATAAATTTACTTTTTGATCATTTTAAATGCCCCAGGGAAATAATGCACAATGGATATATTTACTTTTCCTCTTGCAATTGAATAAGCATAAAATTTATAAATTAAAAGTATGGATTATTCATTATATTTGAATGGTTGACTCTTAAATTTAAAGAGTTTTTTTTCACATTAATACAATATATAGTAGGAAAAAAGAAGGCAGGTGTATTAGTCTGTAATCACACCGCTAATAAAGACTTATTAGAGACTGGGTAATTTATAAAGGAAAAGAGGTTTAATGGACTAACAGTTCCACATGGCTGGGGAGGCCTCACAATCATAACAGAAAACAAAGGAGGAGCAAAGTCATGTCTTACATGGCAGCAGGCAAGAAAGAATGAGAGCCAAGCAAAAGGGGAAACTCTTTATAAAACCATCAGATCTCGTGAGACTTATTCACTACCACATGAACAATATGGGGAAACTGCTCCCATGATTCAATTATCTCTCACTGAGCTTCTTTCACAACACCTGGGAATTATGGGAGCTATAATTCAAGGTGAGATTTGGGTAGCGACACAGCCAAACTATGCCATTCCAACCCAGCCCCTCCCAAATCTCATGTCTTCACATTTCAAAATCAATCATGCCTTCCCAACAGTCCCCCAAAGGCTTAACTCATTTCAGCATTAACTCAAAAGTCCACAGTCCAAAGTCTTATCTGAGACAAGTTCCTTCTGCCTATGAGCCTGTAGAATCAAAAGCAAGTTAGTTACTTCCTAGATATAATGGGGGTATAGGGATTGGATAAATAAACCCATTCCAAATGAGAGAAATTGACCAAAATGAAGGGGCTAAAGGCCCCATGCAAGTCCAAAATCCAGCAGGGCAGTCAAATCTTACAGTTCCATAATGATCTCATTTGACTCTATGTCTCATATTCAGGTCATATTGATGCAAGGGATGGGTTCCCATTGTCTTGGGCAGCTCAGTTCCTGTGGCTTTACAGGGTACAGCCTCCCTCCCAACTGCTTTCACCGGCTGGTGTTGAGTGTCTGTAGATTTTCCAGACACATGTGCATGCTGTTGGTGATTCTACCATTCTGGGGTCTGGAGGATGGTGGCCCTCTTATCACAGCTCCACTAGGCAGTGTCCCAGCGGGGACTCTGTGTGAAAGCTTCAGCCCCACATTTTTCTTCTGCACCACCCAAACAGAGGTTCTCCATGTGGGCTCCACCCCTGCAGCAAAGTTCTGCCTGGACATCCAGGCATTTCTATACATCCTCTGAAATCTAGGTGGAGGTTCCCAAACTTCATTTCTTGACTTCTGTGCACCCACAGGTTCAACCTTATGTGGAAAGTGCCAATGCTTGGGGCTTGCACCTTTTAAAGCTAGAGCCCAAGCTGTACCTTGACTCCTTTTAGCCATGGCTAGAGTAGCTGGAATGAATGAAACCAAGTCCCTATGCTGTACACTGCAGGGGGGCCCTGGGCCCAGCCCACAAAACCATTTTTTCCTCCTAGGCCTCAGGGCATGTGATGGGAGGGGCTGCCACAGAGATCTCTGTCATGCCCTGGAGACATTTTTGCCATTGTCTTGGGGATTCGCATTTGGCTCCTTGTTACTTACGCAAATTCCTGCAGCTTGAATTTCTCCTCAGAAAATAGGTTTTTCTTTTCCATTGCATTGTCAGGCTGCAAATTTATGAACTGTTATGCTCTGTTTCCCTTTTAAAACTAAATGCTTTTAATGACACCCAATTCAGCTCTTGAATGCTTTACCCAACTGCTTAGAAATTTTTTTCTACCAGACACCCTAAATCATCTCCCTCAAGTTCCAAGTCTCATAAATCTCTAGGGCAAGAGCAAAATGTTGCCAGTCTATTTGCTAAAATATAGCAAGAGTCACCTTTACTCTAGATCCCATGTTCCTCACCTCCTTTTGAGGCCACCTTAGCCTGGATTTCATTGCCCATATCATTATCAGTATTTTTGGTTAAAACTATTCAACATGTCTTAGAAAGTTCCTAACTTTCCCACATTTTCCTGTTTTCTTCTGAGCCTTCCAAACTTTTCCAACACTTGCCTGTTACCTAGTTCCAAAGTTGCTTCCACATTTTTGTGTATCTTTACAGTAGCACCCCACTCTACCAGTACCAATTTACTGTATTAGTTCATTCTTACACTACTAATAAAGACATAGCCAAGGCTGAGTAATTTATAAAGAAAAAGAGGTTTAATGGACTCACAGTTCCATGTGGCTGGGGAGGCCTCACAATCATGGCAGAAGGCAAAGGAGGATCCAAGTCACATCTTAAATGGCAGCAGGCAAGAGAGTGAGAGCCAAGTGAAAGGGGAAACCCCTTATAAAACCAACAGATTTCATGAGACTTATTCACTACCACTAGAACAGTATGGGGGAAACTGTCCCCATGATTCAATTATCTCCTACCGGGTTCCTCCCACAACACATGAGAATTTTGGGAGCTACAATTCAAGTAGAGATTTGGGTGCGGACACAGACAAACCATATGAGTAGGATATTTAATAACTAGATACAGACACAGAGCAGATGAAACTGCATTACTCTATATTTTACAATCTTGACAATGCGCTTGTTTTATTACATTTTAAATCATTCACAAACAAATACCTTCTGAAGCGATTTATTACATCTAAAGTCATTTCTCAATCAAATATCTTCTTTTTTACTTTTGGAAAAAGAAATAACTATAAGGTGTAAGGAAGGGATCCAGTTTCAGCTTTCTACATATGGCTAGCCAGTTCAATTCAAGATGGATTAAAGACTTAAACGTTAGACCTAAAACCATAAAAACCCTAGAAGAAAACCTAGGCATTACCATTCAGGACATAGGCATGGGCAAGGACTTCATGTCCAAAACATCAAAAGCAATGGCAACAAAAGACAAAATTGACAAATGGTATCTAATTAAACTAAAGAGCTTCTCCACAGCAAAAGAAACTACCATCAGAGTGAACAGGCAACCTACAAAATGGGAGAAAATTTTCGCAACCTACTCATCTGACAAAGGGCTAATATCCAGAATCTACAATGAACTCAAACAAATTTACAAGAAAAAAACAACCCCATCAAAAAGTGGGCAAAGGACATGAACAGACACCTCTCAAAAGAAGACATTTATGCAGCCAAAAAACACAAGAAAAAATGCTCATAATCACTGGCCATCAGAGAAATGCAAATCAAAACCACAATGAGATACCATCTCACACGAGTTAGAATGGTAATCATTAAAAAGTCAGGAAACAACAGGTGCTGGAGAGGATGTGGAGAAATAGGAACACTTTTACACTGTTGGTGGGACTGTAAACTAGTTCAACCATTGTGGAAGTCAGTGTGGCGATTCCTCAGGGATCTAGAAGTAGAAATACCATTTGACCCAGCCATCCCATTACTGGGTATATACCCAAAGGACTATAAATCATGTTGCTATAAAGACACATGCACACGTATGTTTATTGCAGCATTATTCACAATAGCAAAGACTTGGAACCAACCCGAATATCCAACAATGATAGACTGGATTAAGAAAATGTGGCACATATACACCATGGAATACTATGCAGCCATAAAAAATGATGAGTTCATGTCCTTTGTAGGGACATGGATGAAATTGGAAGTCGTCATTCTCAGTAAACTATCGCAAGAACAAAAAACTAAACACCGCATATTCTCACTCACAGGTAGGAATTCAACAATGAGATCACATGGACACAGGAAGGGGAATATCACACTCTGGGGACTGTGGTGGGGTGGGGGGAGTGGGGAGGGATAGCATTAGGAGATATACCTAATGCTAGATGACGAGTTAGTTGGGTGCAGCGCACCAGCATGGCACATGTATACATATGTAACTAACCTGCACAATGTGCACATGTACCCTAAAACTTAAAGTATAATAAAAAAAGATACTTAAATATTAAAAAAGGAAATAACTAAAAATAATTATTATGAAGGAATAATTCAAGATCTCTTCATACATATAAAGTAAAATATTATTTAATATTTTTAGTTCATTATCTACTCTTTATACAAATGATCATTAATATTATTTATAGTAGGCTTACCTTATTTTGCTAGTGTACTTAATTTGATGACAATTATCTCAATAATTAAAACATTTGTGTCTTTTGACTTACAAACTATGTCTAGATATGATGCAAATTTTAATTCATGGTCCTAAGCTGTCATATAAAATGCTTCATTATGTCCTAAAGTAGCCATAGTAATAAATCAGTGTACAAGTTAGGTAAGTTTATTTACCCTGCAGTGTGCATATTCTAGTGGATTTGGACAACCATTTTAGTAACAGCTTTTCATTCATGGCTTCTCAGTCTTTTCATCTGCCATCAAGCATCTATTGCTTTTATATCCATTATAAGTTATACAATCTCTTCATAAATAAAACTCAATTAAAATCCCAAGTCATTCATCCATTTATCTGTTGATTGATGAAAAGGTTGATTCCATATCTTGTCTATTGTGAATAATGTAGAAATAATCATGGGAATGCAGATATCTTCTTTGATACATTGGTTTTCTCTCTCTTGAATATATACCCAGGAGTAGGATTGCTGGGTCATAAGTAGTTCTATTTTTAGTTTTTTTGAGAACTTCCATACTGTTCTCTTTAGTGGTCATGTGGTACATATACACAATGGAATATTATTCGGCCATAAGATAATAAAATTCTGTCATTTGCAAAAACATAGATAGAACTGGAGGATATTGCACATTTTCACTCATGTATAGTAGGTAAAAAAATACAATTTAATACTTAAAGATAGAGAGTAGAATGATAGTTCTCAGAGGATAGGAAGGGTAATGAGGAGAGGGGAATAATGAGGGGATGGTTAATGGGTAGAAAAATACAGTTAGAAATAACAAGATCTAGTGTTTGGTAGCACAATAGGGTGACAATCATTAACATTAAATTATTGCATATGTCAAAACAATTGAAAGATTGAAATTGGAATATTCCTAATACAAAGAAAAAAAAATTTGAGGTGATGGATACCCCAATTACCCTGAATTGATCATTACACACCATATGCTTGTATAAAATATCACACATATACCATAAATATGTACTATTATGTGTCTATAATAATTATAAATAAAAACAAAATGAAATAAAATCTCAAGTCAAGTCATTACACTTGGCAAGAGGATCCACAAGAAGAGACGTTAAGAGCGTATATGAACGTATGAGTAAAATATTTACTTGCTCATTACCACATGTATTCATTCAGCTAATATTTATTTGGAGTATATTTTCTGCTGAACATTCTTCTATCCATTGGTGAATAAATCAGTGCCAGTTAAGTCTCGTTATCTTTCAATGTGTATATTATAATATATCTATACCACCACTATCGCAGAGTTTTCATTCACAGCTGTCCAACAGTCATAATTTCATATTTTATAGTTTCCTACAATTTGTATATATGTCGTTCCCACAGTGTGTGTATATGTTTGTATTTAGGCATACACACACACACACACATATATACATATATATTTATGTTTATAAATTTGTGTTTATAAATGTGTATGGACATCAATATATCTATATTTCTATCCTTCCATCTATCTGACGTCCCTCACTTCTGAATTGTAAATGTTCCACATATTTGGAATGTTAAGTTCCAAACATTTCACTTACAATTTAAAACTTTATTAAAAATGAAAAAATGCAAATCGCAAAACATATAATTTTTAGTTTCTTTTAAAAAATTTTTGAATATGTAATACTTATCTATATGTATTGGTACATGTGATATTTTGATACAAGCATATTATGTGTAATTATTTAATCATGGTAATAAAGATATCCATCACCTATAACATTTATCATTTCTTTGTGTTAGAAACATTCCAATTTCTATTTTTTAGTTATTTTAAAACATACAATAAATGATTCCTAACTATTGTCTCTCTATTGTGCTACTGAACATTGAGTCTTATTCTTTCTATCCAACTAGTGGGTCAGTTTAGTAGTTTGGTTTTAATTCTTCTCAGAGCAAAGAACAGGCTAGAATATCTTCAGTTCCTAAAATTTATGATAGCTAGTTAGCTAGATATGGGTAATATCTAGATAGATATAGATGAAAAGAGAGTTTTGCTTACTCTGTTTAAAATTGGTACAATGGATTCCACTGTGTTGTCTGAAAATACCAGCTAGTATTTTTATTGGTTTAAGAAGTGGAGTATTGTACCAGCTTCTACAAAATAGCCATGGCCTAATTAAAAGGGTAGAGAATTTTCATATGAACTTAGCTACTTCATTTTGTAAAGCTGATAAACTGAGTTTCCTAGTGAACATATTTGTTGCAGCTGTCATGTTCTGTATGTTGACCAGTCAAACAAAGTGCCAACCAATGCTATAGCAATGCTAGAAATAATAAAGTCTAAATCTTGGTATAATTTGGCTCCATGTTGTCAGATTCAACAAAATCCAGTAAGAGACAGTAAACCAATTGAACTAATCTAAAAGCAGAGATGGAAGGAAATACAGTTTGGTGAATGGAGAGATTTACTACGCTCCCAGTTAGAAACTACAAAAGGTAAAAAAAAAAAAAAAAAAAGGGTTCTGTATGTAAAGTGAGAAGGCCTGGGAGCTGCAACCTAAGCAGAAAGTCAAACTAGTACCTGCAACACAAATGCAATGAGCCTGTTGGCAAAGGCAATGAGTCTATTGGAAAAGATAATTTAACTGGTTTGGTTCCACGCACAAGTTCATTATTTCATTAAGTTTCAGCCTAGTAGCCGCTAAGTTGAGGAAAAGGGACGTAGATGCAGCTTAGAGGCCTATAAGTAAAGCATTATTGTCTTCAGGCTTAAAAACTATACGTAGAGAGTACTAAATGGTGAGATTATCTGGAAGAAAATAAACTGGGAGCCTTATAAGTTTTTGCTAAAACAGCACTACCAAAAACCCCAAAACCTGACCTGAAACGATCTGTATATATTAAATTCTTAAAAGAATGCTTAGAATGCCCAAGTTTAATCTTTAAGATCTCAATTACTAAAGCTGTGCAGACTCTAAAAATGATGTATTCTTTCTGCTCACCTCATGGTCATGAAAGATAATGAGTAAAGAATAACTTCCTTGATAGTAATGCTATGCAAGAAGCATGTTTCACTGCAAGAGTAGGGGACTGAAATATTACCTATGAGAGATATTACCTAGAATATTTTCTCTTTTCCCCTTTCCTAAGTTGGATATTTTATCCCTAGTATTCTATTACATCTTCACAGCATGTATTACATATAGCTTATTGTGTATACTAGTGACAAATAACTTGGCTTTTTAATTACAAGATCAGCAGTCCTCAGATTTGAACTTGATTGAAAAAATTGAACATCACTCGGATATCCTTGACCTTGAATATGGAGTCAAATACTGAACTTGATAGGGCAATTATATTTATCTTTCTTAGCCAATGAGTGTGTGTCATGCATAGAAAAAAAATGATACAAATTTTGTGGAAACCAAAGGGATGGATTCGGAGAAAAACAAAACAAAACTGTCCACATCTATTTTTATTTTTTAACAACATAACGTTTTATTCAGAGCGACAACGCATCCAGCTCTAACACAACATTTCTCAGCCTCTTTGATGTGGGAACATGACTATACTCTGATCGGTAATGTGTAAGAGGTAATGGTATGTGGAAATTATCACTGGGAGATGCTCAGCTGGAAAGTGAGTCGCTATCTCCCTCCTCTCTTTCCTCTTTTCTCTTGTCTCAACACAAATGTTTCCCAAAGCTGTGGCGTAGTTTTTTTTTTTTTTTTTGCTTTTTCTTGGGAATGAAATCCAGAGTCAAAAAAAGCCTACATTCACAATGGCTTCATGGGAATTATAAAGTGGCCTTAGATCGCTTACATCTGGACTTTTTGCTATGTGTGAGATAAATAAACCAGAGTCATATTTAAAACATTACATTTTTCCATTTGTTTGTGTCTTCTCTTATTTCCTTGAGCAGTGGTTTGTAGTTCTCCTTGAAGAGGTCCTTCACATCCCTTGTAAGTTGTATTCCTAGGTATTTTATTCTCTTTGTAGCAATTGTGAACGTGAGTTCATTCATGATCTGGCTCTCTATTATTGGTGTATAGGAATGCTTGTGATTTTTGCACCTTGATTTTGTATCCTGAGACTTTGCTGAAGTTGCTTATTAGCTTAAGGAGAGTTTGGACTGAGATGATGGGGTTTTCTAAATATACAATCATGTCATCTGCAAAGACAGATAATTTGACTTCCTCTCTTCCTGTCTGAATACGATTTATTTCTTTCTCTTGCCTGAATGCCATGGCCAGAACTTCCAATATTATGTTGAATAGGAGAGTGGTGAGAGACGGCATCCCTGTCTTTTACCAGTTTTCAAAGGGAATGCTTCCAGCTATTTCTCATTCAGTATGATATTGGCTGTGGGTTTGTCATAAATAGCTCTTATTATTATGAGATATGTTCCACCAATACCTGGTTTATAGAGAGTTTTTAGCATGAATGGGTGTGGAATTTTATTGAAGGCCTTTTCTGCATCTATTGAGATTATCATGTCGTTCTTGTCATTGGTTCTGTTTATGTGATGAATTATGTTTATTGATTTGCATATGTTGAACCAGCCTTCCAGGGATGAAGCTGATTTGATCTTGGTGGATAAGCTTTTTGATATGCTGCTAGATTCAGTTTGCCAGTATTTTATTGAGGATTTCTGCATCGATGTTCATCCTTGCTCATGGATAGAAAGAATGAATATCATAAAAATGTCCATACTGCCCAAAGTCATTTATAGATTTGATGCTATCGCCATCAAGTTACAATTGACTTTCTTCACAGAATTAGAAAAAAAAATTACTTTAAATTTCATATGGAACCAAAAAAGAGCCAGTATAGACAAGACAATCCTAAGCAAAAAGAACAAAGCTGGAGGCATCATGCTACCAGACTTCAAATTACAATACAAGGCTACAGTTACCAAAACCACACGGTACTGATACGAGAACGGATATATAGACCAACGGAACAGAACAGAGGCCTCAGACATAATGCCACACATCAACAACCATCTGATCTTTGACACACCTGACAAAAACTAGCAATGAGAAAAGGATTCCCTGTTAAGTAAATGATGCTGGGAAAACTGGCTAGCCACATGCAGAAAGCTGAAACTGGACCTCTTCCTTACACTTTATACAAAAATTAACTCAAGATGGATTAAAAACTTAAATATAAGACCTAAAGCCATAAAAAACCCTAGAAGAAAGCCTAGGCAATACCATTCAGGACATAGGCATGGGCAAAGACTTCATGACTAAAACACCAAAAGTAATGGCAACAAAAGCCAAAATTGACAAATGGGATCTAATTAAACTAAAGAGCTTCTGCACAGCAAAAGAAACTATCATCAGAGCGAAAAGGCAACCTACAGAATGGGAGAAAATTTTGCAATCTATCCATCTGACAAAGGGCTAATATCCAGAATCTACAAGGAACTTAAATAAATTTACAGGAAACAAACAAACAACCCCCCCATAAAGTGGCCAAAGGATATTAACAGACACTTCTCAAAAGAAGACATTTATGCAGCCAACAAACTTATTTTAAAAAGCTCATCATCACTGGTCATTAGAGAAATGCAAATCAAAACCACAGTGAGATACCATCTCATGCCAGTTACAGTGGCAATCATTAAAAAGTCAGGAAACAACAGATGCTGGAGAGGATATGAAGGAATAGGACTACTTTTACACTTTTGGTGGGAGTGTAAATTAGTTTAGCCATTGTGGAAGACAGTGTGGTGATTCCTCAAAGATCTAGAACCAGAAATACCATTTGCCCCAGCAATCCCATTACTGGGTATGTACCCAAAGGCTTATAAATCATTCTACTATAAAGACACAGGCACACGTATGTTTATTGCAGCATTATTCACAATAGCAATGACTTGGAACCAACAAAAATGCCCATCAATGATAGACTGGATAAAGAAAATGTGGCACATATACACCACGGAATACGGTGCAGCTATAAAAAAGGATGAGTTCATGTCCTTTGCAGAGACATGGATGAAGCTGGAAACCATCACTCTCAGCAAACTAACAGGACCAGAAAACTAAACAGCGCATGTTCTCACTAATCAGTGGGAGTTGAACAATGAGAACACATGGACACAAGAAGGAGAACATTACACACTGGGACCTGTCAGGGGCTAGGGGGCTAGGGGAGGGATAGCACTGGGAGAAATACCTAATGCAGATGACGGGTTGATGGATGCAGCAAACCACCATGGCACATGTATACCTATGTAACAAACCTGCACGTTCTGCACGTGTACCTCAGAACTTAAAGTAAAATAATAATAATAGTAATAATAATAATAATAAAAAGACATTATATCCAGGCACCGTTACCCCAAAATGAAATTGTGTCCTAACTGATAGAAGGTGCAAACACTAGATTTATAAATGAGATGATTTCAGCTAGAAGTAAGAGAAATACTTTTGTGAAAGACAGAATAATTGGCAATAAGGTAAATAAAGGTCCACTGAGGTGGTAAAATTTGAGCTGAGTAGCAACTAAGGAGCATGCTATGTGAAGATCTCTGAAGAAAAAAAAATTGCAGGCAGAGGAAAATGCAAGAGCGAAGAGCTTGAGTCAGGAAGCATTTGCAAATAATTGAAAGGCCAGAGGAACAGGAAGATATCTGTTATGGGAGAGTAGCAGAGAATTATATAAAAAAGACTGGCAGTTGGCTAACCATGAAGAATTATAAAATTTTATTTTACTTTCAAGAGAGATTTGAAGCCATGGGGGTAGTTTCAGCAAAGTGATGGCATAATTAATTTGTAATTATCACTTTCACTGCTCTGTAGAAAATGAATTTTAGTTGCTTAAGAGTTGAAACACATAGACAAATAAAATTTTGCGGGACTCGAGGAGAGAAATGATAGTAGTTTGTTTTAATGGTAGAAATAATGGAAATGGTAAAAATGTTCAAGTCAGGATACATTGTGTGATTAGAGGTACATACTCTGGTAATTTGATGGGAGGATGGGGTATTTGTGAGGGAATGAAAATAACAAGGTTATTGTATTTGCTATTGTTTTGATGGTAGCTTTGGTGATGGTAAGGATGATGAGTTAATGGTCCTAGTGACATACACTGGATTTGAATATAATTATAATGGAATTTCTTGGAATTTTCAAAATAAACTTAAAAAAATAAACACCTACAAGGTATACAACAAAACATAAAACTTGCGAATTGTAAATATGTGAATACATCCAGATAAACACCGCCAAATAAAGAAAGAGCAACAATGCCTTTTCATTCTCATGAATCTACATACCTAAACTATGCACTATTCTGATTTCTCTTACCATACATTAGCTTTATATTTTTTGAATTTATATGTAATATAAATTATCTCACATGCATTATTTTTGTGGGTACTTGATCATTTTGGTAAACATTATGTTTACAAAATTTATCCATTTTTATGACAAACAGTAGTTTGTTTCCATTACTGTTTGATATTTCATTGTATAAATACTAAATTGTATGTATCCATTCTATTATTTATGAATATTTGGGCTATTTCCGTTTCTATTGTAATATAATTGTGTGTCTTTTGATGTATAAGGTATGCATTTCTTTGGAGTATATACATAGATTTAAAATTTCTGGATAATAAAAAGTGCATGTTTTCACTTTTAGTAATTCAAAATTTTTTTTATTATATTGCATGACTCCTATTGGCTTATGAGAGTTGCTGTTGCTTCATATCCATGTCAACAGTTGGTGTTATGGGTTGTTAATTTGAGACATTGTGGCAGGTGTGTAGTGTTATCGTTTCATAATTTTAATTTATATTTTATTTTATTTTTTTTGCCCATTTAGCAAGCACATATTTATTGGGAATGAGTGAAGAAAGTCTGAAAGGATATGGTGTGATCATATAGATGGCTGAGGGCCCTAGATTTCCTTGTAGGTTTGCTTTCACGTGGACCTGGATTTTGGGCTCAGGGTCATCAGATTCCAAAGCCAAGCCCTGACTCCTATACTATGTTACCTGCTAAAAATAAATGAAGATAGGCTGTTAATTGATTTATTATGCAAGGCCATGAGGATTTGTAAAGAGGTTCCTACTATAAACAATTAATGAGGTTGTGAAGATTTTTAGAAGCTGTTTGCCTATTTAAATATCCTTCTGCTGTTTAAATTTTGCACATTTTTAAGATAGGTTGTTTGTCTTTTTCTAATCTGTTTAATGTGGGTCATGAGTCCTTTTTTATATAAATCTAGATCTATAATCTAGATCTATGTTATTTTTTCTTTCTATAAATCTACTTATAACCCATGGCTTGGTTTTTCAATCTTTGATGATGTCTTTTAATGACTTAAAAGCCTGAAACTTAATATAGCACAGTTTACCAGTGTTATAAGGTATGATTAGAGTTTTATATCTTGTTCTAGAAAACTTTGCCTATCTTAGATCATGAAGATATTTTCCTCTATTTGCTTCTAAATAATTTTTGTTTTATACACTGAAATTTATTTTTATGCATGTTTTGATGCATAAGATATATAATGCGTATATATGTATAAAATCTATAATTTACTCAAAATCATTTCTTTCCTCACTAAAATGGTGTTTCAATGTTGTCGTTAATTTAGTGCTAATTTTTAAATTCTATTTCTATACTTAATTCCGTGTCTTTGGTCTACTTTCTATGCTCGTACAAATTTCTAGTTTATTACAATTCTATAGCAAATATTTATATCTGGTATTGTATATCACCTAAGCTGCTTCTTTGCATTCAAAACTGTCTTCACTACTCTTGGCTGTTTACTTTTACCTATAAATTCTAAAACCATACTGTCAAATTTTTACTAAAATATTCAAATGACTATAAGTTTTTCTATTTCTTAAATTTTGTCAATTTTAATTTTATTATATACATGTATTATTCATATTATATTATTGGTTACATAATGTTTGCTTTTTATAAACTATTTGACCATTATAAAATATATTTATTTCTAATAATTATGTTTGTCTTGCCTTAGTATTCTTTTCGTCATATTCATGGTATATCTTCATCATTTTTTTAATATTGTCTGTGTTCTCATATCGATTTACATATCATTAAATCATATTTGAGGATTTTGTTTTTTAATTTCATTTGGCAATTTTGACTATTAATTAGATTAGCTTACTTTAATGTAATTACTAAAATATCCGGAGTAAGCCTTACCATTTTACTTTTTATTTCCTGCTTATTTCACCTCTTCTATGTTTATCTCTTATTCCCTATATTATTTTGGATTATACAAATTATTTGAAATATTATTCAATTTTTCTCTTTGTTAGTTTCTTAGTTAAATACGATTATAGAATTATTATAGAATTATTATTTGACTTAATGGGATCTACCATAAATGATTAATTTTATTATACTGTACCTTAGATAAACCAGAACCATTGAACACTTTATCTCCATCCACCACATTGTATCATTGTATGACTCATGTTACAGATTTAATTATATGTCTATTAGTGATGCACATGATGTAATTATGTGTTTGGTCAAATACAATTTAGATTTACCTGTATATTTAAGCTTTTTTTTTTTTTTTTTTTGAGACAATCTGGCTCTGTCGCCCAATCCGGAGTGCAGTGGCGCCATCTCGGCTCACTGCAAGCTCCGCCTCCCAGGTTCACGCCATTCTCCTGCCTCAGCCTCCCGAGTAGCAGGGACTACAGGTGCCCGCCACCATGCCCAGCGAATTTTTTGTATTTTTAGTAGATACAGGGTTTCACCGTGTTAGCCAGGATGGTCTCCACCTCCTGACCTCGTGATCTGCCCGCCTCGGCCTCCCAAAGTGCTGGGATTACAGGCGTGAGCCACCGCACCCTGCCATATTTAACATTGTGATTGCTAGTAATTCCTTTCTGTCTTTCTGTACTTCCATATGGGATCATTTTTTTTCTACCTGACTAACTTCCTTCTTCCACTGCAGGTCTGCCGAAAATGAATTCTCTTAATTTTTGGTTTGTATGTATTATTATTTTACTTTTAAGTATATTTTCACTGAGTATGGATTGAAGATCTTTTATTTTAAGCATGTAAAGATATGAATGCATGGTCTTTTGTCTTCCATTGTTTCAATAGACAGTAAATAGAGTAGGTCTCACTTTTTGTTGCCAACATGTCTTTTTGACTGATACTAAAAATTTATCTTGAAATGTGAAGTTTAATGATGTATTTCATAATTTTGGAATATTTTTGGGTTATGATATCTCCAAAAGTATCTTTTGCTGTATTTCTTCCTCTCCCTCTCTTGCTGAACTTCAATTGGATAACATTTTATTATGCATTTTTCCTCATACATTTTGTATGCTCTTTGATGTATTTTATGTATTTTTCCATCTGATTTTCCTTGTGTACTTTGACATGATTACTAACCTATTTTCCAGTTCATTAATTATGTCTTTGTGTCCAATCTGCTATCAAGTCCCTTTGTCATATTCTTTATTTTAATTATTATAATTTTCTGTCTCAAAATTTCGGTATGACTTTTAAAAATATTCTAGTTCTACTTAAATCAATCATGTTATCAATGTTTTTGAACTTATTACAAGTATTTTAGAAGTTCAGTAATATAAGACTAATGTCTGGAACTCATTTGTACATATTTATATGTTATTATGGTTATTTCTTAATTTTAATTTTTTAAAAATATGGATATCATATATGAAAATTTGAAGATGATCTGGATAACTAATTAACACAGAGAATATAAACCTTGTGTTCTGGCAGGCATATTGATTTCAAGATTTCTCAATTCCGTCAGCGACAGAGTTTACTACAGGATACTTTCAAAGTCTGTGAAGCCTAATAAACCTCTATTTAGTCCCCAACCCCAAGGTATAGCCTTTTAAGCTTTCCATCTGGAAGCTTAATATATTCACCAGAAATCCTTCTTGATAGGCCTTAAACTACATTTTCCCCCCAGTTTTATTTAGGAGTGATGAAAGCTCCGCTGAGATTATTATAGACCAATTTTTTTCTTGGCTTCTTAGTCCCCTTTATATTACAGGTGAAATACCTCAAATATCTCAAGCAGAAAAACTGGTGCAGATTTTCATCCTGTCTTTAGTACTATTTTTCTCTCCAAAATGTTGACTTCTTAGTGTTTGTTGGCCCGGTATTTATTACCTTCAAATTTTGTCTCCTCAGAATTATGACATAATTAAAAATTATTGTGGCTATTCTAGCTCTTAATAGGTACCCTTTTTCAGCCTCTAGCACTGATAATGTAGAACTTGGAAAAGTGTCTTGCAGCATGGGGATCTAACCTCAGTAAAATGTGATTTTCTTCCCCAAAATATTAATAAACAATGTCATGGCTATCTCTGATGCTATCCATTTACTAGAATATATATGTTGCTGCTGTTTTTTGTTGTTATCTAGCTTTTGTAGTTTTTCTTGACATAGGTTAATCTGGTAAAAGTTTCTCCATCATAAGCATGACCTCTGGGGTTTTGCCTTTAGTAACTAGTTAGTTGTGCCATTTATTAAAATGTGACATATTCATGCAGAAACACATATGAGGGTGTCAGAAATACATAATTCTATCTTGGGTATGTAAAGTTTGAAATGCCTTTAATACACACAAGTTCATAGGATCAGTCAATAATGGCATGTTTAAGTCTGGTTTATTCCTGAATTCAAGAATTAATGTCCATCATATGCCAGATACTATTCTCATGGCCCAGTAATAAAGACACATTTGATTTAAAAATACATTAAAATATATTTGAATGATGCAAAAATAACTCTATATTTTATGAATTATGTTTTTACATGTTTTGGATAACATAAAATCTGCTATAATGTTTTTTCATAATTTATAATTTTCTTACTGAATATTTCTAGTTATTTCTTATTATGTGATGGTTTATAGCTTCATAGCACTTTGTTTCTCTGAAACATACTTAATATATAACATATTTAATATTATATAGTTAGATTAAATAATTGCTTCCAATAGGGCTTTGAAAGCCATTTTGAGAAATGTTTATGAAAAAGTATTGATATAATAATTGGGATCTTGTATTTCCTTGTTCAATTGTACCTCTCCACTACATCCTGTCCTGCTTAGCATAAAGTGTGGCTCTTCCATGAATCCTAATGAATTATATGACTTCCTCTAAACTTTACAACAACTCCGTAAGGAAGTTATTACATTTATATTTGTATTTTTCAAAAAATTGAAGCATACAGGTTAAAAACTTGGGCGATTTCCTAATTTTTACAAACATGCAAAAGACCACACATGGAAAGCTGGTATGTGGAATAGGGAGAAGTAGAATCAGAGTCTGACTGTCACTTGCATAAACATTAGAAATAAATGAAAATGTTACTGATTTAAGTATCCTTAAATATTAGAAAATACACACTTGGAATATTCATTAATAATTTTTAAATATATAAAAATCTGTTATTTATTTTTCACTCACACTGTTTTTTCCCAATATTAATGCTTTATTAGTCCTTCTTTCAATTTTTTTTTAACTCATCACTTATGCTGCACCAGATATTATAATAAAATTATACCTGGTCGTGTAAATTAAGTATGTTATGGGTTGAATGTTTGTTTTCCCCTAAAATTAATAGGTTGAAGCCCTAACCTCCAATGTGATGATATTTAGAGATAGGACTTTTGGGCTTATGAGGTTTAGATGAGGTAATTAGGATTAGGTGATGATGAGGGGGCTCTTGATGGAATAAGTGCCTTATAAGATGAGACGGGAGAGCTAGCTTTCACTTTCTCCACGATGTGAGATAGAGCAAGAAGCCAACAGTCTGTAAACCAGCAAGTGGACCCTTTCCAGAACTTGACAATGCTCACATCATAATCTCAGACTTCCCAATGTCTAGAACAGTGAGAAGTATATTTCTCTTGTTAACACCCCCCATCGTGTAGCGGGCCAAGCCAAATACTATGCTACTTACAGTAAATACGCATTATAAATACATTCCTATACAAAATATCTGAGTGCCACCAGAGGACCCCTAAGAAGTACAGAGCAGTGGTTCTTAAAAATTAAAGTATGTGAGAATCACCTGGAAGATTTAATAAATTACTGATTGATGGCTCACCTCAAGTTTTTTATTCAGTATACCTAGTATGTTTTTGAGAATTTGCATTTTTGCAGAGTTCCCAGGTGTTGTTACTATTGTTGATCTGTGGACTCTATTCTGAAAACCAATGCTCTAGACCAGGTGTCAAAATATATTTTTAAAAAAGATTTATTATTTTAAAACCTGTCAAGCATTCAAGTTTGCCTTGGCTAGCTTTGTAATTTAAAGTGGTTTGCCAGAATATGTTCTTAAACATTCTGCAATACTTAAAACATTTATCTGGTGGCAAAATAAGTCACGTTTAAATAGAAACAAAAGGATGATGAGACTCCTAAAAAGACTAAAAATATTCAGTTTAATATTTCAACTCTCTCACACATAAAAAAAAGTGTGCTGATAATAGAGCTTTATCTCCTGCTATCTTCACTCCTAGAAATATAGACTAGAAAAGCAAGAATGCATGCCTAATTTTGATGCATAAGTGTCTTTTTCTTCTTGCAGGAATTTATTTATATAGGCATTTGAATTTTGGATTAAACGTTTTGTTTCTTTCCCTTTGAGAATTCAAGATATATAAACACTTGAGGTTTTTGAGAATTTGTTGAATGAGAGATAAATGTGTATACTTCCCTTTAGAGCTATCACTAAATATATGACCAAACCACCAAATAAGATTTTCTCTGAATTTATTAGACGATCTGTATAAGGAAAAAACTGCTCAAATTAAAATTTGTTTGAAATTTTTATATGAATGAGATTCCAAACATACTTCTTAGAAAAAGTGCTACTGATAAAAATATACCATAAAATGTTAAAAAATACTCGAAAGACAAGATATATCTATTTGCCTTCTTCTGTAAAAGACTTGAAACACACATTTGCTCACACATAATACAAGTTTTCATTACAAACAATTATCACTACAAAATGATAAAGAAAAAGAAAAATATAAAGAAAAAGTGAGCAAAGTTTATAGAGTAGGCAAAAGAAAGGTATATGGTCAGTAAATAAGGAAAAAACGTATTTCCACACTATTTTAGAAAGGGAAATCAAACAAAATGCCTTTGATTGTGTATAAAATGCAATGGCGATTAATTTTCCTTCCTTTTAAGTCTTCAACAATTAAAAACAGAAGTATTGATGACATCCAGCTCTATTGACATAGCAGGTAATAAAACATTTTCAAAGGGTAATCTGGCAATATTTATTTAAATTATATATAAATGCTATGTCATTTATTCCTACTTCAAACTTTTGGAAGCCTAGCTTGAAATAGTACAAGCACAAGCTGAATCAATACCTGCATGCAGACATTCATGAGATGTTAATTTGTAAAAGAAAAAATAAGAAGAGAAACTAGAAACAACTCGAATGCCCGTTAAATTGGAAAGATTGAATACATTATGACGTAGCTGGTAGATATCATATAGCTATTGAATATAACTATATATGTTATATCCCTATCAGATGCACAAATACATATTTGTACACAAATAACAAGAGTAGGGGGATGAAATAATTGTTAGCTATTCTTCAAATCTCCAAAACTGTCAGTTTACAATGTTTCACCTCTTATATACCTCCTCCAACAATTTATGTATTGTTAAATTTTCTGAACATTATATTCCAGACATCATTTTAACAGAACTTAAATTCTTTTTTCATCTTTATCATATTCTATTATTTAGCTCATTAATGGATTATTCATCTTAATACTAACTGTATTAATTTCCATGCTTTCTTCCATGAAGATAGTTTCTAAATTGCTTCTTTCTTATAGCATCCCGATCTTGCTTTATGGATATCAAATCCAGCTGTTCTATTGATTCATCTTGATCCTCCTTTTTTTTTTTGGATTTCTAAAAATGTTTAGTAATTTTTTAATGTTTCTTCATATTTGCAAATAAAAAACTCTGGTTTATTTAGATAGCTATAGGAGGTTTTTGTTTTTGTTTTTGTTTTCTCTTCAGCCTTATACCACTACTGGGCAATGCCTACGGTAAAATATGGACCACAGGACCAGGGTTACTGACATGTGGCTTCATCAGAGAATAAGTGGAAACTCTGGATCTCCCTGCACTGTCAAAATAACTTTTCTGTAAGAATTGTTAACTGTATTATATTTTCTGTTAAGCAAAGTTGTATTGCCTTACCTTGCCTTTGTTTCAACCCATCTCTTTAAGAGGGCCATCAAATTGAAATTGAGTCCCTTAATTACTCGGATAATTTTTGTTTGTTTGTTTGTGAGACAGAATCTCTCTCTGTCGCCCAGACTGGAGTGCAGTGGTGCTATCTCGGCTCACTGCATGCTTCGCCTCCCGGATTCACGCCATTCTCCTGCCTCAGCCTCCCGAGTAGCTGGGACTACAGGCGCCCGCCACCACGCCTGGCTAATGTTTTGTATTTTTAGTAGAGTTGGGGTTTCACCGTGTTAGCCAGGATGGTCTCAATCTCCTGACCTCCTGATCCATCCACCTCGGCCTCTCAAAGTGCTGGGATTACAGACGTGAGCCACCGCTCCCGGCCAATGACTTGGATAATTATAAATGCCCATGTCCTATCTTTCTTACTAGTCAATGATCCCTCATTTAGTACACTTTTGGCACTCCTTATGAAGAACCTTACTTATCTCTGGTAAATTTTTCTCTGCTTTCATTTCTTCACCAATGTGATTTCACAAGTAGTTGAACAGCCTGAAATGTATTTAAAAATTTCAACTATTTATGGATCTTCCAGTTTTTAGCTCTTTGACTGGATATTCTCCATGTTTGTTTTAAGCTGACGATGCCATTCTAGACCCATTCATTAGCCAACTCTACCTTCTCTACAAATCATAATGTTCATTCTGAAGAGCTCCACTTTACCTGTTAATTACACAACACTGTCCAATTCTCATTCTTTCTAGCTTCTAACTTTGCTTACTGCTCTGATGATAGCCTTACTGGTATATTCCAGGGCACAGTTTTGTATTATTGTAATCTTGATCGTGATTCAGAGTCTTTTTATTCAGTTTCTCTATGTGAAATCCTACTGATTTCCTTTGACCACAGAATCTGGGTGCCATCCACTTGTGGTTGATGTTTTCTGGGAATTAGCCACTGTCCTGTAAGCCGAAACTGTTCAGTGATATTGATTACACCACTCTGGGGAGGCCTGTTCTGTGTAAATACAATTCTTTATTCTCCAGCAATGCCTTGAGGCATGATATTTGCCAAAACAATATTTATCCACGGGCACTTCATTTTAGTGGCAAGGTTAGGAAATATATTTTTCACATCATTTTTTATAAGTGCTCACTTCACTTAGCAAATCCTTAAAGCATGATTCAACTTTTATTGGTTTTCTGTTGCCAATGCACAATTATAAAATTTGGTGCCAATACTGAAAGATATTCCTAATCCTACCTGCAAGTCAAGAATCACTGAGCATTTCAATTTCCCTAGAGAAGTAATAGGCTTAAGGAGCTTGCAGGTAGGGAGATAATATCACAGAAAACTCACAAAGATTGTATAGTTATTGACAGTTCTGAAGATCCTAAGGGACAGCAAACTCTTAAAAGGGAAATTTGCTAAGGGAATTGATAAAGTAGATGTTTGATTTGTCAAGTGACTAAAAATATCTCTACCAAAATAAAATCAGTGTAAATCGGAGAAAAGAAGTGGACACAAGAGCTAAAAGCTACTCAATATTGTGAACATAATTAGATTTATTGCATGCATGTACATTCAGAGATAGATACAATTAACCTTATTTGTTCTGTGATTTCTATCTTGCAGTTTGAAATCTACCATTTGTGAGTAATTTTCTTAAAAGCATAATCAGATTAAATAGGTATTGTCAGTGATTGCTGCCAGCTGGACTTTAGTATGTACCGGTCTTAATTTAAGAATGATTAACTTCCACTCCATAATTTCATTGTTTAATGTTTGCCAATTGATTCCCCCACACTGACTAACAAACAAACCTCTCTGTTTTTAAAGCTTTTTACTTCGATTTTTTTTCGCTGCTTTATGTGGTTGATGTGATCCTAGCCACAAGAAAACGAGCTCAGGGCAGGGGATATGCTCTGTGAGAATTTGCAAATTATCCAAAGGAGGCCTTGAATCCCTGCCCATTCAGAGAGTTTTGGGATTATTTTTTTGGTTATGGTAAAACTGCAGTGGCATATAAAATTATATGCATAAGAGCTTAATCATTTCATAATATACCTGAATTATCTTTAAAGATAATTTTTTTTCTTCCTCAGAAACTGATGGCTTTAGGTAAAAAGCCTTAGCTTGGCACAAAAGTCACTTTGAAGCACTTTGGACTGCTTCCCAGATCTGCTGTTCCTCATTTTTTGCTATATAGTGACATCAGCATTTCATATTTCAATATTTATTTTAAGGAAAAAGTGCCTTTCAAAGCTAAATAAACAATGATATCATTAAATTGGCAACATTGAAAGAATAACAAAAACATCTTTATATGCATTATGTCCTTTTAAAACTGTAATAGAGAAACAAAAAATGACTTTATTAATCAAACATAATTCATAAAATTGGTAACACAAAAAAGGCTCCTCTCAAGCTGGAAAATATGCATGTTGTTACTTCTCATTTTTCAAATGTGACTTATTAAATATCACAAAATTAGGTACATCTCATATTTCTTAAAAATGCTTTGCATTTACAACTTGAGGAAATATTCTTTGTGGAAAGCTTATGCAGCAAATTTTGGTTGGTTGATTGGAAATTGGACACATACATTGACACAACAAACTGGTAGATATATTCCTTATGTGATGTTAGATTTATTATAAGTAATTAAACTTTTATGTTAGTGTGTTATATAAATTGTTATAGGTAAGTATATTTTGAAAATGTAAAGATAGAATACATTTTTTCAAGCTTTATATATTTTAAAGGCATTTTTTGTATCCATGGTAAATTGAGCAAGTCAGAAAATACTTAAATTTTCACTGCATGCAAACTTGGGGTTCATAGTGCTCTTGCTGGTTGCTATGAGAACTAACAAGAAGCACAGTGTATATTCCTTATTAAGAAGTAAAAGATACTGATAGAAAATTTAAAAACCCATAAGTACAAAATTAAATTACAGTTTAAGTAAACAATTCATGAGAATGTTATATGAGATAGAGAAATGGGAGTCCTATAGGAAAATGATTCATTTGAGAGACTGGTCAAAGTCTTTTCTCCATCAACCACTCTGAATCAAATAGTTAAACCACTTTTGTTGTTGTTGTTGCTGTCGTTGTTGTTTTAACGCTTTTAAGTTCAGGGATACAAGTGCAGGTTTGTTACATAGGTAAACTAGTGTCATGGGGGTTTGTTGTACAGATTATTTCATCACCTAGGTATTAAGCCTCATACCCATTAGTTATTTTTCCTGCTCCTCTCTCTCCTCTCACCCTCCACCCTCTGATATGCCCCAGTGCATGTCGTTCCCCTCTATGTATTCTCATTATTTAGCTCCCACTTACATGTGAGAACATGTGGCATTTGGTTTTCTTTTCTTGTTAGTTTGCTAAGGATAATGGTCTCTCGTTCTATCCATGTCACTGCAAAGGACATGATATCGTTCTTTTTTATGGCTGCAGAGTATTTCACTTTTTCTGTAAAGTCTTCTGCACTTTTCTGGAATTCCTCTTGGTAACATAAAATAAAAATCCTTTGGAAATCACTGGTTTATTTTAGATAATTAGTTCTGGTGTGTGAAGATCAGGTAATGTCCCTAGGAGCATTCTCTTAATAAATTAATTAATATAAACTAATAAAACTCAAAGAGTCATGCTAGAAATGTATAGAAGTTACTATAGAAAAAGTGAAATAGTATTCAGCCAAAAAAATGGGCATTTAGGTTGATTCCATGTCTTTGCTATTGTGAATAGCAATATTGTGTGCTCCAGTGAACACACATGTGTATTTTGTCTTTATAATAGAATGATTTAGTAGACAGGAAAGACATATTTGAGGAAAAATGATTCAAAAATTACTTTTGATTAATAAAGTGTAAGTTGTTGTATTACTTCAAGTATGTCTTCCCTGAACACAAACTGTCCATAATGACATATTATTTTACTTCCAAATACAAATATGTAATCCCTTAGGCACCACATTATGTGCGTATATATATGTATATATGTGTATATATATATATATATATATATACACACACGTGTATGTGCCTATATATATATATATATATATAGGCATGTATGGATCCATGTTTTTATACATGCATTCAGTCCTCCTAATTATGCTATATTCTTACAGTGGAGACCTTCATATTACACCTTTTGTTTACTTATTACCAAGTAGATCTTATTATATGTGTTAGGCACTCTGTAAATGTTTGCTGATCAAACACAATATACTTTAATTTCAAAAGATGTACTTTGTGATATGTGCCCTGTCCCGAGCCCCTTGAAAAGGCAGTCCTTGTGCCATATAAGCCTCTCTCTAGATAAAGACCTAGCCGTGAGGCAAATAATCCATAGATATTCTAATAACCTATGACATGTAAGAAGACAAGACCACCAAATTCTACCTATGGATAATTTAAATTGAGTAACATAGAAAGACTTACTCTCCGGAGTGAGCTGTGGGTAACCAGATGGGTCATACTGAAGACTCAAACTGGGGTCATATTTTGCCAAAAGTGAGATACTTATGTGGAGGGAGCTGGTTGAGAGAAAAAAGAGGTTGAAGTATACAAGAAAGAACGAGTAGCCCCAAAGAAATGCTCTGTTTTAAGTACTGGAGGCTTTTGAGACAAGATTCAGTTTGCAACAATTTACCTGTTTCATTTTTTGCCTGGTGGAGTGGAGAAAAGATATAACTAACTATCTTTGTACAATTTAAAGGGGAAAAAAGTCCCGTTACATTATTTTAATGAGATAATCTTGAATAAGCCCCTCCTACCAGTTGAGAATCACTGACCGAATAGATAAAAATTAAGGTCATTTTTTAGATCTCATGATTTAATTTTATTAGAGGAAATAAGATAGGACAGCACTTTTTCTTAGTGAAAATTAGTACAGAAATTCAAAATAGAAATATATAAACACTTTCTTATCTATTTTAGATTGATAAATGTGTATTTAAACTTAAATGTATATACCAAATCAAATTCTAGAAGTCAGTTCCATAAAACAAAATAAATATGCATGCATAGAATTGCACAGCTTGCTAAATTATCGCTATTTAATATCTTCCACTTATGTCTGAACAACCAACTCATAAGCTATATTTTCAGTAGCTTTTGAAGTTTAATTGAACATAAGATCTAAACACATTTTAAGCTTTTTTATTGTTTAAGAATAAGTTCTATATGGCTTGACAGGATTAAAACAATAAACTCCAATCATTCTCTGAACCAGTTTGGTTCAGAGAATGGGTAATTTCTGATTGAGTTTCCTTTAGATGATCAACATAATCTTTCATAAATGTCATATGATGAATTGTTAATAAAAAAGTTACAATGTTAACACAATTCTAGAAAGAATATCTAAATAAGTCAAATTGATTTTAAGGTGGAAATGCCATGTACAACTTTTATACTCTAGGTAATTAAACTCACCACTGGCCAGAATGTGTCAAGAAGAGCCATTTAAGTGATAAAATTTTCAATTTAATTCTGTAAATATTTATTGGGCAATTACAATGTGCAAACCACTGTGTAAAATTCAGTTAAGGAGACAAGATATAAAAGACAAGATCTTTGCCCTACATTCTGTAAAAAATGTAAGCAACAATATAAGCTTACAGTTGTTGTCTTTCATATTAGCTACAGACATCTTTCCTGAATTATTATAGTTTTCAAAGTATAATCCGTATTTTCCAAACTGTGATTATCTTTTGTCTCCTAAAGGAAGTAAATCATAAGAACAGGTTCAAGAGATGATTCAATGATTTTCTTAAAGGAACCAAGTCCTGAGAGAGTGGTTATAAAAAAGCTAACTCTAAAAAACAGGGCTTCTCACTTGTGGTTTTGTATGTCCCATTTGATATATTCCCTTTGTCTAAATTGCTACCTTGAGAAATCAAGAGCCATTGTCTTGGCAGTATGTAGAGGACATTAAGAATAGTTACATAGAGGTAACTGTACAGGTTCAGCTTAACAAGTATGGCCAATTTGTGAGAGAAAAATGGGTTGTGACATTTTCAATGAAAAAGCAAAGGAAAACATGATAAAGAAATAACAAGCATTCTTCAAAAAAGATGAACATACTTTTGCCTTACTTTTCTACCAAAATGTGGTGAGGACATTGAAATTCTTTAGTTTACCGAACTGTGTTTATTTCCAACTGAGTCTCGGCAAGTTGGGGTTCAGCATTCAGCACATAGAGTTAAGATAATGTTATTATAGATTATGTGTTGAGTATGATTTTCAGCATGTTTTTGTTTGGCTAAAATACTCAGAGAATCCAAAACAAAACCATTAAAGTAGGCACGTTATTACAAAAGTGAACACTGCTTATAGCTTTGCTAGGGTTTCCTGTGATACATTTATTTTTATGTAAGCCTGATCTTTATTCTAATATAAAATATTTACTTCAAAAATAAACTAAACATTTCCAGGAGACATGGCTGTATCTACATATCATTAAATAAATAGATATTATATTGTATTAGTTTACCAGGGTTGCTGCAACAAAGCCACTGAGTGGCTTCAACAACAAAATTTATTTTTTCACAATTCTGGACAGTAGAAGTCAAAGAAAAAAGTGTCAGCAAGGTTGGTTTTTCTCTGAGGACTCTCATTTTGGTTTTTGTGTAGATCTTTGTCCTATTCCTGTTCCTTCATAAGGTTTTCCTTTTGTGTGTCCTAATCTTTCATTTTATTAGGAAACTAGTTGTATTGGATTAGAGCCCACTCTGATGACCTCATTTAAACTTAATTACTGCTTTAAACACTCTATCTCCAAATACAATAATATTCTCAGCTACTAAAAGTTAGTACTTCAAGCTAGAAAAAATTTAGGATGGAGAACGCAAGTCAGCCATAACATGTTTGAAATACATAGTTCCTTCTTTAGATTAATGTAATATTACACCTCAAGACCTCTTTATTTCTAATGTAAAAATTATTGCTATAATTAACACCCTTTATTTTTTCATCTATTGATGTAGAAAATATTCTTTTTTGAGCATATGTAAAAATCAAATTATATTACATATTACACAAAACATCTAAAAATTATATATTGATCAAAATGGTCTTAGATACAATAAATCTAAAGAAAACATAATTAAATAAATTGAATTTACATACCTTTTGAAATATGCATTATGATCAAGTAATGTTTATTCTAGCAGGGTAAGACTTGGTCAAGTAGGGAAATATATCAACATAAATTTTTAAATAAACAAATTAAAGTATATATAAAACCATTTACTTCTGGATGCTGACAAATCACACAATAAAACTTGGTAGCTATTCCTAATTTCCATCTCTAGCGAACAGGAAATTAAAAAATTAAATATAACAAAATGCATTCTCCTAGCCAAAATCAATTAGTAATGGTGAAAATAATAAATTTGGTAGGATCAAAATTAGAGAAAATATTATTTTGGCTATTATTTAACTGAAATCCACAAAGATGCTGATGGTTAGAGCCAGTTAAGGTACATTTCATATGTCCTAAAGAGGGTGTCCCCCCATGAATGAATGCTCTTCAGAATGTCAAGTACTGTCTATGTCTTTAAATTCAATTTTGTGTTGTACTAGCTAATTCTGGAAAACAAGAAAAGAACATTTTCCATAGTACATTCCATTCTATTTTAGTGCCATAAAATAGAATTCTAAGCATTCTATTATAAGGCAGCAACAACAATTAGAGATCATTTTAAAACTTCATTTAAAATACTGGCAAAAATAAAAATTCCTAAAAAAATTATACAGAAAATATCGAGGCCCTGTACGAATAGGGCAACAAAATTATTAAAGTAAATAAATGTACCTGAGTTATAGTGAGAGGTGTGCAGTTTTTGTGGTTTTGAAGGCAATTTCAAAATATCAATTCTGTTAAATAAATATAGGAATTTACTGAAATGACAATGATAATTCAAGAGTGGTTTCTTGAAATTGTTATAAGTGACTCATAAGATCAAAAAAAGAAATACACATCTTAGAATTTTAATTGGATTTTTAAAAAATATCCACAAATTATTGAAGACTCAAAATAAAATTAGTATAATGAAATCAACTAGCATTATAATAGTAGTAAACAAATAGAACTGAGAAAAGTTAGTACATCAATGAGGAATAATGATTAATTTATTTAGCTATAATTGATGAAATTACGGGAAAGAAAAATCAAAGGTGTGCTCCCAGATACACTGTATATAAAATAAATAATTTCTGTTCATTTTTAGATATAGTTATTGAAAATAAAACTATAAAATATTAGAAAAATTAAGAAAAATGAACGTAAATGGTTCTAGTGAAAAAGGTCTGATTAAGGAAAACAGAAAACACAAAAGCCATAAAATAATATATTATTAATTATATTTTTCTGTATGGAAGAGCAAACAAATCAGATGACAAATTAATTATACTCCAAATAACTGCTTGTGATCTGTAACATGCACAAAGGATTAATATCACAGTATGAAAAGATTACTCAGAAATCTTCCAGGAAAACACAAGCAGAATTTTAAGTAGGCAATTCTTAATGGAAATGTAAAAATATGTTTAAAAACTAGTAGGTAAGCATTACTACATATATTATATTATTTTTAAAATCACATTTTACTTTGTGTTTTATAAGTGATTTTACCCTGACTGTATTTTATTTTAATCTTACATAAATTAATGTAATAAAGAAAAGCTTATAAGTTATTTTTACCCTAAAGATATCTGCATAGTAAGAGGGAATGCTCCCTAAATCCTTCAAGGAAGTGAATATTGTTCTAATACCAAAACCAGAAAAGGATATAACAACAACAACAAAAAACTACACACCAATATCCCTGATGAACATAGATGCGGAAATCCCCAACAAAATACTAGCGAGCTGAATTCAACAGTATATCAAAACGATAATACACCATGATCAAGTCTCATCAAGGATGCAGTGCCGGTTTAACATAAGCAAGTCAATAAATGTGATATACCACACAAACAGAAGTAAAAACAAAAATTATATGATTATCTCAATAAACACAGAAAAAATATTTTGACAAAATCCAGCATCCCTTTAGGATTAAAACCCTCAGCAAAATCAGCATAGAAGGGACACAGCTTAAGGTAATGAAAACCAGCTATGACAAACCCACAGCCAACATTATATTGAATCGGGAAAAGATGAAGCATTTCCCCTGAAAATTGTAACAAGACAAGGATGCCCACTTTCACTGCTTTTATTCAGCGTAGTACTGGAAGTCATAGTCAAAGCAATCAGACAAGAGAAATAAATAAAAGTCATTAAATTGACATTATTTCTTTAAAAGAAACATAGATTCCTCTCCACATTTTGGGTCAGTTAAGTACATTAAGTAATTTATTAAATTTTTGTTTTAATTATATGTTAACACAAGATTATATGAAGGACAATATTGTTAACATCATTTCTATATAGTTAAAAAAACTATATTTACCACTAATTTGTAATAATCCTTAAAGCAAAAATTATTTGGCAAAAGCAATATGACACAACATGAAGACAAGATTCTTCTCATACTGTGGCATCAATTGACAACTCCATAAGACTTTTGTTCAAAAACGTACGTCCAGAAGAACAATGTCCCTTTATAGGACACAATTATAAACCATATTTTACTTATTTGCTTTACATAAAACAATGTACATAATGTATATCTGAATTTACTTTTATTTTAATGAGAAAATATTGTTAAAACTTTGTCACTGTTATTTTATATTTCTATTGCATATAGTCTCATACATGTGCTTATTTGTCCAAATACTTGCACAATAATGAAAGATGAACAATTATTTTTGTTCTGGACCAGGAGTCAACAACACACAAGTTACATCCCACAGGTTATATCCAGCCAGCAGCTTGCTTTAAATCTGGCCAAAGAACTAAGAATGGTTTTACATCTTTAAACCACTGTAAAAACAATGAAAGAAAACAAAATTGAAGAAGAATATATGATAGAATTGTATGAGTTGAAAAACCTGAAATATTTGCTACCTGACCCTTCACAGGAAAAAAAAAATGCCAGTTTCTACAATAAGTAATTACAAATCCATCACATCTGAAGCTAAATTATGTTCCAAAAGTTTACAAAAATCTATTTTTATACGTACTTTGTTATTATAATTTCCACAAAGTTAATACACAAATTATAAAAATATTCAGACTCTTGCGAGTCTCAACTATGTTGTAACATTCAAATAGCAAACCTTTGTCATGCAAGGAAGTATGGTGCCAGTTTGTGACGGTGAATTAGTTACTTATCTAGTCTAAGCTGCATTTTCTTCATCTGTGACATGGGGATGATGGCGATAACCCCTGGGTGATATTTTGATGTTCATTGAATTAATATAGGCTAATTACTTAATACAGTGACTCACACATGGTAAGTAACCCAAGAGTACCAGTTTTGCTTCCCACATTTTTACACTGATTCATTTTATATATTCATTTAAATTATGGAGATAATACAACCATAAAAATTAGAGCTCTACCAGCAGGAATGGACAAAAGCAGTTTCTTTCTTAAAATGCAAAAAAAAAAAAAAAAAAAAAACAATAGTGCTTGTGCCAATATAGAATTATATTAATATATTAAAATAAAAATGTTTATTATATGACTAATGTGCTGTGTTTGATGCATATGGTTAACAGTGGAATATTTTGAAATTATTCTGCTCAATAAATTTATATATATGAGGGACATAAAATTACCTATGGGACTTAGTCACTAATAGAATGGAGAAAATTTCTCTGTGTTTTTCTCATGGTTAACTGTGTATTGAATAATAACTAATGGCTATAATTGCTCACAATTGTTAAATACTTTACATGTTAGTCTTCTGCTGTACAGAATACTTCTCATGCATTATTGCACTTAATCTTCAAAAATCCTTTGAATTAAGTATTATTACCCTCATTTTAAAGATGAGAGAATTGAAGCTTAAAAAGTGTAAGTGATTTGCGCTGGATCTCACAGCTATTAACTGATGGAGTCAGAATTAAAATCAAAGAAATCTGACGCAGAACCTGTGCTCTTCACTGTGCTAAACCATTGCTGAACTGATAGAAACCTGTCAACAGTTAATTTGAAGTTGCTTATTAAAGCTCTTCTAATTTTAGATAGTATATTAATTTAAATAGTTTAACTCTAAAATATGGGGAAATGGGAGAAAAAGAAAAATATGTGAAATAATATGTGAATAATATGTGAAAAATATGGGAGAAAAAGAAAAATTATTTGAAATAATTCTAGGCCTATTGAAAGAGCAGGCAGTTCAGAAAGAACAGGCATAAAATATAATATTAGAAAAGTATAAAAGAGGTTTTGTAAATTGTTGTTGTGGTCTGTATTTAAAAGATTAGCCATTAAAAAAGGATAAGTTCATGTCCTTTGGAGGGACATGGTTGAAGCTGGAAACATGTTTCTCAGCAAACTAACACAAGAACAGAGAACTAAACACCGCATGTTCTCACTCATAAGTGGGAGCTGAACAATGAGAACACATAGACACAGGGAGGGAAACATGACACACCGGGGCCTGTCACGGGGTGTGGGGTTGGGAAAGGGATAGCATTAGGAGAAATATCTAATGTAGATGACGGATTGATAGGTGCAGCAAACCACCATGACACGTGTATACCTATGTAACAAACCTGCATGTTCTGCACATGTACCCCAGAACTCAAAGAATGTTTAAAAAATATTAATCTTTTAAAAGAATAATACGGTTTTAGATATAAGCAAATATGACAAAGCAAATATGTATTTCAAATTTCTGATTTGATATAGAGTAGTTGGATTTTCAAACAACCACACTAAATTATAACACCACTTTCTAAATGTATTTATTCCACAGATTCCTTCTAGCAGTTTTATAGATAACAAATAATTATAGATTATTCAGTCACTTCATGAAAATGCCTGATTTGTTTTGTCCTCAAAATTATCCTCACATAGTGAAAAATAATTATTCCTGATTTCCAACAGTGTAGGCTTTTTTGTTTAAATTAAGGACCCAATTGAATGTTCTAGTAATCAGATTATTTGTGGATTTTATAAAATATATATATTTAAAATATTAGTGTGCCTGTTTATTTTCTCGCTCAAAGAAGCATCAGGGCAAAAGGTGAATTTTGTGTGTATACGAATCAATATTAGTAAGCTCTAGAGTACAGTATCCACTTTCCAGACCCTTGCAGGTATCTGGCACATCTCATTGGAGGATATTAAGAAATGATCTCCAAGTTCAGTGAGTTCTCCAGGCCTGAAGCCCTTTACGTGAATTTCAAAGTGAGAATTTTATTCAGCAATTAATTTCTTTGCTCTTGCCTTACTGCATACTTAGCTATTACTACCAAAATATATGAAATAATCTTACAAACTATTTTAGAAAAAATTAATTTCATATAAAGCAAGATAAATGGCTTTCAGGGATACCCCCCAAAAAAAGAATCTCGCAAAAAGAATGGCAAAAATTATCAATATTCTTTTTTTCCACTGCCTGGCTGTAACTTTTATCACCCTTTGCAATAACGGGCCAATAAGTTTTAATTTTTTATTATTAAGATAATCATGTATTTTATGAAGCACTTAATATAACAGCTTTATTCAAGAACAATATTAATATAATAACAAATACAATCCTTCTCAGATCCATTTGAAGAGCATATCAGAAAGAAAGTAAAAGGAATTTAAAAGCATGTGCGATGGGAGTAAAGGATTTAGAGTTATGTAGTTTGGAATGGGGCACTTGGCAACTGGAGTTTAAATCAAATGGATTGCACAAATGTAAAGTCTACCCAGCAGAGAATTGCAATAATAAAGTTATATATTAGTTCTGAAAGCTATGACTAGAGACCTAAACTAATTTTCTTCTATTGCCGTCTTAGATGATCAATGGGGTTAGGTGTAAATGTTCTAGTTAGATGATGAGAAGCTATTATTCTTGAACTTATTATTGTTATGTAGCAACCAAAAATATAACTACCTTAACATTTTGAGTAACATCAAATTTAAAGAGAAGTAAGCTTGTTTCATCAGTAGCAGAATTTATTTAAAATAATGAGATTAAATTAAAAATTCTAACTCAATGACAAGCCAAGTTTTCGAAATGTTTAAGTCTAATTTTGACAGTTTTACTGCATTTCCAGTTATCACTAAAACTCAAGAATGAAAGATTAAATTCGCTGTAAAGTTTATTTTATTTCATTCTTTCTTTTATAATTAGAAGTTTTAAGATATACTTCAACACAATGAAGTTGAGATTTTACATTAATTACTTTCCTCGGTGTTTTTATTGGACTCTAGACTATAAAATTTACCTGAGGGGAAAAGGCTATATCTGTTAGATTCATTAATATTTTTTCAGTTTTTAGAACAGTATCTGGAATGATATATATGTTTGTTAAATAAAGAATGAAAAATGAACATTATGTATAGTGTTATATCAGGTATAAATAGGTAAAAATTCTCTTAAGAAAATTAAAATGGGTAATGGACCAAAAGTATAGGAAGGAGATATAAAGAAAGACAACAGTACATATCAATGTGAGTAATACAATCACATAATTACTATTTTACTTTATAAGAAGGTCTACCGAACATAAAATATTAAAGAGCTAAGAAAATATGGTTCTTTTTTTTGGGGGGGGGTAAGCATTGAAAGTCTAAGTCCATTAGGGAGAAAGATGTCAAAAATTGTGTAGCTCAGTTCCCTTAGGTTTATGAAAATAGGGACTTTTTACTTTGGGTACCTAAAGCCTGAAATTTGTCATGAATCATCAAATATTCACTTAAATGCACTGTAATATTAAGTTATAAAATATTACGTAGAACATTTTGTTACATTGTCCATCTCCAGAACTAAATATTTAGATAAAAGTACTATTATCACAATAATTAATTCGTAACCAAGACAGTTCCAATTATTGTTTAGTTCTAACTCAGTTCAGTTGGGTATCTAGCTAATATTGCCTAAAATCATATGGTGGGTGTTCTCTCAAACTGGAGAACACAAAAGGAGAACTAATGTCAGTGCTGTTTAAAGGTTTGTTTACATTTTATTAATGCCCCTGTTAAAACGTTATTAGTAAGCTTAAAGAAACAAAATAAATAAACAAAGCAAAGTAAAAATTATCCAAGCCATTAACTGGTAAATTCTGAAACTGGCTTAAATTACTTATTGAAATTATGACCATAAATTTAACTGCATTCATCTTCTGGAGTATAGTGAAAAGGTACTGTCTATAGGGATTAAATAATGCTTAAAACTTTCTCCTCTTTTGAATCTTTTTTCTTGCCAGGCACTACTCTAACTGTTAGTTCTGCAGTCATAAGAAGAAAGATCTCAATTGTACTCTTACAGAACTCATTTTCTGTAGCTAGTTGTCCCCAAATTCATACTATGTAATATAAGGAAAGTACAGTGCTATCAGATCACATGAGATGAGCATTTACACTAGATGCCTAAGCTGTGAAATGGAAAAGTTAGAATGAGTTGGCAAGCATGCTTTTGTAGAAGTTTTCTAAGTCAAAACAGATCATGTAACAAGAATCCCAAGCCAATGTGATAACAACACAATAGAGAGAATAAAAGGATGTCAATATGGTGCAACATAAGTTGTCACAAATATACAGAAATCTGCTTATTAATGGTCTCGCATGCCCTGTTAGGAGATTTTGTCTTATCTCAAGAAAAATATCAGGGTTATTGAACAGCTTATCTTTAAATAGGTGAGTAAAGTGATTTGAAAGCTAATACATTTTTTCAGATACTTTATAGCACAGAGTTTATTATTGTATCTTAAATCCTTGAAGATAAATTTATATGTGACTTTTGATGCAATAAAACAGATAAAGATTGATTTTATATTAGAGTTTACTTTTTAGAGCCATTTTTGGTTTACAGAAAAATTAAACAGTTGGTATAGAGATTTCCCAAATATTCCCTGCCTCTACACATGCATATTCTCTCCTATCATCATCATCATCCCCTCAGCGGTGCATTTGTTAGTACTGATGAACCTACACTGACCCAAAATAATAAACCAAGGTTCCTAGTTTTCATTAGGGTTCACTCTTGGGGTTATACCTTCTATAAATTTGTACAAATGTATAATGACAAGTATGCATCTATCATTATAGTATCATATAGAGTAAAAGACCTCTGAGATACACCATTCATCTCCCCCTGCCCCAAGTGTTTGCAGTAAATAATCTTTCTAATGTCTCCATAGTTTAACCTTTTTCAGAATGTCATATAGTTGGAATCATACTGTATATAGCCTTTTTAGATTGGCTTCTTTCATTTAGAAATATACATTTAAGATCTCTCTACCTCTTTTCATGGCTTGAGAGCTCATTCCTTTTTACTGCAGAAAAATATTAAGTAGTTTATTCATTTACTGGAAGACATCTTGGTTCCTTCCACATTTTAGCAGGTATGAAAAAAGCTGCGATAAATATCCAAATATCCATTATTATCCAAACTTATTTTGTGTGGAAAATAAGTTTTCAACTCATTTGGATAAATACCAATGAGTGCTAATGCTGAATCATTTGGTAAAAACATGTTTAATTTGATAAGAAACTGCTAAAGTGTCTCATAAAGTAGTTATACTGTTTTGCTGACACACCAATAATGAATTAGAATTCCTGTTGCTCCACGTTAGCACATTTTAAATATTATCTACAAATTAGATTGAAGGAGAAAAGGTGGTGCATGAAGATGCAGTAAGAATAATTTTTAAATGTCCTGTGGAGTATGGTGACTTAAATGAGAATACTAACAGGCAGAAAAATAAGTACATTTAAAGTATAATATGAATATAGACATTTACTTCTGAAATGGCACAATCAGAAGGTCCATGGACAAGTTTTTCAGTGAAACAAGCACTACTGGTAAAAATCATTGAAAAAAACTCTTCTGAAATTATTCAAAGGAAATGAAACAAATGAGATATTCAAGAAAACATACTTGAACTTGGTAAAAACAGTGAATCTATGGAATTTAAAATGTGAGCATATCCCTTTATCTTCCCTTCCACTTCGGCAAGATGGAAATTCCAGGCATGCACAGTAAAAAACACAGAGCTCCCTTCTTCAAGCTCTAATTCTAGAGATATTGTACCTTCTCGGGAGGGAAAGACCACCAGAGTTTTCTATTCTCCATAGCTTCGCATTGCAAAGGTTAAATTCTAGGGGAGTATAACCAAAAGATTGGGGGCTTCTTTCTTCTTTCCAGCCCAACTCAAAAGGCACGGATCAACCTCAAGTACAGTATAGTGAGAATATTGGGCATCATAATATTTACCCCAATTTATTTGTAAGGCAGAAATGTTATGGAGGGGAAGCATGAAGGAAGAACAGTTTGACCTACCACTCTGCTCCTAAAGGGTGTCACCTAGAGAGAAGCATCCTACTGTCTCTCCCATCAGCTCCAGAGCTGGACATCAGATTATTTGCCATGGGAAGAGGCAGACCACAAATCAGAGAACTCTGAAGCTTTACCCAAAGGAAATGCCTCTATTTGAAACAGAGTATTGAGAAGTTCAAGTTGAAGGGTGACATTAAAAAACAATGGAGCTCTCGTTAGTAAGCAAATTAGTAAAGACTGATGCTTCGTGGGAAATAAGTCCTGAACAATTAGCCAGCTTGTTTGCCAGAGAGAAATAAGAAAATACAAAGCTGAGATGGCTCCATCTGAAGTGAGACAAAAAATCTCAAACATTTACCTCAAAAGCTATCCTCACAAAGGACTCTGGATTTAATTGGATTAAACTGTGGGTCAATTTATACCATAGGACCATCTTGAAAACAATAGAGGAATTAGCTAAAAATTAGTGGACCCTAACAGTTAGACGTGTTCAGGGAAAGAGAAAATCAAAATTAGCCTTATTAAACCACTTTCATCCAAGTGTGACTGTGTTTACCCAAGGCTGCACAGTCTAAGAAGCAATGCCAAGACTTCACCCTGTGGAGGTAATACGCTTCACTAAAATAGTACAGCCAGTCATTAAATAAGTAAGCAAACAACAGTAAGAGGCACTAGAGGGATGAATAGTTGTTATTTGAGTGGCTACAATATATCTAATATTTCCAGTTTTCAGTAAAAAGTATTAAAATGCAAAAATAAATTATAGAAGTGTGATTCATACACATATACATATGCTATGCAAATAGGCAAAATAAAGAGCTAGTGAAAGAGACCAGATGTCAAATTCAAATTTCAAAGTAGCTATTTTAAACACACTTAAGGAAAAACAACAACAACAAAACATGATCAAAGAAGTAAAGACAGTTATAATGACAGTGTTATATAAATTAGAGAATACCAATAAAGAGAAATTATAAAATAAACTGTACATAAGTTTTTGAATTGAAAACTACAATAACTGGCCACGCATGATGACATACATTGCTAATCCCAACATATTAGAAGGCTGAGGCAGGAGGATTGCTTGAGGCCAGGAGTTTGAGACCAGCCTAGGAAACATAGCAAGATCTTGTCTCTATAGAAAAAAAGAAAGAAAAAGAACAGGAAACTATAATAACTTAAAAGAAATTTCACTAGCAAGACGAAAAGCAGATTTGAACGGCAGAACATAAAATTAGTAAACTTGAAGATAGATTGATAGTGATTATATAGTCCAAAAAGTGGGTTAGAGAGAGAGAAAAAGAGAGAGAGAAAGAAAGAGAGAGAGAGAAAGAGAGAGAGAAAAAAATAAAGAAAATAATCTTAGAGAAATGTGGGATTTTGTGATGGGGTAAATTCATGTCAATTTGGATAGGGTGTGGTGCCCAGACACTGATCAACCACCGTTGTAGACTTTGCCATGAATGTGTTTTAGATTTGTTAACACTTAAATCAGTAAACTCCGAGTAAAGCAGATTACCCTCCATAATGTTGGTGAACTTTATCAATCATTTGAAAGCTCTATGAGCAAAAGACTAAAGTCCCCTAAGGAAAAGGAATTCTGCCTCCAAGCTGCTTTCAGTCTTGAGACTATAATATCAACTCTCCTGGGTTACCATCCTGCCCTTCAGATTTGAGACTTACCTGCTGTGCGAGGTCAATTTACACACACACACACACACACACACATACACATACACACACACAACTGGCTCTCTTTCTCTCTGGAAAACATTGATTAATACAAATACCATTAGGTATACCAAAATATGCATAAAGACAGTACTGGAAGAAGAGAAAGGATGCAAAAAAGAATTCAAACAAATAATGTTTTTCAATTTCTGAAATTCATTGAAACACTTACACACATTCAAGTAACTGGACAGAATCCAAGTAGGATAAACACAAAAATTCGCACAGACATAGCATACAGTAAAAATGCTAAAAGTCAAAGGATAGAGAAACTCTCAAAAGCAACAAAAGAGAAACAGCCAATCATGTACAAAAAACTCCATGAAGATAAACAGTTAACTTCTTTTTTAAAAAAATAGGAAGACAGAAGTCAGTAGGAGAACATATTCAAAGGGCTGAATGAATAAAAACCTGTCACCCAAGAAACACATATCTGGAAAAACAATCTTTCAAAAAGGAAGGCAAAATAAAAACATTTTCAACTGAACAAAAACTGAGAGAACTAATTGTTATCAGACTCCTTACAAGAAACACTAGAGAAAATTCTTCAGGATTAAAGCAAGGGACCCCAGAGAGTAATTTAAAACCACACGTTAAAATAAAACAAAGCAAAAAAAGAGGACTTACATTTCTGGTCTAAGATATAAAGGGCTTGGAAGTTGAATTAGTCAGAGTTCTCTTAGAGAAACAGAACTAACATGATATATACATCCTGTTTTATATATATATATTTATATATATAAAAGATACATGGGATGTACATATATATACACACATATACATGGGAATTTATTAAGTATTAACTTATACAATCACAAGGTTCTACAATAGGCTGTCTGCAAGCTGAGGGGCAAGGAGAGCCACTCCGAGTCCCAAAACTGAAGAACTTGCAGTCCGATGTTTGAGGGAAGGAAGCATCTAGCATGAGAGAAAGATGTAGGTTGGGAGGTTAGGCCCATCTCATCGCTTCATGTTTTTCTGCCTGCTTTATATTTGCTGGCAGCTTATTAGATGGTGCCCACCCTATTAAGGGTGGGTCTGCCTTCCCCAGTCCACTGACTCAAATGTTAATCTCCTTTGGCAACACCCTCAAAGACATACCCAGGATCAATAGTGCATCCTTCAATCCAATCAAGTTGGCACTTAGTATTAACCATCACAGAAGTCATCACCCCTATCTTCAAAATAAGAAATATCTGGACAAACTGAAAACCCACAACTTTTCTTAGATCACAGAAGTATTGAGGACATGCTGCCACTTTGAAAATCGGAAAGTCAAAAAAATATGAAGATTCACACCTTACCAGAAGCAGAATCCTAGGAGTACAATTCCATTGCTGGGGCAGTAATAATAGAAGCTCTTAAACTGTGATTGACAAATTGGTAGGGGCTAAGTGTTAATGAGATTGAAAGTGCATTAGTCCAGTGATACAGTCTTGGGAAGAACCACCACACTTTCTTGAACTCAGATTATTTTACTCAATATATTATGTGTGGCTATGAACAAAAAATTACAAGGCATACTAAAAGGCAACATATAAAATCTGAAGAGACAAGAAATCATTAGGATTAATCTCAGATATGGCAAATATTTTGGGATTATCAGAATGGTAACTTAAAATAACTATAATTATTTTGCTAAGGGTCCTAATATAAAAATTAAATAGCATACATAAAAAAATAGGCAATGTAAGCAAAAAGATAAACTTATAAAAATCCAAAGGAAATGCTAGAAATAAAAAATACACTCTAACAGAAATGAAAAATTTATTTGACATATTCATGAGTAGACTGGATATAGTTTTAAAAAATCAAAAATCTTGACATTATATCAATAGACTCACAAAACTGAAATGCAAGAAAAAAAAGAAAAAAATATATAACAATATCCAAGGATCCTGAGACACCTGTAAAACCTAGAATATATGCATAAAGAGATAAAAATAATAAATATATACAGTAATAATAACTGATAATTTTCAAAAATCAAGGACACCAGAACTTCTTAACAAATTAAAAAATTAGACAAAGTATATTCTTAGACTTACATGGAGTTAGACTAGAAAACGATGAAAGAAGAAGAGCTAGAAAACTTCAAACTTTTACAGATTAAATCACAAACTTCTAAATAGTTCATGTGTTAATTAATGTCTCCATAACAAATTAAAAATATTTTAAATTAAATGAAAATGAGAATATGGTTTTATAAAGTTTGAGGAATTATGGACGGCAGTGTTCAGAATGATAGTCACACCACTGAAGGCATATATTAGAAAAAATCATCAAATAAAAATAAATGTTTATTTATAGATCTAGCTAGATAAATCCAAGGGCTATATGAGGAAACCTATAAAACTCTGATAAAAATCAATTAAGATATAAATAAAGACATAGTTCATGTTTATTGACAGAAACACTCAACATTGCTAAGATGTCCATTTTTTCAACTTGATCTATAAATCCAATGCAATTCTAATCAAAATTCCAATGAGTTGTTTTTTTGCATATTGGCAAACCGATAATAAAGTTTACATGAAAATGCATCAACAAGAATAGTAAAAGCACTTGGGGAGGCTGAGGCAGGTGAATCACTTCAGGCCACTAGTTTGATACCTGCTTAGGCACCATAGTGAGTCCCCACCTCTCTATATATGTTTTTTTTTTTTTTTAATTGGCAAGGTTTGGTGGTGCACTCATGTGGTCCCAGCTACTCATGAGGCTGAAGTGGGAGAATTGCTTGCACTCGGGAGTTTAAAGTTACAGTGAGCTATGATCATGCCACTGCACTCCAGCCTGGAATTACAATTTTGGAAGACTCACAATGCATGACTTCAAAACTATTACAAAGCTACAGTAATCAAGACAGCTTGGTTTTGGTGAAAGAATGATCATATTGACCAATGTAACAGAATCGAGAGCCCAGGAATAGACCCATACAGATATAGTCAACTAATATTTGAAAAAGGAGCAAAGGCAGTTCAAAGGGGGAAAATAGTGTTTTCAATAAACAGTTGTACAATAATTGGATATCCATATGCAAAAATGAACCGAGAAACAAACTTTATATGTTTCACAAAAAACAGCACAAAATGGAATGTAGACCTAAATATAAAACACAAAATAGTATAATTTCTGGAAATGCAGTAGAAAGTCTACATGACCTTGTGCTTGATGATGAGTTTGTAGATAAAAACTTCAAATGTACAATCTATGAAAAAAAGAAAGTTTATACTTTCTTAAAATTGAAATTGGTCTGCTTTTTAAAAGATAGTTAACAAAAAAAACTGAATGATAGTTAACAAAATAAAAATACTGATCTTTACTAAATAAAAAACAATAACTTTTTAAAAATGAATGAAGTATTCAAGAAACATGGAATTACATAAAACAACCAAACGTTATGAGTTGCTGACTTTCATAAGAGAGAAGGAGAAAAGAAAAGAACCTGAAAAACACATTTGAGGGAATAATTTAAGATAAATTTTCTAATATTCCTTGTCAGATAGACATTCAGATACAGGAAATCCAGAGAACACCAGCAAGATACTATGCAAAATGAATTTTACTAAGGCATGTAGTCACCAGACTGTCCAAGATCAATATTAAAGAAAAAAAAATCTTAAAGCAGTTGGAGAAAAAGATCAGATCACATACAAAGGGAACCTCATCAAGTTAACAGCAGATTTCTCAGCAGAAATCTTACAATCCAGGAGAGATTGGGGACCTATTTTCACCATTATTAAAGGAAAGGAATTCCAACCAAGAATTTCATATCCTGACAAACTAAGCTTCATAAGTGAAGAAGAAAGAAAATATTTTCCAGAGAAGCAAGCACTAAGGGAATTCATTACCATGAGATTAGCCTTACGAGAGAGTTCTAAACATGTTAAAGAACAATACTTGATAACACACACACACACACACACACCTCACTTAAGTACATAGTTCACAGACCCTGTGAACCAAGCACACAATATAAAATACAAAGAAAAGAGCTAAAAACTTCACAATAACCACACATGTCAATACTATCCTTGAAAATAAATGGTCTAAACCTCACTTAGAAGGCACAGAGTAGCAAGCGAAGTTGTTTAAAAAAAGGACCCATTCATCTTCTCTCATCAAAAGATTCATCTCACATGCAACAACACCCATAGGCTCAAAGTAAAATAAAAGAGAAAGATCTATCATGCAAATGGAAGACAAATACAAAAAAAAAAAGTGGTCACTATTTTTAAACTAGATTTTAAACCAATGATAGTAGAAAAAAAGACAAAGAATGGCATTATATAATGATAAAGGGTTCAATTTAACAAGAGGACAACTATCCTAAATATATATGCACCCAACATTGGAGCACACAGATTCATAAAACAGGTTTTTATGGATGTAAAAACAAAAACAAAAACTTTAGACAGCCACAAAATAATAGTGGAGGACTTCAACACCCTACTGACAGCATTAGACAGATAATGAAGGCAAAAAACTAACATAGAAATATTGGACTGAAATTCTACACTTAACCAATGGGAACTAATAAACATTTACAGAATACTTTACCATCAACCATAGAATATATATTCTTCTTGTCTGCACACAGAACATACTCTAAGTTCAACCACATGTTCAGCCATAAACCAAGTCACAATAAATTCAAAAAACTTGAAATCATACCAGCCACACTCTTGGATCACAGTGGAATAAAAATAGAAATCAACACAAAGAATCTCTTAAAACCACACAATTACATGGAAATTCTTGCTCCTGAATGACTTTTAGTAAACAAACAAATCAAGACAGAAATTTAAAAAAGTTCTTTGAAAAAAATGAAAACAGAGACACGACATGCCAAAATCCCTGGGATGCAGCAAAAATAGTGTTAAACAAATTTCTAGCACCAAACACCTACTTCAAAAAGTTAGAAAAATCTAAAATTTATGATTTCATATTACACCTAGAGGAACTAGAAAAGCAAGAATAAACTAAATTCAAAGTTACAAGAAGAAGGGAAATAAATAAAATCAGAGTGGAACTGATAAAATTGAGATCTAAAAATCCATAAAAAGACTCAATGAAACGAAAAGTTTTTGTTTGAAAGGATAAACAAAATTAATAGACTACTATCTGTATTAACACAGGAAAAAAAAGAGACAATCTCAATAAGTATCATCGGAAAAAAAAGTAATATTATAACTGATTCCACAGAAACACAGAATATATACTCACAGACTGTTATGAACACCTCTATGCAACCAAGCTAGAACATCTAGAGGCAATGGTTACATTCCAGGAAACACTAAACCTCTCAAGACTGTATCAGGAAGAAATTGAAACCCTGAACGGATTAATATCAAATTCTGAAATTGATCAGTAATAAAAACCTACAAATCCCCCAAAATTTTGGACTGGATGGATTCACAGACAAATTCAACCAGATATACAAATAGCTTGTACCAATTCTACTGAAACTATTTCAAAAAATAATAAAGAAAAGACTCCTTTCTACTTTATTTTATGAAGCCAGTATCACCCTGATACTAATACATGGTAAAGACATCACAAAAAAAGAAAACCTACAGGCCAATATTCCTGACAAATATAGACACAAAAATCCTCAACAAAATACTAGCACACTGAATTCAACAGCACATAAAAAGTTAATTTGCCACAATTAAGTAGTCTTCATTCCTGGGATGAGAGGATGGTTGAATGAATCAATAAATGTGATTCACAACATTAACAAAATTAAAAACAAGAACCATATGATCATCTCAATAGACATAGAAAAAAATTTATAAGATTAAACCTCCCTTCATGATAAAAATCCTCAACAAGCTAGACATGAAAGGAACATGTAGTAAAATAATAAGAGCTATCTATGACAAACCCACAGCCAACATCAGACTGAACAGAGAAAAGCTGGAGGTACTCATCTTAAGAAGAGGAACAAGACAAGAATGCCCACCCTCACCCTTCAATTCAACATAGTACTGGAAGTCCTAGCTAGACAAATCATGCAAGAGAAAGAAATGAAGGCACCCAAATACGAAAATGAGAATACAATTTATCTCTGTTCACTAAAGATAGGGTTCTTTACCTAGAAAACCCTAAAGACTCTGCCAAAGCCTCTTAGAACTGATAATGACTTCGGTAAAGTTTTAGTATAAAAAGTCAATGTAAGAAATTAGTAACATTTCTTTTTTTTTTTTTTTTTAACTTATAAAGAAAAGAGGTTTAATTGGTTCATGGTTTTGCAGGCAATACAGGAAGCAGTGATGCTGGCATCTGCTCAGCTTTTTGAGAGGCCTCAGAAAGCTTACAATTATGGTGAAAAGCAAAACAGGTGTGAGGTGTCTCACATGGCAGGGGTAGGAGCCAGAGAGAGGATAGAGGAGGAGCTACATACTTTTAAATGACCAGATCTCATGAGAACTCACTCACCGATGTGAAGACAGTACCAAGGGGTCTGGGGTATGCTGCTAAGCCATTCATGAAAAATCCAGCCCCGTGATCCAATCACCTCCCACTAAGCCCCTCCTCCAACATTGGGAATTGCAAGTTGACATGAGATTTGAGCAGGGACACACCTCCAAACCATATCATCAAATATCTTGTGAGAGTTTGATGTGTTATTTTGTTTTGTTCTAGTTAAATAACTAGAATTTTGTGTTTTTGTCAATGTATCTCTGAAGAGATGGCACATAGGGCACACACTCTATAGGAGCTATAGGATGATATTCTATGGAATGAGAACCCCAGAATAGAAATGACACAAGTCTACTCCCATCCCCCAACATCGCAGAAATTATACAGAATACTCAGATCTCTGAATTAATATAATGGAAGTTTGAGCTGATTTTTTCTAGGTCTCAAGAGATAGCTAGTTAATTCAGTTGACATAAGACATAAGGTATTATTCATTTATTCTGGTTCTGCTACTCCAAAAATATTAGAATTTTTACAAGAATAAATTGAACCTACAGCTCTGGAGATTTAAAGAAAATTTTATTTACACATGGATGCATAACTGGTGAAAATTCATCAATGCTAATTACAGAGGTATATTCACTGTTAAAATCTGTCAATCTGTATACTTAAAATTTGAATACCTTTCCAGATAAATATGTTACTTTCATAAAAAGTTTATTTGAAAAGAAACTAAAACTCAAAATTATATTGCTGATTGGTTCATGTTTGTTTCCAAGATTCTCCTTCTCAAAATTATAAAATCTTTGATATCTGAAATTAGTAACATTTCTATACACCCAATAATGTTTAAGCTGGGAGTCAAATCCAGAATGCAACCCATTTACAATAGCCACCAAAAAATAAAATAAAATACCTCAGTATACATATAACCAAGAAGTGAAAGATCTGTACAAGGAGAATTACAATACGTTGCTGAAATAAATCATAGATAAACAAACAAATAGCAAATCATACTATATGCATGGATTGAAAAAATCAATACTGTTAAAATGACCCTATTGCCCAAAACAATATACAGTTTCAACGCTATTTCCTATCAAAATACCAATGTCACTTTTCACAGAATAAGGAAAAAATTATTCCAAAATTCATACAGAATTAAAACAGAGCCCAACAAGGAAAACTCTCTTAAGCAAAAAGAACAAAGCCAGAGGCCTCATATTATTCTGTTTCAAACTATATTATAAGGCTACAGAAACCCAAACAGCATGGTATGGTACAAAAACAGACACATAGAACACAATAGAGAACTCAGAAATAAAACCACATACATACAGCCATCTGATCTTTGACAAAGTCCACAAAAGTAAGGAGTGGGAAAATGATTCCCTATTCAGTAAATGGTGCTGGGATAGCTTTCTAATCATATGCAGAAGAATGAAACTGGATGATTGTCTTTCCCTCTATAATCAAATTAACTCAAGAGAGATTAAAGATTTAGATGTAAGACCTTAAACTATAAGAATTTTAGAAGAAAATGTAACAAATACCATTATAGACATAGGCCTTGGTAAAGAATTTATCGTTAAGACCTCAAAATTAATTGCAACAACAACAAAAAAAGTTGCAAACGGGACCTAATTAAATTAAAGAGCTTCTGCACAACAGCAGAAACTATCAACAGAGTAAACAGGCAACCTGCAGAGAGGGAGAAAATATTTACAAACTATGCATCCAACAAAAGTCTAATATCCAGAATGTATAAGAAGTTACACAATTCGACAAGCAGAAAAATAACCTTTTTAAAAAGTGGTCAAAACAAATCAGCAGATATTTCTCAAAAGAAGATATACAGGTGGCCAACAAACATGAAAAAATGCTCTATATCACAAATCTTAGAGAAAAGCAAATGAATACCACAATGAAATATCATCTCACACCAGTCAGAATGACTATTATTTTAAAAATTAAAAAAAAAAGACATATTAGTGAGACTGTGGAGAAGAGGGAACACTTGTGTAAACCTATAGGTGGGAATGTAGATTAGGTCAGCCACTTTGAAAGCAGTTTGGAGATTTTTCAAAGAACCTGGAACCCACCATTGGACTCAAGAATCCCATCACTGGGTATATACACAAAGGAAAATGAATAGGTCTACCAAAAAGACACATGCACTTACATGTTCACTGCAGCACTATTCACTATAGCAAAATATGGAATCAAGCTAGATGCTCATCAGTGGAAGAGTGAATAAAGAAAATGTGGTGCATGTACACCATGAAATACTATCCATTCATAAAAATGAATGAAATCATGTCCTTTGCAGCAACATGTTTGCAGCTGTTTTCCATTATTCTAAGCAAATTAATATAGAAATTAAAAAGCATGTATTGCATGTTAGCACTTATAAATGGGGGCTAAAAATTGGGTACATAGGTACTGAAAGATGGAAAAAATAGACACTGGAGACTACTACAGGTGGGAGAGGAGGAGTGGGAAATGGGTTAAAAAACTACCTATTGAGTACCATGCTCAATACCTGGGTGATGGAATCATTCACATGCCAAACCATAGTGTCACATAATATACCTATGTAACAAACCTGTACATAAATCTAAAATATAAATTGAAATTATTTTTTAAAAAATAAAAAAAAGTCATGGTGTTTAAAAAGTTATTTGAAAAGCAAGTATCTAGTAAATAACTTGTGTCCAAAATGCACAAAAAATTCTTAAAACACAACAGCATGACAGGAAAAAAATCTAATTTAAAAGATTATCACTGACCCACAAAAATATAAATAACCATAAGAGAATATTATGAACACCTCTATACATATAAACTAGAAAATCCAGAAGAAATGGATAAATTCCTAGACACATACATCCTCCCAAGACTGAGCCAGGAAGAAAGTGAATCTCTGAACAGACCAATTATGAGCTCTGAACTTGAATCAGTAATAAATAGCCTACCAACCAACCAAAGTTCAGGAGCAGTAAAATTAACAAAATTAACAACTGAATCCTATCAGATGTTAAAAAAAAAAAAAAAAAAAGCTGGCACCATTCCTACTGAAACTATTCCAAAAAAAAAAAAAAAAAAAAAAAAAAAGACAAACAGGGACTCCTGCTTAACTCATCCTATGAGGCCAACATCATACTGATACCAATACCTTGCAAAGACACAACAAAAAAAGAAAAGTTCAGGCCAATATCCTTGATGAACATAGATTCAAAACTCCTCAACAAAATACTGGCAAACCAAATCCAGCAACATATTCAAAAGCCTATCCACCATGATCCAGTAGACTATCCCTGAGATGCAAGCTTGGTTCAACATACGTAAATCAGTAAATGTGATTCATCACATAAACAGAACTGAAGACAAAAACCAAACAATTATTTCAATTGATGCAGAAAATGCTTTTGATAAAATTCAACACCACTTCCTGTTAAAAACTATCCACAAACTAGCTATTGAAGGAACATACCTCAAATAATAAGAGCCATCTATGACAAACCCATAGCCAACATCATACTGAATGGACAAAAGCTGAAAGCATTCCCCTTGAAAACTGGCACAAGACAAGAATTCCCTCTCACAACTCCTATTCAATGTAGTATTGGAAGTTCTGCCCAGGGCAATCAGACAAGAGAAAGATATAAAGGGCATCCACATGGGAAGAGAATAAGTAAAACTGCTACTGTTTGCAGAAGACATGATACTGTATCTAGAAAAGCCTATAGTCTTGGCCCAAAAGCTCCTTGAGCTGATGAACAACTTCAACAAAGTCTCAGGATACAAAATCAATGTGCAAAACTCACTAGAATTCCTACAGACCAACAACAGTCAAGCCAAGAGCCAAACCAGGAATGCAATCCCATTCACAATTGTTACAAAAAGAATAAAATACTTAAGAATACAGCAAAGGAGGTGAAAATTCTCCACAAAGAGAACAACAAATCACTGCTCAAAGAATTCAGAGATGACACAAAAAATGGAATCATATTCCATGCTCATGGAAAAAAAGGATCAATATTATTTAAATGGCAATACTGCCCAAAGCAATGTATTGATTCAATGCTATTCCTATCAAACTAACAATAACATTCTTCACAGAACTAGAAAAAAATATATTAAAATTCATATGGAATCAAAAAAGAGCCAGAATGGCCAAGGCAATTCTAAGAAAAAAACAAAAAACAAAACTGCCTTCAAACTATAGTACAGGGCTACAGTAACCAAAATAGCATAGTACTGGTATAAAAACAGAAACATAAAACAACGAAACAGAACAGAGAGCCTAGAAAGAAGATTGCACACCTACAACTATCTGATCTTTGACAAAGCTGACAAAAATAAGCAATGGAGAAAGGACTCCATATTCAATAAATGGTTCTTGAGCTACTTTGGAAGAACAATGACATATGCATGTACATGTGCATCGCAGCACTATTCACAATAGCCTATATATAGAATCAACTTAGGTGCTTATCAGTGATGGATTGGATAAATAAAATGTGGCACATATACACCATGGAATACTACACAGCCATAAGACAGAATAAAAGCAAATCTTTTGCAGCAACATGGATGCAGCTGGAAGCCACTATCCTAAGCAAACTAATGCAGGAACTGAAAATCATATACCACATGGTCCCACTTAGAAGTGAAAACTAAATGATGAGAATACATGAACACATAGAGGGGAACAACTGACACTGGGGCCAACCAGAAGGTGGAGGGTGTGAGGAGGGAGAGGATCAGGAATAATAAATAATGAGAACTAGGCCTAATAGCTGGGTGATTAAATAATCTACACAATAAGCCCCCATGACACAAGTTTACCTATGTAACAAAACTGCACATGAACCCCTGAATTTAAAATAGAAGCTAAAAAAAGAAAATATGAAATTATATTTATCATTGAAGTATGTAATATTTGTAGATATTAATAATATAAATGTAATATTAGTGCAATTTTCTAAACAAGAACTCAGGTTTAACTTTAAATGTTGGTTCAAAAATAGAATCAAAATAGGGAAAGTTAATACAGTTCAGAATACAGCAATACAGCAATATAAATACATCTTTTTGAAACCATAGATAAAAACCTGCTACATGACTTTTCTTATCTTCATTCTTAGAGACCTATTTATTAGTTCACTTTCATAATTTTTCTTACATTATAATGTACTATGTCTACATCAACTTCCTAAGCACAGAAAACATTTGAATCCATTTGTTTACAGTGTACCTATAACAAACCTGAACGTGTGCCCTGAACTAAAAATAAAAGCTAAGTAAAATAAAATAAAAAACTACAAAAGGAATCTTACCAAAGACTACACAGAAAACAGCAAAGAAGTATACAGAAAGATTATCAATATCATTTGTCATTAGGAAATTGCAAGTTAAATCAGTGAGATAATACTATATACCTGTTAGAATGACTAAAATCTAATAACTGATAATTCCAAATGTTTTTGAGAACTTAGAAAAACAGGAAATGTCATTCATTTCTAGTGGGACATTTGGCAGATTCTTACCAAGCTACAAAGTCCCAGCTTTCACATTTCTAGATATTTACCCAGTTCTTTTGAAAATCTTTATCCACACAAAAACCTGCACAAGAATGTATACAGCACCTTTATTTGTAATTACCAATAAATGGACATAACCAAGGTGCTCCTCAACAGATGAACTGATAAGCATATTTGTGTAAAACCATACAAGTAATATTATTCAACAATAAAAAATGTGCAATCAATCCACAAGAACATATGAATGAACCTTAAGTGCATATTTATAAGTGAAAGGAGACATTCTGCAAAGGGTACATACTGTATTATTACAATTATATGACATTCTAAATAAAGCAAAACTATAGAGTCAGTAAAAAATATAAACTATTCTTGTAATTCATGAGAAGGGGATTGTGTTGAATAGGTCAAAGATGGCATATTTTTAGGGTCATGAGACAATTTCATATGATAGTATAATGATTTAAACCATAGTGCATGTTTCAAAACCTATAGACACCTGTGGCTTTTTAGAGTACAGCCACCCTCCAGTACAGGCTGGCACTGAGTGACTGTGGCTTTTCCAGGTGCACAGTGCAAGTTGTCAGTAGATCTACCATTCTGGGGTCTGGAGGATGGTTGTCCTCTTCTAAAAGCTCTACTAGGTGGTGCCCAAGTAGCAACTCTCTGTGGGAGCTCCGGTCCCACATTTCCTTTCCACACCAACCTAGCAGAGGTTCTCCATGAACCTGCAGCAAACTGCCTGGACATCCAGGCATTTCCATACATCCTCTGAAATCTAGGTGAAGGTTCCCAAACCCCAATTCTTGACTTCTGTGCATTCACAGGCTCAACACCACATGGAAGATGCCAAGGCTTTGGGCTTGCACCCTCTGAATCCATGGCCTGAGCTCTGCATTGGCCTTTTTCAGCCATGGTTAGAGAGGCTAGGACACAGGACACCAAGTCCTTAGGCTGCACACAGCATGGGGACTCTGGGCCTCACCCATGAAACCATTTTTTCTTCCTAGGTCTCCAGGCCTGTGATGGGAGGGGCTGCCGCAAATGTCTCTGACATCCGCTGGAGACATTTTTTTCCATTGTCTTGGGGATTAACATTTGGCTCCTCGTTACTTTTGCAAATTTCTGCAGCCCGCTTGAATTTCTCCTTAGAAAATGGGATTTTCTTTTCTAACTCATTGTCAGGCTGCAAATTTTCTGAACATTTATGCTCTGCTTCCCTTATAAAACTGAATGCCTTTAACAGCACCCAAGTCACCTCTTAAATACTTTGCTTCTTAGAAATTTCTTCCACCAGATACCCTGAATCATCTCCCTCAAGTTCAAAGTTCCACAAATCTCTAGGGCAGAGGCAAAATGCCACCAGTCTCTTTGCTAAAACATAGCAAGAGTTACCTTTGCTACAGTTCCCAACAATTTCCTCATTTCCATCTCAGACTACCTCAGCCAGGACTTTATTGTGCATATTTCTATCAGCATTTTGTGCAAAGCCATTCAACTACTCTTTAGGAAGTTTCAAATTTTCCCACATTTTCCTGTCTTCTTCTGAACCCTACAAACTGTTCCAACCCCAGCCTGTTTCCCAGTTCCAAAGTCACTTCCACATTGTCAGGTATCTTTTAAGCAGCACCCCACTCTACTGGTACCAATTTACTGTATTAGTCTGTTTTTAATCTGCTGATAAATACACACCCAAGATTGGGCATTTTACAAAAGCAGGAGATCTAATGCACTTACAGTTCCACATGTCTGGGGAGGCCTCACAATCATGGCAGAAAGTGAAAGGCACATCTCACATGATTGCAGACAAGAGAAGAGAGCTTGTGCAGGGAGACTGTCATTTTTTAAAACTATCAGGTCTAGTGAGACTTATTCACTATCACGAGAACAGCATGGGAAAGATCTGCTTTCATGATTCAGTTACCTCCCACTGGGTCCCTCCCATAACACATGGGAATTCAAGATGAGATTTGGGTGGGGACACAGTCGACCCATATCAAAGATGTACTGTAGTTTTGATTGGAATTAATTTAAATTTATAATTAATATTTTTGCAATAACAATTATACCCAAGTGTATAGCTCATTTTTTCAGTTTTAAGGTTTTGTGAAAACTTTCCTAATGTCTTAAAATATATCTCCTTTCATTCCTTTTTAAGTTGATTCCTGTTTAATATCATTCAAATAAAGAAAAATATAAACATCTCTAAATGTTTTTAACTGTTCCCCTTACTGAAAAGCTCTTTGCATTTTCTTTCTAATAATTTGTCATGGGCTTGTTTTAGATGTTAGTAATAGAAAACCATACAATATTTTAAAAAAAATAAGTTTTATACTACATTAAATTTGAAAGGGTAAACTTAGAGCCCTATGTACTATTACTCTTTGCCCCTAGTCAGGTTGATAAGAGAGGTAAGTTGGAGTTACAAACTGGCTGTATCTATTGACCCACAACCACTAGTTGCTACAGCTATATTACTGTTATTTGTCTTTTAGTTAAATCATGTAACAAATTATGTATTATAAATATGTATTAAACATTTTATATATAAACTTAAAACTTATATGTTATATATTACAAATTATATATAAACATATATAATACATAATTTTACTATAACTAAAAGTTACTGATATAGTAAATGTGTGTATATTATATAAATATATTATTGTCTCTGTAGTGTATATGTTGTATATATAGTATATAGACAATATATAATATATACATAATATTGTTTACATATATAATATGTAAATACAATATATTTAATATATAATTATATATTATATATAATATATTATTGTATTTATGTAATATATACAAAAATTTACTATAACAGCTAGGGTAATAACTCAGAAACATTTACATAATTAAAAAAGGATTTATTATTAGAAGCAATACACTAAACACAGGGGTTTATCTTGAGGAATATTATGAGAATATGGAGACATAGGGTATTATATTCCATGAAATTGTTCAGTATTATTTTCCAAATTATCTTTTTGTAATTTGATATTTCTTTATGAATATAAAGCTAAACATTTATATTAAGATGGAAACAAAAAGTGAAATGTAATCCATCAACTGCTTACTCTGGTTTATTAACTAAGATGTAAATCAGTATTAGATTTGAATCCCTATCTCATTACTAGAAAGATACACAACTATGAGATAAGTCTTTATATTGTTAGCCTTAATTTCCTTACAGGTATAATAAAAATAATTTTACCTATACCTCATGATTTCTTACAAATTAAAAAAGGAAATTATAGGGAGAAATGCAAATGTTTAGATTTTATATGATGAAGATGTTCACCAAACCAACCCAAATATTCATGAGGCAAACAAGTTTTCAGTGTTTAAACAATGTAATTTAAATCAAGTTATAGTTTACCTTAAATCCCCAACCAAAAAAAAAAATGGAATTATAGGGGAGAAAAACAATTGGATCATATATAAAACCTCAGCATTAAATTTATAATACAAATAGTTGGAAACACAGTCCTTATTGTTATATAAACATTGAAGATTGATCATTTTTGATGGAGTAAATGACATAATTTGCATATGAATAAATTTGAAACCATATAGAATGTATATTACTTTAAAAAGCAATCACATAAGTTTTCAGTAGTTGTTATTGAGTTGGGAATAGCCTTTGAGGAATTAAATGAATACTTTCACTTTGCATTTACCAAACAGATTAAGAACAGATGCTGGAAATTTACGTACAATTCCCAAGAGCAAAAGAATAACCGAAGTTTAGGAAAGACAGGTGGTCAAGCAATTAAAATATCTGAATCTCAAAAATCTCTAGGGTCCAATAAAATCCCTACAAGAATTCAGAAATAAAAGCATATTGCTCTGAAGAATATTTTCTTTAATATTGAGACATACTTTTACAGAATGACAAATATGGATGAAGAATTAATTTTTACTTTTAGAAAAAACAAAGTAGATGAGAAATATGGTGGGTATATAAAGTTCTAGGATTATAGGACAACAGATATATTAGTTAATAATATGTTAAATCAACTTAAAAATATTGTGACATTGTGTCTATTATCACTTTTTTGCCTTAAAGAGCAATTGCTTCAAAATTTCAGAGTATAATGGCATTCTTTGAACTGCCAACCACTCACGAAAAGATTTTACATATTAAAGAAAATAAAACTTTTCATTGTGTTTTTCCTCTGCTAACTTTGTTTAATTTAAAAAAATGAGTAAATCAAGGCCTACACGACTTAAAATGAACTTGAATCAGACAAAACGAAGAAGAGGGAAAAGTTGATTAGTAATTGCATAAAAGGAAAACACATCTGTAATCTTAAAAGCTTAACTGAAAAGCTATATTAGATGATTAAATATTATGCATTCTAGGGCTACAGAAGCAAGCAGAATAGGCTTCTATTGAGTTCAAACATACTTGATAATAAAATTAACAAAAAATATATTATTTCTACTATGGTAAATAATGTTCTGTGTTTTGTTTGTGTGAATTAAATATGTAAATAGAAACAGAACATATCATTTTAAATAAAAAAGATAATTTACAACAAAATGTAGATTTATTAATGTTATCTAATATAACCGAATGCCTATAAAATAATACTCCAAACTGTTTTATGTAATTATGATTTATAAAATACATGTTCCTGAAGAATGTATGCATCTATTTATGTGCATATGCTATTATGCACATTTTCTTCTAATTTAAGACTTTTATTGTGCCCTTCACTTCCACACATCTCCAAAAGGTCAGGAGGAGGCCTACAATATATTGAGGAACTGGACAAGTCCAGTACCTTTTATTTCCCCAGGAATGGTCCCCACTGTTTCCCTGGGAGGTTGTTCCATTGCTTACAGCTTCCATTCTGCTGTGGACTGCATTGTGTTCCTTCAAAACGTATGTATTAAAGCCTTAACCCCCAATGTGACTGTATTTGGAGATACAGTCTACAAGGAGGGAATTAGGCTTAAATGAGGTGATCAAGTGGGGCCTAAACCTAATGGTTTAGTATTTTTCCTTATAAGAAGAGACACCAGCAGATCTTCTTTCTTTTCTCTCTGCAGTCACATAAAAGAGACCATCTGCAAGTCACACCAGAAAGTGCATCATGTGACACCTTGATCTTGTACTTCCCAACCTCTTCAACTGTGAGAAAATAAAGGTCTGTTGTTTAAGCCAAAATAAACAAGCAAACAAAAAAATATAACTTTGGCTTAGTAGAATATATCACCTCATAAAGAAGAACCTACGTTACAGTTAACCCTTGAACAACACAGGTTTGAATTGAGCATGTCAACTTATACATAGATTTTCTTCTGTCTCTGCCATTTCTGAGGCTCCAAGACCAACCCCTTCTCTTTCTCCTCCTCCTCAGCCTACTAAGCTGAAGATTATGAGGATGAAGACCTTTAAGATGATTCACTTCCACTTAATAAATAAAAAATATATTTTCTCTTCCTACTGATTTTCTTAATGATATTCCTTTTATCTTGCTAACTCAACTGTAAGAATACAGTTTGTAATACATACACAAAATATGTGTTAAAAGAGAGTTTATCAGTAAGTCTTTTTGTTAACAGTAGGTAACTAGTTGTTAAGTTTTGGGGAGTCAGTGGTTACATGACTGGTTTTTGATAGCTTCAAGGGTCGACTGCATATTCTTTTAACAAATATTACTGATATTTAATAACTGAATAATTTCATTTTGGGTCAACAATTAATCAACCTCTATCTGTTGAATATGAAACTGAATTTAATTGCCTGTTAAATAGAAAAAAAATAGATCTGGGACTAATAAATAAGTTCACACACTTAAGTCCAGAGGTCTTCTGCCTTTAATATTTTAACTATAAAATAAGTTACAGAGTATGATAAAAGATTATAGAATCAAAACACAAAGATAGCCATGGGAGGTCCTAAAAGGAAATAGGTGCATCTCTAGCAAGTGGAAAAGACAGAGCCTGGAAAAATTTCATGATGATAATAACTTGGCAAAAAAGGTAATTTTATGGAGTGACAACTTCAAAGGTTTCTGGGATTCTTTTTATTAGAATTATCCTTAGTTAACAAGAATATATTACACTTGTATTTGTTGACTATTAGCTGTGTGCTGTGTGCCAAGTCTTATGGTAGATGCTACCCACTGGAAGTTAGATGTGGTCTCTAATCTCATAAATCATGCAATCTATTGGAGGTGTCATTTGACTAAATGATAATATTAACTTCAAGCCCTACAAACCCTTTGGTGGAAAATTCAGGAATATAAAACTGGAACTTTCGACCTTGTATCCAATGTTAGCGCATCTCAAATGAAGTGACAGTGAGGATTACTAGGAATCAACCAGGTAAAGAGAAGATACTAAAGGTTTCCTGTCAGAGGAAATAACATAAGAAAAGGAATGAGTTCATTCAATGTGGCTGCAGATAAAGTGTAGAGAGTGAGGATAGAATGGGAGACTGAAAAAGTTAAAAATGGGTTACATCCTGAAGCACTTCACAAACTGGATGCATTCCTTGTAGTTTGAATATTAACAAAAAGCCTGACTGGCATTTCTGTATTGAGGGGCATTAGTGATTTTGCTTCTCAGAAAGAACACTGTAGGTGCAGCATTGTGAAATAATTTAGCAAAAGGCAAGTTAATCTAAAGGAAAGATGATGGTGACCTAAATGAAGGAAATGGTAAAAACAACAGAGTTAGTCTTTTTTCAAATTAGAGAAAATGGTGGTTATATTTTAGGGGCGAAAGAGAAAAAGAAATTAAAGATAATACTGAAATACTTTAATCTAAAATTAACAGTTTTCCAGGAACTTTGCTAAATGCTTTAAACATCTTTGTACAACCTTGTGAGGCTAAGAACAACTTACAAATGTTAAAACAGGCTAAACAGGTAAAATATCTTACCAGTCATCTCACTACCAATAAGTGATGGAACAAAATTAAAAGTAAAAAAACTAACATTTGATTCAGAGCATATATTATCATCCACTGCTTCATTTTAAAGAAGCAACAGCTATTTAGATTCATGGTACATTTAATTACCAATTATAGGTATATATTATTTAATTAATAATCTCATAATTATATAAACTGAAATAAAGTCAGCTGTTCAAAATATTTAAGAAAAATTTATGGGTGCTGTGGAGCCAGCGTTGAGTGAATTTGAGAATGAAGGTACATATAGAGACAGACAATGTTGATTTTCATTGTTCTAAGTAGCAGAGTTAGTGCTGGTAATTGAAATGGCAGTCGTGGCAGATAAAGACAGAACGGAGCAGAGGAAAAATGAATATATCTGAAGAAATGGCAGAAACAGCAAAGACAAAGGCAATCATCCCAGAAATGTCACAGTGTTGGTGAGATGATACTACTTCAAGAAAAATTTCAGTGACAGATGGATATAACAGGAGCTACATCAGAAGTAGAAGGTAAAAAATAAATGGTGCTATAGGTGGTGAGAAAAGAAATCTTTGCAGCATATGATACAGTGGTTTGGATCCAAAAAATGACTTTGATACTGATCCAGTTTATATATCGATATTGATATTGAAGTGCTGATACTACTTCAAGAAAAATTTCAGTGACAGATGGAGATAACAGAAGATACACCAGAGATAGAAGGTAAGAAATAAATGGTGCTATGGGTGGCGAGAAAGGAAATCTTTGCAGCAGATAATGCAATGTTGTGGATCCAAATATGACTTCGATAATGATCCAAGTATACATCTATATCAGTATTACTTTCCTTTTAATTTCCGAGTAGTATGCCATTGAGTGGATGTACCACAATTTGTTTTGCCATTCAATTCCTTAATGCGTATTTGGGTTATTTCAATTTGGGATACTATGTTTAACTGAATAAGAAATTTTAAAACTTTATTTCCAAAGTGTTTGTACCATTTAATAGTCCCACCAGTAGTGTTGCTTGGCATTCTAGTCCACCCTTTCTCGTGGGCAAGCAGTCATACTGTCTTGTGATTTTAATTTCCATTTTCCTGATGAATAATGGGGTTTTACATCTTTTTATACCATCATGTGTCACCAAACATTTTGGTCAATGATTGACTGTCTACAATGACGATCCCATAAGATTATAATGCCACATTGTTACCATGCCTTTTCAATATTTAAATAAGTTTGGATACACAAATACTTACCATTCTATTACCATTGCCTACAGTATTCAGTATCGTAATATGCTGTACAGGTTTGTAGCCCAGGAGCAATAGAACCATATAGCCTAGGTGTATAATAGGCTATACCATCTAGTTTCGGATAAGTATGGTCTATGATGTTTACATAATGATGACATGGCCACACAACACATTTCTTAGAATACATCACCCTTATTAAATGATGCATAACTGCATGTATATTGGTCATGATCCTAGTAATGTTTTTATTTAAAATATTTTACATATTTTTTATTGCACTACTTATTTTCACATCTGTGAGTTTGAAGAATTCTTTACACAGGAACACATATGTTTAGCCTATGGATTGCATTTTAATTTCTCTAACCTTATTTTTTTAAAAATAGAAGCTTTACATTTTTGCAAAGACCATTTTATCAGTTTTTAATGTTTCAGCATTATGTTACTAAATTAAATGTTTGACTACCCCAAGTTTGCAAAGAGATACTCCAACATATTCTACAATATCAGATAATTTTGGGGTTTAGCATTCAAAAATTTTAGTCTATGACACATTTTGAGTTAATTTGTATGCTCAAGTATAGATTAAAAATTAAGATAGTCTGGTTTCTACTATTTTAGCACCATTTGTTGAAAATTGCTTTCTTATTAACTTAGCTGTGCTCATTTTGCAAATCAATTGACTGTGTATATGTCTGTTTCCAGACTGTATTCTAAAACCAGTATGTATTTACCTATCTATATCTATACTTATGCTAATTTAACACTGCTTTAATTACTGCAACATATTTTAAGACTTGAAATCAAGTAGAAGAAATCACCCAACTTTATTCTTCATTTTCAAAATTATATTAGTTATTACCCACTCTTTGTGCTTACATATACATTTTAGAATCAGCTTATACGTTTCTATAGGTAAACCTTCTTAAAATTTTGACCTAGATTACAACGGATCTGTAGAACAGTTTCGGGAAACATTAATGGTATTCAGTCTTCCTATTCATGAACATGATATATCTCTCCTATTATTTCTTCTTTTATTTCACCTAGTAATATTTGTAGCACTTTAAAATAAAGTTCTTGTACATATTATTACATGTAACCATATTTATTTCATATTTTATACTCTTATAAGTAATGTTATATTTAACTTAACTTTCTAATTGTGTTTTTTCTAAATATACTAAAAACAATTGATATATGAGTAGTAAGCTTTTATTTCCTAATCTTACTAAATCACTTCTTATTTCTATTGGCTTTTTTTAATGCTATCTACATATAGAATCATTCTTTCTATGAGCTAAGAGAGTTTTACATCTTTCTTTACATTCTATATGCATTTTATTGTTTCATTACCTTGTTAAACTGGGGATGCCTTCAACTATAATGTTGAATAGCAATAAAACAAAGTTGTTTTCTGTTTCTGCTTCTATTTAGCATTGTAATTTTCTATGCAAATTTGAATATGTTGTGTTTAATTTTTGTTAAGTTCAGAATAGTTGTTAAGCATTTTTGTTTTATCTTTTGAAGAATATGTAATTTAGAGATGTGTTGCTTACTTTCTAAATAACAGTTTTTTTAAAAAAAATATTTTGTTAATTATCAACCCAAAGTCACTGTGATCATAGTTCATATACTGAATAATAATCTTTAAAAATTGTTGAGAGTTCTTCTATAATACATCATATGGTCTATTTTGTTGAAAATACTATGTTCACTGGAAGAAGAGCATGTATTCTGTTATTGTATAAACTGTTAATAAATGTTAATTATGCTCAATTTGTTCATTATGTTGTTTAGTTCTTTTATAACCTAAGTGATTTTCTGTAGGCGTGGTGTATAAATATGGAAAGAGTGTTATTAAAATACGTAGTTACAATTGTGCATTTGTCTGTTCTAGGTTACATCAGTTTTTACTTTATATATTTTAACATCATTGTTGGGGGACATACAGAATTGTTATGTCTTCTTATTGACTTGTTATCTTTCTCATTGTGAAATTCTCCTCTTTTTTTCTTATTTTCTAAGACTGTATTGTCTTATATTAATGTAGCCACTGTGGCTTTTTTACACTTTGCATAATATAACTTTTCCCATATTTTATTTTGGTCCTATGTATGTCTTTATATTTCAATTGAGTTTATGCATACAGCAAGTGGTTGGTCTTTCTTTTTATATCTAGAATGACCATCTCTGTATTTTAATTATAATCTTTAGCCTATTTCCACTCATTTTAACTGTACATATAAATTTATATCTACCATCCAGTTTTTTTTATTTGTACTCTCATTTTTCATTTTCTATTTTCTTTTGCATTAATTTAGTATATTTTGGTATTTGATTGCTTATTAACTATGTATTTTATTGTATTTTCATTTTTTCTTTGGGATTTACAATATGCATTTTAATCACAGTATCCCTTCTATTATGTTACACCATTTAATTTTCTGTGCGTGACACTTAAAAGGGTATAATTTCATTTCTCACTTCTTGAATCTTGTGCTATAATAGTACTATATGTTGCTTCTTCATAAGATATAAAACACACAATGCATTTAAACAATTGATAATATTTTGGAAAAATGTTTAAAGTTAAAAGAAAACCTGTTTTACATTTACTTTAATATTTATAATTTGTGTGCTCTTTATTCATTCCTGGAAAAAATACCATATGATTCCATTAGCCATTATTTTCCTTCATCCTGACTAACTTTTTGAAATATGTTTTGTAGTATAGGTCTGCTAGCATCAATTTTTTTAACCTTTCTTTTTTTTAATTTCACCTTATTTATGGATATATTTGCTGTATATAAAAGTCTACATGGACAAATTTCTTCTTTCAGCACATGAAGACCTTATTTTTATTATCTTCTGGATTGCATTGTTTGATATTAAAAGTTAACTGTCATTCATATTGTACTTTTTTCTATAGGTAATATGGAGTTTTATGGGGAATTCTCACTGTTTTTTAACAATTTAATTATGATGGTTCTTGTGGTATTATTTTCTGTGTATATACAACTTACATTTCTTAAACATCATGGAAATATGTAATTACACTTTATTTTTTCAAATATATTCTCCTCATCATCACTACTCTCTTATTTCTTTAACAATTCCAATTGCATGAGCAAAAATATTTGATAATTTACCTCAGGTAACTGAATCACTGAAACTTTTTCCTTTCTCATTTTCTTCTCTCGTTCTTTATTTTTGATATATATTATTACTTTATTTTCAAGTTTACTATATGTTTCTTTTGTAGTGCCTAATTAACTTTTAAGTTTCTACAAAAATATTGTCATTACAGCCATTTTCTTTTTTAACTCTCAAATTTCCATCTGGTTCCTTTGTATGTTTTATTTCTTTAGCCATATGTTTTATGTTCCACTATATGGTTTGTTTTGTTGAATGTTTTCCGTGCACCTGAAAAGAGTATGTCTTCTGCTGCTGTTGTGTGAAATGTTTCTTAAATGACAATTAGGTTTTCTTTGTTTATTCTATTGTTCAAGACTTCTACAGCTATTAATATATCCATACGTATTCTTGATTTTTTGTCTTTTCGCTATATGCATGTTAGAGAGAGCTTTAAAATGTCAACCTTTAACTGTAGATATTTGTTTTTCTACAATTTTAGTATGCATAGCCCTGTAAAACATCTTTTTCTGCTGGTTACATCATCTCTCTTTTTTTGTTGTTGATTCTATTGAGTGATAATATTCCTAGCTTTGGTCATATATTTTTCTCTTGGCATGTCTAATAATTTGTGATCTGACGTTATGCACTGTGAGTTATGTTAATGAATTATCACATCAATGAATTATCACATCAATGAGTTACATCATGTTTATGCTGTATGTTGTTTTTTTGTAATTTCCCATTGGACTTTAAAAAAAAAATCAGCCTTTTTTTTTTTCTGATTGTTTTGATCTATTTTAGACTTAGGATTTAGTTTTTCTAAGAAAGGTCCAAAGTAGTGTTCAATTCAAGGCCACTACTATTAATATATGTCCCTTCTGGAGTATCCACTATGTTATCCAGATGATCACGACAGTCTTACTGCTATTATTGTGATTGTCTTGTGGAGTTATACTTCAAAGAAGAGGGACCTAGTACACAGAAAATAAAAGGGACTCCATATGTGGAGGTCTTTTTCTGAGTAATTTCTCCTTTCTAGAACTCTAGCCTGCAATTTTCAATTACTTGAGCATCCTGACACTACTAACTCTGACACCTCAAGTTAGAAGGTCTGCCAAGCTCTGTTTTCTTTTTCATTTCTTGTGTGTACAGTCTTAAAATTGCCTTAATTAATAAAAATATACACACATAGTGCTTGACTTCATATTCACTATGTTTCTCTTCTATTTGTACTTAGAGTTGTATGCTTTTTGTTTAATATTTTTAAAAGTATTATTTTATATATTTTGCAGAGATTTCTAGTTGTTTATAAGGGGAGGTTAAGCCTGAACCTTGTTTTTCCTCAATGACTAGCAGTGGACTTGTAATTATATTTATCACATTTCTTATTTAATAAGACTATAAACCTGATCAAAGCAAAATCTATGTGCGTTCTCACAAGTAAATTCTGTAAATGAGCATAAGGCCATCCAATAAAAAATTTTAATAAATATTGGCTTAATTAATTTCTTTCTAAATTTATGCTCAGAGAGGTTAAATTGCTTAAATCACTTACTTGCTTACAGATATTTATCAAACTACTAAATCTAGGTTTGTCTAATTTGAAAATCTGCACTGTTTTCATCAGACCAAACTGACATGCTAAGACTTCAGTGTGAGTTTTCAAAAGAAGTTATTTTTCTGTCATTAGCAGTGATTTTACTATAATCTAAAAGTTCTTTTATCTTTCTTGGGGTATACTAATTTAAAGGAATTAATATGTAATTTTCTATTGTTAGATTAAGTTTGATCTTGGAAGATAATATTTTGTATTTTCTTTAACGGAATTTTATAAAGAAATGCATTTATGAAATATTTCTATTCAACAGATATATAGCAATTTGTGTGAGCTCTTTATTTCCTCCCTTTTTAAATCAAATCACCTTTAGACCTCAGAAAAATAGCAAGGAGTTCTTGAGTAAAGCAGATCCTATTTTGCCTCAGTTTTTCATTATTCTTTTCAGGCACACTATATATATATTTTTAAACGCTGATGCCTGAAAACTAACTTTATTTTCTAAATTTACTTAGTTGTTGTCTTGTTTTATTCATTTGCATTGCTTTGTTTTTCTTTAAAAATATTATAACACCAAGTTAGCTTAAGGGCTGCCCTCCTTCTTATTATTCCTATTAATTACTCTTTTTTTTTTTCCTTTTTGACGAAGTCTTGCTCTGTCACCAAGGCTGGAGTGCGTGGAGCGATCTTGGTTCACTGCAAGCTCTGCCTCCCAGGTTCAGGCCATTCTCCGGCCTCAGCCTCCCAAGTAGCTGGGAGCACAGGAGCCCGCCACCATGCCCGGCTAATTTTTTGTATTTTTAGTAGAGATGGGGCTTCACCGTGTTAGCCAGGATGGTCTCGATCTCCTGACATGGTGATCTGCCCAGCTCGGCCTCCCAAAGTGCTGGGATTACAGGCAGGCGTGTGCCACTGCGCCAGGCCTTAATTACACTTTTGATAGGAGTTCAAAAATTCATCATGGACATATAATTTAGCCATGATCTGTAGAAAGAGCAGGAAGTTCAAAAACTTAAATCTACAAGGTAGGTTATTTTATTTGTTTTGAAATTTGCATTGGTTTCTTGTATTTTTTATACATTTTTCTTTTCACTACTGTTGTGCTCTAGACTTAAAAGACCAAGCAAAAATAAATGGGTACCCCCCCCCAAAAAAGAGAAAGAATGAGTAAGACTTACTATGTGATAAGACAGCAGTGTGACTATAGTCACTAATAACTTAGTTGTACATTTAAAAATAAAGAGTATAATTGGAGTGTTTGGAACTCAAAGGATAAATGCTTGAGGGGATCGATACCACGTTCTCCATGATTTGCTTATTTCATATTATATGCCTGTATTAAAACATCCCATGTACCCCATAAATATATAAACCTACTATGTACCCACAAAAATTAAAAATAAAATAAATAAATGAAATAGAAATAAATAAATATTAAAAAGCCAGGAAAATGTCCTCTTCTGTATGTTCTAGACTAAAATGGCAAAGGGCATAGTTCATGCCTGTTTTACCAGGTAATGGTAGCAAAGAGATGCTAGAAAATACAAGGAAAATGAGTAATTTCTGGCCTTTTATTCTACAAATATTTACCGGGCAACATCTCTGCACTAAGTGCTGTTTTAGATAGTAGGAAGCCTGGTAACTAAAGTAAGGTTTCCCATTATAATGAAAACAAATGATTAGAAATAAAAAGATATATAATGTAACATCATATAGTGATAAGAATTTTCCATATAAATGAAGTAGGTTAAGAGAATAGGGCAGAATTATTCAGTAGAATTCTCTGTAATAGTGGAAATATTTTATATGCTCTATCTAATATGAAAGCTACTAGTTACATTTGATATCAAAAGTGAGATAGAAGACAAAATTTTTAAATTTTAATTTAATTTTTGTTTAAATTTTAAAATAAAATAGGCACATGAGGTTAGTTGCAGAGGGATGTTTCCTGTCTGAAAGTAATATTTAACCAAAATCTGAATGAAGTATGGGAAGAGTCCTCATTTATCTAGAAGAACACTTCATTTGGAAGGAAGAACAAAACCACTGAGCTAGGGGCATGCTTCGTTGCTGTTCCTATAATGGTTTAAGAAGCTTGTTTGTTCCAATATTTGTGTATTTCAGATTAATCAAAGTACATGCTGCCTTTGCTGGTTGAAGTAAGTAAAAAAGTGGTCCAGAAAATAAAGCTTGTTGCCTCACATACATCATATTATGTGTTCCAAAAGTTATTTCAGTATATACATATGAAAGAAGTATATTTCATCATATCTGAGCTGAGTAAAGTGTTTTGAGCAACTTCATGAAGGAATTGAATTCCTCATACTGTGACCTGCCTCGGTAGTAAGCCAGGTAAATCAAAGTATTGGTGGAATATTTAACATAATATTTGAAACACGTGAACAGGCAAAAATAATTAACTTATTTACCTGACTTCTCTGACACTGGAATGCACTGAAAGTGCCACACAGCGTTTTAGTTTACAAATGACAAGCAGTTAACACCGCTCTTTCCATTATGTTTTTGGATTTTAAAAATTGTAATGAGAGAATATTTAAGTAAAATAAATTACAATTAATTAAATTTATCAAATACAAAATGACATATATGTGCTTAGGACTATGATTTACAGAATACCATTTTTCAGATCATTTATCACCATGATTAAACAAATAATTTAATACAATTATGAATAGTACCTGTATCTATTTTAATCTATGGTATTATGTTATATTTCAACCAAGATCAAATTTCATAAAACTATGTAAGAAAATTCTTAACTCATTTTGGTTGTAGAGAAGCTTTATTTTAGTATGGATGATTTGTTTAGTGGAATACTTTCATGGTAGTTCTTTAAACTGATCTAGCCTTACACCATTCAAATAGATTTTAAAAATTCAGAATCTATTTTAAATAAAATGTACTTTATTTGTTCTATATATATATATATATGTAATTACAAATAACTAACAGTATTTGGCAAGTTTAATTACATTCTTCTTCATTTTTTTTCTGGAATTTTCCAAGATGTCTTTACTGAGGTTTTTTTTTTTTTTTTTTTTTTTTTTTTTTTTTTTTTTTTTTTTTTTTTTTTTTTTTTTTTAGGCAGCATGGATATTTATGTGAACTCCCTCAGATTCAGGCAACGTCTTCTCAATGGCTTAGGAAATGTCAGTTGACAAATAGCACACATAAGCTTGACCCACGTCTTGCATTCCAATCTTGGAGTGACAGCCAAACTTCTTGGAAGGTATTAACTTCCATGATCTATTGGCACTAAGTAAACAAAAGAGAACACTTTCTGTGCCCCAAGAAAATCCCAATGAATTTCAGAAAACAGCAATTAAAAATTAAAAATAACTATTTATTCAACGATCCGCAAAAATAAGTCTCTTCTGAGAACTTTTGAGTGGCTTTGCACTTAAATTTCTTGTCAAGTTCATAATTCTGAGTGCTATTTAAAATATTTTAGATCAGACAAAATGAAAAAAGGTCTGTCATAAATTCTATCTTACTAGCATACTATTAATACTAAAAATGATAAAAATAGTCTGAAAACAAACTGATGATTGATGTAGGTCAAAAACTATGAAGTACAACAAATGGAGTTTGTCATTTGGCAGTATATCAGAAGAATTATTTCCAAAGACCAAGTAAGACACAGACCTCTAATTCAGGAGCATTCATCATGAGGGAAGTTATTGTCCTAATTCATTATTTCAAAAAAAAGGAAGATAAAAACGTGGCAATGTCAATAAATATGAAAAATTATTCTGATAATATTTACTAGTCATTTACTAAAAATTAAGTAAAATAATAAAAGGAAGTAATTGTTAAATATGATCAAGACTATATAAACCGGCCAGGCGCGGTGGCTCATTCCTGTAATCTCAGCACTTTGGAAGGCTGAGGCGGGCAAATCATGAGGTTAGGAGTTCGAGACCAGCCTGGCCAATATGGTAAAACCCTGTCTCTACTAAAAATACCAACAAATTGGCTGGACGTGGTGGCACGCACCTGTAGTGCCAGCTACTTGGTAGGCTGAGGCAGGGGAATTACTTGAACCCGAGAGGCGGAGGTTGCAGTGAGCCGAGATCGCCACTGCACTCCAGCTGGGCTACAGAGCAAGACTCCGTCTCGAAAACAAAAAAACAAAACAAAACAAACAAACAAAAAGAAACACCTCAGTCATTTAGTAAGGTAATTATATTACTGAATGTCTGAATTTTTTTTTTTTTTTTTTGAGACAAAGACTTGCTCTTATTGCCCGGACTTGGTGCAATCTCGGCTGACTGCAATCTCCGCCTTCCAGGTTCCAGCAGTTCTCGTGCCTCAGCCTCTCTAGTAGCTGGGATTACAGATGCTCACCTCCATGCCCAGCTAATTTTTGTATTTTTAGGTGAGACGGGGTTTCGCCACATTGGCCAGGGTGGTCTCAAACTCCTGACTGACCTCGGGTCATCTGCCTCCCTCGGCCTACCAAAGTGCTGGGATTACAGGCGGGAGCCACCGCCCCTGGCCTAGAATGGGGCTTTCAATCACTTCTTTTAAAAGCAAAATTTTGTAAACCATTTGACTACAAAGATCTATATTTCATGGAATCAACACCTGTATGCTGTACAATATTTTAAATTATGTTTTAATTGGCTTATCTGAAAGTTTTAGCCCCAAGAGGTCATTCCACCTACTAAATGTAGGGTTAAGTCAGGGTTAAACCTTTCTTTTCTATCAAATAGAAAGGAGTGGTTGTGAAAGGTCAGAAGAGATATTTCTCCATCACAGATATGTTCTCAGGCAGATCTGTTTTAAAAAAGGGTACATGTGAAGTCAAGAATCTGGAAAATTATTCTTGTAAGACTCAGTCAGAGCAAGCATACCTATAAAACCTTCATCGCAAGTACAATATCTTGGTTTGAAGACCACACTCAAAAATGTATTCCCTAACAAGATAAAAGGCAAATAATCCATGAATAATGAAAATGTGTGTCATGAGTCCAACCAAGAAACAAAGAATTTCTTTTTTAAATTTTATGTGGCAAGAAGTTTAGTATGGACTCAAATAGAGACTTTTGGAAAAATTTCTCCTTAAGATTTTGGAAACATAAAAAGTGTCTCTAAAATTAGGAAGTTTGAATCTAATGTATTATTTAATTAAAAAAATAGATAAAAGGGAATATAGTGTATTTATAGTATAGGAATCTAATGTACTATATTGTGTAGTATATTCCTACATTGGCTGTTTCAATAGAAATGTAAAATAATAGATTCAATATTTTATTCAATATTTTATTGGATTTCTATTCAATTGAATAGAGTACAGTGTACTATATTCCTACATGACCTGTTTCAGTAAAATAAATATTCGCCAATGGATGTTATAAAAGAAATGCTGGAATATGCCCATACATAATTTGCTGATTTAAGCTATATTATATTTTTTCAAATAATTTAATGTTAAATACAGAAATGATGTAAATAATATTTTATTTATTCTTTTAGTAAACTAAAGGAAGCAAAACATGACTTTTTAATGGTATTTTTACAAGGATTTTTCTCACATAATAAAATTTAATGGCTTAATGGCATATTTCCTTCATTTATAAACATTTCATCATGAAATCTAACATAAAAGTTTACTACATAAATATATTTTATCTTTATATTATTTTAGAAAAACGAAGTTAATCCTTGATGTCCATGCTCAACTTTACAGGTTGCCTTGCTTCCCCTGGGAATTTTTCAGGGAAAGAAAATGCTACCTTTAATCATATGCTTTATTACTTTTTCTAAATGAAATCTTCAGCAATATTTTTCAGCATGTTAAGAAGAGACGCTTAGAATTTGGGATTGAATATGAAAGGAATTCTATAGGTTAAGGTATATATCAACATGAGTAGAGCTAGAAGTAATGATAATCAAATATATCTGCATATTTTAAAAAACTATTTCAACTTATGTTTACAATCATATAATTTATTCATGCTGTATCAGCCATGTGATTACAATAAAGCTACTGTAAGCACCAAGTCTCATTAAGTTTAGCAGGAAGATGAAGCAACCCCAAAACAGAGACACACTAAAGTTGAATTTTTAAATCATTGAACAGAGCACTAAGATTTTATTTCCTAAACTTATTGGAGCATGTAGGATTTGAGGGGAAAATTAATGTAGATGTGTAAACCTTTATGCTTATAATTCTTTTTGTTATTATCTTATGAAAAGTGATTGATGGAAGGTGTTTTAGGATTATTGAAAGACTTAAAGGTAGAAAGCAGGCAGAGCAAGATGACCAAATAGAACCCTCCAACAATCGCTCCCCCCAACCCCAAGAACATAAAGTTGAACATCTATCCATGCTAGAAAGCACTTCCATTAGAACCAAAAATTAGGTAAGCAGTCACAGAATATAATGTTAACATTATATCAAGGAAAGAGGCACTGAAGATGGTAGAAAAGACAGTCTTGGTATCTACACTACCCCTTCTAATCACTTGGCAGTGGACAGAGAGATTCTGTGTGCTTATGGGAGGGAGAGCAAAGTGATTGTGGGAATTGCATTGGAAATTAATGCTGCTCTGTCACAGAAGAACAAAACACACAGCACAATTCTGGCACCCATGGAGGCAGCAGTTAGACTACCCTCAGCTAGAGAAGATTCCTCTGCCCTAGCAGTATAAACCTGAATTACATCTAATTCCACTATCTGACCAAAGTGGTCTAGAGTCCTAAATAAATTTAGGCCACAAGGCTGCAGTCTTTGGGTAAGCCCTGGGGCTTGGCTAGACTGAGAGTCAGTGGACTTGGTGGGGCACGTGACCCAGTGATACACAAGCTGTGGTGTCCAAAGGAGTGCTTGCATCACCCCTCCCCCAACTTCAGCCAATGCAGCGTGGGAAGAGACTCCATGCCCCTGCAAAATGAAGAGGAAAGAGTACTCCGCCTTGCAAGAGTCTCTGCTTGAGTACTAGCTCAGTTACAGTAAAATAAAGCACAAAGCAGTTTTCTGAAGACCCTATTGCTAAGCCCTAGCTACTGAACGGCTTTTCGTGTTTGTGATGGAGTTTCACTTTTGTTGCCCAGTCTGGAGTGCAATGGAGTGATCTCAGCTCACTGCAACCTCTGCCTCCCAGGATCAAGCAATTCTCCTGCCTCAGCCTCCAGAGTAGCTGGGATTACAGGCATGAGCTACCATGCCCGGCTAATTTTTTGTATTTTTAGTAGAGATGGGGTTTCTCCATGTTGGTCAGGCTGGTCTCGAACTCCTGACCTCAGGTGATCCCCCCATCTTGGCCTCCCAAATTGCTGGGATTGCAGGCATGAGCCACCACGCCCAGCTGGACTGCATTTTTGGATCTGCTGTGGACCCACAAAGGAACTTGCTGTCACACAGGGAAGAACTCAGTCCTGGTAATATTCACTACATGCTGTCTAGAGATCTCTTTTGCCTTGAATAAACATCAGTGATAGCCAGGAAGTAGTCACCATGGGCCTTGGGACAACCCAGTACTATGCAGGATTCAAGTGTCACTCAGTGTTGTTCTAGCTGTGATGGACATGAGAGTGCTTGCATCACGCTCCCCCCAACTCCAGATATTCCAGCAAGGAGTGGTGCCTTCTGCTTGAGGAAAAGTGAAGAAAAAGAATGAAAGTCTTCCTGTGAATCCAGGAAAATCTCCTGAATTGTACCCAAGCCCATCAAGGCAGCAGGAATCTGCAAAGTTTTTAAAATTCTTGAGTTTAAGACATTCTCTAGTGCAGATAAAACTGCATTAATCAGAGACTTAGATTACAACACTTAATTTCCTTTGAATATCTGGAAAGCCTTCTCAAGAAGGATGGGTAGAAACAAATCCAGATTGAGATTAGAATAAATACCCAACTCTTGAATCCTAGATATCAGTGAACATCCACAAGCATCAATAACATCCAGGAAACATGATCTCACCACAATAACTAGATAAAAAACCAGTCACTAATCTCAGAGTGACAGAGGTATGCAGCCTTTCAGACAGAGAATTGAAAATCGCTGTTTTGAGGAAGCCAGATAAACTTAAAACAACACAAAGAAAGACTTCAGAATCCTGTCAGAGAAATGTAACAAAGAGATTAAAATAATGAAAAAGCAAGTAGAAATCCTAGAGTTGAACATTTTACTTAATAGACTTAAAACTTCTTAGAGTTTCTCAACAGCAGAATTGATCGAGCAGAAGAAAGAATGAGCTAATTTGAAGACACACTATATAAATACACAATCAGAAGAGAAAACATACACAAAAAAATTTTTTAAAAAGCATGTCTTTTTGCGGGCAGGATGGCTAAATAGGAACAGCTCCGGTCTGCAGCTCTCAGTGAGATCAATGCAGAAAGCGGGTGATTTCCACATTTCCAAATGAGTTACCCAGTTCATCTCACTGGAACTGGTTTGACAGTGGGTGCAGCCCAAGGAGGGCAGCCAAAGCAGGGTGGGGCATCGCCTCATCCAGGAAGCGCAAGGAGTGGGGGAACTCCCTCTCCTGGCCAAGGGAATCCATTAGGGACTGTACAGTGCATGCAGGCCCAGATACTGCGCTTTTCCCACAATCTTGGCAACCTGCGGAAGAAAAGATTCACTCTGGTGCCTACACCAGCAAGACCCTGGGTTTCCAGCACAAAACTAGGCGACCACTTGGGCAGACACTGAGCTAGCCTCAGGAGTTTTTTTTTTTTTTTTTTCATACGCCACTGGTGCGTGGAGCACCAGCGAGACAACCATTCACTCCCCTGGAAAGGGGGCTGAAGCCAGGGAGCCAAGTGGTCTGACTCAGCGGATCCCTCCACCACGGGGCCAGCAAGCTGAGATCCACTGGCTTGAAATTCTCCCTGCTAGCACAGCAGTCTGAGCTCGACCTGGGACACACAAGCTTATTGTGGGGAGGGGCGTCCACCATTGCTGAGGCTTGAGTAGGCGGTTTTACCCTCACAGAGTAAACAAAGCCAGCAAGAAGTTCAAACTGGGCAAAGCCCAAAGCAACTCAGCAAAGCCACTGAGGCCAGACTGCCTCTCTTGTCTGGGCAGGGCATCTCTGAAGAAAGGGCAGCAGCCCCGTGAGAGACTTATAGATAAAACCTCCAACTCCCTGGGACAGAGCACGTGGGGGAAGGGGCGGTTGTAGGCACAGCATCAAGCAGACTCAAACATCCCTGCCTGGCAGCTCTGAAGGGAGCAGCAAAACTCCCAGAACAGCATTTGAACTCTGATAAGAAACAGACTGCCTTCTCAAGTGGGTCTCTGACCCTTGTTTATCCTGACTGGAAGATACCTCCCGGTAGGGGCCGACAGACTCCTCACACAGGAGAGCCCTGGCTGGCATCTTGCCGGTGCCCCTCTGGGATGAAGCTTCCAGAGGAAGGAACAGGAAGGAATCATTGCTGTTCTGCAGCCTCCACTGGTGATACCCAGGCAAACAGGGTCTGGAGTGGACTTCAGCAAAATCCAGCAGACCTGCAGCAGAGGGGCCTGACTGTTAAAAGGAAACTGACAAACAGAAAAACAAGTATAAACATTAACAAAAGGACGTCCACTCAGATACCCCATCCGAAGGTCACCAACTTCAAAGACCAAAGGTAGATAAATCCACGAAGATGGGGAGAAACCAGCGCAAAAGGCTGAAAATTCCAAAAACTAGAATGCCTCTTCTCCAAAGGATCACAATTTCTCCCCAGGAAGGGAACAAAAATGGATGGAGAATGAGTTTGATGAACTGACAGAAGTAGGCTTCAAAAGGTGAGTAATAACAAACTCCTCCGAGCTAAAGGAGCATGTTCTAACCCAATACAAAGAAGCTAAGAACCTTGAAAAAAGGTTAGACAAATGTCTAACTAGAATAGCCAGTTTAGAGAAGAACATAAATGACCTGATGGAGCTGAAAAACACAGCACGAGAGCTTTGTCAAGCATATGCAAATATCAATAGCCGAATCAATCAAGCGGAAGAAAGGATATCAGAGATTGAAATTCAACTCAATGAAATAAAGTGAGAAGACAAGATTAGAGAAAAAAAGAGTGAAAAGAAACTAACAAAGCCTCCAAGAAATATGGGACTATGTAAAAATACCAAATCTACGTTTGATTGGTGTACCTGAAACTGACTGGGAGAATGGAAGCAAGTTGGAAAACACTCTTCAGGATATTATCCAGGAGAACTTCCCCAACCTAGCAAAACAGGCCAACGTTCAAATTCAGGAAATACAGAGAACACCCCAAAGATACTCCTTGAGAAGAGCAACCCCAAGACACGTAATCGTCATATTCACAAAGGTTAAAATAAAGGAAAAATGTTAAGGGCAGCCAGAGAGAGCAGTTGGGTTACCCACAAAGGGAAGCCCATCAGACTAACAGTGGATCTCTCTGCAGAAACCCTACAAGAAAGAAGAGAGTGGGTGCCAATATTCAACATTTTTAAAGAAAAGTATTTTCAACCCATAATTTCATATCCAGCCAAACTAAGCTTCAAAAGTGAAGAAGAATAAAATCCCTTACAGACAAGCAAATGCTGAGATTTTGTTACCACCAAGCTTGCCTTACAAGAGCTCCAGAAGGAAGCACTAAACCTGGAAAAGAACAACCAATACCATCCCCTGCAAAAAAATACCAAATTGTAAAGACCATCGGCGATATGAAGAAACTGTGTCAACTCACTTGAAAAATAATCGGCTAGCACCAAATGGTAGGATCAAATTCACATGTAACAATATTAACCATAAATGTAAATGGGCTAAATGCCCCAATTAAAAGACACAGACTGGCAAATTGGATAAACAGTCAAGACCCATTGGTGTTCTGTATTCAGGAGACCCATCTCATATGCAAAGACACACATAGGCTCAAAATAAAGGGATGGAGGAATATTTACCAAGCAAATGGAAAAAAAATGTGTTGCAATCCTAATCTGTGATAAAACAAACTTTAAACCAACAAAGATCAAAAGAGACAAAGAAGGGCATTACATAATTGTGAAAGAATCAGTGCAACAAGTGGAGATAACTATCCTAAATATATATGCACCCAATACAGGAGCACCTAGATTCATAAAGCAAGTTCTTGGTGACATACAAAAAGACTTAGATTCCCACACAATAATACTGGGAGACTTTAACACCCCACTGTCAATATTAGACAGATCAATGAGACAGAAAATTAACAAAGATATCCAGGACTTGAACTCAGCTCTGGATCAAGCGAACCTAATGGACATCTTCAGATCTCTCCAGCCAAAATCAACAGAATGTACATTCTTCTCAGCACCACATAGCACTTAGTTTAAAATTGACCACATAATTGGAAGTAAAACACTCCTCAGCAAAGGCAAAAGAACGGAAATCATAACGAATAGTCTCTCAGACCACAGTGCAATCAAATTAGAACTCATGATTAAGAAACTCACTCAAAACCACACAACTACATGGAAACTGAACAACTTGCTCCTGAATAGTCATTCAGGATAATGATAAATGATGACATGAAGGGAGAAATAAAGATATTCTTTGAAACCAATGAGAACAAAGACACAACATACCAGAATACCTGGGACACATTTAAAGCAGTGTATAGAGGGAAATTTAAAGCACTAAATGCCAACAAGAGAAAGCAGTTAAGATCTAAAATGAACACCCTAGCCTCACAATTAAAAGAACTAGAGAAGCAAGAGCAAACAAATTCAAAAGCTAGCAGAAGGCAAGAAATAACTAAGATCAGAGCAGAACTGAAAGAGATAGAAACATGAAAATCTCTTCAAAAAAGTCAATGAATCCAAGAGTTGGTATTTTGAAAAGATCAGCAAAATAGATACACTGCTAGCCAGACTAATAAAGAAGAAAAGAGAGAAGAATTAGATAGACGCAATAAAAAATGTTAAAGGGGATATCACCATCAATCCCACAGAAATACGAACTACCATCAGAGAATACTATAAACACCTCTATGTAAATAAATTACAGATTCTAGAAAAAAATGGATAAGTTCCTGGACGCATACTCCATCCCAAGACTAAACTAGGAAGAAGTTGAATTCCTGAATAGACTAATAACAAGTTCTGAAATTGAGGCTGCAATTAACAGCCAACCAACCAAAAAAATTCCAGGACTAGATGGATTCACAGCCGAATTATACCAGAGGTACAAAGAGGGACTGGTGCCATTCCTTCTGAAACTATTCCAAACAATAGAAAAAGAAGGACTCCTCCCTAACTCATTTTATGAGGCCAGCACCATCTTGATACCAAAACCTGGCAGATAAACAACAAAAAATGAAAATTTCAGGCCAATATCCCTGATAAGCATTGATGTGAAGATCCTCAATAAGATACTGGCAAACTGAATCCAGCAGCACATCAAAAAGCTTATCCACCACAATCAAGCTGGCTTCACCCCTGGAATGCAAGGCTGATTCAACATAAGGAAATCAATAAACCTAATCCATCACATAAACAGAACCAATGACAGAAAAAAAAAAACACAGACATGATTATCTCAATAGATGCAGAAAAGGCCTTCAATAAAATTCAACAGCCCTTCATGCTAAAAACTCTCAAAAAACTAGGTATTGATTGAACATAACTCAAAATAGTAAGAGCTACTTATGACAAGCCCACAGCCAATATCATACCGAATGGGCAAAAACTGGAAGCATTCCCCCTGAAAACCGACACAAGACTAGGATACCTTCTCTCACCACTCCTATTCAAGATAGTATTGGAACTTCTGACCAGAACAATCAGACAAGAGAAAGGAATAAATTGTATTTAAACAGGAAGAGAGGAAGTCAAATTGTCTCTGTTTGCAGATGACATGATTCTATATTTAGAAAACCCTATAATCTCTGATCAAAATCTCCTTAAACTGATAAGCAACTTCAGCAAAGTCTCAGGATAGAAAATCAATGTGCAAAAATCACAAGCATTCCTATACAAAAATGACAGAGAGCCAAATGGTGAGTGAACTCCCATTCACAATTGCTACAAAGAGAATAAAATATCTAGGAATATAACTTACAAGGGATATGAAGGACCTTTTCAAGGAGAACTACAAACCACTGCTCAAGGAAATAAGAGAGGACACAAACAAATGGAAAAACATTCCATGCTCATGGATAGGAAGAATCAATATCTTGAAAATGGCCATACTGCCCAAAATGATGTATAGATTTAATGCTATCCCCACCAAGCTACCATTGACTTTCCTTAAAGAATTGGAAAAAACTACTTTAAATTTTATATGGAACCAAAAAAAAACTCGCATAGACAAGACAATCCTAAGCAAAAAGAATAAAGCTGGAGTCATCATGCTACCTGACTTCAAACGACACTACATGTCTACAGTAACAAAAACAGCATGATACTGGTACCAAAGCAGATATATAGACCAATGGAACAAAACAGAGGGCTCAAAAATAACACCAGACATCTACAACCATCTGATTTTTGACAAACCTGACAAAAACAAACAATAGGAAAGGATTCCCTATATAATAAATGGTGTTGGGAAAACTGGCTAGCCATTTCCAGAAAGCTGAAACTGGATCCCTTCCTTATACCTTATACAAAAATTAACTCAAGATGGAATAAAGACTTAAATCTATGACTTAGGACCATAACAACCCTAGAAGAAAACCTAGGCAATACGATTCAGGGCATAGGAATGGGCAAAGACTTCATGACTAAAACACCAAAAGCAATGGCAGCAGAAACCAAAATAGACAAATGGAAACTAATTAAGCTAAAGAGCTTGCGCACAGCAAAATAAACTACCATCAGAGTGAACAGGCAACCTACAGAATGGAAGAAAATTTTTGCAATCTATCCATCTGAAAAAGGGTTAATATTCAGAATCTACAAAGAACTTAAACAAATATACAAGAAAAAACAAACAACCCCATCAAAAAGTGGGCACAGGGAAATGAACAGACATGTCTCAAAAGAAGACATTTATGCAGCCAAGAAACATATGAAACAAAGCTCAGTTATCACTGGTCCTTAGAGAAATGCAAATCAAAACCACAATAAGATACCATCTGATGCCAGTTAGGATGGCGATCATAAAAAAGTCAGGAATCAACAGATGCTGGAGAGGATGTGGAGAAATAGGAATGCTTTTACATTGTTGATGGGAGTGTAAATTAGTTTAACTATTGTAGAAGACAGTGTGCCATTTCCTCTAGGATCTAGAACTAGAAATACCATTTGACTCAGCAATCTCATTACTGGGTTTATACCCAAAGGATTATAAATCATTCTATAAAGACACATGCACACTTATGTTTGTTGTGTCGCTGTTTACAATTGAAAAGATTTGGAACCAACCCAAATGTTCATCACTGATAGACTGGATAGTGAAAATGTGGCACATATACCCCATGGAATACTAAACAGCCATAAGAAAGGATGAGTTTGTGTCCTTTGCAGGGACATGGATGAAGCTGGAAACCATCATTCTCAGCAAACTATCTCAAGAATAGAAAACCAAACACTGCATGTTCTCATTCATAAGTGGGAGTTGAATAATGAGAACACATGGACACAGGGAGGGGAACATCACACACTAGGGCCTTTCAGGGGGTTGGGAGGTGGTGGTGGGATAACATTAGGAGCAATACCTAATGCAGATGACGGGTTGATGGGTGCAGCAAACCACCATGGCACCTGTTTACCTATGTAACAAACCTGCACGTTCTGTACATGTACCCCAGAACTTAAAATATAATAAAAAAGCATGCCTACAAGATTTACAAAATAGCCTCAAAAGTGCAAATCTGTCAGTTATTGGTTTAAAAGGGGAGATTGAGAGAGAGAATGGCATAAAAAGGTTTTTCAAATAAAACATAACAACTTTGCAAAACTAGAGGAAGATATCAATATCCAAATACGACAATATAATAGAACACAAAGCAGATTTAAATCAAATACAACTACCTCAAGACAGTTAATAATGAAACTCCCAAAGGTCAAGGTTAAAGAAAGGATCTTAAAAGCTTTTTAATAAGCTCCAATATTTCTGTTAGTAGACTTCTTAGTGGAAACCTGACTAGCCAGAAGAGTGTGGCATGATATATTCAAAGTGCTGAAGGAAAAAAAGGACAATTTTTTTTCCTACGATTTTATATCCAGAACAAAAAATCCTTATCACATGAAGGAGAAATAAAAACTTTCCAAGACAAACAAAAGCTGAGATAGTTTGATGCATACCAAACCTGTCCTACAAGAAATGCTTAAGGGAGTTCTTTGATCTGAAAGAAGAGGTCATTAATGAGCAATAAGAAATCATAAAGATACAAAACTCACTGGTAACAGTGAATAAACAGAAAAATACAGAATATTCTAACACTGTAATTGTGTTGTGTAGACCACTCATATCTTGAGTAGGAATACTAAGGACAAACCTATCAAAAATAATAGCTACAATTTTTTAAGAGATAGAGAGTATAAAAATATAAATAGAAACAACAAAAAAATTAAAAGTCAGGGAAATGAACTTAAAGGGTACAGTTTGTATTAGTTTTTTTCCCCCCTTCTCTTTCAGACTTTTCTTTTTTTATTATTATCATTATACTTTAAGTTCTAGGGTACATGTGCACAACCTGCAGGTTTGTTACATATGTATACATGTGCCATGTTGGTGTGCTGCACCCATTAGCTCATCATTTACATTGGGTATATCTCTTAATACTTTCCCTCCCCCCTCTCCCCACCCCACAACAGGCCCCAGTGTGTGATGTTCCCCTTCCTGTGTCCAAATGTTCTCATTGTTCAATTCCCATCTATGAGTGATAACATGCAGTGTTTGATTTTTTGTCCTTGGGATAGCTTGCTGAGAATGATGGTTTCCAGCTTCATCCATGTCCCCACAAAGGACATGAACTCATCATTTTTTATGGCTGCATAGTATTCCATGGTGCATATGTGCCACATTTTCTTAATCCAGTCTATCATTGATGGACATTTGGGTTGGTTCCAAGTCTTTGCTATTGTGAATGGTGCTGCAATAAACATCCGTGTGCATGTGCCTTTATAGCAGCATGATTTATAACCCTTTGGGTATATACCCAGTAACGGGATGGCTAGTTCTAGATCCTTGGGGAATTGCCATACTGTCCTCAACAATGGTTGAACTAGTTTACAGTCCCACCAACAGTGTAAAAGTGTTCCTATTTCTTCACACCCTCTCCAGCACCTGTTGTTTCCTGACTTTTTAATGATCACCATTCTAACTGGTGTGAGATGGTATCTCATTGTGGTTTTGATTTGCATTTCTCTGATGGCCAGTGATGATGAGCATTTTTTCATGTGTCTGTTGGCTGCATAAATGTCATGATCAAGTGGGCTTCATCCCTGGGATGCAAGGCTGGTTCAACATATGCAAATCAATAAATGTAATCCAGCATATAAATAGAACCAAAGACGAAAACCACATGATTATCTCAATCGATGCAGAAAAGGCCTTTGACAAAATTCAACAGCCCTGTCCAGGCGCAGTGGCTCAAGCCTGTAATCCCAGCACTTTGGGAGGCCGAGGTGGGCGGATCACAAGGTCAGGAGATCAAGACCATCCTGGCCAACATGGTGAAGCCCCGTCTCTACTAAAAATACAAAAAAATTAGCTGGGTGTGGTGGCAGGCGCCTGTAGTCCCAGCTACTCTGGAGGCTGAGGCAGAAGAATGGCGTGAACCCAGGAGGCAGAGTTTGCAGTGAGCCAAGATTGCCCCACTGCACTCCAGCCTGGGCAACAGAGCAAGACTCAGTCTCAAAAAAAAAAAAAAAAAAATTCAATAGCCCTTTATGCTAAAAACTCTCAATATATTAGGTATTGATGGGATGTAGCTCAAAATAATAAGAGCTATTTATGACAAACCCACAGCCAATATCGTACTGAATGGGCAAAAACTGGAAGCATTCGCTTTGAAAACTGGCACAAGACAGGGATGCCCTCTCTCACCACTCCTATTCAACATAGTGTTGGAAGTTCTGGCCAGGGCAATCAGGCAGGAGAAAGAAATAAAGGGTATTCGATTAGGAAAAGAGGAAGTCAAATTGTCCCTGTTTGCAGATGACATGATTTTATATTTAGAAAACCCCATCATCTCAGCCCAGAATATCCTTAAGCTGTATTAGTTTTACCTTAAATTAAAATATACTACTAGAGAAAATTACTTTTAGACAAAGAAATACAGGTAAGAAAAAGGTAGAGAGGATCATGAAGCAACCAGAAAACAACAAACTGGCAGTAGTAAGACCTTACCAATTAATAATAACATTGAATGTAAAGGGACTAAACTTCCCATCAAAAGGCATAGGGTGGCAGAATATGTTTTAAAAAATCAATAAAATATAATATAATAAATTATCTGCTACCTATAAGAAACTCACTTCACCTATAAAGACACATGTAGGCTAAAAACAAAGGGATGAGAAAAGATATTTTATGCAAATGGACACTAAAGAAGAGCAGGAGTAGCTATTATCAAATCAGATAAAATAGATTTAAAGATAAAACTATAAAAAATACAAGGAAGGACATTATGTAATGATAAAGGGGTCAATTCATCAGGAGGTTACAACAGTTTTATTTATGCACCTAACACTGGACCACAAATATATTTATAAAGCAAATATTACTAGAAGTAAAGAGAGAGATAGGCCCTCATACAATAATAGCTTGATACCTCAACATTCTACTTTCAGCATCAGACAAACCATCCAGAGAGAAAATCAACAAAGGAACATTGGACATATTCTGCACTATAAACTAAACGCACCTAAGAGATATTTACAGAATCTAACAGCTGTTGTGTACACATTCTTTTCCCCAGTAAGTGGATTATTCTCAAAGATAGACCATATATTAAGCCACAAAATGAGACAGCAAACTAAAAAAAAAATCAAATCAAAATAAATTAAAGTCTTAAATGAAACACCTGAAATTATGAAACTACTGAAGGAAAACTTTGGGGAAATTCTCCACGACATTGGTCTGGACCAATATTTCTTGAGAAATACCACAAAAGCACAGGCAACTAAAGCAGAAATGGACGAATGAGATCACAGAAAGGTAAAAAGCTTCTGTGCAGCAAAGGAAGCAATCAGCAAAATGAAAAGACAATGCACAGAATGGTAGTAAATATTTGCAAACTACCCATCTGACAAGGAATTAATAAATAATATATAAGGAGACCAAAAACTCAATAGAAAAAAATCAAATAATATTATTTTTAAATGTATGAAAGATCTGATAGGCATTTCTCAAAGGAAGACATACAAATAGCCGACAGGCATTAAAAAATATGCTCAACATCATTAGTCATCAGATAAAGTGCAAATAAAAATTAGAATGATGTTAATCTCATACCAATTAAAACTTTTTCCCCAAAGACAGGCAATAATAAATATTAGTGGGGTTGTGAAGAAATGGGAAAACTTCGTACATTGTTGGTGGGAATGTAAGTAAGTACAGCTACTATGGAATGTAGTACGGAGGTTCCTCAAAAAACTAAAAATAGAACTGCCACGTAATCTAGCAATTCCACTACTAGTTAATATATCCAAAAGCAAGAAAATCAGTATATCAAACTATATCTGCACTCCCATGTTTATTGCAGCATTATTCACATTAGGCAAGATTTAGAATCAACCTAAGTGTTTATCAACAGGTAAATCAGTACAACACGTGGTACATATATGCAATGAAATATTATTCAGCCATAAAAAGGCATAACATCGTATCATTTGCAACAACATAAATGGAACTAGAGGGCATAATGTTAAGTAAAATGAGCCAGGCACAGAAACACTCATTTTGCATGTTCTCACTCATATGTGGGAGCTAAAAATAACAAAAATAGAACTAATAGAGATGGAGAGTAGAATGATGCTTACTAGAGGCTGGGAAGGGAAGAGGGGAAGTAGGGAGAAGTGGTGATAGTTACTGAGTGCAGAAATATATCTAGATAAATTAAATAAGATCTAATATTTTATAGCAAAATAGAGTGACTATAGTAAGCAATAATTTCTTGTATATTTAAAAATAACTAAAAGAGTGGAATTTGAATATTCCTAACACAAAAAAGATAAATGTTCAAGGTCAGGGATATCCCAATTACCCTGATTTGATCATTACAAATTGTGTGCCTGTATCAGAACATTACATATAACTCATAAATATATGCATGTATCATGTACCCATAATAACTAAAAAAAAGAAATTTTAAAGATTTTAGGGATTTTTAAATGAATGATATAAAAAGATGAAAAGTAAAGCAGATAAAGAGAAAAGCGGTATATTTTAATAATATATTTAATAATTTATTATATATTCAATATATTATGTATTAAATTTATTATATATTCAATTATATACTTAATGATTTATTATATACTCACTATATTGTACATATCCACTTTATTGTGTATACATAATGTATATAATATCACATATCTATCATATACATATAATTTGGGCCTAAGTTGCCTTCTTAGATTCATTTTCATTGTTTATAATTACTAAATATTAATACTCTTTTATAATACAGAAAGGCACTTTTGCACACTAATTTTATTAAATGTACATCAGGTATATATATTCATGTTACTATGATACATCTTGTCAAGTGGGGAAAAACCCAGCATAAGTTATCTTTATTACTGATTACAACTAAAAACTTTGGTCAACAACCTGAGGACTCTGAATGGTAAAGCAATACAACCAGGTTGAGACACAAAGTCAAAAGTTAAAGTGACCTGTATGGGTTGCATGTAAGTATGAGCTTGCTTGCATGCTCTATCTCACACACTGTCTCTCTCTCTCTCTCTTTCTCTCTCTCTCATCATATGTATGTGAATTTGATTATTTGCATAAAGCACAGCATGAATAATTATTTGCCACATAAGATCCTTTTTATATTGACTTTGAAGGAACTTTGTTCTATCTCAGAAAAGACTTTTTAAAGCCTTAAGCCTAGTCATGGTTTATTTGTGTCATTAAATTCCTTTGTGAGTCAGATATATTCCTCTCCACTTGAGGTCTCAAGACAACGTGGGGCTCCTCAGCTTGTTAGAAAGTTACATTCTATTGCCCAGAACCAGTCTCAAAAAATAAAAAGAAAAAAGAGAAAATTTACATTCTTTATTTACCACAAGTAAGGAACTCTGTACAAGGACTGTATAGACAAGGTATGATGTCAGTTTCCCCAAAAGGCTTTCATTGGCTGTATAAGTCAAATTGTATTTCTTAAAGGAAAGCATGCCATTCCAATCAAAGCCTTGGTAAAATGACCAGTTTCTCCAATTGTGTCCTTTTGCAAAAGAAAACATTCTTTTTTTAAAAAAACTATGGAATGCTTCATGAATTTGCATGTCATCCTTGTGCAGGGGCCATGTTTATGTCTGAATCCTTCCAATTTTAGTATGTATGTTGCCAAAGTGAGCACAGAAAACAGATTCTTATCACACTTATGCAAATAAATATATTGCCATAAGTTAAGAATACTCAAAAATAGTTTCCAAATTCTGGAGAAATCAGATAGAGAGAAATATGCTCCAAATTTTATTTATAGGATTATACTTTACTCAATTGTTCAAAGCTGTAAAAAGCTCAAAAGTTTTCTTCACTTTAAAAAAATGAAGAACTAGTAACCTTTTAAGCAGAGTCATAAAAGGATTATTTTAGTCTTCTATTAGTTCAGTCCATGTAGTCAACTACAGTTTTGCTAGAATTCATAAACATTTCAGCTCTCCATGGGAGTCCTGAAAGTTTTTCCTCTTTTCTAATGTCGCAACATCCAAAGTTATCAGAAACGTGCATTTAAGAGCACCTGTTAGAGTCCTTTAGATTATAAAACCTCCTTTTAAAGAGGATTAACATAAAACAATAACTGTCTGTGGATGACAAAAAGTCTTAGGGCAGCCACAGTTAAAGGTATAATTGATGAAGAAATTTATTACCTCTGTGGCACACAATAATTTAACATAACAATTATAATTATTAGCATATGCCAAAAACACATTTATGGAATTACAGTCCAAAAAATGCCATATTTTATCTCTGCATTAGTGTACTATTGATGTCAAACCTAATTCTTGATAAAACATTGTAGATAAATATATCCAATCTTAATTAGTTTGACCATAAAGTAAGATTCTCATGAACCTTTTATAATTTTTTTTACAATTTTTTTAATGAAAAGTTCAATGCTTTAATACAAGCTTATCCAACCCATGGCCTGTGTACTGCATGTGGCCCAAGACATCTTTGAATGTGAACCAACACAAATTCATAAACTTTTTAAAAACATTATAATTTTGGGGGGGACTTTTTTTTTTTTAGCTCATCAGCTAACGTTAGTGTTAGTAGTTTTGTGTGTGTCTGTGGCCAAAGACAAGGCTTCTTCTTTCAATATGGCCCAGGAAGCCAAAAGATTGGCCACCCCTGCTCTAATAAAACTCTGTTGTGCTTTCATTCAAATATTATATTTATAAAGAAAACTGAATAATACTTCTTTATAGTTGATATGTTCACACGCGGAATTTCTTTTACAAGGTTAATCTTTTGTGAACCTTCCACAACTTTCTTAAATGTTCAGCTTTATCCTATCTAGCTTAAAACAATCCTTTAGCCTTCTAAACTAGGCAAAATAGTTCACATTTCCTGCCTTTTTATAACATTTTACTAAAAACACATTCTTGTTTCCTTACATACCTTGCATGTAAAACTGTTTTTCCAGTAGTCTTGAGTACATGTTATACTATTAACTTTTAGCAGCTTTTACTTTTGGTGAAAAACCTGGTAAATAGTGATTCTAATTATGTACTAGGTCTGGAGCCTAGGACATCCAGCAGTGCAGGTAAGGCCTGACCTTTTCTAGCATAGCAAGGAGGCATGGCTAACTCTGTATGTTCCCAAGCCTTACCTATCTTTAAAGTAGGCAAGTTGTATAGTTAAGGATCATAGTAGCAATCTATTAAAGCTTTCAGTAGACCTAATACCCTTTAAAACTGTACATTGTTAATAAATTTCCTTTCATGAATTTTTATGACTTACACAGATCATCTGTGACATGCTTTGACTTTCTGACTTTTCTTATCTTTTCAAACAACCAGTCATTTTACTTTAGGGCAAGGATTTAACATATAGGATGCTTTGTCACATAAAATCTCTTCCTTTTATAATATTCGTTACCAAATGGGATTCTGGAATAAACTGATCTTACTGTTTACACCATACCTTGCCTTCATCTCTGATATGGTAATCTGCTAGGCAGGGACCACACTTCTTCTCTGTCAGATGGGTCTCTTGTTCTTAAGGCCTTGGGCTAGCCTATATTCTTGTCTCCATGACCTTATAGTGACTCTTTCAAGGAGCATTTTAGCAACAAAATGTTTATATCTTTTCTTATAATCTTGTACCATGTGTTCTTTAAATCAATGAGAAGATGATTTTTCAGGTAACTGCTGCAAAAGAGCTAAACTTCCTTCCCTTGGAATATGACCCTGAAGGTCCTGATACATATTGAGAAGGGTTTGGAAGTGATTAGAAGAAATGGCGCTTACAGGAGGAAGTGAGATTAAGCTATAGGAATACTCATGGAAAGCCTTTATATGCTTGCAAAAAACAGTAGGCTTTGGATTTGAGAGGGCAATGTTTATTTGCCCTCTTGACATAAAGAAGTAACCTCCAGAAGACTTTGGACTTGAGAGAAAAACTTGCAAATGGAAAAGAAACAATTTCCCCTCCTCCAAAAAAGGAGCTAACACATAACTCATAAAGGAAACTAAGTGGGATCTTTAAACGACCAGTGTGAGATACTATGATGCAGCACACTGCTTCAAAAGCCACAGGAAAACTCAGCCCTGGGGCATAGCATGAACAAAAAGCATATGGTAAGTCACAAGAAGCTGGCAGAGCTGGGGTTCTAATTAGTGTGTTTTTAAGAAGTCACAAGGCCTGTGAAGTGAAAGCAAAGAGGCAGACTTGCCTGTGGGGTGGATGGTCTTGTGGGTGCACAAGACCATTTTAAAATACACACAGAGAAAACAGGAGAATAGATGGTACTAGTTTGTAAAAAAAAGCTGATGTTAGTTGTGAAAGGAGAGGAAACTTACAATCATGATAGAAGGCATCTCATAAGGAAGCAGGAGAGAGAATGAGTGCTAGCAGGGGAAATGCCAGATGCTTATAAAACCATCAGATTTTGTAAGGACTCACTCACTATCACAAGAACAGCATGGGGGAAATGTCCCCATGATTCAATTATCTCCCACCGGGTCCCTCTCCTGACAGGTGGGGATTATGAGATTATAGTACAAGATGAGATTTGAGTGGACACACAGAGCTAAACCATATCATTCTGCCCCTGGCCCCTCCCAAATCTCATGTCCTCATGTTTCAAAACACAATCATTTCTTTCCAGCAGTGCCCCCAATTTCTTAGCTCATTCCAGCATTATCTCAAAAGTCCACATCCAAAGTCTCATCTGAGATCATGAAAGTCCCTTCCACCTATAAGCCAGTAAAATCAAAAGCAAGTTAGTTGCTTCCTAGATACAATGAGGGTACAGGCATGGGGTAAATACACCTGTTCCAATTGGGATAAATTGGCCAAAACAAAGGGGCTATAAGCCCCAGGCAAGTCTATAATCCAATAGAGTAGTGTTAAACCTTAAAGTTCCAAAGTGATCTCCTTTGACTTCATTTCTCACAACCAGGTCACTCTGATGCAGGAGGTGGGCTCCCACAGCCTTGGGCAGCTTCATCCCTTTGGCTTTGCAGGGTACGGCCCCACTCCTGGCTGCTTTTATTGGCTGGTATTTAGTGTCTGCGGCTTTTCCGGGTGCATGGTAGAAGCTGACAATGGATTTATCATTCTGGAATCTGGAGGACAATGACCCTCTTCTCAGAGCATCACTAGGAAGTGCCCCAATGGGGATGCTTTGTGGAGGCTTGGACCCCACATTTCCCTTCCACACTGCCCTGGCAGTTGTTCTCCATGAAGGCATCACCCCTGCAGCAAACTTCTGCCTGGACATACAGGCTTCCCCTACATCCTCTGGAATCTAGGTGGAGCTTCCCAAACCTCAATTCTTGTCTTCTGCACACCCACAGGCAAGACTGACACCAAGTAGAAGCTGCCAAGGCTTGAGGCAGGCACCCTTCAATGCAATGGCCTGTGCTGTACCTTGGGTTTTAGCCATGGCTGGAGTGTCTGGAATGCAGGGCACCAATTCCATTTTTTCCCTCCTAGGGCTCCAGGCCCATTAGGAGAGGGGCTGCCACAAAGGTCTCTGACATATCATGGAGACATTTATCTAATTGCCTTGGTGATTAACATTTGGCTCCTTATTACTTATGCAAATTTCTGCAGCTGGCTTGAATTTCAACTCAGAAAATGGATTTTTTTCTATTGCATCATCAGACTGAAAATCTTTCAAACTTTTATGCTCTGCTTCCTCTCGAATGCTTTGCCACTTAGAAATTTCTTCTGTCAGATACCCTAAATCATCTCTTTCAAGTTCAAAGTTCCACAGATCTCTAGGGCAGGGGCTAAATGTCACCATTCTCTTTCCTAAAGCAAAGTAAGAATCACCTTTATTACAGTTTCTAACAAGTTCTTCATCTCCATCTGAGACAACCTCAGCCTGGACTTAATTGTCCATATCATTATCAGCAATTTGGTCAAGCCATTCAGCAAGTATCTAGGAAGTTCCAAGCTTTTTTGCATCTCCCTGTTTCTGGAAACTTCCAAGTCTCTAGGAAGTTCCAAACTTTTCTACATTTTTCTGTCTTCTTCTGAGCCCTCCAAACTGTTCCCTCCAAACTGAGCCCTCCAAAGAGCCCTCTGCCTGTTACCCACTTCCAAAGTCATTGCCACATTTTTGGGTATCCTTACAGCAGCACCCCACTCCCTCAGGACCAATTTACTGTATTAGTCCATTTTCACACTACTGTGAAGAAATACCTGAGACTGGGTAATTTATGAAGAAAAGAGATTTAATTGACGCTCAGTTCTGCATGGCTGGGGAGGCAAAAGGAAACTTAAAGTCATGGTGGAAGGCACCTCTTCACAGGGCATAAGGAGAGAGAATGAGTGCTAGAAGGGTAAATGCCAGATGCTTATAAAACCCTCAGGTTTCATGAAAACTTATCGTAAGAACAGCATGGAGGAAACTGCCCTCATGAATCAACCACCTCTCACCAGATTTCTTCCACACACATGAGGATTACAACATTACAATTTAAGATGAGAATTGGGTGGAGACACAGAGCCAAATCATGTTATTTGTTTTGCTTTAATGTGTTTATTATTGTGAATAATACTGCTATGAATGTATTTTTTTTCTTCTTGTGGACCAGTGCTTTTACTTATCTTGAACAAATATCTCTAAATTTTCTGGTTGTATAATAAAAAGCTTGTTTATCTTAAGTGGCTGTATCAATTTTTATTTTTACCAGCAATGGATTTCCCCTAGAGTAAGCATTCCAAGAGGCTTAGATGGGATGTTTCTATATTTAGCCTTGGAATACCCAGAATACTTGTTCCATAATGTATTACTTAAACGAGGTATTCGGGTGGGATTAATCAAACTAGAATTTTAAAACAAAAAAAGAAAAAAGTTCAAGCAACACACAGGAAAGGCTAGAAAAAGGAAACATAAATTAACCCCGTCTCTACTAAAAATACAAAAATTATCTGGATGTGGTGGTGTGTGCCTGTAATCCCAGCTACTCAGCAGGCTGAGGCAGGAGAATCACTTGAACCCGGGAGGTGGATGTTGCACTGAGCTGAGATCACACCACTGCACTCCAGCCTGGGTGACAGAGCAAGACTCCATCTCAGAAAAAAAACAAAAACAAAAACAAAAACAAAAAAACAAAACTGCAGATAACAAAGAGAAAAAATAAAATAAAATGAATGACTGAAACCCTAACATATCAGTAACTATATTAAATGTGAATGGTCCAAATACATCAATTAAAAGACAGATGTTGGCAGAGCAGATTAAAGCCTAACTCAAGTATATGTTGTCATTAAGACATTCATCTTTAATACAATGATATAGGGAGAATAAAAATAAAAAATGGAAAAATCATATTCCATGAAAACAAAAGAATGAAGGAATGGTTATAACATGTCAAATAAAGTAGACTTCTCAGCAATTTAGTATATTGTCTATAATGGTGGTCTCACATGTTATAAATTGTAGAGAACTAAATAAACAAACACATAAATGAGTGTATGTAAAAATTAGTGAAATCTGAATAGACTTCATGGATTGTAGCAGTGTCAGTTTCCCATTTGGAATATTATTATACTTCCAAGTGCAAAACGATAATATTTTAATGAACTGAGTAAAGATTTTTTGAGGTCTCTCAGTTTATTCTCTGCAACTGCATGTGATTCTATAGTAATCTTAAAATAATAAGTAAAAGAATGAGTAATAAATCTGGCCCTTAAATAAAAGAATGAGAGTGTTTTCAATACACAGATATGGAAAGACCTCCAAGTTATAGTGTAATGTGGAAAAAGTCAAATTTCAGAAAAATGTGTATAGTTTCTATCATTTGTGTAAAAGGGAGGTTAGAGAATACATACCATTATTGATAGTATAAAATAATAAAGACAAACTTTGAAAGAATACACAAGAAATGCGAGACTGTGGTACGTGTTGAGTAGGTTAAGGTAAAGTGCACCAGTTTATGACATATAAATTATGTGAACATTTTGCCTATTTTGAAGTTATGTATATTAAATAAAAATATAACAAATCACATTAACACTTGAGGAACTCAGTCTTTTTTCTCACCCCAAATGCAGAAAAATTCAGTAAATTTACAAAAATCAAAGACAGACGTATAAAATACTAACACATTAAGACCAATAAAATTTGGTTGAGAATAGGAAAATATCTAACATCAAATGATAAAAAATATTTATATCAAAAAAGAAAGAAAAAACATTCTATATAATTTAATATTCATTTATTATGAGATAATTTCAAAGCTATAAAGTGAAAGATATGTCTCAACCTTATAGAATAGCTATCAAACATTTATATAATTAATGCTAAATATGTAGATATAGGCCCACTAAAATGGGACACAAAGCAAACATGCATAATTTCATTCCCAGTAAATATTTTATTTGATATCTTAAAACTTGTCTCATATCCAAAATTATAAAAACTAGCCCAAAAGGTGGAAAATCTAAGCAAAACTTATTAGCAAATTATTAGTTTCTTTTAAGCAAATCCAAAGGAATCTACAGAAAACCTAAACTTACTAAGAGACAGTGTCAGTAATATCAAGATAAAAGATTAATGTTAAAAAAGTGTTCCTGTGGTAATTAAATATAGTAAAAACAATAATTGATTAATATAGTCACAAATTATATTGTATACAGAGTTACAGATTTGTTAAGGTAAAATCTTACAGATTCCTAACTGCTGCCAAAGTAGCTTAAACTTTAAGTAACAAAGAGTGGTACAAATTTACTTGTCAGGAAAGCAGCATATTTAGAACTTCATTATAAAAAGATTAATCCAAGACCTATTAAAAAAAAGATGGCAAATAGGAGAGAGGGTAGGTTATAACCTTGCTTGTTATTCTACTTTTATACTCTAGATCATTAGTATTAAGGGCCTGCAGGGAAATAATTAATGACAATTGGAAATGAAGAGTAGAATATAAATAAATTTGTGTAAATATAAATAACATGGTGGTAGAATTTCTACAACTTAACAGCTTATTAGTTATGAGATGCAGAATTCAAATGCTCTCCCTGGGTGATTCAGAATGCAATTAACAAAATTAAAAAACGATAGAGATATAAAATTTAATGAAGGCCAAGAGAATATAAGACCCTTAGAGAAGAAGAAAAAGGGGCTGAGAAGGTGTCATGGTGGATCGGAAGCAATTAAATAAGATTTGTTTGTGTTTCTTTGTGTGTAAATCAGTGTATATAATCTGTAAATAAAAAGAACATAAAAAATCAGTTGAAGAGTTTTAGTCTATCTCATTTACATTTTCTAAACATTTGACAATTTAATCATTGGTACGGTTAATTTTATATATTAACTTTACTGGGCCATCATGTTCAGATCTGTGGCCATATATTATTCTGGATATTTCTTTGATGGTGTTTTTGGACAAGATTAACATTTAAGTTGGTGAATTTTTGAGTAAAGCGGATTACCCTCCATAATGTGAGTGGGCCACATCCAATCAGTTGAAGGTCTGAATATAACAACAGACTGACCTTCCTCTAGCAAGATAAAATCCCTCAGCAGAGGGAATTCTCCAGCAGATGGCCATGAGACTTTGGCTGCAGATTTTAGACTTGCCAATGTCCATAATTCTATTAGTCAATTTTTAAAATAAATCTTTCTATATACATTGTGTCACTTTATGATGGAGATATATTCTGAGAAATGTGTGATTAGCTGATTTCATTGTTGTGTAGACATCATAGAGTGTACATACACAAACCAGATGGTGTAGGCTACTACATATCTAGTCTATATGATTTTGCTGTTTCTCCTAGGCTACAAGCAACTGTAACATGATAGTAAGTATTTATATACATTTAAATGTATCTAAACACAAAGAGATACAGGAAGAATACAATATTATTATTATTTTATTTTTTTTAAAGATGCCTTGCCCTGTCATCAAGAGCTAGGGTGCAGTGGCATGACAATAGCTCACTGTAGTCTCAAACAGAAGCTCAAGAGATCCTCTGGCCTCTAACTCCCAAGTAGCTGGAACTACAGACATGCACCACCGCACCATGCTAATTAAAACTATTTTTTTTATGGGTGGGATGTAGCTGTGTTGTGTTGTCCAAGTTGGTCTCACACTTCTGGCCTCAAGCCATCCTCCCACCTCAGCCTTTTGAGTAGCTGAGATTAATGGCCTAAGCCACTGACACTGCAAAAATACAGAATTATACTTTTATGGAACCATGGTTATATCTACTGTACATCCTTGACTGAGATGGCTTATGTTGTCTATGACACGGTACACAAACACACCACACACACAGGCACACAGACATTCTACACACACAACACACACACACACACATCCTATTAGTTCTTTTTTGCTGAATAATTCTGACTAACGCAACCATTTTGTCTCATTTTTTTTTCTAATTTTTTAACATAATCAGATTCATGGGCTCACTGTTAAAATTAAAATTCATCTTCTCTTATTTCTCCTTCTCAACTCCCTTAATAGAAATGCAGGCTCACGAGGGCCCCACCCTAAACTATCTTTGATTTTTAATTTCTTATAGTTAATCTGAACATTCTTATTTTATTGCCTTTATTTATTATTGCATGTTAGATACGAAAAGGATCTATTTCTGGCACTCACATATATTGAGCTCTTGTCATTCGGTCTGTTTAGTGAAAATACTTCATTTCCAGAATCTCTTTTCCACTGCTATCTTTAAAGAAATAAAAAGTAAAAGTGAATCTTATTTTGTGTCCCCTCCAACTGTTTTTAAAGCTTGATTTTCAAAACAATTTGCCTCTAATAATTTCATTTAATAGATTTTGAATCTGTACTTGTGTGTATTATAGGCACCTCAGATTAGACCTCATTTTTTGCTGATTCTGTGAATTGCTAGCCCTTGTCCTACATTTTCAATTAGGATTAATGATACCACCTATTTATGTGATAGCAGCCTTAAAAGTTTCTATGACTTGCCATTCTCTCTCTCCTCTTTCATCTCTATGCTCTTATTGCCAAATAAAAATGAAAAAGGGCAGACTACTACTAAATGCAACAACCAGAACTAATGTCACCAATATCGTCTAAGCAAAAGGACCTAGATAAAAAGTACTGCATAATATGCACACCGATTTATATACATTGCATAAAATATATCTATGGTGATATGTCAGTAATGGTGAACGTTGAAAGTATATTGACTATAACGATTCTTGAGAAAGGTTTACAAGATGCTGGTAACATTTGACATCTTGATTTGGACAATGAATACATAGGTCTATTAACATTACATAATTGTCAAATTTTGGCTAGATAGTGTAGCATATTAATCACAATTATTTTAAACTCTGTGTATGAAATTTCTCACTTCTGGGGCTTTTTAGTTATGATTCTGTAGACAATTTATCTTTTTGTCTCCTTGCTTTCTTGGATTGTTTCAGAATTTTTGACTGAATGTTGGATATTTTGTACAGAAGAGTCAAGACTAAGATAAATATTACTTTAATAGGTACTCTTTTTCTCTTATATACATTAACATGAAATGTTGAGTCTATTTAGTCAGTGGTTAAGGTGAGTTTGAGTTTTCTTACTGGCCCAGTTACCTTCCGAGTAGCCCAAGGTGGCTCATAGATCAATCAGGTAGCCAGCTGTTTTTGGAAAGAAGAATTGGAATACTTAATAGAAAAGGCTACAAGCTGGGTACCAATGTGTGTGACCACACACCAGGCAGAAGAGGACACTTGTTGTTCCATGTTGTTATATTAATATTTTCTTGGTGTGAATGGGTACATGGGTTTTGGGAATGAGAAGTGGTCTGAAGTAATCGGGGAAGACTGTGCATTGGGCATTTGTCTCACTGTTGCTCCTGTCTACTCCCTTTTAAAGAAAATGTATAAATACTAAATCTCCTAAGAACCTCTTCGGAAAAAAAAGCCACAGATGCTTCTGTGATCCACAATTTTCTGGGTGTGGCCTCAAATTGGGTCAATAAACCTCAATGATTTGAGACTCATGACTCAATTACTAATTTGGTTGTCAAAACTTTCCAAAACTAAACATGATTGTTTAATTTCACATTTTTGATTTCCATAATCATTGAATAATTTGGGACACTTGTATTTCTTTTGTTATCTGTCTCATATATATATTTCCTATATATGGGAGAATTAGACGTATATAAATTTTCTACCTATTTTATTACCATATTCTTAAGCTTTTTATAACAATTCAATATATCAAAGATATTAAAACTTAAACCACAATATATGTATCTATCATTTACAATTTGTAATTTTCTTTTCAAATTTAGTGTGTTTGATGTTTTTGAAACATAGACATTGCAAAATATAATAATTTAATGTTTTATAAGTTTAGAATTTATGTCAGAAATTGTCTACCAACTATTTACATATGAATTATGTTATATTAATTGTATGTAATTTTTAAATTTAATGTTTTATTTCATAAGATCTTATCTATTTTTATAATATTGTTCCAAATAATTTATATATATATTTATATATATATATATATTATATATAAATATATATACTCTATGGAATCTTTCTAGCCACATCAGAGCTATTCAGAGCTTAAACGAAACCTTTGAGTATTATTTGGTTTTACAATAAACATTTATTTAGTCTTTTGTTGAACATTTGTAACCATTTTTGATAAATGCCAAGGAGTGCAAATGCTCAGTCACAGGATATGTCTATGTGGTGTTTCGGTAGGTTTTAGCAAATTTGTTTTCCAAGTGATTGTATACTCCCACTACCTGTATATTTCCAGTTTCTTTTCAAATTTTAAATACTCATTTAAAACATATTTTAAATGCAATGATACATTATAGTAGTTATTTTAATAAGTGTATAATATTTTAATTGAATTTATGACTTTCCCCAGCAGTATTCCAAATACTTGAAGTTACACTCAGAGATTATTATTATACCTTATCTTGAGTAGTCAATAAATAAACTAATCTTTTCCATTAAAATGGTAAGAGGAAAATTCAACAAGCTGATCTCTTCAGGACTGCATGAGCTTCTGTCACTTTTTGGCGGGTGAGTCTATCCATATTTGTGTGTGTGTGCCATCCTCTGCTACTTTTGTACATTCAAATCCATCTTATCTCCAATAATTTTGTTTACTACAATTTTTAAATTGTTAACTCTTTCTTCCCCCACCCCTACTTCTGTACTTGCTCTGTTACCCTCTGTATTAGTCTGTTTTCATGCTTCTAATAAAAACATACCTGAGACTGGGCAATTTACAAAAGAAAGAGGATTAATTGGACTCACAGTTCCACATGGCTGGGGAGGCCTCCCAATCATGGTGGAAGGCAAGAGGAGCAAGTCACGTCTTACATGGATGGCAGCAGGCAAAAAGGCAGCTTGTGCAGGGAAGCTCTCCTTTTTAAAACCATTAAATCTCGTGAGACTTATTTGCCACCACAAGAAAAGCAAGGGAAAATACTGCCTCCATGATTCAATTACCTCCTACCAGGTCCCTCCAACAACACATGGGAATTCAAGATGAGATGTCAATGGGGTCACAGACAAACCATATAATTCCACTCCTGGCCCCTCCCAAATCTCATGTCCTCACATTTAAAAACTAATCATGCTTTCCCTAAAGTCCCCCAGTGTCTTAACTCATTTCAGCATTAACTCAAAAGACCACAGTCCAAAGTCTCATCAAGACAAGGCAAGTCCTTTCTGCATATGAGCCTGTAAAATCAAAAGTAAGTTAGTTACTTCCCAGACCCTGTAGGGGTACAGGCATTGGGTAAATACTGCAATTCCAAATGGGAGAAATTGGCCAAGACAAAGGGGACTCAGGCCCCATGCAAGTCTGAAATCCAGCACAGCAGTCAAATCTTAAAGATCCAAAATGATCTCCTCTGACTCCATGACTCACGTTCAGGTCACGCTGATGCAAGATGTGGGCTCCCACAGCCTTGGGCAGCTACACCTTTGTAGCTTTGCAGGGTATAGCCCCACTCTTGGCTGCTTTCATAGGCTGACATTGAGTGTCTATGGCTTTTCCAGGCACATGGTGCAAACTGTAAGTGGATCTACTATTCTGGGGTCTGGAGGAAGGTGACTCTCTTTCCACAGCTCCACTAGGAGGTGTTCCACTAGGGACATTGTGTGGGGGCTCTGACAACATTTCCCTTTCAGACTGCACTAGCAGAGATTCTCTATGAGGGCCCTTCCCCTGCAGCAAACCTCTGCCTGAGTATCCAGGTGTTTCCATACATCCTCTGAAATCTAGCTGGAGGTTCCCAAACCCCAATTCTTGACTTCTGTACTCTTGCAGGCTCAACACCACATGGAAACTGCCAAGGCTTGGGGCTTGTACCCTTTGTAGCATGGCCCAAGCTCTATGTTGGCCCCTTTAAGCCCTGGCTAGAGTGACTGGGATGCAGGGCACCAAGTCCCTAGGCTGCACACAGCACAGCGACCCTGGGCCCAGCTCATGAAACCATTTTTTTTGTCTCCTAAGCCTCCAGACCTGTGATGGGAAGGGTTGCTGTAAAGACCTCTGACATGCCCCCTGGAGACATTTTCCCCATTGTCTTGGTGATTAACATTTAGCTTCATTACTTATGCAAACTTTTGCAGGCTGCTTGAATTTCTTCTTAGCAAATGGGATTTTCTTTTCTATCACATTGTCATCCTGCAAATTTTCTGAACTTTTATGCTGTTTCTCATTTAAAACCGAATGCCTTTAACAGCACCCAAGTCACCTGTGGAATGCTTTGCTGCTTAGAATTTCTTTTGCCAGATACCATAAACCATCTCTCTCAAGTTCAAAGTTTTACACATTTCTAGGATCAGAACAACATGCCACCAGTCTCTTTGCTAAAACATAACAGGAGTCACCATTGCTCTGGTTCCCAACAAGTTCCTCATCTCCATCCAAGACAACCTCAGCTGGATTTTATTGTTCATATTATTATCAGTATTTTGGCTAATGCCATTCAACAAGTCTCTAAAAAGATCCAAACTTTCCCACATTTTCCTGTCTTCTTCTGAGTTCTCCAAATTGTTCCAACATCTTCCTGTTACCTAGTTCCAAAGTCACTTTCACATTTTCGGGTATCTTTTCAGTAATACCCCACTTTACTGGTACCAATTCACTGTATTAGTCTGTTTTCATGCTGCTTATGAAGACATACCCAAGAATGGGAAATTTACAGAAGAAAGATGCTTAATTGGACTGATGGTTCCATGTGGCTGGGGAGACCTTGCAATCATGGCAGAAAGCGAAGAGTGGCAAGTCATGTCTTACGTGGATGGCACCTGGCAAGAAAGAGAGCTTGTTCAGGCAAATTTCCCTTCTTAAAACCATCAGATTTCATGAGACTTATTCATTCACTATCACAAGAACAGCATGGGAAAGACCCGCCTCCATGATTCAATTACTTCCTAATGGCTCCCTCCCAAAACACATGGGAATTCATGATGGTATTTGGCTAGGGACACAGCCAAACCATATTACCCGCTGAAATCCTTCATCGTAAACACTCCTACATAAGCATTCCTTTGATTAAGTATTCTGCTCCACCATGTCCTGATGTTTCTTATGTTAAACTTGGTGCTTCTTATACAAACTCTCCTTGTGAATACTTTCTCCCTTGTGAAATACTCAGCTGAATACTGCTTATTTGTATAAGTATGGTGAGTCTAGAGTCTGGATCAACATTATTTCCTTTTCTATTCACTCATTCAAATAACTAGGGTTCTATTGTTATCCAGAATTCTATTTTGAAAGTTATACTATCTTATTCTTCCTCTTTTTGAACCCACAATTACTGGCATCTAGGAACTCCACACTGTCCTTTGGTCTTCTTTATTTCACATTATTTTTTATTCAACCAGGGAACAACATATATCTCTATCTTATCATCACCTTTTCCATTACAAATATTTTTCCTTCTGATACATGTATATAATTATTCTTAATTTTGAATTAATGCTTTTTTTTTAACTGTTATACATAACTTCTGAGAAGCTCTATGTAAAATTACATAGCCCAAAAGATTGTGACCATTGTAAATTTATGGCTTGTAAACTCAGTATGGAAGGAAGTCTCTTTAAGTGTGGGCAAACTTGCTTCCTCACACCATACAGCATCTATTAAAAACTTATATCTTGGCCGGGTGCAGTGGCTCATGCCTGTAATACCAGCACTTTGGGAGGGTGAGGCGGGTGGATCATGAGGTCAGGAGATCAAGACCATCCTGGCTAATACAGTGAAACCCAGTCTCTACTAAAAATACAAAAAATTAGCCGGGTGTGGTGGCAGGCACCTGTAGTCCCAGCTGCTCAGGAGGCTGAGGCAGGAGAATGGCGTGAACCTGGGAGGCAGAGCTTGCAGTGAGCTGAGATTGCACTACTGCACTCCAGCCTGGGCAACAGAGTGAGACTCTGTCTCAAAAAAAAAAAAAAAAACACACACACAAACAAAAAAACAAGTTTTATCTTGTCTTCCCCAATTCTTTGGCGTCATTTCATTTTTTTTTAAAGCCAACAAATGCCCTTTGCAAACAATACATAGAGAAAATTGAGGCTGGATTAGGGAGCAAGGTAATGTCTAAATCAGTACTATCCTGAAATATTTCCCTGTACAATGTTTCCCTGTACAACCACTCTTCATTATAATTGCCTTTGCTCGGAGGATCTGGACTATGGCAGAATTTGACATACACATTGAAAATGATCCCATAACAACAGACACACTTTATCATCCTTGAGCAAGTATTTTCAATTGCCACTTTTCTTCATGCTTTTCTACATGAATTATTTAAAATGTATTGAGACACTTCAATTAATATTTTCCTTAGGGCTTCATCCTTTTGCATCTATTTAGACAGCCTTACCCCAATGCTGTGTATTAAGCTTTCTCTTTTTTCAGTTTTTGGTATAGTCTTATTTATTTATTCACATATTCATTTATATATTTTGTTGTTGTTTGCCATTTTCTTTTTTTTTCAACTTTTACTTTAAGTTTAGGTGTACATGTGCAGGCTGTGCAGGCTGTCACATAGGTAAATGTGTGCCATGGTTTGCTGCACAGACTATCCCATCACCTAGGTATTAAGCCCAGCATTTGTTAGCTACTCTTCCTGATGCTCCCTCCCTGATCTGATAGGCCCCAGTGTGTGTTGTTCCCCTCCATGTGTCAATGTATTCTCATTCTTCAGCTCCCACTTATATGTGAGAACATGCTGTGTTTCGTTTTCTGTTCCTGTATTAGTTTGTTGAGGATAATGGCTTCCAGCTCCAAACATGTCCCTGCAAAGGACATAACGTGGTTCCTTTTTATGGCTGCATGTTATTTCATGGTTTAGATTTCTTTATCAAGTCTATCATTAATAGGCATTTAAGTTGATTCCACATCTTTGCTCCTGTAAATAGTGCTACAAAGAACATATGCAAGCATGTATCTTTGTAATAGAATGATTTATATTCCTTTGAGTATATACCTAGTAATGGGATTGCTGAGTCAAATGGTATTTCTGCCTCCAGGTCTTTGAGAAATTACTACATTGTCTTCCAAAATGGTTGACCTAATTTACTCTTCCACCAACAGTATAAAAGTATTCCTTTTTCTCTGCAAGCTTGCCAGCATCTGTTGTTTCTGGACTTTTTAAATAATCACGATTCTTACTGGTGTGAGATGATATCTCATTCTGATTTTTTGTTTTTTCATTTCTCTAATTAGCAGTGATGTTGAGACTTTTTCTACATATGCGTTTGCAGTATGTATGTTTTCTTTTAGAATTGCCTCTTCACTTCCTTTGCCTACCTTTTAATGTTATTTTTTATAGTAAATTTGTTTAAGCTCTTTGTAGGTTTTTCCCATTCTGTAGGTTGTCTGTTCACGCTGATGATAGTTTATTTTGCTGTTCAGAAGCTCTTTAGTTTAATTAAATTCCAATTGTCAATTTTTGCTTTTGTTGTAATTGCTTTTGGCAATTTCATCATGAAAGCTTTGCCTGTGCCTATGTTCTAAAAGGTATTGCTTAGATTTTCTTCTAGAGTTTTTATAGTTTTGGATTTTATATTTACTTTTTGTATATGGTGTAAATTCAGTTTCAATTTTCTGCATATGGCTAGCCAGATCTCCCAGCAGTCTTTATTATGGAATTCTTTCTTAATTGTTTGTTTTTGTCAGGGTTGTCATTTATTTCTGAGTTATTTATTCTGTTTCATTGGTCTATACATATGTTTTTATACCAGTACATGCTATTTTGGTTACTGTAACCTTACAGTATAATTTGAAGTCAGGTTGTGCTGATACAGGAAGGGGGCAGGGAAGTGCTGGGTAGAGAAGTGTGGGGTCTGTGGCTAGGGTTGTTGGATCATCTTCTTTTCCAAAACCCTGCAACCTCTCTGTTTTTCCCACAGGTTAAAGTCACTGTTTCTCTTCAGAGTTTAAACCACCCTAACTGAGGCAGATAAAACCCCCAGACCTATTTATTTAAATTTTTCTTTCTCTCTCATGTTTTGAAATGGCTCTCATCTTTTCTTTTATATTGTTAAGAGTTTTTCTACTGGCTGTGGCAATGTTACTAAGTAAAACGAGCATTTGGCTCAGCCCAAAGGTGGAAATCAGACCAACTATTTTAGAGGCACCATCTCAGCCTCCACCCTCTGCCAATCACAGGCACACAGGACACAGGGCACCTCCCCTTACCATTTCTACTCCCAGCTGGGGTGCCTGGGAATGTCCACAGCAAGCAAAGGCTGAGCCCAACAACTACGAGTTGGAGTGGGATAAAACCAGGACCCCGACAGGCCTATGGGTGGACAATTCTCACCTGCTGTGCCACTGGAATGTTTTCCCCCTGGCCAAGGAATTCAACCTGGTCTGAACCGGGGAAAAGATACAGGATTAAAGGGACCCACTTGCAATGAGCAAGAAGTTCTTCCCCCAGGATCTCCCTCCCCTTTAGCACCTTAAACTTTTTTTCTCTTTTTTCCTTTTCCAAGGGAGAGGGCTCCCCCTCCCCAGTACTCCATTTCCTTTTTCTTTTTTTCTTTCTTTTTTTAAAAAAATTATACTTTAAATTCTGGGATACATGTGCGGGAAGTGCAGGCTTGTTACATAGGTATACACGTGCCATGGTTGTTTGCGGCACCCATCAACCCATCATCTACATTAGGTATTTCTCCTAATGTTATTCCCTCCCCTAGCCCCCCACTCCCCTGACAGGCCCTGGTGTGTGATGTTCCCCTCCCTGTGTCCATGTGTTCTCATTGTTCAACTCCCACTTATGAGTGAGAACATGTGGTGTTTGGTTTTCTGTTCTTGTGTTAGTTTGCTGAGAATGATGGTTTCCAGCTTCATCCATGTCCCTGCAAAGGACATGAACTCATTCTTTTTTTATGACTGCATATTATCCCATGGTGTATATGTGCCACATTTTCTTTATCCAGTCTATCATTGATGAACATCCGGGTTGGTTCCAAGTCTTTGTTATTGTGTATAGTGCCGCAATAAACATGCGTGTGCATATGTCTTTATAGTAGAATGATTTATAATTCTTCGGGTATATACCCAGTAATGGGATTGCTGGGTCAAATGATATTTCTGGTTCTAGATCCTTGAGGAATTGCCACACTGTCTTCACAATGGTTGAGCTAATAAAATAAAACATGAAGACAAGTTTAGATCACTCTGTGATCTAAACACTCTCTAATAGAGAAGTTGATGGAGGAATGGCCCCTGCTAGCTGATAACTACAAATTGGGCAGGGGCCATTTGAGACACTCTAAAAAATATAAACAGCCTCTGAAATATATTTTCAGTCCCAAACTTGATTTCAAGCTTCATTCTGAGGCCCCGAGAAAGAAAATCCGGGTCTGAGGGATCCAAAGCCAGGCAGCAGGCTCAATGTAAATGGGCAGGACAAATACTGCCAACTAAATCCCCACCCCATGAAATGAATCCATGCCCCATGGCATAAACAGGCCTAGGGAACTCAAAGGTTGTTGATATCAGAGAAAAAAGTAGGCATAGGTTAGGGTAGTTAATTCCTATTTTCTAGGTTTCCCCTGTTTCACGGGTGCATCCTGCATTGGTACCTATGTCCAGCACCTGCCAAGGTTGCCAGGACTCAGGGCTAAAAGATGAAAGGGAAAGGAAAGATGCTCATGTTCTCTCCCCATCACACCCTGAGTTTTCACTGAAACAAGGAAGAAAATGAGGGATGCACTATTCTCTGTTTTTCAGAATGGGCAACCAGCTCTCTTGACCACTCCCAGCTTGTGTTCCTCTGGAGTATATTCTGAACCATTGGGACTGCTTTGACCCTCAGAATCTGGAGGAAAAATGCCTCATAGCCTTCTGCACAAAGGTTTGGTCAAATTATGAAGGATTTTATTGGCCCCAAGAAGGACACATTCATTTTGATTCCATCAAGCTGTTGCAACTTTTCTGTAGACATGAGGACAGATGGCCTGAAGTCCCGTATGTGCAGGCTTTCCATACCTTGTAAGGCAATCCAGACCCTTGCCAACAACGTAGGATTGATCCAGCCCTCTTGTTTGCCATCTCAGGTAAGGCTGCAAGGGGCAACCCCAGGGAACTAAACTGACAAGTCCCAGAGGCAACCCTGGCAGTGGAGCCAGTTCCAGGTCCACCTTGACCTTCTTGACTAACTTCAGCCTCTCACATGCCTCCTCCTAGAAATCCTTGCCCTAAACAAGCCCCAGTCTCTCTCCTGCCCCTCCAACAGATGCTTGGTGAATTTGGCCCCAGTAAGGTCCTACTCCTCTTCTCCCTACAGGACGTAAAACAAATTAAGGGGGATCTTGGCAAGTTTTCAGATGACTTTGACAGATATATAGAGGCTTTCCAAAATTTTATCTAAATATTTGAACTCTCCTGGAGAGATGTTGTGTAACTTTTGAATCAGACCCTGACAGACACTGAGAAACATGCCACTCTGCAAGCAGCAGAGAATTATGGGGATGACCTTTGTATCTTGTATAGTGTCAGGGAAGGGAGTGAATATTATCCAACTGGAAGAGAAGTACCAGTGAATGACCCTAAATGGAATCTCAATGACAAGTTGGAAGACTGGAAGAGGAGACACTTTCAGGTGTGCATAATGTGAGGCTTACATAGGAATAGAACCAAGCCCCTCAATTACACTCAGTTATTCACAATCAACCAGTGATTTGATGAAAATCCCACTGCTTTCTTGGAAAGGCTAACAGAGGCCCTGGAAAAGCATACCTCTCTATCTCTTGATTCAGTCAAGGGGCAGCTAATCCTAAAGAATAAATGTATTAATCAGGCAGCTCCTGATATTAGGAGAAAGCTACAAAAACAGGCACTGGGGCTAGATAGTACTTTAGACGACCTGCTGGAAGTAGCCACCTTGGACTTTTATAATAGATACAAGGAGGCCCAGGAAAGAGAGAGGAAATACAGGAAAGAGTTAGAAGCTTTAATGGCCACCATGCAAGCCCAGTAGCCCCAGAGTTCCCAGGGTACACCTGGCAAATGCTAAGGATATGACGAGAATAGTTATCTCTCTTCTAAAGTGTAACTGCTTCCATTCAAGGTTTAATTTCTTTCACCAGGGTGAAATAGCTCAGAGCACAACGATGGTAGTATATTCCAATTCTTATATCTACAATCTTCAGCATAGATTCTTTCCTTGTATAATATACATGTTTAACCCATACATACTAAATCTTACAAAACTTTGTTTGTTTTTTATCTCACGCCTAGAAGCCATCAAACTCCAAATGATCAGGCAACTGGAGCCTCAGATAATGGCTCCCCTTTGCCAGAAACCCTTAGGTAGACCTCTGGGAGGGATCTGACTACCGTTTTCCCCCAAAAAAATGCCTCTTGTCAGCAGGAAGTAGCTAAGACTGGTCATTGTCCATATTGTAACAGCAGTTAGATGTGTCTCTTCTGAAGGGAGAAATGATGTAGGAGGGAGGCAGGGAAGTGCTGGGTAGAGAAGGGTGGGGTCACTGGCTAGGGCTCTACCCTTGGGCCTATGCCCATGGACATAGGTGAGGACAGGCATTTCTGGTTTTGTGCCCAAATGTTGCATCTTTCAAGACCATCCTGGCCTACCACGCCCTTCGTTCTGTGCCTGTCAATACCCTGAGACCCTAGGAGGCACACACACAATCCACTGAACATTGAGTGAAATACACTGGCAGAAGAATACACCAACAGACTCTGGCAGGCTATTGACAGCAGAATGATGTAGACTAGATGGAATTTGGCCGGCAGTGGTTGGAGGAGAGCCCGGCCACTGAGCGGCCCAGCTCCAGGAGAAGACCACCTTTCTACTCCATGTCCCTTCTGGCTACCATCCATCTGCTGAGAGCTACTTCTACCACTCAATAATACCTTTCACTCATTCACTAAGCCCATGTGTGATTTGATTATTCTGGTACACTAAGGCAAGAACCCTGGGATACAGAAAACCCTCTGCCCTTGGGATTAGGAGAGGATCTAATTGAGCTAATTAACCCAAGCCACCTGTGGACAGCTGAACTGAAAGCACACATTGGTACATACACCCACTGGGGCTTCAGAAGCTGTAAACACTCAACCCTAGACATTGCTGTGGGGTAGGAGCCCACATTCCCCACAACCTGCCTGTCTGCATGCTACCCTTAGGGGTTTGAGCTGCAGGACACCTAAGAAGCGAGCCACAGCCACATGGCACACGCTGTGAGGGGAATAAGGGAACTTTTCCCATTTCAGTGTGATACCTCTACCTACGTTCTTTTTGCTTAGGATTTCCTTAGCTATTTGCGCTATTTTTTGGTTCTACAAACATTTTAAAGTAGTTTTCCTGATTCTATGAAGAATTTCAATGGTAGTTTAATGGGAATAGCATTGAATCTCTAAATTACAATAGCATTGAATCTCTAAATTACATAATGCCATGTAAAAATGGCATTATGGTCATTTTTACAATATTGATTTTTCCTATCCATGAGCACAGGATATTTCTCCATTTGTTTGTGTCCTCTTTGATTTCTTTGAGCAGTAGTTTAACAGTTCTCCTTGAAGAGGTCCTTAACCTCCCATTTTTATATTTTAACCTTATAATAATTATTTTACCTTAAATTAATTTTTGTTTTAGGCTAATATTTCATATGACTAATTGGTTGTATCACTACCTTTATTTTAATATACTCTAATTTTCTCACTAAGTTGCAATTTTACAGATCTCATAAACTCGCACAGATATACACATGTTTATACTTATGGTGAATTCTAAAATATGTTTTCTACTTTATGAATCCATATTAATATTCCTTTGGAATGACTTTAATCTTAACATTTGATTGTAAGGTTTAATTGATTATATTTAAATTTTGATAAGATTGATGCCATTCATACAAAATGTTTAAACATACTTTACCAAAAAAGAGATATTCATAGATAGAATGTGATCCTTAAAAAAATCAGTAAAATTTGAATCCATAACACAGATGGAGTGATTAGTTTTATTATGGATGGGGTGCTTTTTCCATTTATAAGTAGAAAGTAACAACAATAGGCAATTGTGCTAAGTTTATAGTTTGTTACTTGCATGCTGAAGAATTTATTGTTGATGGATTCTGCATTATATATGTTGTTACTGTTTATACTAAGCTAGTCAACTTAATGCTGACATTTCTCCTGAATTTTGAGTAATTTCTAAAGCTTTTCAATGGATGATTTTTCTTTAATGTGACTTCTCAATTTTATTTAATTCTTATTGCTGATTTAATTCTCTAATTATATTATGTAAATTTTTATTAATTCATTTAACTCACTTTTAAATTTTTAAAGTGTTGTGCAGAATAGTGACATTAGTTGCTTTTGCCTGCCTATCCATTTTTCCTCTTAGGATATCACGATTTTTCTTTGTTAAATACTCTTATTCCATTGCTTATAGTTTTAACTTGAGTCAATTAATGTTCTCCTCCTTCTTCAGTCTGTGGCAATCTGTTGTGGAAATTCGATTTTTAATAGAAGAACACAATGAAGAGAGGGTCAATGCCTGGTAACTTTACCAGTTCTTATTCTTTCTGAGACACAATTCTTCAGTTTTTCCTTTAATTGATCAGCTGCCCAATAGATTTATTAAATGTATTTTATTGTACTTATGTTAGCCAAATTAAATAGGTATTTTCAGCAACCATTATATAGCAAAAGATATAGAGTCGAGTAAGCCTAAGGTTTGATGGCAATAACTTTTAATTTGTTATTGAGCTGACAAGGGGCAAATTGCAGTGGAAATCTCATTGATTTTCTATGATGTAAAAGTAACACCTCATAGTAGCTAATTCATTATCACCTGTGGTCACATAAAACCCTATGCCTACTTTAGGAAAGTGTCCTGAATGATTGGGTAGCCAAATGTATAGAATAATTTGAAGAGGATGAGGAATTCTGTAATGATGAAGGGAAAAAGACGGCTGCATACTAGATTAAATAAAACAAGAGAACAGCATACTCAAATCCTTAATTTCTCACCACCAGTCATAAAATATTATAATTGTTATACAAAAAAAAATCATACTTCTAGGCACTGGATTGAAATCACTGGAGAAAAAAAAAGTCAGTGTTACATTTTTTTGTGTAATTAATTAGAACATCAATTGAATTCAAACCCCTCCTAGTTTTCTGATATGATAGTTAAAGAAATCCAAATAATCAGGATTGGGACATATGGGCAGATTCAAAAATTACACTTCTAAATTAACATTACAGATTTGATTGAACTGCCTTAACTCAGCCCTGAGTTCATTTCCAAATAATTCTTATTAAACTTTGCCTTTGGAGCAGCCTCTGAAAAATTCACTGGGCTGGCCTGGGAGTGTGGAGGAGAAAAATGTAAAGTTGCCATTCTGTAGCATCTTGGTAGCTCCTTGTGCCAGCAGTCTTTTTTCATTTTATTAACTAAATCAGTAGACCACTAGCAGAAGGCAGAGGTTACCATTTTAACAGTCTCCTGTGATTTTTCTCCGTTGGGTTAATGTCCTATCTTGTTGATTCTGCTCCACTAGTAGCTTGTGGGGATGACGAAAAATATCTTTTTGCATCTTCTCATCTTTTGATAGAAGTTGGATCTCTCCTTAACGTTGTTGGCTTCTCAGTATGACCTGTGCTACTCACATCCAAATGCTGGTGATACTGATGGAGTGCATTTGCTGGTTTTGAAGGAACTCTTCAAGGACTCCTTGTCCATGCCAATACCTAGTGTGAGGAATCCAGGCAAGCTGAAGCTGTGCCCTCCATGGCTTCTCTAGAATGTGATCTGCCTCTCATTACAAACTCTAGCTGCAGTGCTTTCTCCCTCTAGCAGATGGCCCTTTTGAGAAATAAAAATGGCAATTTGAGGACTGGCTACTTCTCACAAATTCTTCTGAATCCACATAAACTCATGTTAATTTACTATATCCAATTTAAAATATATTGTTTTTGCCATCCAAATATGTTCTGCTTTTCTCTATATGGCCCCTGCTATTTATGTGACACTAATAATCAGATACTAGACACAAAATAAAGTATAACTTAGGGAGTGGAGGAGTTCAGACGGATGAGGGGAGAAACAGGTTCTTATTTCCTGAAAAGACAGTGTGTTCTTTCCCTAGTTGCTTTTATATAGACAACAGAGTGTGTGGAGATGGTGGGAAACTATTCAGTTTCTCCTAGAATACCACTACTTAGTAAATCTTCTACCGGAGTCTTTGACAATCTCTCATATTGAATAGTGAAGCACCCTCATGCTTTATACTTAAGCTGTGAGGTAACTATATGCTTGTTTTTGCATTATTCTTCAGCAATAATGATTGGAAATGGCCATTATGTAAGGAATCAACTATATGTCTCAAGTTTTTAGATATAATAAAACCTTACATCACCAAATTCCAAAGTGAACAAAATATAAATTCATCATGAACTGAGGTAAAATGTAGATGTAAAATAGAGAGACATAGAGTTTTTACTCATTAAATGTAGCAGAATCGGTGCATTAACATCTTAAGAACTGTTCTTAGTAATGAATTTTGAGACTATTGAGTAAAGAAGCAAAACAATGTTATATCAGACTTAACTTGCCCCTGTAGATATTATTATTAGAAATCTTGTGTTTCCTTAGTTGAGTCAGATTTCTAGTGTAAATCTGTATGCAAACTTGGTGCCTAAATGCCATTGGATGGACAGAGATATCACATGCCCTTTTAAGATGTTAGGATTCAAATACATTAAATTCAGAAAGATTCTGAAGTGCTTAGTTAGTTTAACAAATACATCAAAAACTCTTACCTTATTATATTCTCTGAAAGATACTAGAATTTGCTTTCTTCACCAACACTTTAAATAAGGAAGATATTTGCCAAAAAAAAAAAAAAAAAAAAAACACACAGATTACCCGCCGGGCACGGTGGCTCACACCTGTAATCCCAGCACTTTGGGAGGCCGAGGCGGGTGGATCACGAGGTCAGGAGATCAAGACCATCCTGGCTAACATGGTGAAACCCCGTCTCTACTAAAAATACAAAAAATTAGCCGGGCGTGGTGGCAGGTGCCTGTAGTCCCAGCTACCCAGGAGGCTGATGCAGGAGAATGGCATGAACCCGGGAGGTGGAGCTGGCAGCGAGCCGAGATCGCGCCAGCCTGGGCAACAGAGCAAGACTCTGTCTCAAAAAAAAAAAAAAAAAAAAAAAAAAGAAAAAGAAAAAGAAAGAAAGAAAGAAAGAAAGAAAGAAAAAAAAGACACACAGATTACCAAAAATGCACCTATGAATAATGAACTAAACAGTTCCAATTGAAAAGGGGTCTCCAATTTTAGTATGTCTGTGTGGATTACAAACATAGAATCCAAGTATAAGAACCATAGCAAAGTTTTTAAAAAGAACAAAGTTGATATGAGTAACATGATGAGTATAAGGACAGGTACAGTAATCCAATCATCTCCAAAGAAATGTCTGAGAGGATATAATTAGTTATAGGTCCATAGGAAAGAAATTTTTAGGCCACCCCTAAGGAATTATTTGATATATATATATAATTAATAACTACCTTAATTCTGTTATTATTTGTTATTGTATTATATTTTCTTATACAACCTAGTATGTCTGATATATTACAGAGTCACCATGTTCTTTTTTTTCAGTTAATGTGTGAGTCTTATTATCAACTACTGAAATAAGTAGAACTGTTCGAAAAAACCTGAGGTCCATATTGTGACATACTGTGATCCTTTCTTAACTGTTTCCCTAAAGGGACCGATGATCTTGCATTTATTTTTCTCACAATCTAGCTTTGAAGAAACAAAAAAAAAATACAGAATTGTTGAAAATTATTAGACATTGGATCTTATCTAGTTATAATCCTTAATCTTTCAGGATCTAAAACAACACTGGTCTGCTGGTGTCAGTGGAAATCAAGAGTGTCAAGAGACAAATTGAGTTTACATGAGTGCTACATGGCAGGCACAGGTGAACTCAAATCTTTCTGGTGGTCATTTTTCAGATCTTAAATTCAGAGTTATAATTGGTATACTATCATCTGCAAACATTTAAACATAGCTACTGATGTGTGGATGAAATTTATATTTCCAGGAAGGGTCAAATGGAAATTATTAAAGTTATTATTTCAAAAATAGTCAACCAAAAGCCATATCTCATTTCCAAAAGAATTCCCAAGATATTCAATCATCAATGACTTGAAAGGTTGACTTCTCTCATGCCTCTTTTTAACATTGCAGTAGATTTCAAGGAAAAGTTTGATAGTTTTGGGGAAATTACATGTTTACTATATATACAATTAAATAAAAATAACATATTTCATCAAATTATTTTACTTTCCTCCTGAGCACATAGGTAGATCACTTTGCCCCACTCCCCTGCATTCAGATAGGATGAGGTGGGTGAGTTCTGGACAATTGTGGGCAGAAATGAAACATAATATTACTAGGATTGATGAAAAACCATAATTATAATAGTTTACACACTTTCCTATCCTGAAAGTGCATGTCTCAGCATGGGTGGAAGTGACACATTCCAAAATAGTTGTGCCACATGATGGAAAAACTCCGCTTTCCTGAGTATGTCAATTAGAATATAGCCACCCAAGAAATCCACCAATCCACCAGTCCAGAGTTATCTGTATCACACTATGTGTAAGCAAGAAATTAATCTTTGTTATACAAATTTACTAGGATTTTAAGGTTGTTCTGTTAGCTTATCCTAATGAAACAAAGGTGGAGCTACTTCTCAGTTCCTTATTATAGTTACTCAGTTCTCCTAGTGACTGCTATTAATTTTTCACTCTACTCATATTAAAAATAAAAATAAATGGCAGAAGTTTACTGTCTTTCTTAAGAGATATTTCCATCTGCTTCAGATATATATCTGCTCTCTGTTTTTTTTTTCATACAGTATATGCTCCAAGGAACTTGTCTATCTTGCAGTTTTCACAGCACATAAACCTGGTAAACTGTATTGACCAAATCATGCTGACATTTTCTATATGTTGGAAAATAATAATTACGTTATATGTTTTTGTAAGACACAGAGCTTACAGAAGATGGGGAATAAATCACACACACACAAACACATACACACCAATTCTGAGACTTGCCACTTAAGTGGAGTTTCTCACAATGCAATTATGTAGAGTTTTAGGAGCTAGCCAACAAATTGAAGGATAATTTTCAATAGCTTCAAACTGAAATTATTACATGTCGCATACTTGAATGGAAACAAATACACCTTAAACAACGTCCTCAATTATCTTACTCATTGTTCTACTCATTGCCCCTAGAGAAGTGCCTGCATAAGGTAGGAGCCAATTTATATTTATTGAATGAACATTAGTTTGCTTTCTGTGTTTCCTGCAGATATTATTTTAATTTGTCTGCATCTAAAAGAAAATATTTAACTTAAATGATCTTAAATAATTTTGCTTATTTTTAATTTTTTATTCCTTCCCTTATCCTTTCTTCATTTCTTATCTCTCTATCTTCTTTCTTCATTCTTTTATTCATTCATTAGTTCATTTATTTCTTCTCTCCTTTTCTTCCTTTCTTCACCTATTTGTAAACTATTTGTTTTAAGTTTGACATGGTTTTCTGACATCAATCCTGTATATGCTGCAGTGATATGAAGTTGTTACTCACCTGTAGAGTATGCTGATCAGTTTCCATTCTAAGTGATCCGTGCTCGAGTTAAATAATTTTTACATTCTTCTTCTATCCAGCCCCTTTTAAGACACATTTACTACTTGAAGGTTAGTATAGGCAACTCAAAGTTAACATATCCCAACAGAGCACATAGCAGTTTCCCCAATAACCTCATTTGGTTTACATTCTCAAATAACAGCAGCACAGAAGTCCAGTCTTTCCAACCCTTTCATGTAAACTGTATAATGAATTCCATCCTCTTAAACGTTTGTCTTTACTTTCCCCAGCCCCTGATTCCACCCCCGTTAATGTGGCCACTGACTCCCTACCACCTAAAACAAGGCAATAGTACACTGACTGGTTTCCCTTTTCATTGTTTTACAGACCTCTAAACAAGCATTTTCCAACTGAATTTTTCAGAGAATCTGAGATGAGCTACAGTGAAGAACCTATATAGAATAGTACTACAGAAGATGTGCTATCTAATCAGACTGCCTTCATTTAAATTTTAGCACTTCCCAGTACATAAAACAATATCAGCACATAATATGCGCTTAATACATATTTTGGAGTTGAAAAGATAATCCACTAATAGATAAATATTATGGGAATGTTAGTTAACTTTCTTAAATCTCACTTTCTAATCTTATATTGGTGGTGAATAATAGTACGTATATATCGGCTAGCAATTAATGCATTGAGCTGAAAACCTTTTTAGGAACTAAGAATGGGTAAAGGCAGAGGTGAGTTACTTTTGTCATGTAAAAGGTTACATACTAAAAGTAGGCACTTTGAGATTGGATGTAGCTGGGTTATCACAAACACAAGCTTCTTTTAGTTCTCCGCTCTTCTATACAAAATGTGTGGCCTCTCAGATTTTATGAAATCTTGGTGCATCTCCTGTCATCACATTTATATTCCAAACAAAAAGAAGTCAGAGAGAGTAAAGGGTAGATACACATATCCCTTTACATCAGGAAAACAATAACCTTGCTGGATTCCTCACTGAGCAAACTCTGCTTACTTCTCACCAGACAGAACTGGGACACATAGTTAACACTCAACTGCAAAGAATCAATGGAAATAGTTTTTTTTTACTGTGCAAGTAATATAAACATTTTACACCATAATTCTGGTTTTTAGTAAGGTAGAAGGAGAGAATAGATACATACGAACATATCAACTTTCACTACTAAATGAATCCAGCTACTTGCAGTTTAAACAACAATCATTTATTGTTCACATGCCTGCGGGTCAACTGAGTGATTCTGTTGACATATATTCAGCTCTACTGAATTCAGACTGTCTCATGTCTTCTGGGGTCTGAATGGTTTGGCAGTATGACCCAGTCACTACCCCAACTCGGTGGCAAGGAGTAGGGTAGTGACTGGGCTATGTATCTCATCACCCAGAAGGCTAATCTGGGCTTGTTCAGAAGGCAGCAGACAGCATAGTTCTAAAAGCAGCAAAAGATATGACCCAATGTGCAAGCTATTCTCACATCTTGTAGATTTGCATAACTTTGCTACTGTATCTTTAGCCAAATTAAGTTATATAGTTCAGCAAGCCCAGAGTTAATGTGGAAAGATGCCACCAAGCAGCTTAGTTACAGATAGAAAAAACAATCAGATTTGGAACGTTACTGTAATCAATTTAATACAGTTCCTAGCTGTGCTTGCCTCAAGAAACCATAAGTATTATTTTTGGAAATAAGTATGATGACTCAAATAAAATGCATAGCACAACATCTTCAGCATAATCAATGTTCCATCAAATTTAGTTATAATTTTTAAGCATTTAAAGTTATTTTTCTTATTTTCCTTGATAACAGAAATCTTTTCTTCTTTTTTTAACATGACATATAATCCCACTAAACCATTGTTATATGGAATTATATCTGGTGAAATCCTACTCTGAGCTCTTCTTCACAATTCTTCCAGCTTAGACTTTTCAGATAAAAATATGATCCTGCCATTTTTTTACTAGGCTCTTCAAGGACTTCCCAGGGTGGCCTCATAAAAAGCAAACTGTGAGCTTGGCATGGAAGGGCCTTTGTTAGGATAGCTATATATATCCCTTCTACATATTCATTACTTTTGTTAGTAACACTTCCATAATTAGTGTGTATATATATTTATTATACTTTAAGTTCTAGGATACATGTGCAGAATGTGGAGGTTTTTTTACGTAGGTACACACATGCCAAGGTGGTTTGCTGCAGCTGCACCCATCAACTTGTCACCTACATTAGGTATTTCTCCTAATGTTATCCCTCTTCTAGTCCCCCAACCCCCAACAGGACCAGGTGTGTGATGTTTCCTTCCCTGTGTCCATGTGTTCTCACTGTTCAACTCCCACTTATGAGTGAGAACTTGCAGTGTTTGGTTTTCTGTTCCTGTGTTAGTCTGCTGAGAATGATGGTTTCCAGCTTCATCCATGTCTCTGCAAAGGACATGAGTTCATCCTTTTTTGTGACTGCATAGTATTCCGTGGTGTATATATGCCACATTTTCTGTATCCGGTCTATCATTGATGGGCATTTGGGTTGGTTCCAGATCTTTGCTATTGTGAATAGTGCTGCAATAAACATACGTGTGTGTGTGTTTTTATAGTAGAAAGATGTATAATCCTTTGGGTGTATAGCCAGTACTATTTGAAATATCTAAATATATTTAAAATATTTAAAATAATGTAAGCTTCTCGTTTGCTCATTCTCAGGAAACAAGATGATGTTCTTTATAGATTGATATATTTGATATTAATATTGCTAATATGACACACACTAGTGATGTGAGATTTATACTGATACATTTTTATTTTCAATTGAAGTATATATTAATGCCTTGGAGTCTATAATATATGTGTTATTTCTAAACTATATATTGTCTTTAGGTTGATATAATTTAGAGATAACACATATATCATATATTCCAAGTCATTAATATGTAGTTCAATTAAGTGGAGAATATGTGACGTACAAATTTCAAGAAATAATTCCAGAAGGGGTAAAATGTTCCAAAATCTAGATTAAATGCACTCTAAATGGATGGATTGACTAAAGCAGTATTAGTATACAAAACTTGCATTCAGTCTGTGAGGTTATTCCACAGCGTAAATTCTCACTGTGATTAACTCTGCTGTACCTCAAATGCAGTGAAAATATTTGTACTCTTTAGACTCACAGTACCTTGTTCTGAAATGATCTTTCTGTTGTGAGGGTACATCTCTGGTGTTTCTTATGTGTCCAGATTTTCTCTTCTTTTAAGGAAACCAGACAGATTTGACTAAGATTCACCCCAAAGGACTTATTTTAACTAAATCACCTCTTTAAAAACCTTATCTTCAAATATAGTCACATACTCTAGCACTAGAGGTTAGGATTTTAATGTATGCATTTGTAGGGGACCCACTTCTGTCCATAAGAGATAGTAAACTCCATGAAGGTTAAATGTATGGCTAGTTGTCTTGCAATTGAATCTGCAGAACTAGTAGAGCACTGGGCCTATAGGAGATACTCAATATTAATGTGTTAAATTAATGAATTATTTGGCAAATAAATTATTTGTGATATTTCCCTGTCTTTCAACATAGTCTTTCTTTTTTTTCATTTTATATAGCCACCAAAGTCAATAATGAGAATCCCTAATACGGGGTTCATAAAAAGGTTATAAATTTCACTAAGGGCTGATACACTTTATAAAATCTAGTTATTAAGTTGCTATGGGAAACCAGAATACATATGAACAAAACTCTTTATTGAGAATAGTGGATTATTTTCATTACATGTGATATTGTAAAAGTACCTGGCACAGTAGTAATTCCAAGGCAAATCAAAAAGTTACTGTGAATGATGGACTCTGTGGCACAGTTGTAGCCACACAAGAGCATCAAACTTACTCTGGTAATATTTGTAGCTACTTACTAAAATATGAAATTGGTAGTTTAGTTAAAATATTTCTGAAATTAAGCTATGTTGTGTTAGTCAACTTAGGTTGCTATAACAAAATAGGCCAAGTGGCTTAACAACAGACATATATTTTTCACAGTTCTGGAGGTGAAGATGTCCAAGATAAGATGCCATCAGATTCAGCTCTGGGGGAGGGCCATCTTCCTGGCTTTCATTTGGTCTTTTTCTTGCTGTGTTCTCTCATAACAGAGAGAGAGTGGGAGTGTGAGTGAGCGCGAGTGAGACAAGACTCTAGATGTCTGGTCTGGTCTCTTTTTATAAGGGCACAAATACAATTATGGTGACGCTATACTCATGACCTCATCTAAATCAATGTCCTCATCCCCGAATACCATCCCATGGGGGATTAGGGCTTCAAAATTTAAATTTTGGGGGAACACAGCTCAATTCATAGCACATATTATGTAGAGATATAAAATATATAAAGTAATCCTATTTCTCACTATATTTTCAAATTTTTTATAATCCATACCATTTTTAATCATCATTGTATTAATACTTAAAACATGACAAACACAACATATTTTAAATAAAAACATGAATTATTTAAATAAAGTTGATGCTTGCTTTTAATATTTCATACCCAGGACATAAGATTATCTGATATAATTTCCTTTGTAAATTATTTTATTCATAACGGATCTATCTACTGTTTATTCAATAATTCCCTGGGCATACATTTAATGAGTAAATATTTTTAATGAGTTTGGCATTGGCACAATTAGGTACATAGCACTGTCTTCTAGAATAGCTATCTCAGATGCTCTTTAAACATTAAAGAAAACTTCTAGATTATATACAAGATTAAGAATTATATAGGAATAAGAAATAATGAAAGTGTGTTGTGGCTTACGTGTTTTTGTACTACATTTTAAAGAATGTTAGCTTTGAAGATTACTTATGTGACTTACATGAAAGTCTGATAAAATGCATTTAGAACAAAATGAGTTAAAAATAGTTGAACAAGAAACTTTAGTGCAAATTTGCTGTCATGGATATGTTCTTTGATTGTGACTTTCATTCTCTAAGAGTACAATAGAAGACAAATCTTTTAAAAAATAATTAGCCAGAAACTCTGAAAGGAGAGAAATATGTTACAAATGTTCTCTAAAACTTTTACTTACCTTAAGGCAGAATGATATTGAATCAGCATTTTATCTTATTTTTTTTTCAGCTAATTGAGGTAGAAAATGACTTTTACAGTCAAACCTGTATTCTCAAACTCATTTATAGTTCTGTGTAAAATAATACAGCCAGAAATAGTCATCTTACTTTCTGAATATATCTATAAATACATATAAATGCCTAAATACATATATATGCATATATGTGTGTATAAATATAATTATAGGTTTATTTTGTAAACCTTTAATCAGGTGTTGGCTTTTATATCAAAGGCTTTTTTTTAAATATATGATGATCATGCCATTTTTAAATTTTTGTGTTTTGGATTTCATTATGCTAATATACTGTATAACAGTGTTCTGTCTTTCTAATATTAGGCCAACTTTTCATTTCTGGAGAAATATTGACTTGGTCTTGACATATTTTATGTTGAAATTGTCTGATCCTAAGATTTTTTTAAATTTTAACCTCTTTTTATTATAAACGTCTTTAAAATTTATGACTCTATTCGAATTTTATTTCTTTTCACTTCAATTTTTGTAAGTTTGGCTAATTTCATCCAATGTTATTTGGTTGTTAATATCCTCAATATTATCAATTTAATGTCTGTAGAATCCCCCCCTTTAATTTATAATTAATAATTAGTGTTTTCAGATAGCTTTTCCTTCAATAGTCACTTTTGGGATGTATATACATACTAAAATACACATATATTTATATAATCAAGGGATCAAACTGTTTAAAAATTTCTTAATTAACGTGTGTTTTCTATTTTATTATTTATAATATTTAGAATTATTTTTCTTTTTAAATTATCAGGCTTAATTTGCTCATATTTTAGCTTCTTTAGATGATATCTTGATTAATATGTTTCCTATTTTTCTTTTCGTAATAGGTGCATTTGTGACTATAAATTTTATGCTTATAACAGGTTTAATTGCAGCTACAAGTTTTGATATGCTATGTTTTATTATTATTGTTTACTAATTTATACTTTTATGCCTTATTTTACTTATTTTCTTAGAAGCACATGGATTAATATCAAAATGTTTTGGTGATTTTGAATATGAAGAGTGTGTAATTAAATTTTATTTTAATTTTACATATGCAAAACTATGTAAGATTTAAATTATTTAAAATTTGTTGACACATAATATTAGTGCTCAGCATGTTAATTTTGGCCCAGCCCACATACATTTATTTAAAAGGATATGCAAACTTTAAATCTTGCATTCAGTGTTCTATGTATGTGCTTTTGTTAAGTTTTTACACTAGTTTTCCAAATATTCAATATTTCTGTGGACGTTTTGATTTTTGTATCTGTATCTCAAAGAATTCTTTTAAAATAATTATGTACAATTATGAATTTGTGTACTATTCTTTTTAATTTTTAGTTTCTGCTGCACATATTTTGAGGCTGAGCTATGAATTACAAACATTTAAGCCTATTACATTATTCTTTAGAATGACTATTTTTATTATGAAATATCCCTTTACAATTCTTATCCTTCTGTGTTAAAGTTCACTTGGCATAGTAACTTTTTGGGTTGCTATTTGCTTCATAAATATCTCTCCACATGTTTGTTAGCAATCTTTCTGCATCTGTGAATTTAAAATTTTTGCCTTTTCTTTTTTTTTTAATTATAATTTAAATTCTGAGGTACATGTGCAGATTTGTTACATGGGTATACACTTGCCATGGTGGTTTGTTGCACCCATCAACCTGTCGTCTACATTAGGTATTTCGCCTAATGCTATCCCTCCCCCAAGTCCCCAACCCCCCAACAGGCCCCAATGTGTGATGCCCCCCGCACCCTGTGTCCATGTGTTCTTATTGTTCAACTCCCACTTATGAGTGAGAATATGCAGTGTTTGGTTTTCTGTTCCTGTGTTAGTTTGCTGAGAATGATGGTTTCCAGCTTCATCCATGTCCCTGCAAAGGACATGAATTCATCCTTTTTAGGGCTGCATAGTATTCCATGGTGTATATGTGCCACATTTTCTTTATCCAATCTATTATTGATGGGCATTTGGGTTGGTTCCAAGTCTTTGCTATTGTGAACAGTGCCGCAATAAACATATGTGTGCATGTGTCCTTATAGGAGAATGATTTATAATCCTTTGGGCATATACCCAATAATGGGATTGCTGGGTCAAATGGTATTTCTAGTTCTGGAACCTTGAGGAATCACCACATTGTCTTCCACAATGATTGAACTAATTTACACTCCCACCAAGAGTGTAAAAGCCTTCCTATTTCCCCACATCCTCTCCAGCATCTGTTGTTTCCTGACTTTTTAATGATCATTTTAACTGGCATGAGATGATATCTCATTGTGGTCTTGATTTGCCTTTCTCTAATGACCAGTGATGATGAGCTTTTTTTCATATGTTTGTTGACTGCATAAATGTCTTCTTTTTAGAAGTGTCTGTTCATATCATTTGCCCACTTTTCGATGGGGTTGCTTTTTTTTCCTTGTAAATTTGTTTAAGTTCATTGGAGATTCTGGATATTATCCCTTTGTCAGATGGACAGATTGCAAACATTTTCTCCCATGCTGTAGGTTGCTGGTTCACTTGGTTGATAGTTTCTTTTGCTATGCAGAAGCTCTTTAGTTTAATTAGATCCCATTTGTCAATTTTGGCTTTGCTTTCCATTGCTTTCGGTGTTTTAGTCAGGAAGTCTTCGCCCATGCCCATGTCCTGAATGGTATTGCCTAGGCTACAGTAACCACAACAGCATGATACGGGTACCAAAACAGATATGCAGACCAATGGAACAGGACAAAGCCCTCAGAAATAACACAAAACATCTACAACCATCTGATCTTTGACAAACCTGACAAAAACTAACAATGGGGAAAGGATTCCCTATTTAATAAATGGTGGTGGGAAAACTGGCTAGCCATAAGCAGAAAGCTGAAACTGGATCCCTTCCTTACACCTTATAAACAAATTAACTCATGATGGATTAAAGACTTAAATGTATTTAAATTTTTTTCTAAGTAATATGCATTAATTTTCTATTAATGCCAAACAAATTATCACAAATTAAATGTTGTTTTAGCATCTTAAAACAACCTATATTTATTACATCACACTTTCTGTGGGTCATAAGTTTGGATGTAGCTTAGCTAATTTCTCTGCTTGGGTGTCACTAGGCTGCTGTCAAAATTGTGGCTCTGCTGTGTTCTTAACTGGAGATCAAACTGGGAAATAATATATTTCTAAGCTTATTCATGTGTGGTAAGAATTTATATCTTTGCTATTAAAGGTCTGACAGTCCCAGATTCTTCCTGGTTGTCACCTGTAGGCTACACAGCTCCTTGAGGCCACCTGCAGTTCCCTGAAGCTGGCCACAGTTTCTTGCTACATTGGCTTTGTATCATGGTTGCTTACTTCATCAAGCCAGCAAGAAGAATCTCTAGAATGAGTGTGCTAAAATGAGGGGATTTCTGTAATAAAACTGGATGCAATGCGGGTGCTATATTCATCAACTTTGTAATAATCTAACCTCTAAAAGTAAGACACAGGTCCTGACCACACTCAGGGTAGCCAGGAAAAGTGTGTAATAACACAAAGTCTTGAAGACCAAAAGGCCAGGAAGTGGAGAAATGTTTGTCTGCCACACAACGTATAGTTTATTTTCTTTTAAAATCTAGTTTGGTGATTGGAATCTTATAATTGGATTGTTTACTCCATTGGCATTTAATGTTATATTCGATATTTCTAGAAAGCTATAGCAATTCTTTCTATTAATCGATTTTTTTTTTTTTTTGGCCAAGCTGTTGGCTTAGCTTCATTTTTCTTTTCTTTCCATTTTAAGAATTCTACTCTTCCAAGTTATTGTAATTTTCCTACCTTTATCTCACTAATTGTACATTATTTTATTAGTTTCTTAGTAGAAATTCTATAGGTTATAACATACGTACTTGACTTAGAGTCTACTATGAATTAGGATATTATTAGTTCTTAGATAAAATAATGACTTTACAACACTTTAAATCTGTTTATCATATTCCACATTTTGTGGTGGTGCTTTCATATATTTTATATCTAGATACATTTTATGTCTCACATAAAACAATATCAATAATATATATATTCAATATGCACTTGAATTCACCTTTTTACTCTTATTTTAAGGTAATTTCATCTGGCATTATTTTCCTTCTGCATGAAAGAGATTATCTGTTAGTATACTTTTTTTGTGCAGGTTTGCTGGACATTAATTGTTAGTTTTTGTTTGTCTGAAAGTATCTACTTTTACCTGTTAATTATACGTACATATTAAAGGTCACGCACATCTGGATTTTATTTTTTAAAAATTTTGCAAATCTGGATTTTATTTTTAACAAATTTACTGTTTAATGTTTATATTATGCATATAAATGGGCCTGTTATTTCTTAACATGATTATGAATATAATTTTGACTCTAGTTTCTCTTAATGCAACAAAAATCACTTTTAAAATTCTACTTCACTTGGCTTATCTCTTGAGGGCTATTTTCATTTTAATAAACAGTGTAAAATTATAGTGTCGACAGTCCTCATAAAATTACACCAGATATGAAATGCTAAGGGAAATGAGTTAAAATAAGACCTAGAGGCCATGGTTTTTATTTAAAATAAATTTGTAAATTCACTGCATTACACAGACAGCCCATCACAGAAAGCATAGCAGAATATAAAATAAAATCTATCATTTTAAAGAGGATATACATTTTCTATTATAAAACACCAGCAAATTTGGGAAAATGAAATAAGTATTATGTTTTCTAACAAAGAGCATGTTATAGTCATCATTAAAATTACATTTCACACTTTAATTTGATATTAGTTCTGCTGAAACTAGGGTTTACATTGATACATAATTTAAATGTTTTTAACACTAAATTTTTCTCAAGCAATTTTACTGGACCAAAAAAAGGTAAATTTAACAGGTTGTTTTAAATAATATAATAAAACTTGCCAGGATAAACACCTTGCTACTACTATGAAAAATAATACTAAAATAATTAATATTAATTATTAGTTTACATTTTTGCAAAACATTGTGTTGAAATCTGTAATTAAGTTGTCAAGTAGTTACTTAAATTTTATTTAGTGAATATTATTAATTATTTCAATTTAAAGGTGTGAAATGGTGACAGAGACATAATAAGTAACTTTCGGGAATGGCATAGACAGTACATTTGGAAACAGTTTTCAAATTCAGGCAATCTAGTTTTAGAGCCTCTGAATGTTAATATTTGTGCTTAACTGCTGTTTCAATTGGTGGGGGCAATAATGCAAACAATAATTTCAAAAACCGAAATGACAGTTTTTTGAGAATATTTCTTGAGAAATGGATAAAGCCTATTTGCTATTTAACAATGTGTTGGGCCTTGTGATTCATTTTAAAGCTATTCAAATTGGTAAAGCAAAATCTTTTCCCTCCTGGACTTCACTGTCAATGAGAGAAAATAAATACATAACATACTGTAACGTGTATTAAAATATAGATAAGTATAAATAAATGTGGGGGAGCAATTGATTTTCCTGGAAATTAGATAAATTCAGAGAAACAGTAGAGTGCTTCTTCTTTTTGAAAAATTACCCAGAGTTCTTTAGGTAGCAAGAGGTAGATGACTCTTAGGAGTGGGAACAATAGGCCAAGTGCAATGGTTTATGTCTGTAATCCCAGGATTGGGAAGCCAAGGTGAGAGGTTTGCTTGAGCCCAGGCGTTCCAGATCAGTCTAGCAAAACATGATGAGACTTTATTTCTACAAAAACGAAAACAATTAGCTGGAAGTGGTGGTGCATGCCTGCAGTCCCAGCTACTCAGGAGTCTGAGGCAGGAGGATGGCTTGAGCCTGGGAGAGCGAGGCTGCAGTAAGCCATAATCCTGCCACTGCACCCCAGCCTGGGTAACAGAGTGAGACCCTGCCTCAAAATAAATAAATACATACATAAACATTTAAAAAGTGGAAACAATAATAGCACGGTGGCCTGAATTTCCAAAGCATGCTTTTGAAATGGTACAATATTACATGTGATTATCACAGGAAGAGACTCAGCCAGGTATAATGGGAAAAAGTAAGGGTGGAAATTTGCTAGGTTATAATTGGCACCGTGTAACAGGTTATGATTAAAGTGTAATTTATTGGAATTACCAAACACTATAATGGAGCTATTCTAGTGAATTTTCTTATAGGTAAATGCCATTTCTTCACACTCACATAGAATATGAGTAACATATTTGAGAATTGCTAATTAGGTTTGTGCACTTATTTTGTTGTCTGAAGGATACACTTAATTCCCTAGATATCTGAGTTTAGATATCTTACATTAGAAATCAAAATATGTGCCGGGCGCAGTGGCTCACGCTTGTAATCCCAGCACTTTGGGAGGCCGAGGCGGGCGGATCACGAGGTCAGGAGACCATCCTGGCTAACACGGTGAAACCCCGTCTCTACCAAAAATACAAAAAAAATTAGCCGGGCGTGGTGGCGGGCGCCTGTAGTCCCAGCTACTCTGGAGGCTGAGGCAGGAGAATGGCGTGAGCCCTGGAGACGGAGCTTGCAGTGAGCGGAGATCGCACCACTGCACTCCAGCCTGGGGGACAGAGCGAGACTCCGTCTCAAAAAAAAAAAAAAAAATCGAAATGTGTCACCTGTAGAAATTATGAGACCTCATCCTTAACCTAAGGAAGTTCGTTAGCCATAAATAATGCTTCAGGAAAGTGTGAAAACCATATTTAACTATGCAAGAAATAGATGAAGCACAAGCATAGAGTACCACTGAAGGGGATACTCAAGAAATAATTAAAAGACATTATAGATACGTATAAATACTTTATATGTGTAAATATAAAGTATTCTCAGGAATGCTTACAATTTTATTGATTTTCCTAGCATTTATTTTATAGTTCAGTATTGCTATAATTTAGAATAACACATATAGGTTGCATCATTATTTTTATATTTTAGACTCCCCTCAAAGTAGTTCCAAGTGAAGAAGCATGAGGTAGGAATTAGTTATGAAAGCATTTCTCTATCCTCAGAGGAAAGCTTCCTTTGGATTCTTCAGAGAATCTTTAACCATTTTCGTTTCATGATTATTACTTGAGAGCCCATTGCAGTGGATTATTTGATCCCAGAGCATTCAGTAGGTCGCCTAAAGAACACACCAAGGCACAAAGAATGTAGGATTTGTGTTCCAGGTGCCATTCCAAACTATGGAGAGTTCCTTAGGAGCAGCTTCCTGGCTTATCAGAGTCTGGTTGCTTCAGGGTGAGGTTCCGAAACACCAGGCTTGTAGGTCAGAGTAGTAGTTAGAAATAGCCAGAAATGGACAGAACCAGCTATATAAAGCTGATCTTGGAAAATACTGAGTGAAGGAAACCAAAACCAAAAGGTACATATGTTTCAAGCCACAGTAAAAGTTTGCAGCCAGACCCAGGAGATGAAGCCAGAGTCAAACAATGTGTAGTTCCAAGATGCTCTATGAGATATGATCCCTTCTGTTCTCATAACATTGTAGGTTCATTTTATTATGGCCATATAGTATATTCTAATATGCTGTCTAATCAAATCAATGGAAATCAATTATTGTTTGTTTAGGAAACTCATGTTTTTATTTTATTTATGTATGTATTTATTTATTTATTTTAAGAGACAGGGTCTCAGTCTGTCACCCAGACTGAAGTGATCGTAGTGATCATAGCTTACTGCAGCCTCTAACTCCTGAGCTCAAGCGATCTTCCCACCTTGACCTCTCAGAGCCCTGGGATTACAGACATAAGCCTTCACTCCCAGCCTATAGTCTCTAGATCTGACTAATTTTATAAGACATATTGGGAGAAATATCAAATTTTAACCAAAAACTGTCAGAGACTTACACTTAAAAAAATAGTATTTTATAACCATATTATATTGAGTACAAAATTACAATGTTATTAAAAAACAAAAATTACTTCTTACCTTAATATGTAAATTTAATTTATTCTATTTAATGTTCTATTTTGGTTTGATAGTTTAATGAACATCTTTATGTAAATGTGGAGAAAGTATAATGCTATTTTTTTATCACTCAGATACTCATTTTTTCATTTATCATTCTCATTGCCTTACTAGATTGATTTCCAATTCTTCAAATTGTTATAATTTTAGAAAACAGAACTATTCTTAATCACATACATTGATTAGTTGATGGTAGCTGCAGCTTCTACAAAAGCAAAGATACATTTTCTATGTAATAAATCAAACTTCTGTAAAAACATTACCTGCTCAACTTTAAACTGCATTGAGTTTATTGCATGCAAAACTGCTAAAGTCATCTATGTTTATTTACCCTTGTTTATCGTGACAAGATAAAAACAATACAATTTATGAAAAGCATGAAGGCAGTAACAGTGGTTTATTTTTAATTATCTCCCTTCCTCCTGTGACACCAAGATATTATTTTGCACTCAGCTGAGTATAGAAAAGTAAGAGGATGTCCATGCAAACAGGCTCAGAAGAGGCTATTTTACTGATAATAATTGATTCTGTTCTCCCCTTTTGTCTTTAGGCACTTTAATAATTACAGATTTCTGAATCACAATTAAGGCAAAAAGATCTAGGAGGATACCTTGGTTTGAATATCCCCTCCAAAACACCTGTTAAAATTGGATCTCTCATGTGGCAGTATTGTGAGGAGGACCTTTAAGAAGTGTTTGAATCACAAAGGCTCTGCCTTCTTGAATGAATTAATCCATTCATGAATGAATGGATGAAGGGTTAATGAATGAATGGGTTACCATGGGAAGGAAACTGATAGTTTAATAAGAAGAGGATGAGAGAGCTGAACTAGCACATTAGCATACTCAGCCCCATGCCTTGTGATACCCTGCACTGCCTCAGGAAACTGCAGAGAGACCCCACCAGCAAGAAGGCTCTCACTGAATATGCCTTATCAATCTTGTGATTTCCAGCCTCCATCACTGTAAGAAATAAATTATTTTTCCTTGATAACTTGTTTAGTTTCAGACATTATTATAGCAACAAAAAATGGACTATAACAGGGGAATTTGATGATCATAGTTAGATTTTAGGTAAAAAGAGCTTTAGCATATTTTGTAACTATGTGCGAAGCATTCTAACAGCAGACAGTGCATTGCAACAGATGACACCCATGAGGGATGCATTATTCTTGCCTCCAGTAGAGTTAAAGCTGACTAGGATGATAAAGTAAGTGCCTAATTATTCTTCATTCATGAGTTTATTCAGCAAATAATCGTTGAACATCTTTGCGATCATTCCCAGGTGCATCCAGAATGTTTTTTTCATCTCTGATTTTTAATGCCTTATTTGATCATGTCAGAATGATCTGATGTCTTTCATAAACCCTTTTCATTTTCGGGAAAGGAAGTATTTATGGTCTTTTCATATGCACACACACATTCACATACACACATTCACACAATCTTCTAAAAATAAAGATTATGTAGATTTTACCAAGTTCTACCCACATCCTCTCAAATCCCTTTACTATCTCTGTGCACACTGGCCCTGCTGTGCTTTCACCCCAAAAGACAGCAGCTATGTCTGTTTATTGACGACTGTTTTCAGAGATTTCTGATTATTCAAGGCCAGATATACTTTTTCTATTTTTAGATCAACTACTAGTGAATTTTAACTCATATCCCTCCCTCCTTGTATGACTTTCCCAAAAGCCTATACAAGTTAATATTCTCGATTTTTCCTACCATTTCATTTCATATTAAAACATTTGTGAATATACATTGTGGGTCTCAAGTTACATGGCAATTTAAATGTATAATTGATATGGTTTGGCTGTATCCCCACCGAAATCTCAACTTGAATTTGTAGCTCCCATAATTCCCATCTTTTAGGGGAAGTACCTGGTGGTGGGTAATTGAATCATGGGGGTGTATCTCTCCCATGCTGTTCCCATGATAGTGAATAAGTCTCACTAGATCTGATGGTTTTATAAAGGGGAGTTCCCCTACACAAGCTCTCTTGCCTGCCACCATGTAAGATGTGACTTTGCTTCTCATTCGCCTTCAGCCGGGATTGTGAGGCCTCCCCAGCCATGTGAAACTGTGAGTCAATTAAACCTCGTTTCTTTATAAATTACCAAGTTTCGGGTATGTCTTTGTGAGCAGCATGAGAAAAGATGGTAAATTGGTATGAGTGTAATGGGGTGCTGTGGTAAAGATACCCCAAAATGTGGAAGTAACTTTGGAACTGAGTAACAGGCAGAGGTTGGAAGTTTGGAGGGGTCTGAAAAAGACGATGTGGGTAAGTGTGGGACTTTCTAGAGACTTGTTGAATGGCTTTAACCAAAATGCTGATAGTGATATGCACAATAAATTCCAGGTTGAGGTGGTCTCAGATGGAGATGAGGAACTTGTTGACAACTGGACCAAAGGTGACTCTTGCTATGTTTTAGCAGAGAGATTCATGGCATTTTGCACCTGCCCTAGAGACTTGTGAACTTTTAACTTAAGAGAGATGGTTTAAGGCATCTGGAGGAACAAATTCCAAAGGATAAAGTGTTCAAGAGGTGAATTGGGTACAGCTAAAAGCATTCAGTTTTATGATTTACAAAGATATGGTTAGGAATTGGAACTTATGTTTAAAGGGGAAGCAGAGCATAAAAGTTTGGAAAATGCCACCCAACGATGCAATAGAAAAAAAAATGCCCATTTTCTGAGAAGAAATTTAAGCCTGCTGCATAAATGTGCATAAGTAATGAGGAGCCAAACGTTAATCACCAAGACAATGGAGAAAATGCCTCCAGGGCGTGTAAGAGATTTTCATGGCAGCCCCTTCCATCATAAGCCAGGAGGCTTAGGAGGAAAAAATGGTTTCATGGGCCAGACCCATGGCCTTGATGCTTTGTGCAGTCTTGGGACTTGGTGCTCTTTGTCCTAGCCATGGCTAAATGGGGCCAATGTAGAGCTCAGACCATTGCTTCAAATAGTGCAAGCCCCAAGCCTTGGCAGCTTACACATGGTGTTGGGAACTGTGGGTGCACAGAAGTCAAGAATTGAGGTTTGAGAACCTCTGACTACATTTCTGCTACCTGGATGTCCAGGCAGCGGTGTGCTACAAGGGTCGAGCCCTCATGGAGAATCTCTGCTAGGGCAGTGCAGAAGGAAAATGTTGGATTGGAGCCCCTACACAGAGTTATTATTGTGACACTGCCTAGTGGAGCTGTAAGAAGAAAGCCACCCTCCCCCAGAACCCAGAATGGTAGATCCACCAATGTCTTGGACCGGGCACCTGGAAAAGCGCAGACATTCAATGCCAACACATGAAAGCAGCCGAGAGGGGAGCTGTACCCAACAAAGCCACAGGGGAGGAGCTGCCCAAGGCCATGGGAGCCCACCTCTTGCATCAGTGTGAACTGGATGTGAGACATGGAGTCAAAAGAGATCATTTTGGGGCTTTAAGATTTAATTACTGCTCTATTGGATTTCAGACTTGCATGGTGCCTGTAACCCCTTGGTTTTGGCCATTTTCTCCCATTTGAATGGGTGTATTTACCCGATGCCTATACCTCCATTGTATCTAGGAAGTAAGTAACTAATTTGCTTTTGATTTTACCTGCTCTTAGATGGAAGGTACTTGCCTTGTTTCAGATGAGACTTTGGACTGTGGATGTTTGAGTTAATGCTGAAATGAGTTAAAAGTCTGGGGGATTGTTGGGAAGCCATGATTGGTTTTAAAATGTGATGACATGAGATTTGAGAGGGGCCAGAGGCAGAATGATGTGGTTTGGCTGTGTTCCTACCCAAATCTCATCTTGAATTGTAGCTCCCATAATTCCCATTTGTCATGGGAGGTACTTGGTTGGAGGTAATTGAATCATGGGGGTTGGTTCTTTACCATGCTGTTCTTGTGATTGTGAGTAGGTCTCACAAGATCTGATGGTTTTATGAAGGGGAGTTCTGCTACACAGTTATCTTGCCTGCCACCATGTAAGACATGACTTTGCTCATCATTTGCCTTCAGCTATGACTGTGAGGCCTCCCCAGCCATGTAGAACTGTGAGTCAACTAAATCTCTTTCCTTTATAAATTGCCCAGTCTCAGGTATGTCCTTATAGCAGTGTGAGAACAAACTACTACAAAAGCTGAGAGTACATAACAAATTTTATCCAGCTTTGAGTGGAGGGCTCCTCACTGCCCTGCTTCCTCTACTGGTTACATCAACACTTCTGGGTCTGTTATTCTGTATCAGTTCAAATTAAGGTTTAATTAAGATAATCAGTTATCTAACATAATAAGTCCAGAGGTAAGTAATACAGGGTTAGAGTCCTCAGGACCAAAGGTCGCTTTTTTCAACAATCTGCCAAAGGTAATCTCCATGGTTGCCTGATAGATCTTCCACAAATTATAGCCATACCTTGCAGATATTGTAGATTCAGTTTCAAATACCATAATAAAGCAGATATTGCAATAAAGCAAGTCATACAATTTTTTTGGTTTCCTGGTGCATATAAAAATATGGTAATACTATAATGTAGTCTATTAAGTGTTCAATAGCATTTTTCTGAAAAAAAAGTACATACTTTTTCTAGAAAATGGTTTATTGCTAAAAAGTGTTAACACTTATCTGAGTCTTTCATCAATGTTCTTAACTATATATTCTGCTAATACCTTATTTGATCATTTTGAGATTATCTGATATCTTTCCTAAACCCTCTCCATGTCAAAACCAAGAAGTATTGATGGCTTTTTTGCACACTCACATACAAGCACACACTCTGATAATAATATTAAAGTTTATAGCAGATGCTGCCAGAGTTCTACCCACATCCTTTCAATTCCCTTTACACTACTTGATCAGCACTTGCTGCAGCTTCTACATGAGCACGTTCTGCTTCACCTTGCACTATTATGTTATGGAGATGGCTCTTTCTTTGAACCTCACGTAAACTAACCTCTGCTACTTTTCATTTCTTTTTTTTTTTTTTTTGAGACAGTCTCATTCTGTCCCAGGCTAGTGTGCAGTGGTGTGATCTTGGCTCACTGCAACCTCAACCTCTCAAGTTCAAGCGATTCTCCTGCCTCAGCCTTTTGAGTAGCTGGGATTACAAGAACCTGCCACCACGTTTGGCTAATTTTTGTATTTTTACTAGAGATGGCGCTTCTTTTATTTTAACTTTCCTTTTTATTTGAACACTTAGAAACCATTGTAGGGTTATTGCTAGACCTAATTTTAATATTGCTGTGTCTCAGGGAATATGGAGACCTAAAGAGAGGCAGTCTTAAATACAGGGATGGCCAGGCAGTAGATCAGTCAGGACACAAAAGATATTTATTCATTAAGATCACCAAGTTTATGGACACCCTTTGTGGGATCACAAAACAATTAAAATAGGTACGTTAAAGATCACTTATCACTGATCACCATAGCAAATATAATATTGAAAAAGTTTTAATTATTATTAGAATTACCAAAATGTGACACAGAGATCCTAAGTGATCAAATGCTGTTGGAAGAAATGTTGCTGATAGACTTATTTGATGCAGTGTTGCCGCAAACCTTCAATTTGTAAAAAACACAGTATCTGAACAGCACAGTTATGCAGAGAACAATCAAATGAATTATGCCTGTACAAAAAAAGAGGAGTTAGAAGGGTAAGAGAAAACTAACTAAATTGAATAATATTTGGTAAAGAGTGACTTTGAGACATATGACTTTTAGTTAAAAATAATTGTTATAAGGGAAATTTGAGTTTTATTTGATTGTTTTAAAGTGGTCAGTCATTACTTTTTGTTTGATGTACTTAACAAAATGTCCTTCTTCAACCCTATCTAAATAATTTACAACCACCAAAAATACATAATTTTTAAAGGGACTTTAGCAAAAACTTATAGCTGGTAAAATTACAATAGATTACTACAGAACGACAAGTTAGTTTTATATTTTTAAAAATACTTTAAAATTTAATTTTATTACAAGAATGTTATACCATGACATTCTTGGGGGAATCCACCTTTGCTAGAAGCAGCCATCTAGCAGAAAATACTAAGGATCGAGTTTTAGCTTGAAAATTTTAAGGTTCTTACTATTCATGCTTTTATTGCTGTTAGAGAGATTTTACTAATCTTTCTGATTCTTTGATATTGTATCCAGTTTATTTTCTGCCAATAGCATAGAATACTATCTTGTGCCAGAAAGAGTCTAAATTTTGAAGCTTTCATTAAGCACATTTTTTTCCACTTGTAAATCATATTTATATTTTTCTTGAATCAAAGTGAAAATAAGGTAGAACATTAGAATGCATGAACAGAATTTAACTTATTCCACAAGGGATAAGGCGTTTGTATAAGTCTATAAAACTTAACTTATATTTCATATGCAAAGATAGAAGTGGAAGAAAGAGGCCTGAAAATATATGACCCTTTAAGTCTGAGATACTATTGTGTGTTTCATTCTTCCTGTAGGGATGACAATGAAGAAAATATAGTTGAAGGATTGCAAGTGGAGTTTAACATTATGTTGTTTTATACAAAATAAATGAACAGAGATTACTCTGTTCTTGAAATTTGAACATGAATAGAATAAGGGAATAATAAATGTGTATTTAGAGGGTTAATAAGATTTACGCTTTCCCAGATCTGAACTATAAAATGTAGAATATAGCAGTATTTTTTCAATGCGGACCACTTTTATTAAATTGTCATAATTAATTGTTCTTTAAAGGTGTTTTGTCATACCTTTAATGTCAAGTCCACATATTAAAAGTAATTTGAATATAGTAAAACACTATTCTGCCCACATATTAAAAGTCCACAAGCTGAAAGGACTTTTAGTTTTTTAACTATAATAATAAAGTTAAAAAGAGTCTATTTAGATCTTATTTAAAATAATTATATTTTTAAGCATGATTGTTTTCTATAGCATTTAGCTTTCATTTGAAGAAACTCAGGTTATCATGTTTCTAGTACATTATCAACTAATTTATTTCAAAAGGAAAAAATAAAATATTCTAAATAAGATCAAAATCACAAATCTTGACTCCTCTTGGAACCTTGATTTAAACTTATGAAACATTAATATGGTAGATTTTTTCCTCAGAAAAACAATTATAAAAGTAAATAATCATTTAGTTTTAATATATAATGTTACAACCTTTTTTGAAATTGATAAAATACTTCTAATTCAGGGTAGAATGTAGTAGTACAGGGTAGGTTACTACTCTTCCTTCAAAAACTAGGAAGAGAAAATAAACCAAAAACAATATTGTTACAGACAGCAGGAAACTAGAAGTGATTGAGACTAGAAATAATTTCTGTAAAGAGTCCTTCTTAGTTGATCCATGATTACAGGCTATTCCCTCGTTTAGTATTTGGCTGCGTCTGAGCATGGGCTGAAGATCAGGTATGGTTGATGCAGAGGCACTTAACTGGGGAAAAAGAAACCACCAGAGTTTGTGGGGCCAGACGGAGCTTGTGTTGCAGGTTGAAAGCGACAAGATTCTCAACACACAGCTGGTTTTTACTACAAGGCAGCACTGACATTTATGGAGCTTCAGGAGACTGTGGGCTGGACAGGAAATCAGAAGGGAATATATTGCAGTCTCAACAAGTAGAAGACGAAGTGCTACCAGAAGGAGTCCTGCCACAAGCACAAGGAACAATTTTCTCCTCAGGGAATTTGCCAGGTTTTGAAATCCGAAGTGTTTGCAGGATAAAGAATTAAGCTCAAAAGGACAGAATTTCTAAGCCCACAGTAGTAACGGCTGATTTAAATAAGACACCAATGGCAGTACAAATGAATTTACATATAACTGCTACTGCGATATAGAATAAATATTTGAAACTGCAATAAACAAGAATGAAAATCATGCCAACTCAACTTTGGTTTAAAAAGAGTTAAAATACTTTTATGCTTCTCTTTGCATTATAAAATGACTCATGAAAATCATTTAGTGATCCCTTGTTGAATCCAGGCAATATGTAAAATCAGAATAGGAATATTTTTTCCATTATTTTGTGACATCAGTTATGATACCAACTGTGAAATGATTGCAATTAAAATAATATGTTTATTTTTCTCCAAAATTTGGACATAGTAAAACACTATTCTGTATTCTGCCTTAGCTGGAGGTTAAAGGCAAGGTAGAGAAAAAGGATTCATAAATGTGCCAAATCCTGAGTGAAATATTTTATATGTATCTGTCTCATTTGATCCTCAGAACCACCTGATCAACTGTATTTCTCTTTAGCTATTAAGGATCTACAACGACATTAGCAAAGTTGTTTTGTAGTCTCAATAAAAGTAATAATCACTAACATTTACCGAGCCCTCATTATGTGCTAGGCAACCTGCTTAACGTTTTTCTTACATTACGTGATTTAAGCCTTAAAATAACTCAATGTTCTCGTGAAAAAAAAATGAGAAAATATATGCGGAGAGGATAAGTAACTCTAGCTAATAGAAAGCTGGGATTCATAACTAGACTCATTTGACTCCAGAGTTTGCTATTAGCCTCTACATGCCATTGACTACAAGCAATCTTGCCGACATTAGTTGTAGCCATGTTTAGGTATGAAGACATAGGTAATAAGCTTACTTCAAGCATAACAAAGCCATAGTTATTTCTCTTTTAAACTAAGTATGTTAAGTTGCTGTGTGTATGTGTGTGTGTGTGTGTGTGCATGCGCACTTGGAGAGGAGAGTAAAACTTTGCAACATAAGACACCTTTATGTCCGAGTATTAGAATTTTGATGCGAGAGACTGAGAATGGGAAAATCCAACTGCCATAAATCCCACCTGTCATAAATTATCCAAAGAAATATATTGTCATTCTTTACAGGTTTTATCAAAGACCAAGGACATTAAGATTCTGTATCTCTATCTATATACACATATGAATGAATATATATGTTGCCGTTCTTCTATTTTACAGGAGACTTCTCAATGGAAGCAGTTGAATAAATCTGTATATATGTTTACATGTATATACATACACAAAGTTTTGTATATGTGGATATATTTTGTATATATGTATATGTGTGTATAAATACATATACATAAAAATTATATGTGTTAATTAAAAATAGTGTATGTGTGTATAAATATACATGGAAACCACTTGTCTCCTTAATAATATGTGCCACACACACAGCCACACACACATCCCAAAATGTCCAATAAACATGAGAACCAAACTTATAAATTCTGCATTTTTATTTTAGGTTAAGAATAATTACAAGAGCAAAATAAAAAAGAGATTATGCATAGTAATATCATTTTCAGGGAACCTGTGTTGTTTTAAGACCATTGCATCAGAAACACTGAAGAGAAGAAACATTTATTAAAAACCTTCCTTTTAGTCTTAATATTGGAAATATTACCCTTATTATTTTTTCTTCACGCATAATGCACCGAAAATTGTAGGTTTGGCACTCATAGCTCATAGCATTACACAAGTTATTTTACCCCTCCGTGACTATTTTCCTACTTATCTACAAAAAACATTCTATGAGTATTTCTCTGTCTATCTATAAAAGTTTACCAGTGCCAAAATGCTGTTGTGAGATACAGTAGAACAATCATTGCAGTAAAATGCACTTGGAATTGTGTCTGCCCATATTATTTTTCAGTGCAAAATTAGTGTTAGTTATAATAGATTCTTTATGTTCACAGATTGAGCATAGCTTCTGTTATCAACATCTTCAACAAATATTTTCTGGATTAGTGGTTATAAAATCTATGGCCATATTACTAATTTTTCTTTAATTCTGTTTTCAAGCTAGTTGCCTTTGAGCCAGAATTGTCGACAGAGAAAGCAATATCTCTTGAATTCTTTTAATAATGTTAAGATAAAATAAGTATTCAATCTGTATAAATATGAGCTGGCTAAAAAATTGTAGGGGCTTTAGATATACAAACATTATTTATACTTTTTGAAAATAATTAAGTGTTCCATTATGAAACTTCCAGTTTCATATATTTCAGAAATCTTCTTTCTGTAGATAACATATGTGATTTATTAGTTTATGTAAATATATTATATTGGTTTAAATGAATTGTGTTAGCTCAGAAAAAGAACTAAAAGTAATCAGAATAAACAATTCCACCCTCTGCCACAGCCCTTTTGGAAATGAGTACGGAGAGGGAGAAATAATGCATTTGATTATTTTCTCCCACCTAGCTTTATTCCATGGCAGTGGTGAATGTGCAGCTGTATCAAGAAAGGAAAGAAAACGCCACACTCTTATTTCTCCCATCAACTCTTCAGGAGATTACAGACTTTTTCTATTGAAAGAGTAGTTATTTTAACCCTGTGAAATGTTTTCTCCATAAACTGTGCACCCTTCACACACTTTCCAGAAGTAAAAAGACATTAACATAAAAGATTCTCTATAAGAAGAACATGAGATAAAAAATTTGGTGTGACCTTTTTTTGCATTTTTTTTTCTATTATTTCCAACGGCCAGGAGCAAATTTCACCCTTGGTATAACCGTGAATGACAGAGAAAGAAAAATCAAGTATATGCCAGATGAATATCAGCTTCATTCCTTTATAGATATTGTGTATTTTTTAGAGAAAAGGGTAAAACTAAAAGAATAATTTTTAATTTTTTTCACTTGGAATTTCTTTAATAAAGATGAACCTGACTAATTATTGAGCTTTGCATTTGCGTATTTCAAAGAAATGAAAATATCACAATAGATGAATTCATTACAATTTAACCTCAAGCCTATTTTCATTTCACTAGAAACCAATATAATTGACATAGGCCAGTATCATTCTCGTAAAAACTATAAACTGTACATACTTATCATTATATTATGCACACAGATCAATTTACTTCATTCTAACTGAGCCCTCAAACAAACTTTTGTTTTCCCTGTGGTTATCAGATCTCTCACAAACCATTAAATATGATATATTGTTTAATAATTCTGTTTTGCAAGCATTGTGTTTTAGGTAAAAATCAGTGTAATATTTGTTAATCTTACTATAACTTATGCCAAATAAGTTAAATTTTATTTATTCTATCCCCTGGAACTTTAAGCATCTAAATTACTAAAGGTGAGCTTAATAATGCTCTTTAATCAAACATATATTGGAAAACATGCCTAACTTTGGCAGATGATGGATGATAGGCAGAAGGATAGATAATAGATAGATAGATAGATAGATAGATAGATAGATAGATAGATAGATAAGGCAACTTTTCTTTTTATTGTAATTTAAAGTCAATATTTAGAAGTACTGAAAATTATACAGACATTTTTGTTATGGGAGATTTTTAATATGTTTTGGAAAATGGTCTGTGGAGGGCACATTTTTAAAAATCCATTCACAGTAAATATATATCTAACAAGGAAGGATTTAGTTTTAATAATAATGCACAATAAAAGACATGGAATCAACCTAAATTCCCATCAATGACTGATGGGATAAAGAAAATGTGGTACATATACATGATGGAATACTATGCAGCCATAATAAAGAATGAGATCATGTCTTTTGCAGGAAAATGGATGCTGCTGGAGGCTATTATCCTCAGCAAAGTAACACAGGAAGAGCAAACCAAATACCACATGTTCTCACTTATAACTGGGAGCTAAATAACAATAACTCAAGCACATAAAGAGGGGAACAACAGACACTGGGGCCTACCTAAGTGTAAAGGGTGGGAGGAGTGATAGGATCAGAAAAATGTAACTACTGGGTACTAGGTTTTGTACTTGGGTGACAAAATAATCTGAAACATAAACCCTTGTAACACAAATTTACTTATATAACAAATCTTCCCATGTACCCCTAAACCTAAAAAAAATAAATAAATCATACTAAAACATACTTTAGGGTGAACATAAAAGAAAGGATTTATTAATCTCCTCAAAAGTATGTTCACACTTCAAGCAAAGGTTTTCATTTTGAGCACTGACTATTAGTCAATCTTTATCCTCATATTAAAACATAATAATAATGCACAATATAGTAAAGAGTATGAGAGCTTTGCTGAATGTTAATTTGAATTATAGAAAGTTAATAACTTAGCAAAATTATTGAAGATATCAATAGCTGTGATGTTGAAGTTATTCATGTTCATATTCATTTCTGATTTTGGTTGTTGACATGATGTCAACCCCAAATTTGAGCTGTAAATGAAGAAAATCAGACATCAAATTATCTCATCTATAGAACATGAAGTTCTATCAATGCTCTGTAAGAAATTACCAATTGGACTGATATGACTCTAAGAAAAGCTGGTTATTCTTAGGAGCAGCTCTGTCATGAACTAACAGACGTGAGTCCATCTTGGATCTCACTGTGACCTTCACTACCTTATCTCACAAAAATGCTTATGGACCCTTCTCACTCACAGCCATGGACTTCTGAGTTACTATGTGATGCAGCCATAATAATTTTTCTATTACTTCTCCCATTACTTTTGAATTAAGATGTCTAGGCTCTATCAGCAGGTCAATTAAATCAGAAACTCTAGGGTAGAACTTGGCATTAGTATTATTTATAATACCTCAGGTAATTCCAAAGTGCAACCAGGATTAAGAATAAGGTGACCTATATGAATTCTAGATATATCTTATCCAGTCCCATAGATTCAAATACCATATATATGCTTATAATTTACAACTTATAATATTCATCTCCCTTGAGTCACATGTCTAATTACCTACTTAAAATACTCACTTGAATGTCTTGTAGGAATCTCAGCATTACTTGTTCACAGTAGAACTCTTGATTTCCCCCACCCTGTCCCAAACCTGCTTTTACCCAGGGTTCTCAAGCTCAGAAATGAGTACCTTCTATGATAATTTGTTCAGGCCCCAAACCCTGGAGTCACCTTTAATTTATCTCTTCCATTCTTGTTCCATTTCTAATTCCATAGTATATTCTGTTGGCATATTTAAAATGCAAGCCAAATTTAATCAACGCTCACCACCTGTATTCTAATCTAATCAAGATTTTCCCATTCTGGTGCCAGAACACCTGTTGCAGTTATGCTGAGATATTGATCCTTTTAATGTATGTGAGCAGCTGATAAGACCCGGAGGAGTTACAGCACCAGAGCTTATCCTGTCTCTCTTAGAGAAGCTCTGTCCACACTTTCCTAGGACTACTGTGGTAGTTTTCTAACTAGTTCTCCTGGTTTTATTTTCAATCCTCTACAGTTATTTTCAAAACAGAAAATACAATATTTGAAAACAATAATACCAATTATAATACTCTCCTGCTCAGATCCTTTATTTGTCTCTCATCACCCGGGCCCCACCTATTTCTCTAACTTCATCTCTCTACTTCTGTCCCCCAGTGACATCCAACTTCTTGCCGATCCTAAAAAGTGCCAAGCTTGTTTCTCCACGGAAGATCTTGGTACTCCAGATTATTGCATGGTTTATTACCTCATTTAATTTAGGTATCTGCCTTATGATACCACTCAGAGAGGGCCTTCCCAATCGCGTCTCCCCTCATTATGTTTGTTCATGCCAGAGATTATTGCTATATGTTAAGTATGTGTTTTTCGCTTATGAAGTTTGTCTCTCCAAAAATTACAGAAGCTCAATAAATGCAAAGACAATGTTCACTGCTATATCTTGAGCATCTACAACAAGCACCAGTTATAAGTATGTTTTGAATAAATGAATGAATGTATCTGTATCTGATTATCAGGCCATACTTCTTCTCCTTCTCCTTGTAAAACTCTCTAAATAACTTTTCTGACTTCCTGAGCATTTGGAGCTAGAGACGACTGTTAAATTGATTGTTGTTCCTAATGGCAACAGACATTATTCAAAAAAATACATAAAAAGTGCTTTTAAAATCAGAGCAAAGTTAAAGGGAACTTTCAGGATCACTAAATAACTTATTTCATTAAATAACTTTCAGGTTATTTAATCATTTGCAAATTAAAGCCAATTAGTGTCCTGAGAAATATTTTCAGCTGATTTCCTAAAGAGTCGATACCAAATTTATTTAAATAGAACCTTTACAGAGGTATCCTAATAGTCAGCTTTGCCAGAGGCTCACATATTCCTGAAAGAAAAAAAAAGATGAATAATTTCAGCTATTCAATATGTAATTTTGTATTCCACAAACCCAAAATCTTTTGTGGTTAGTATTTTGATTTACTAGTACCTTGTAAACAGCTATATAGATTAAGTTACCATTATTTCTTTACATTTCTATTTGCTCACAAGTATGACAAAGGCATGATTTGGAAAATGTAATATCAGGCTATATTTAATCTAAAGCAATCTATGCCCAAATAGACATGTAGAAACAGCATGAAAAGAAGTTGAAAATAATTAACAAAATGGATTAATTGCATTTTAAATGGAACAGACATTTAGTATGGATACCTGGATGATGCTCTAATTATTATCTTTTCAAAAATTAAAAATCAAGTAAGCCTTGCAAGTAGTTAAACATTATTATTCTGGATTCATTTTAATTAATAGAAGAACAGTCAATAATACTTCTAGAGTCCTAACATAATGTTTTGAGACTATGTTGTAGCTGAATTATTTGGATAATTATTTACTGCCTTATTTGACTATCTACTTATTAAAAAAAAAGAAAAAAGAAATTGCTTGCTGATGGTGTTAATGGAACATATTCAATTGCAAGCTCATATTTTTAATACTTGAACTTATCAAAGTGTTATTCAAACAGCCTACATAAATTAATATTATTTGTCCAATCATTTCTTCACCAAACACAGAATCATTTCTAGAACAAATTTAAAATCAGTGTTTCATTTTGCAAGATTTAGCTTATAGAATATTTTATTCTTAATTGTTTCATTCTTTTTAATTCATGTTATCTTCTTGATCACAGACTGTAACTTAAAAAAGAGTGAGAACTTTATCATTTTTATTTTTGTATATACTCTACCTTCTTTCAAGGTATCTAAAATATGTTGAAAACACATGGTTTTTATATTGAATATTTTCTTTTAGTGCTTTTGTGATTTGCAGCCTTTGTATTAGAATATGCTGAATTCTCAGCTGGTAGATTTGTAAATAATTGTGTTATGAAGTATTAGAAGGATGTATTTAGAATTTCAGGTTGAGAAGACTGAGAAGGAGATAATTATCTGTATTCACATAGCAAAAGAGGCATAGGAAACATATATATTTATGTGTATTCATGAAAGTACATATTCACATACATAAGTACACATGCATTCAGAGAAGACAAGTGTAAAATTTATAAATTAATGATGATGTTATTTGGCTATAAGAGGTGGTTGTACAATAAATCTTCATAAGGGTAAAAGAAATCAGAATATTATCACAACATGACCAGGCAGCTTTTGTTCTAAACAACGCTGGAAATAAAGAAAAAGGTAACTGGATTTCTGACAAAATCAACTGTAATGTTCAACCAAGTAAAATATGTAACATTTATGAAGAGATAAATGGCTCTTTTGATCATTATATGTCTGTGAATGTCAGGTGGAAGAAAGGTCACAAGTGTAAAACTGATAGTATTTACTACAAGAATGTATGTGACTAGGCACTAACTGGTTTTTGCTGACTCAGCACTGATTTTGAAATCAATAAGTTAATTTGTGTTAAAGTTATTACTCTTGCTGTTATATTTCTGTTATGAGAAAATTCCAGCTGTTAGGTATTTTGATCCAACATAGAAGACTCAGTTCTTGGTAAATATATTTAGTAAAGAGTAACAAATTATTTTATCTATAATGAATATTAACTATTGTAATCAAACAATAATTTTACTACAGAATGCAAGCAGGTGGAGCCAAATGATATCTAAATCCTCCTACTTTTTTTAGGCAAAAATATATCACATACTTTCTAGTGTAACTTTTAACATGCTTTCATATAAGATATTTCTCAAAAATTTAATCCAATCAGGAAACAAATTTGTGTTTACTCTTCTTATATTTTAACATCAAAAATTATTTAGTCAAGATTTTATATTGTTATATCTTCAGAAATAACAATATAATACAGGTAGAGCTTTCCTAATCGAAAAACCTGAAATCCAAATGTAAAACATTTTTTAATCATCATGATTCTACAAGGAATATATTCTGAAACTTTTATACATTGCTGGTAGAAATGCAAAATGATACAAATGTTTTCCTTAAGTTTTAACAGTTTGGGCAGTTTTCTAGAAAGAAAGTGTAATACTCCTATGCAAGTATGTGACATTTTTGGGGCATGTTTTGAAGATATCTTTTATAAGTTTGAGGAAGGTCTCTTCCATTCTTGGGTTACTAATAATCTGTATCTCAAATGGATGTTAAATTTTATCAAAGGCTTTTTTTCTGAATCATTTATTTTTATAATCTTTTTTTTCTTCTTTAGTCTGTTGGATGGCTATTTACGTGGATTGAATTCTGATTCTTGAATCAGCCTAGTATTCCAAGGAGAAACTCTACTTTGTCATAATATATTATTTTTTCCATGTATTATGGGATATGTTTGCAGGCATTTTGTTGAGAATTTTTGCCAGTATGTTGTAAGCAGTATTAGTCTATAGTTTTCACTTCTGTAATTTCTCTATTTGTTTTTCAGATAATGCTGGTCACCCTCTCAATATTCTTATTTTTTTTTAGACTTGATATTATTTCTTTTTTGAAGTTTGGTAGAATTCACAAGTGAAAACATTGGGATATGGAGGTTATTTGGTGCAAGGTTTTTAGCTAGAAATTCAATTTCTTTAGTAGATAGTATTATTCTATATCTTCTTCAGTGAACTTAGGCAGTTTGTTTTAACGCATTTATCCCTTGCGTCTAAGTTGTCTTATTTATTGATACAGAGTTATTTTTGATATTCCTTTATTTTGCTCTTAATATCAATAGGGTTTGCAGGAGTGCTCCCTTTTTTATTCCTGGTATTATTCATGAATTTTCTCTTATATTCCTAATCAATCTTATTCAATATTTTTCTGTTTTATATTTTAAAGGAATGACTTTTGATTTTATGGATTCTTTCTTTCCACTATTTTGCTTTTACCTGCTTTTAATTTTATTGATTTCTGTTCTTTAGTTTGTTCCGGGTTTATGCTTTTCTATACCTTGTGTCTGAATGTGGAATCTTACTTTGAAAGTTTTCTTCCTTTCTAATACAAGCATTTAATATTATAATTTTATCAATAAACATTGTTCAAGCTACATCATACATATGTAATATGTTGAGTTTCCATTTTTATTCATTTCAAAACATTTTCTTATTTTCCGTAAGTTTTTCCTTTTGACCCATGTGTTAAAGAAAAATGTGCTGTGTATTTTCAAAATATTTGGATAGATGTCTAGTTTAGTTATCTTTCCCTTAATGATTATTAACTTTATTCCAGTATGGTATAAGATCATACTTTTCAGAATTTCAACTATTGTATGCATTAGATTTTTTGTAATACCCCAAATGTGGTCAGTCTTGGAAAATTTTCCATGCAAATTAGAAAATAACAATAACTATGTTGTTATTGTTGTCTGCAGTGTTACTGTTTAGGTCAAGTTGGTTGGCACCATTGCTTACCTTTTCTGTTTCTTTTTGTTAACTTTTATTTTGTTCAAGGGTTCATGCACAGCTTTGTTATATAGAAAAACTAATCCCACGGTTGTTTGATTTACAGATTATTCCATCACCCACTAAGTTATTTTTTCCTATCCTCTTCCTCCTCCTACCCTCTACCACCAAGTAGGCCACAGTGTCAGTTGTTCCCCTCTATATGTCCATGTGTTCTCACCATTTAGCTCCCACTTATAAGTGAGAACATGCAGCATTTGATTTTCTGTTTCTGTATTAGTTTGCTAAGGATAATGGCCTCCAGCTCTTTCCATATTCCTGTAAAGGTTGTGATCTCATTCTTTTTTATGGCTGCATAGTATTTCATGGTGCATATGACCCTATTTTCTTTATCTAGTCTGCCATTGATGGACATTTATTAATAGGTTGATTCCACATCTTTGCTATTGTGAACAGAGCTGCAATGAACATATGTGTGTACGTGTCATTATGGTAGAATGATTTATATTTCTTTGGATATACCCAGTATTGGGACTGCTAGGTCTAATAGTAGTTCTGTTTTTAGTTATTTGAGGAATCGCCACGCTGCTTTCCAAGATGAACTAATTTGCACTCCCACCAACAGTGTATAAGTGCTCTCCTTTCTCTGAAACCAAGCCAGAATTCGTTATTTACTTATTTTTTTTTTACTTTTTAGTAATAGCCATTCTGATTGGCGTGACATCGTATCTCATTGTAGTTTTGATTCACATTTCTCCGATTATTAGTGATATTGAGTGTTTTTTCATATGCTTATTGGCTACCTATTCTATCCCTTTACTGGTTTTCTGTCTACTCGTTATATCTGTTACCAAGGAAAGAGTATGCATGTCTTCAACTATAATTTAGATTTGACTATTTTTCTTTAAATTCTGTGAGTTTTTGATTCGCATATTTTTAAGTTCTCATTTCAAGCTGTATTTATTCTTAGGCATGATGTTATGTCTTCATGAAAAATTGACTCTATAATCATCGAATATATCACTGTATTTCTCATAATATTCCACTTCCTAAGTTCTAATTTTTCCGATATTTCTGTAGAGAGTAACAGATTAGTGTTTTCTGTCCATATTTTTTCACAGTTTTTCTTTTAACATGTATCTATCTTTATATTTAAAAATGAGTTTCATGTAGATAGACTATAACTCTTACTTTAATTTTAATGTGAAAACATGTCCTTTAGTTAGTGCTTAGCTCATTTACATTCAAGGCAAGTATCATTAAGATTGGATAACAGCCACTGGTACCATCCTAGTGGCAGTTTTCTAAATGTTTCATGCTTTTATTATTTTTTTCTGTATTGTCAGCTAAATGAAAATTAATTTTCATAATTAATTTATGGCTTTGTAAATCTTAATGCCTGGCTAAATATTAACACACTTTTTTCTATTTTTAACATATTTTCTCCAGCATTTGCAGCCAATTCTATTTTAGAGCCATTAAAATGAGAAATATAACTTAATGCTCACTTTCACATATTACATTTAAATGGGTTTCATTTATTTATGCAGATTCATGTTTCTTTTTTGTGTCAGTTTTACTACCTGAAGATGTTTCTTAAATGTCTGCTATAGTGTCTTATTATTTTTTGTATGTTTACTCTAACAATATAACACAAATTAGTTGATTTAACACAATCCTTTATTACTAAATGTTCTGGAGGCCTACAATATGAAATCAGCAACACTAGCCTGATATCAAAATGTTGGCAGGGCTTTATTCCATCCAAATATGCCTCTAGAGAAGAATCTCTTTCTGCACTCTCATTTTCTGATGGTTACTGGCATTCTTTGGTTTGTGGCACCATGAATCCAATCTCTGCATTCACGGTCACATTCCTTTTTCTTCCCTCATATTTCTTTCTGTTTCTTTCCCTTTTATCCACATAATTCAGGAAAATCTTTCTAGTGCAGGATCCTTAAGTGAATCATATATGCAAAGTCTTTGCCGTATAAGATAACTTTCACAGATTTCAGGGATTAGGACATAGACACCTTTGGTTAGGGGTGAGGGGATTATTCAGTCTACCACATAGCGCATTGATACTGGAAGGTTTTTGTCAGATACACCCTTATTGCTTTTACATTTTTGAAGGTATTTTTGCTGTTATTAAAATTGAAGGTTGACTTTTAAAAAAAGTCTTTCTGTCTTTTATTTATGAATTCATTATTTTCTGGCCTACATAAATCTGCTTCCATTCTTATCTCTGTTTGTTCTCTCTCCCTGCATTCAAGAGTTTTGTTCAATTTTTTTCTGTTTTCTTCATCATAAAATGGCATGTTTATGTGTGTGTGCGTTTGTGTATGTTTGTGTGCCAAGAAGTATTTATCTTCTCTCTTGTTATCTAAGTTTATTGGATCTGTGGTTTGTGTCTGTCATTAATTTTGTAAAGTTCATAGCCATTATTTCTTCAAATATTTTGTCTGCCCCATTATCTCTCTCTTTCAACTTTTGGATTTCCTATTGCATTTACATTGAATCATGAGATTTCTCATAGCTTTTGGATGCTCTATTCTAGGATTTTTTTTGTAAAATTTTTTCTTCTTTGGGTTTCATTTGCGTGATTTCTTTTATCTTCAAGTCCACTGATCCTTTCTTGACTTTCAAGTTTATAAATGAACCCCTCAAAGACATTCTTGATTTCATAATATGAGTTTTTAGAAATTATTTCTAGCATTTCTATTTGATTCTTTCCATCTCCCTACCTAAGTTACCCACTAGCTCATTGGCCACATTTTTCCACTAGAACATTTTTTTAAAATTATACTTTAAGTTTTAGGGTACATGTGCACAACGTACAGGTTTCTTACATATGTATACATGTGCCATGTCATTATACTGCACTCATTAACTCGTCATTTACATTAGGTATATCTCCTAATACTATCCCTCCCCACTCCCCCACCCCACAACAGGCCCCAGTGTGTGATGTTCCCCTTCCTATGTCCAAGTGTTCTCATTGTTCAATTCCCACCTGTGAGTGAGAACATGCGGTGTTTGGTTTTTTGTCCTTGCGATAGTTTGCTGAGAATGATGGTTTCCAGCTTCATTTATGTCCCTACAAAGGACATGAACTCATCATTTTTTATGGCTGCATAGTATTCCATGGTGTATATATGCCACATTTTCTTAATCCAGTCTATCATTGATGGACATTTGGGTTGGTTCCAAGTCTTTGCTGTTGTGAATAGTGCTGCAATAAACATACGTGTGCATGTGTCTTTATAGCAGCATGATTTATAATCTTTTGGGTATATACCCAGTAATGGGATGGCTAGATCAAATGGTATTTCCAGTTCTAGACCCTTGAGGAATCACCACACTGACTTCCACAATGGTTGAACTAGTTTACATTCCCACCAACAGTGTAAAAGTGTTCCTATTTCTCCACATCCTCTCCAGCACCTGTCGTTTCCTGACTTTTTAATGATGGCCATTCTAACTGGTGTGAGATGGTATCTCATTGTGCTTTTGATTTGCATTTCTCTGATGGCCAGTGATGATGAGCACTTTTTCATGTGTCTGTTGGCTGCATAAATGTCTTCTTTTGAGAAGTGTCTGTTCATGTCCTTTGCCCACTTTTTGATGGGGTTGTTTGTTTGTTTCTTGTAAATTTGTTTGAGTAATTTGTAGATTCTGGATATTAGCCCTTTGTCAGATGAGTAGATTGCAAAAATTTTCTCCCATTCTGTAGGTTGCCTGTTCACTCTGATGGCAGTTTCTTTTGCTGTGCAGAAGCTCTTTAGTTTAATTAGATCCCATTTGTCAATTTTGGCTTTTGTTGCCATTGCTTTTGGTGTTTTAGACATGAAGTCCTTGCCCATGCCTATGTCCTGAATGGTATTGCCTAGGTTTTCTTCTAGGGTTTTTATGGTTTTAGGGCTAACATTTAAGTCTTTAACCCATCTTGAATTAATTTTTGTATGAGGTTTAAGGAAGGGATCCAGGATCCAGCTTCAGCTTTCTACATATGGCTAGCCAGTTTTCCCAGCACCATTTATTAAATAGGGAATCCTTTCCCCTTTTCTTGTTTTTGTCAGGTTTGTCAAAGAGCAGATGGTTGTAGATGTGTGCTATTATTTCTGAGGGCTCTGTTCTGTTCCATTGGACTATATGTCTACTTTGGTACCAGTACCATGCTGTTTTGGTTACTGTAGCCTTGTAGTATAGTTTGATATCAGGTAGTGTGATGCCTGCAGCTTTGTTCTTCTGGCTTAGGGTTGACTTGGCAATGCGGGCTCTTTTTTGGTTGCATATGAACTTTAAAATAGGTTTTTTCAATTCTGTGAAGAAAGTCATTGGTAGCTTGATGGGGATAGCATTGAATCTATAAATTACCTTGGGAAGTATGGCCATTTTCACGATATTGATTCTTCCTATCCATGAGCATGGAATGTTCTTCCATTTGTTTGTGTCCTCTTTTATTTTGTTGAGCAGTGGTTTGTAGTTCTCCTTGAAGAGGTCCTTCACATCCCTTGTAAGTTGGATTCCTAGGTATTTTATTCTCTTTGAAGCAATTGTGAATGGGAGTTCATTCATGATTTGGCTCCCTGTTTGTCTGTTATTGGTGTATAAGAATGCTTGTGATTTTTGTACATTGATTTTGTATCCTGAGACTTTGCTGAAGTTGCCTATCAGCTTAAGGAGATTTTGGGCTGAGACAATGGAGTTTTCTAGATATACAATCTTGTCGTCTGCAAATAGGGACAATTTGACTTCCTCTTTTCCTAATTGAATACCCTTTATTTCTTTCTCCTGCCTACTTGCCCTGGCCAGAACTTCCAACACTATGTTGAATAGGAGTGGTGAGAGAGGGCATCCCTGTCTTGTGCCAGTTTTCAAAGGGAATGCTTCCAGTTTTTTCCCATTCAGTATGATATTGGCTGTGGGTTTGTCATAAATAACTCTTATTATTTTGAGATACATCCCATGAGTACCTAATTTATTCAGAGTTTTTAACATGAAGAGCTGTTGAATTTTGTTAAAGGCCTTTTCTGCATCTATTGAGTTAATCAAGTGATTTTTGTCTTTGGTTCTGTTTATGTGCTGGATTACATTTTTTTGATTTGCATATGTTGAACCAGCCTTGCATCCCAGGGATGAAGCCCACTTGATCATGGTGGATAAGCTTTTTGATGTGCTGCTGGATTCAGTTTGCCAGTATTTTATTGAGGAGTTCTGCATCGAAGTTCATGCACCCAATACAGGAGCACCCAGATTCATAAAGCAAGTCCTTAGAGACCTACAAAGAGACTTAGACTCCCACACAATAATAATGGGAGACTTTAACACCCCACTGTCAACATTAGACAGATCCATGAGACAGAAAGTTAACATGGATATCTAGGAATTGAACTCATCTCTGCACCAAGCGGACCTGATAGACATCTACAGAACTCTCCACCCCAAATCAACAGAATATACATTCCTCTCAGCACCACATCACACTTATTCCAAAATTGACCACATAGTTGGAAGTAAAGCACTCATCAGCAAATGTAAAAGAACAGAAATTATAACAAACTGTCTCTCAGACCACAGTACAATCAAACTAGAACTCAGGATTAAGAAACTCACTCAAAACTGCTCAACTACATGGAAACTGAACAACCTGCTCCTGAATGTCTACTGTGTACATAACGAAATGAAGGCAGAAATAAAAATGTTCTTTGAAACCAATGAGAACAAAGACACAACGTACCAGAATCTCTGAGACACATTTAAAGCAGTGTGTAGCGGCAAATTTATAGCACTAAATGCCCACAAGAGAAAGCAGGAAAGATCTAAAATTGACACCTTAACATCACAATTAAAAGAACTAGAGAAGCAAGAGCAAACACATTCAAAAGCTAGCAGAAGGCAAGAAATAACTAAGATCAGAGCAGAACTGAAGGAGATAGAGACACAGAAAACCCTTCAAAAAATCAATGAATCCAAGGGCTGGTTTTTGGAAAAGATCAACAAAATTGATACACCACTAGCAAGACTAATAAAGACGAAAAGGGAGAAGAATCAAATAGATGCAATAAAAAACTGACAAAGGGGATATCACCACCGATCCCACAGAAATACAAACTACCATCAGAGAATACAATAAACACCTTTACGCAAATAAACTATAAAATCTAGAAGAAATGGATAAATTCCTCGACACATACACCCTCCCAAGGCTAAACCAGGAAGAAGTTGAGTCTCTGAATAGACCAATAACAGGCTCTGAAATTGAGGCAGTAATTAATAGCTTACCAACCAAAAAAATCCAGGAACAGACGGATTCACAGCCGAATTCTACCAGAGGTACAAGGAGGAGCTGGTACCATTCCTTCTGAAACTATTCCAATGAATAGAAAAAGAGGGAATTAACTCATTTTATGAGGACCGCATCATCCTGATACCAAAGCCTGGCAGAGACACAACAAAAAAAGAGAATTTTAGACTAATATCCCTGATGAACACTAGAACATTTAATATGTCAATCAGAGCAAAAGAGCTACATCTGATATCCCTAACACATGTATTATAGTAAAGTCTAATTCTTTTGATTACTTTGCATCTTCAGAATGTGTTGATTGTATTGTTTTTTTTTAAAACCTTGTGCCATTTTCCCAAAAGCTATAGATCTTGTGTACAAAAATAGAGATGGTGGAAAGTAGGTTTTATTGCTTAAAATAAACACACTTTTTATTCTTAAAAGGCCCTTAATATGAGAGTTTATATCAATATATCTATAAATTAAACTGGGTTTTGGATATGTTTGTATGGTTTTTCTCAGTTCAAACAGGCTTTATTTTCCTGTAAGATTACCTTATATTTAGCATTTGAACTATTTTACCGGAGGTTTTGTGTCAATGTATGTTTCGCCTTCAGTTTTAGATTTTCCATATTGTGATGTAGCTCAGGTTTGTCTGGACATTCTTGTCCACTTTCTATGCATATATTACTTTTTATTTGATGTTAGCCTGGTAGAAAGAAGTAGAATATTCTTTGCTATTGTGATTAAGGCTCAGTGTTAGGTAGATGTAATATCTACCTAATACTGAATCTCATTCATAATTATTCAACGTGGGCCTTCAGATTGGTGCATTTTCAATGAGCCTGCCCCCACATCTGCTGTATTCTGTGCTCAGCATGCATTCCTGCATAAAGCAGCCATTCTTTTCCCAGACATATATCATGAAGGATTCATTCTCAGCACTTTTGTCAGTCTCTTTCAGAAACTTGTAATGACAACTGTGGAAATAAGACTGTGGATGGATATCAATTACTTTGTGTCTATGGCCTCGACTGATTCACTAGCCCATTATAATTGGCCATTAGCAATTCATTAAAAATTTTAGGTGAATTCTTACTGATCTCCAGCAGTGTATGCCCCAATAAGAAAGTTTTGCTTGGAGGTTTTAGTCTTTTCTTACATTTCAGTTTAACTGGTCATCCTGTGACCACAGATTTCTTAGGGTTTTCAGAAAAGTTGTACATTTGCAGGTTATCTGTTGTATTATTGTTACAAGGATGAGAGTGATGTTCCTTCCAAATAGCTAAATACTAGGAGACATTGTATTTTTTTCTTATTAAAATGTTTATTTGCATTCCTTATATTTAGATACAGGGTACATTTTGAATAAATACTTGCGTAAGGTATGAGTTAAGGGTTATTATTATTGTTGTAATTATTATTATGTGCCTCTAGATAGTTGATTTTCATAGCATCTATTTTCAAAAGGGCTATGATTTCCCTATTATATTAGTTAGCACTTTTATCAATATCATTTGACTGTACATGTAGGAGTCCATTTTTAACTGTCTATTGTTTTCTATTGTTCTATATTACTTTTGCTTTTGCCAGGAAGACATTATATTGATTAATAACACTTTTGAGTGATAATGATGTGAAGTAGTGTTAGGTTCTTTAATTGTTGTCTTTAAAAATGATTGGCTATTCTAGGGTATTTAAATTTTAATGTAAATGCAAAATCCGATTTTAAAATATATACAAAAAATCCTCCTGATATTTTTGATTGGGATTATATTCAATCTATAGATTATTCGGTGGTTACTGAATGTCTTAAAAGTAATGTCTTCTGATCAATTGATTTAATATATTTATTGTATTCAAATATTCTCTTATTTCTTTCAGTGATTTTTTATAGTTTTTAGTGTACAATTTGCAGATTACACTTTCAATTTAACCTTATGCATTTAAATTTTTAATGTTATTATAAATCATATTTTTAAAATATCAATTCCAGATCTTTTGCTAGTATAAAATTCTTATGCTGTTTAATATTGTTTTTTATAATTTTTAAATCTTGACTTTGTATTCTACAACTTTGGTAAAATTTTTTATTACTGTTATGAGCTTTTCTTGTACATTCATTAGGGGTTTCTATATGGATGATTATACCCTCTCCAAACAAAAATAGCTTAACATCTTAATTTCCAATCCATGTTTTCTTTAGTTTTTACACATTTTTCTCTATACTCAGTCTTAGGGAAAAAGCATTATTATTTTAGACTTAAAAAATCCTTTATATAAATGTGATTTTTGTTTTATCAGGCTTTCTTTATTTAGTTGTTAATATGAAATCTTCTGTAACATTTCCCCTTATTTATTTCTCTTTTTATTTTAATCCTTTTTGTATGTTTTCTTTTCCCTCATTTTTCTTTCATTTTACATGCTAATCAGAAGTATATTCAGCTAATCTTAATTTGTTTTATATTTTTTGGTTCTCATATTTCATTTTTTAGTTTCTCTTTTTATCCTGAAATGTATGTTTTTTGCACCTATAATAACCAATTTTCTTGTAAATTTTTAATTTATTTATGAAAATTGATTTACAATTTTTGTTTTGTTATAATATGTAATTACTAGTTCAACTGTGGCTATTATTCTGTTTACTATATTGAACATTATATTGAATTGTTCCTGGCAGATTGGTGGCTCACGCCTGTAATCCCAGTACTTTGGGAGGCCTAGGTGGGTGGGTCATTTGAGGTCAGGAGTTCGAGACCAGCCTGGCCAACATGTTGAAACGCTATCTCTGCTAAAAATACAAAAATTAGCTGGGCATGGTGACATACGCCTGAAGTCCCAGCTACTCAGGAGGCTGAGGCAGGAGAATCGCTTGAACCTGGGAGGTGGAGGATGCAGTGAGCTGAGATCACGCCACTGCACCCCAGCCTGGAAAAAAGAAGAAGGAGGAGGAGGAGGAGGAGGAGAAAGAGGAGAAGAAGAAGACATGTGTTTATGTGTTTGAATACTGTTTTATTCTTTTTTGTCTGGATTTCTTTGATACTTTTAATGAGTGCAAACCCTTTCCTCTTTCTTGTTGATAGCCCTAATCTTATAGATTCCTCTTAGATTTGATCTGAGCTCTAATAGGGCCAACGCTTCAATTAGGTTTAATTAAGATAAAATTATTCAAACCTTCAAATACTGGAGCCTTTTTACTAGTCTTATGAATAATTGAGTGGAAGTGGTTTCACATCAGATTTCTCTTTGTTTTCCAGTCCCTCTTTCGTTGACACTTTTATAATATAATTTGAAGTTGAGGACAAGGATGAAATAATACTAGAGCCAAATATTGTGTATGTCTCTCTCTCTCTTTCTGTGTGTGTGTGTGTGTGTGTGTGTGTGTGTGTGTGTATTTTCCATATTCCTTTTTGTTCCAGCAGCCCATATTATCATCGCTTGCTAGGATTATTTTTCTTTTCTCAAGCTTTCAAAATAATTTTATCTGATGTACACCTGTATCTCCATCTTCTCTGACCCAAACAAGGTCATGATCCTATAAAATAAAGCTATCTTAGCTTTCTGCTACCTAGAAAGTGCTTGTTTAGTCTCTGGAGTTCAGCTTGTCTAGGCTTTCTCAGATACTTTAGTTTTTCTCAGATGCACAGAAAACTGATACTTTTAATTTTCTCTAAAATTTTCCTTTAGATACCATGGGCATCCTAAATAGTAGGAACGTACATATATGTTCACTGTTAATCCCTTAACACCTAGTGAAATGACTGTATAGGTTTGCAACTATCATTACTGAAAATATATATGTTTACAATGGATGTGCATTTGGTTATATTAAACAAGAGAGATTTCCACTTAAGACAAGTGAAATAAACATTGTATATAAACAGCAATTAAACAATTAATCCCTGAGAGGGAAATTATGGACATTTAAATTAGATTTCTATATACAATAGCTGGTTTATATAATAGTTTCAAAAATAAGGTACAATTGTACTGTGGAAATTTAGAAGGTAACCTTGACTGTATTGTTTTAGAGGGTAGCTGTGAAAAGCACAGAAAAGAATATGTTTTACAAAGGTAAACTTTTAGAAGCTGTTTATGAAAGGAAGAGACTATCTAGAAATAATGACATTCTCTATATATGATACAGGTTTAAAAATACTACTAAGTGTGGCAATACAAAAGTGTGTATTCATTAAGTTCACTTGAGAAGAAATAGCAGAGGTCAAATAATATATAATATCACAACTATGAAGCAGAGATTCTTCTCACTTTAGAGGGTAAGAAGTCTTTTTTATTTTATTTTATTATTATTATACTTCAAGTTTTAGGGTACATGTGCACAACGTGCAGGTTTGTTACATATGTATACATGTGCCATGTTGGTGTGCTGCACCCATTAACTCGTCATTTAGCATTAGGTATATCTCCTAATGCTATCCCTCCCCCTTCCCCCACCCCACAACTGTCCCTGGTGTGTGATGTTCCCCTTCCTGTGTCCATGTGTTCTCATTGTTCAATTCCCACCTATGAGTGAGAACATGCGGTGTTTGATTTTTGTCCTTGCTATAGTTTGCTGAGAGTGATGGTTTCCAGTTTCATCCATCTCCCTACAAAGGACATGAACTCATCATTTTTTATGGCTGCATAGTATTCCATGGTGCATATGTGCCACATTTTCTTAATCCAGCCTATCATTGTTGGACATTTCGGTTGGTTCCAAGTCTTTGCTATTTTCGAGACAGAGTCTTGCTCTGTTGCCCAGGCTGGAGTGCAGTGGCACGATCTTGGCTCACTGCAAGCTCCGCCTCCTGGGTTCACGCCATTCTCCTGCCTCAGCCTCCGTAGTAGCTGGGACTGCAGGCGCCCACCACCATGCCTGGCTAATTTTTTTTTTTTTTTTTTTTTTTAGTAGAAATGGGGTTTCACTGTGTTAGCCAGCATGGTCTCCATCTCCTGATCCCATGATCCGCCCGCCTCAGCCTCCCAAAGTGCTGGGATTACAGGCGTGAGCCACCATGCCCGGCCGGTAAGCCATCTTTTAAAACTTGAAAAGAATGGATGAGATAAGGTTTATGTAGGCTATGAATAAAGTGATTATATAATTTTAGATCCAAACCAGTACACTTTATGTAGTGAAAGTGGTGCTATTAATAATGTTGGGAAATTAGGTATATACTCCTGGGATTGTCCTGGACAAGTTCCAAAATATGTTTCACTAGCAATAATTGTCTACCTCCTCCTTGTGACAAATGAGACTCATTGTAAGTGACACTCTATCTCGTAGTTGCCATGGCTTATACCACTGAATGAGCAGGTGACTGAATCTTCCTAGAGGGAGTCTATATTTCTGATAATGGCTTCCAGTTGTATACCAGCTATGATTCATTCTGATGCCATAGACTTGCTTTGTTTCTCTTGGCAAATTGATCAGGAACGCTGAACCTCAGTTTTCTCATATAAAAATGTGAAATTATCAAGCGATCTGCAGGTGGCTAGATATAAACTCTAGCCACCTGCAGAAATTGGTTTTATCCTACATAGGACATGACTTTTATCAAAACTATAAAAGCTTTCTCATCTGACAATTATCTATTGATTTTTAGCTTTCAGCCACTCCTGCTTTTAAAAAGAGAAAAAATAAAAAGTCAAGCTTCTATTAAAATGAACAATATCAGTAATTAATATTCCATAAATTATTTTTGGCCCTTCTTTGTTTTGTTTTCCTTGATTTTATATAAATTTTCTTGAACATATAAAATTGGTTAATGGATGAAACTTTTAAAAATGTGATATTTTTCCATTTATAATTTTTTAATTTTGTAGACATAAAGGCCATTAAGTATCCTATTTTCTTTATTGTTGTGATATGGTATGACCATTTTATAAAACGTTACACATTAATTTATTTGTAAAATATGACAATTTGAACAAATATTATAATATGGTTTATTATTTATGACTGCATTTTCAAGTTATGGACATTGTATAACTTTACAATTTATATTTTCAAGTTAATATGATTATTAAATATTGCATGTATAAGTTCAACTTTTCAATGTTACATCATTTAAAATAATGTTCACCACCTATGGGATGTATACATAAATGAGACATATATACTCAATATATTGTCTCATTTAATTCTCATAGCAATGGTATAGGGTCAGAATTGTAAAATCCTTTTAGAGACGAAAAATGTGAGATGTAATGGCCTGAAATAAATTCCCAAAGCCACATCACCAGAAATGTTAAAGCTAAAAATGAACTCAAGTCTACAAAATTTTACAGTATGAATTCTTAACTAGTTTCTACAGTTTCTTTAAGAGTCATAACAATGTAGGAAAGTTAGTATTATACAACTCCTCATTTTACAGTTGAGAAACATGGCTGTAGCCTAGAGAGGTTAGATAGCTCATGGTCAAACTATTACTAATTACAGAATTTAAAGAGGAACATTGAGTATTAATTTTTTCATGTGTAGCCTATGTGGTATTTCATTTATATAATGGTTATTTAATTGTATTTATTCAAAGTAATTATATCATTAATCTGAGAAAAAAGCAATAGCAATAATTCAAGCCAAAGCCACATAGAAGCATTTTTAAAATCATAAGTTGTGTATGTTTATTGAAACACTCTTTATTCACTTTGTCTCTTCAAATATAAAGAAAAGTCATTTTCAAGGGATTAGTGTAGCCAGAATGTGTCATGTGCTTATGACTTTGGTTGTTTCAACAACTTAATCTTACAGAAAAATGAAGATGAAAATGTTACTGAAGATACTACTATTTGATCAACCAATACTAGTAATACATATTGTAATATACATGGTAAGCTGTCACCAATTTAGTTTTTGGTCTGGGATATAATTATAATAAACTGTACTCTGTAGTCTCTGTTCTTTCCCTATATCTTTTTTTTTTACTTTCTTCTACTTTAATTTTATTTTTTTAATGTAACCCTATTGCCAACATCACTTCTGCGTTTTTTTCCTCAAATTTTTATTTCCCTTTATATCTCTATATTCAAATAATAGTTCTTGTCTCTTTATACCTTTTAACAAATTTTCATATACTACAATTGCAAATTTGTCTTTGCTCTCTTTTAAACATTCATTCTTATAGAATCTTCCTTCTTTTTTATTGCAATCGAAATCTTCTTAATCATTATATTGGTTAAGTTTCCTTTATAAACAATAACTAATTTTAGTAGAAAATAAGTTCTTTCCTGACATTACTTTTCTTATAATATAATTGGAAGTATTAAAATAGTAGGTTTTAGACAAAGCTTCTAAAATAACCCTCTTCCCCCTAAATTACATTTCCTCTGTTGAGATTGTGATAACTACTCATTGCATTAAAACATGAGGCACAAACTTGACCATATTGGCTAAGCAAAAAGATATGAATGTTACCATTGCTGATGCAGGAAACCACAGCATCACACAGCCAGCCATGGATGGCTTAATGAGTAGTTAATGCATTGTGTCTGCTGCTTTCTATACCAGGAAAATAGATACCCATGCATTTAACTTTTTTTCTACTTAATCCAGTTCTGAGTGTAAGTCTTATATGAAGAAATTTGATTAGTAGTACCTAAACAATATTTAGAAATTCAGCTATAGGACAAGCTGGAATATGCAGTTTATACCTTTCTGGGAGCTACTGTGGAGAAAGAATACTAGTAAGAGTTTGGAAGGAAAGTTGAGTAAGCCAATCTATAGTATCCATCAAAGTTCTTCTTATTTCAGTGTTAGAATCATGTGTGATTGCTTACTTTACTTGCTATACTATTCGGCCACATAAGGCATTGAATTCTACACATTTTTCTCTTATCATTTTTATATGTCTACCAATTTCTTCCATTTCTACTATTTATTCTCTTTAAGTCATTTTGAAATTAGTCTCATACTGTTACAAAAGCATCCTTACAGGCTTTTCAAAATCCAGGATTTTCTCCATACAGTAATTTTATTTAAATGCCCTTTAATAAGTAATTTTCAAAGAAATTCAACTTTCAGAGTGGTATCTGGAATCCTATTTACATTGAAAGGCTATTTCTCACTGCTCTGGACATGTAATTCAGAATGTACTTCAAGATGTTCCATGGTAAAGAGCTGCATGACGTTGCAAACTTTCTGTGCCTATTCCCTTAGCTTAAAAATCCCTTGCTTCCTTTTGACAAATGTATAATTTTTTTCAGGGCTCAATTCATGCGCTATTTCATTCATTAAATATCCCTTATCCTAACTAAAAATAACAATTGTATTGTGAACATCCAATAATACTTAACCTCTGCTTTTCATACAGTATTTACTTGATTGCACTTCATATTTTCAATATTTACATATTATATTTATGTATTATATTATACTTAACTTATTTCCAGTTCCTCAAAGATCACGTACAAATCAAGTCATAAAAATGTGTATTGCATCTAACATAAATATATTTCTTGAATGAATGCATAAATGAACAATATGTAGACGACATTCTATAAATAAGGAAATAGGTGTCATGCAAAGAGATCATGGACACACCTAGTGGCAAGTCAACCCATTAGGCTATCACACTTTCACATACATACACAAACAGAAGAATATGATGCTTCTGAATTAGAGACACACACTATTTATTACAGTAAAAACAGAAACTGGGGAAACATCTTTCACTGATTCCTTGTATCACAAGTAGCATAATATTTCACAAGTGTTGTTTTGACCCAGTTCTGATGACATGGCTAAAACCTCCCAATTCGACTTCACAGGCAGTATGCTAAGTCCCCATCCCAACTACTTCCTTTATCAGCCCTATCCCAAACTGCCAAGTACCCCTAGATATTTAACAAACATGGATAGCCCTTTGTTCCTAGGGCCCTAAAACTACATCATTATACATTGTTTGTTTTAGATTTAATCAACTACACCTATGGTAAAACCTAAAAGATTGGATCATGAGGCCTTGAAATCTACATTTTCAACTCCCTGTTCATAGCATCCTCAAAGTGTAGATGAGCTGACTCTAGAGAAATAAATACATAACACTGATAATCTTGCAATATTTCCTTATGAACTCAAAATCCTGAACCATAAACATGTAAAGACCCTTATGCACGTTAAATTCACTGACCTCTGTATGAGGACAGCTATGCCATTCTGCATGTTCCTTTTATACAATCTATTGTAAGATGCTTTTATTGAGATACACATATAGAAATAATCTAACGCTACCAAATAAAAATTTTTGGAAATTTATATGTTCATCACCCTGTATTATTTATGCAAATGTTATTCCACATAGGGTAAACACTTGTCTTGTTCCCATCTCTGCCAGAAACCGCATGTGATAGGTTTTCATGGATAGTTTTCTAATACATATATTTTAATCTTATAATTGTAAGGATTTCAAATGGGTTTTACTCAAGCGTGCTCTCCCTTTCCTTCCATAATCAATGGGTTGGGGTATATGTCTAACATAAGGTGGTCCACTCTGGAGCCAAAGGCTTTGATTGTCACAATAATGCTGTATGCAGTTCTCATATCCATCATCTCAGGCTTTTATAACAACATACCATAGGCTGGTTAGTTTAAAGAATAGAAATTCAGTTTCACAGTTCAGGAGGCTGGGAAGTTCAAGAGCAGGGTGACAGCAGATTCAGTTCCCAGAAAGGGCCCTCTTCCTGGTTTGCAGATAGCCACGTGCAGAGAGCACATGTCACTGTGCTCTCACATGGAGATAGCAGAGAGCACATGTCACTGTGTTCTCACATGGAGAGAGTGAGCATGAGTGAATTTTGGTCCTTCTTTCACCTTTTACAGGGATGTTAATTCCATCATGACCTTATTTAACTCATATTACCTTCCAAAGACCCCACCTCCAAATAGCATCATGTTGTGGGCTAGGGCTTTAACAAGAATTTGTGGGATACGATATTCATAGCACTCTCTGCCCCAGTGCTGGCTGTAAAAATGACTCCACTTTTGCTTATATTAGAAATTGCAGGAATACAGAATAGGATAGTTTGTATGAATCTCCATATCTACACAAATAGTAATAAAATTATGCTTTAGATCTATTGTTTTTCTGTTGTCAGAATGGCTATTGTCAGTTTCTCTGATTCACTGGTTTTCTCTGGTTTAGTCACTGTGGATTCCACTCTTCTCTTCCCAAGTCACCAACGCTCTGCCCAGCTGATTCCTTTGTTCATTCCTTTCCCCTCTCGTATAGTTTCCTTGAATCTCTATTGCATTTTGTCAGGTCTTAGATTTTATAATTTTGTCAATTCATTTTCTGCTTTACTTTTATTTTGAAAATCTGATTTGACACTTTGTCTTAAATTCTAAGTATTAGAGAATTCATATCTTTATTTATAATATTTTGAGTATTATACACGGTACTAGAATAAATAAGAGGAATGCACAATCTCTTTCTCCAAGGGGTTTACAGACTATGTTTAAAGTCTAATAGTAAATGAGCAATTTTAAAATCAGTGAAGAGCTGCTCTATCAATTAATCATTTATAGTCTGTGAGAACCTGCCCAAATCCATCTGGATTGAATGCATTAGGTGAAGAATCAAGGGAGATTTTCTAGAGAAAACCTAATCCAGAGAAAAGCTAAATTATAGGATAGCTGAAACTATGATGGAGAAAATCTGAAACTTGAAAAAGTCCAGACTACATAGGTGAGGAATGGACGTGCAAGTAGGAAATGAAATCAGGAAAATCTCAGAAAAGAGTGAAAGTGTGATAGATTCAGAATACAAAGTAGCTGGTCTGTGAGTGTTAGGGTATGAAACTAAAACGTAGGTGGGAATTGGACATAAAGGGTACTTACATGTTATTCTAATGTGTTTTTATTTATAGCCAAGGTTTAAGTACTAAGTTTTTGAATAAATGTGTGTAGAGAAATGACACTTTGTGGAGTTTAGTCAGGCATATTCATTTTAAGATGCTTTGGAATATCAAAGGAGACAGGTGCAAAAGGTAATTGAGCGTATGGCTCTGGAGCTGAAGTCTGGACTAATGATGTACGTTTAGTATTTACTAGTATATTGCTCTATTGAAACTATGGATATCCATAAACTTGTATTCTAAAGTGCTTAAGAAGATTTTTAAAAAGATTGGCAGCATAAATTTTGGGAAAATCAATATCATGCCCCATTGCTCCATAGCATAAAATCCAAAATTTTGTCCAACAGCTTATTCACACTTTTGTGTAATTGCTGGCTTTCTTATTTGATACTACAAAGAGACTGTACCCTTTTTTAAACATTTTTTTAAAATTTATTTTCCAAAATGAATTTTTTAAGAACAATAACTCACCATGATGTCTTTCATTGTAAAATTGTACTTTTTCTCCTGCCAAAAATTTGCTTCTTTATGTGGTCATATTTGACTCCTGATTATTACCCAAATTTTAAATTTCTCAGGCCTTACAGTTATGACACTGGAAAAACATATTCATTGTCCCAATCATTGGGTGAGTTTTGCTGGTTCTCCAGTTCTCCAGACCAAGCAGGAAGCAGAGAATAAGTAGGTAAAAAGATTAAAAAAGGACCCAGCGGTAGCACACAGACTAGGACTTCTTCAACTAAAGGACTAGCAAACAGTACAGGTACTTCAGAAAGGTTAAATAAGGGAAATGATGATTGACAAGAGACCATGGATTAGGGTATTAGGAGGTCACTAATTCAAGTGATTCCAGTGGAATATTAATGGACAAAGTTAGATTGTGTAGATTGTCAAGTGAATGGGATAAGGTAATGAAGATGTTTAATATAAACCAATCTTAAAATAAGCTTATCTGTTGTGAAAAGATGGAGAAAGATGGCACAGGTGGAAAGATTTTAAAGAGTAATAATTCATAATTTTCCTTGCTTGTTTTCGAATTAAGTGAATCTTGTTTACTTATCTCACTATTTTTTGAATATAGGAAAATACTTAAATATGATAGCTGTATCCAATTGTTATAAGTGGCTCAGAGAGTTTATTTATATTTAAAGATATTGGTGCTTATTTTTGAATAATTTGCAGTTCCATAAGATGTGTTGAAAGTCTATGATTTATGGAATAAGGGCACATTTAGACAACAGTTAAACTTTATCTTTTACTTTTTGTCAGTTGTACTTTTTCAGGCTGATGTTTGTCTCTTAATGTGCCCACAATCCTGGAGTTTTCCAACATACATTATTAATATTAATTGTAGTTCCTTTAAAGTAATTACGGTTCTGTGAATAAGAATTGTTGAAATTCCTTTGAGGAAAGATTTCTCAGATGCGTTATATAATTTGAAATGCATGCATAATATATGTGTATAAGCAGTTTGTCTGAATGCTAATATGCATCTGCATGTAATATATACTTCTGAATCAATATATAAAATGTCCAATTTACCAGCTTTGCAAAACATTTACAAACAGAAAAGATATTTTCTCATACTTCTAGAATCAGTTTTTTTCTCATACTTCTAAAATCTGTTTTTTCTCATGTTTCTAAAATCACCATAACCTAATTATATTGCGAAGAACATTCTTTTTAAATATAAATATTAACATTCTTTTTAAGAATGTTCTTTATAACATTATTCGATTACAGTGATTTTAGAAGTATGACTTCTGACAAAGAATTGTAGCAATTGACTATTATGCACAGTAAATTTTTCATTATTGGACATTGTTCTGTTTTTACTGAATGTGTTGAAATGTGACAAATTCAAATGATGTTGTGTCTTTGAAAAAAAATCCACTGATTAGTACTCATGTTCAAATTCCAAGTGCTTATCATTATTGCATTACTTGATGAACACAAATTTGAAATGCAAAGTGATAATTCGTTTGAAATGATGAAATGAGACAGGCACTTGTATTCATATTTACTAATATGGCTTTGCATATTATGCAATAAACTGCATAATAAATTGTGCTATTTTGGCATTTTCATCAGGAGTATTTTGAAGATTTTAATGTGGTTACTAATAATATTTTAGAAAACAGTACAATTAATTTTGAGGTTTTTGGTAAATCTGCTTATCTTTATAGTGAGGATCAGCTATGATTAAGTTTGAAAATTGCCATTCCGCTTCCAGTTATGGCTGCAAACAATTTAGTATTCTTGCATAGTCAATAAACATTGACAGAGACTTGGGAATAATCAGAGGAAATAGCATATGCTCCCTGCTGTAGAAGAATTTGGCCTATTATAAGAGACAGATCTGTGAGCAAGTAATTGCTGCTCTACATGGCTATGAACAAAGAACTGTGGGACCCCAAAGAAAAGAAAATTCAGCCTGGGCATAAGGGCCATAACGTAGGAAGAGTTGGTGAAACAAAGATTTATTTGAAGGTAATATTTACATTGGATTAGTAATGATGAATTGTGGGAATTTGCTTAAAAAGGCTAGGCTAATAAACAGGTACAGGTAAATATTGATGCTTATTAAATTCAAAAAAACATTGAAGGAGATATAATAAGCATTGTTTTTTATCCTGTCTTTTAAAACTCATACAAACAAATCTGAATAGAGATGCCTAGGCTGCACAAACTATGGGTGTGGTTCTGACAATAAACTGAAATTTATACTAGGGGTTTATAAATATTTTGTCGATGGATCTCTCCGCCTGTTGGATATTATCTTCATTAACCACAATGACGGAAGCCAAGGCAAGTGGTGAAACCAAACTCTCTGTGAATTTGAAGCCAATTTTCTCAGTCACTATATGTGTGCTTGTGTGTGAGTATGTGTAATACCAGCATATATACCAACATTTACATATGTATTGTATAATTATTATTCGATATATGTGGTATATATGCTGGTATATACGCTATTAATTAACCACCAAATGCTAACAGAGATAGTTTTAATCTATGGGTACAATGGTGGAATAGAAAATAACCTAGTTGCCATGATTTCAAAGACATAGACATGCACACCAGTAATTTTGTCAAGGTAATCAAAATGTCAAAATCAGAAAAATTATATTCCTTATAGAGAACTATTTTTGTAAACTCATGTTAAAATTATGCTCCAGGTGTTGAAAACATGTAATATATTCAATTCCTTTAACTATTCACTGAGTGATTTTTAACTACTTAAGAAAAAAAAGTTGAGTAACTGCCAGGTTGGTTTATCAAGGTACTACCTCATTAGGGAAAAGATTAAAAGGCATAGTTGGTTATTTCTCTCTTCAGGAATTTATCAAGTAACTTTGAAATAAATACTTTATTGTTTACAAATATAAAAAAGGTAAATTCAAATTTTACTAAAATGTTTATGCAAAAATGAGGCACATGAATGGATAGTTGTTTTATTTTGAAAGTTAAGTCTGATTGGAAAGTTTTGATACCATAACAAAAAGCAAGCTTAAGTGAATGCTGATTATCATAAAATAAAATATTATGTCTTCAAGAGCTCCATTCTGTGAAACATAAACATATGAATCAAAGCAGAACAATTCCAACTTATGTTTTAAAAAAGAAGTATTAACACTATAGTCATGTCTTTACATTATTAAAATCAGTTTGTATTTATTATTATTATTATTATTTTACTATACTTTCAGTTCTAGGGTACATGTGCACAACGTGAAGGTTTGTTGCATATGTATACATGTGCATGTTGGTGTGCTGCACCCATTAACTCGTCATTTACATTAGGTATTTCTCCCAGTGCTATCCCTCCAACCTCCCCCCACCCCATGACAGTCCCCGGTGTGTGATGTTCCCCTTCCTGTGTCCAAGTGTTCTCATTGTTTAATTCCCACCTATGAGTGAGAACATGTGCTGTTTGGTTTTCTGTTCTTGCGATAGTTTGCTCAGAATTATGGTTTCCAGCTTCATCTATGTTCTGCAAAGGACATGAACACATCGTTTTTTATGGCTGCATAGTATTCCATGGTGTATATGTGTCACATTTTCTTAATCCAGTCTATCATTGATGGACATTTGGGTTGGTTCCAAGTCTTTACTATTGTGAATAGTGCCGCAATAAACATAAGTGTGCATGTGTCTTTATAGCAGCATGATTTATAATCCTTTGGGTATATACCCAGTAATGGGATGGCTGGGTCAAATGGTATTTCTAGTTCTAGACCCTTGAGGAATCACCACACTGTCTTCCACAATGGTTGAACTGGTTTAACTAGTTTACAGTCCCACCAACAGTGTAAAAGTGTTCCTATTTCTCCACATCCTCTCCAGCACCTGTTGTTTCCTGACTTTAATGATCGCCATTCTAACTGGTGTGAGATGGTATCTCATTGTGGTTTTGATTTGCATTTCTCTGATGGCCAGTGATGATGAGCATTTTTTTCATGTGTCTGTTGTCTGCATAGATGTCTTTTTTTGAGAAGTGTCTGTTCATATCCCTCGCCCACTTTTTGATGGGGTTGTTTGCTTTTATTCTTGTAAATTTGTTTGAGTTATTTGTAGATTCTGGATAATAGCCTTTTGTCAGATGAGTAGATTGCAAAAAATTTCTCCCATTCTGTAGGTTGCCTGTTCACTCTGATGGTAGTTTCTTTTGCTGTGCAGAAGCTCTTTAGTTTAATTAGATCCCATTTGTCAATTTTGGCTTTTGTTGCCATTGCTTTTGGTGTTTTAGACATGAAGTCCTTGCCCATGCCTATGTCCTGAATTGTATTGCTTAGGTTTTCTTCTAGGGTTTTTATGGTTTTAGGTCTAACATTTAAGTCTTTAATCCATCTTGAATTAATTTTTGTATAAGGTGTAAGGAAGGGATCCAGGATCCAGTTTCAGCTTTCTACATATGGGTAGCCAGTTTTCCCAGCACCTTTTATTAAATAGGGAATCCTTTCCCCTTTTCTTGTTTTTGTCAGGTTTGTCAAAGATGAGATGGTTGTAGATGTGTGGTATTATTTCTGAGGGCTCTGTTCTGTTCCATTGGTCTATATCTCTGTTTTGGTAAGAGTACCATGCTGTTTTGGTTACTATAGCCTTGTAGTATAGTTTGAAGTCAGGTAGTGTGATGCCTCTAGCTTTGTTCTTTTGGCTTAGGATTGACTTGACAATGTGGGCTCTTTTTTGGTTCCATATGAACTTTAAAGTAGTTTTTTCCAATTCTGTGAAAAAAGTCATTGGTAACTTGATGGGGATGGCGTTGAATCTATAAATTACCTTGGGCAGTATGGCCATTTTCACAATATTGATTCTTCCTATCCATGAGCATGGAATGTTCTTCCATTTGTTTGTGTCCTCTTTTATTTCATTGAGCAGTGGTTTGTAGTTCTCCTTGAAGAGGTCCTTCACATCCCTTGTAAGTTGGATTCCTAGGTATTTTAATCTCTTTGAAGCTATTGTGAATGGGAGTTCACTCATGATTTGGCTCTCTGTTTGTCTGTTGTTGGTGTATAAGAATGCTTGTGATTTTTGCACATTGATTTTGTATCCTGAGACTTTGCTGAAGCTGCTTACCAGCTTAAGGTGATTTTGGGTTGAGACGATGGGGTTTTCTAAATATACGATCATGTCATCTGCAAACAGGGACAATTTTACTTCCTCTTTCAGTGAATCAGTTTGTATTTTTAAGTGAATCAGTGCTTTTAAGATGAGCACTGCATGCATATAAAATATATAATTTTTTATATTTACTTATCAAATAGCTTGTTTCAAATCAACCCTAAAAAATAAAATTGTATTTATTTTTCAAAATAAATTTATTTTCATGAACTTTAAATTGTTTTCTGATGCAAATTATACAGGAGAATATAGGAATACCATTCACACTTAGACTAATTATCTAGCTAGTTTGGGATATGGAATATGACCTGGTTAAAATGCTTGTCATGGCTTTTTGATGACAACTTCAGCTATTAGTGATATTTTATTAAGTATATCATTTTATTATCAAAATTTAGGGCCCTATCTCCCATTATTTTATATAAAATCTATAGAATATTTATAGCAATCAATAGAGGTGTAAACATAGATATTGTAATATGTAAATTTATGCAATATATTTTAATTTGAAATTATATACCTTGCACAACTCTAGTTGTATAATAAGTTAGATATCAAATTAAAACAATCAAATTTGATAACAAAAAGAGTTTCCATTAATAATTTTGCCCAATAAATTCATGCAATTTGAAAAAGATAGTCTTACAATTTCCCAGCAGTACTTAATTGGAAAACATGATATGGCACATTTCTAGGCTAAAATCTTTTATATTGATTTTTTTTGAGACGTGGTCTTATTCTGTCACCCAGGCTGCATTACAGCTGAAGTGATCCCCCCACCTCAACCTCCTGAGTAGCTGGGACTACAGGTGCATGCCACCTGTAGAGACACTGTCTCGCTATGTTGCCCAGGCTGTCTTGAACTTCTGATTTTAAGTAATCCTTCCACCTTGGCCTCTCAATGTTCACTGATTACTGGCATGAGCCACTGTGTCCAGCCTAAGTCTTAATGTGCATACACACACTATAAAATTTGGTAGTCTAAAATTAGTCATTCTTAGTTTAATTAAAGACACAGAATTTTGGCAGGGCATGGTGGCTCACACCTGTAATCCCAGCACTCTTGGAGGCCGAGGCAGGCAGATCACTTGATATTAAAGCAGTTTGAGATCAGCCTGATCAACATGGTGAAACCCTGTCTCTACCAAAATTACAAAAATTAGCTGTGCATAATGGCATGCACCTGTGGTACCAGCTACTTAGTACACTGACGCAGGTGAATCTCTTGAACCCAAGAGGCAGAGGTTGCAGTGAACCCAGATAGCGCCACTGCGCTCCAGCCAGGGCAACAGAGAGAGACTCCATCTCAAAAATAAATAAATAAATAAATAAAATGAAAAATAATAAGCATAATATATGGAACAAAACTTTGCTAAAAACAAGCATAGTTGTATTAAAAGCTCATGGATATGTTTTTAAATGAGTCACGTGTACAACATTTATTATTTATACTTGCAGGAATCTAACAAGTTTGTGTGTGTGCGTATATTTGTGAATGTACACCTATGTTAGGATTTGAAGGAAAGAGGGTAAATTAAGTTACCCAAAGTCGAAGTGACTTCTGCTTGTGGCAATTTCCTGTGGTTTCTGGGAGCAGGCAGGTGAGTGTACTATTGTCATCAAAGGACACTGAGCAATAAATAAAGGACACTGGCTTTGTAAAACTGAGGGGATTCCAGGGGAACAAACAGAAAGGCAGCTCCGACTTTCACTAATCTTGTCACGTAAGGTCACCTTGGACATATGATTAGGAAGCTAAATGATTGACTTGAATTATTTTCAATTTGGTTAATATATTATTAAGAAATGTTTTAAATTGATTATAGAAGTGTAATCAACGCTAAGGGCATACTACCCTGAATGTGCCCGATCTCCTCCGATCTTGTGGGCTAATCAGGGTCAGGCCTGGTTAGTGCTTGGGTGGGAGAACTGTGATCAAAAAATCACACAGATTCCCCTGAGATGCATTAAAAAATCTTTCCGTCAAAAAAAAAAAAGAAAGAGAGAAAGAAATCTTTCAGTAGAAACCTTCACTATTTATTATTTTTACTAATGTCTACTTTTTTTTTTTTTTTTTGAGACAGAGTTTCACTCTTGTTGCCCAGGCTGGTGTGCAATGGCGCAATCTCTCCTCACCGCAACCTCCGCCTCCCGGGTTTAAGCGATTCTCCTGCCTCAGCCGAGTAGCTGGGATTACAGGCATGCTCCACCACACTCAGCTAATTTTGTATTTTTAGTAGAGATGGGGTTTCTCCATGTTGGTCAGACTGGTCTCAAACTCCCGACCTCAAGTGATCCTCCCGCCTCGGCCTCCCAAAGTGCTGGGATTACAGGCGTGAGCCACCCTGCCCGGCCCACTATTCTTTTGTTTTATTTCTTAAACTTTCCAAAATGTTCTTCCCTTAGATCTTGAAAATCAATTAAGTATAAAACCAGGGTTTACAACGGATGTTATTCAACATGGAAGGATATGGGGAAAATTCCATGGTGTATTAATTATAAAATTAATATTATAAATTATATAATCTCTCTTTCCTTCAATTACAGTGGAAATGTGACCCTATCCTACCAAAGACAAATCATTCTACTTGTGTCTTGGAACCCATTTGATACTTGCTTTCTCAAGAAATGCTTTTCTACAGCTCTGCCCTCCTTCATCTCTAATGTTGACTTCTCCTTTCCTCTGGCTCATTTTTATTAGCATATAAGTGTACTTTGCATGAATCTTCTTGAAAAGAATACCTTCATTACATTTACTTTTGAATCTTCAGGTCATCTTTCAAAACTACTACTCAAATTGCTTTTGTCAGGATCACCAATCTTGCACAGAGTTGTACTTGGCTGTGTATTATTCTTAACTGCCACTATTTACATTCTCGTTTGACTTTTCTTCTTTCTCTGACAAACCTTAGAATATTGGAATTTCTGAAAGCAGACCTAGCTTTCCATATATGTATATGTGCGTGTGTATAAATATATATATATAAATATATATATATTTGCTGATAAATGTTACATTTGCATCTTTAGTGTTGGTCACTTTTATAATCTTGGGTTTCTTATATCCATTATCCAACATAAAAAAGATTATTGTTTGCCTGTCAAAAATAATGTTAAATATAATATATTCAAATTTGCATTTTCTATTTTCCCATTCCAAAATCTTTCTTGTCTATTCTTGCTCTCAGTGGGTCTCAGCTCATTCTGAGGCCAAATAACTATGAATCATTCCTGATTCAACCTTTTTTTCTCAATAACCCCACCCCACTTACATTGAATACATCAGTGAATACTGTGGCAAATTTTAAATTCTCCCACTCTGGTATGTCTCCAGATTTTTTAAAGCAAACTCCACTCTCACTGGTGGCACTACAATAACATTGTAACACTCAATTTTGATTCAAAATTTACCCTCATTATCCACTTAGTAGCCGAAATGCTATTTTACAAACCAGATCACATAATTTTTTAGTTTTAAAACAAATAAACACATCAAACCAAAATTATTACCTATGGCTTTCATGGCTAAACATATCTGCCTGCAATCCACATTTCCAAACTCTCCCTTTAAATTTTTCAATGGTTCAGTATATTCCAACACAAGAGACCACTCCTTCTCCCTGCTTATTTGTCTGTATATCATTTGCTTGCCATATTCACTATGGCCTGTGTTAGGAAGACTCTTCCACTGGTTTTTCCCATGACTGGTTCCTTCTTGTCAACTATGTCTCATCTCAAAGCGGATATCTGAGAGACCTGCCCCACCCATATTATTTAAAAGCCTGCTCACATCTTTCTATTTTAGTTGGTCTCTGGCACATACTTATCTCTTATTTCCTTCTTAGCACCTGTACTAATATTACTCATTTGGATTTGTTTGCACAGATCTGTATAGTCCCTCCTCTCACCAAAGTTTATTCCATGAGAGTGAGAATTTTGTATTATGCTTCCTGCTGTATACTTAGGTTGTTGAACACTTTCTCACACAGGAGAGATACTCTGAAAATGTCAAGTTATAAAATGAATAAGATATTGATTTCATCTGCTTAAATTTATAAATGCCTAGTAAACACTAACATAATATATAAAATATTTAATAATTATTTGATTAGCTATATTATGAGTATTGTTTTAACTAAAACTAAATTTTTATTTACAAATGAATGGATAAGTTATTACATAGTTATACAATGGAAACTTATTAATAAATGCAATGAATTATTGACATGCAACAACACGGATGAGTATTAAATCACTATGATGAGCAAAATATCTAGACAAAATATGTATGTACTGTGTAATATCCTTTATATAGATGTATACACAATAGAGTTCTCTCTATAACAGAAAGCCAGTCAATGGTTGCATATGGACAGAATCTAAAGACATGAGGAATATTAATATGTTTGGTGTGATAAAAATGTATTTTTATTGGAATTTTGGTTCCATGAATGTATGCATATGTGAAAATCCATCAAATTGTTCACTTTAAATATGTACAGCTAATTGTGCAGAAATTATTCTTCAATGAATTTGCAAAAAATACATCCAAATGAGAAATAATTTGGATTGGTGTTTCTTGGTGTTTCATTAGGAAATTCTTAAATTGAAAATAAGGTTGAAGAGGAATGTAGCTATTTATTACTAGTGATAATGCATGTACCAAACACCATGGTGATAGGTTTTTACATTCCAATATGCAGACTTTTGTGTTAGGTACCCACATTCTGATGATGAGTGTCCTGCTGCAAAATTGTCCAATGTCAAGTGAATCAAACTTCAATGCAGCGATAATAATTGTTTTTCAGCAGAGAGGAAAGTATATTGTCTATTTAAAATATAGTTTTTCTGACTTCTCAGTAACTGGCATTAATTTTTCTTTGACAGCTGGATTCCAGCTGCCATCCATTTCAAAGAGAAAGTATTTAGATATAAAATGTTTAGGTAAATTATTATTTTCCAAAATACAATGATTTAAACATTCTCATAAATCTGTAAGAGCAAAAGAGTTAGTACTGTCTCAAAACATAATTTTTTTCATAAATGTGTTCGCTTAATGCATATTGATCTTACACAATTCTTCATATAGGTGTAATTATTTTCAATTAAATTTATTTTAATATTTTTCAGCATAACATGGGAGTCAAAACACATTAAATTGGAATCTTTAAAAGAATTTGGAATAAAATGATCAAAATAAAATAAATAACAATATGATGAAAATAATATTATATAAGTAATAATGTTAAAAACATATAATATTCATTTATAAATTACCTCATAGGTTTACAGCCATTCAACTATTATTCAAGTAATACTAAGTGGTTATTCTGTGCCGAAAACTGTGCTGCACAATAGGGCCACAAAGATGAATCTGACAGAAACTCTGCCTTTTATAATGGCACCCATTTAAAATTATTAATTATAACAATAAACATAAAACAATCTGCAGAGAAATAATACAGCATAATGATTAAAATACAGGGATTTTGGAGGAAGAAAAACCTGAATTTCTACCTTAGCCTTACTATTTCATGTAAGGTACTAGACATCTCAATTCCCTACCTTAAAAATGTGACCAGTAATACCTTCCCTGTAGATAAGGACTTGTGAGAAAATGTTTGTCAATTATTACTCAGTCACTGGCAAAAAGAAAAACATAAATATATTTATATCCCTCGTATTCTCTAAGCTCTTGAAGACGAGAAATTGTTTAATATACAATTCATTTTTAACCAAAAAATCAATATACTTGTGCAACCACCAACCAGATCAAAATGTAAATTTCCAACATTCCAGAAAACTCTTTTGAGCATTATTCATGTAATACTTTCCGAAGACAATCACTACAATTTTCTGCTTGAGTAATTCATGTAAATGCCATTATATAGTATGCAATCTTTGTTTCTTTTTTTTTAATACATTAAGTTCTGGGATACATGGGCAGAATGTGCAGGTTTGTTACATAGGTATACATGTGCCATGGTGGTTTGCTGCGCTCGTCAACCCATCATCTACATTAGGTATTTCTCTTAATGCTATCCCTCCCTTTGACCCTTACCCCCTGACAGGCCCTAGTGTGTAATGCTTCCCTCCCTGTGCCCATATGTTCTTATTGTTCAACTCCCACTTATGAGTGACAACATGCGGTATTTGGTTTTCTGTTCCTGTGTTAGTTTGCTGAGAATTATGGTTTCCAGCTTCCTACATGTCCCTGCAAAGGACATGAACTCATTCTTTTTTTATGACTGCATATTATCCCATGGTGTATATGTGCCATATTTTCTTTATCCAGTCTAACATTGATAGGCTTTTAGTTTGGCTTCAAGTCTTTGCTATTGTGAATAGTGCTGCACTAAACATATGTGTGCATGTGTCTTTATGGTAGAATGATTTACAGTCCTTTGAGTATATACCCAGTAATGGGATTGCTGGGTCAAATGGTATTTCTAGTTCTAGATCCTTGAGGAATCACCACACTGTCTTCCACAGTGATTGAACTAATTTACCCTCCCACCGACAGTGTAAAAGCGTTCCTATTTCTCCACATCCTCTCCAGTATCTGTTGTTTCCTGACCATGCTAACTGGTGTGATAATGGTATTTCATTGTGGTTTTGATTTGCATTTCTCTAATGACCAGTGATGATGAGCATTTTTTCATGTTTTTTGGCCATATAAATGTCTTCTTTTGAAAAGTACCTGTGCATATCCTTAGCCCACTTTTTGATGGGGTTGTTTGTGTTTTTCTTGTACATTTGTATAAGTTCCTTATAGATTCTGGATATTAGCCCTTTGTCAGATGGATAGATTGCAAAAATTTTCTCCCATTCGGTAGGTTGCCTGTTAACTTTGATGATAGTTTCTTTTGCTATGCAGAAGCTCTTTAGTTTAATTAGATCCCATTTGTCCATTTTGGCTTTCATTGCCATTGTTTTTAGTGTTTTAGTCATGAAGTCTTTGCCCATGCCTATGTCCTGAAAGGTATTGCGTAGGTTTTCTTCTAGGGTTTTTATGGTTTCAGGTCTTACATTTAAATCTTTAATCTATCTTGAGTTAATTTTTGTAGAAGTGTAAGGAAGAGGTCCAGTTTCAGTTTTCTGCATATGGCTAGCCACTTTCCCCAATACCATTTATTAAATAGGGAATCCTTTCCCCATTGTTTGTTTTTGTCAGGTTTGTCAAGGGTCAGATTATGGTAGATGTGTGACATTATTTCTGAGGCCTCTTTTCTGTTCCATTGGTCTATATACCTCTTTTGGTACCAGTATCATGCTGTTTTGGTTACTGTAGCCTAGTAGTATAGTTTGAAGTCAGTTAGCGTGATGCCTCCAGCTTTGTTCTTTTTGCTTAGCATTGTCTTGGCTACATAGGCTCTTTTTTGGTTTCATATGAAAATTAAGGTAGTTTTTTCTAATTATGTGAGAAAAGCCAATGGTAGCTTGATGGAAATAGCATTGAATCTACAAATTACTTTGGGCAATATGGCCATTTTCACGATATTGATTTTTCCTCTCCATGATCATGGAATGTTTTATTTTTACATCATCTGTGTGAGAGCCATCATATTTCCACATGAGGCAATATTTCATTTCTCGTCAGTGGTATGAAATATCTGATTGTTTAGATATCTATTCTCATATATATATAAATCTTAATTATTTTCAATTTGAGATTGTTATAGGTGATAGGTAAAGTTTATTTTTTGTTGTTAAGTTTGCATCAATGTTTGTAAAAAACAGTATGGTTTAGTGTTAAATCATGATATCTTATGGGTTATCAAGGCATATGATTGAGTTTGCCCCTCATTATAACAATGTTGATTATTTAACACAATCTTTCTAAATTTTCCCCACTATGACACACATGGAAAATGGCAGTATTTCTATGCCACAGGGGGTAAATGGAAGTGGTGCTTGCAGCCAGAGTTATGTAGCCTGGTAGCTCCAGCCATGGGGAGGGTGGAGTGGATTGCTAAAAGCACGTCAGTAACCAGCTTGCAGGAATTTGTGACAGAACCATGTTATTTGTTCATTCTACAACTGTCATAAATCATGCACTACAATATTTAATGGATAAATACTGTTCTTCTGGAACTAAATTGGGAAGATGGGTCACCATTTATAATTAAATGTAAGCAGTAAGTACGCAACCACACTATTTAATGCCATAATTCCCAAAGTGTGGCTCCTGGACCAGCAGCATATATGCCTCCAATGTAAATATCAGGGCTGCTGGTTGCAGGACTCATTGATCTGCAGTTTAACAAGCTCTTCAAGTGATATTGACGTCTGCAAAAATTACGGGAACCACTGCCTTAGCAGAAGCACACTCAATGTCTTGATTTTAACACAACTGCAGACTGGAACACAGGCACCTGTGCAGCCTTAGGGCCCTGTGCCTGTACAGGAAGACTCTGGCCTATGTAGGGATGCCTGGTCATTCCAGAAGATAGACCTATGTGCCAAAGCTACTGGTGTTTGAGGGCCATGGCCACCAATAAACAGGTCTCTATCTCCAGGCAGATAGTGCTGAGTTCCTGCTGCTCTATTCTTTTTCTTGTCTTTTAGAGCCATAGGCACTCATTTCTGTTAAGAGTATATTCAATTTTAGTATTGGTAGGTCATGAGTTTATATATGTTTAGCTTTAGTAGTTATTAGCAAACAATTTTATAAAACAGGTGCACCAATTTATACACCTGCTAGCAGATACTGGCATGTATGAGGCCCTCAATAGAGGAACTTATTTTAACTGACTTAAGTGTTCACTGAAGAAATGATAAGCAGAAACTTCTAAATACAGACAACAGAGAAAATGCATTCTAGAAAATAATCAGGATATGTATCACAAACCATTATGCAACAGATGGGTATTGTCACTGATACTAAATAAGTGAGCATGTCTTGAGCTGAGGTCAAGTGAGTAGATGTGAGATGCAATCTTTGAAAAGTGTGAGATAACCATTTTATAAATCAAGATTCTGAATTTTAAAATTAAAAACAATAAAACATTAGAAGTCATCTTTTGTGTATGTTTACATTGTTCTATACTAACTCTTTCTAATCTGTACAAAAAGACATACTAAGTTCGTGGAATATCCATAGTTGTTTCATGAAACGGGTCTACATTACCAAAGCATTTGGTATATTTTGGCATTCTGGGTCCCAAAAAGTTGTAATGGTTCTCTTACTGTATTACTTCTCAGAGTCTTGATGTCCTACATTAGGAATCTCCATTAGGCAAAGGAAGACAGCTTTTCCAAATCTTACAAGATGGGGAAATTTTTCTCTTATTAAGTGTCTTGTAAAGCAATGAGTTTTAAGTCTGCATTTATCTGTGGTACCTGAAAACCTGAAGTTAAATAGAGAAAGAAAGCAATGCTTAGTCACCTAATCCTCGCCTCTACCTGCACCAACCTGTTTTCTTTAATAGTTGCACAACTATGATTCAGGTACATATTATCTTTAAACTACACAAATGAAGAAAAGACTAAAACAAATTTTGGTAAAATTTGTAACTAATATAATTTAATGGAAGAAAATATTTTCCTAGTATTTTCTCATAATGTGTAAGGAAAGAATGCTTGCCAGAATGACTATGAGGCAAGATTAATGGTAGTGATGGGCCTTAGATAATAGATATATTTGGCAGATACAAATATTATTATGTGTAGAACAAAGAGTTCAAATTAAGGAATAATATACAGAATATTATACAAGTATGAGTCTGTGGTGTTTGAAATAATAGATGTAAAAAAGAAAATATTAAATGCTGAAAAAGAGTATTATAACTAGGTCAGTATGGAGTAGAATTATGAGACTTTTCTGAATTGAGTAGAAATATGATTGGGGCTGTATAATGTGAGAATTCACATTGATGATTGTATTAGGCAGTTCTTGCATTGCTATAAATAAATACCTGATACTGAGTGATTTATAAAGAAAAGAGGTTTACTTGGCTTATGGTTCTGCAGACTTAAGGGAAGCATGGTGCTAGCATCTGCTTGGCTTCTGGGGAGGCCTCAGAGAGCTTACAATCATTGCAGAAGGCAAAGGGGGAGCAGGCACATCACATGGACACAGCAGGAGTGAGAGAGGGAGAGAGAGAGGTGGAGTGAGGTGTCACACAATGTTTCAGGAAGTCAGGGACCCCAAATGGAGGGACCGGCTGGAGCCACAGCAGAGGAACATAAAGTGTGAAGATTTCATTTTAATATGGACATTTATCAGTTCCCAAATAATACTTTTTTAATTTTTTATGCCTGTCTTAATCTCTTAATCCTGTCTTAATCTCTTAATCCTGTTATCTTCGTAAGCTGAAGATGTAGGTCACCTCAGGACCACTGTGATAATTGTGTTAACTGTACAGATTGATTGTAAAACATGTGTGTTTGAACAATATGAAATCTGTGCACCTTGGAAAAGAATAGAATAACAGCGATTTTTAAGGAACAAGGGAAGACAACCATAAGTTCTGACTGCCTGTGGGATTGGGCAGAAAGAGCCATATTTTTCTTCTTGCAGAGAGCCTTTAAGCGGATGTGCAAGTAGGAGAGATACCACTAAATTCTTTTCCTAGCAAGCAATATTAATATTACCCTGGGAAAGGAATGCATCCCTGGGGGAGGTCTATAAACAGCTGCTCTGGGAGTGTCAGTCTTATGCAGTTGAGATAAGGACTGAGAGATGCCCTGGTCTCCTGCAGTACCCTCAGGCTTACTAGGGTCGGGAAAAAACTCTGCCATCGAAAATTTGTAGTCATACTGGTTCTCTGCTCTCAAACCCTGTTTTCTGTTGTTTAAGACATTTATCAAGACAATATGTGCACAGCTGAGCATAGACCCTTATCAGTAGTTCTGCTTTGCCTTTTTCCTGTTCCCTCAGAATCATGTGATCATTGTTCTGCTTTTTGCCCTTTGAAGCATGCGATCTTTGTACCTACTCCCTGTTTTACACCTCCTCCCCTTTTGAAACCCTTAATAAAAAACTTGCTGGTTTGAGCCTCAGGTGGGCATCATGGTCCTACCGATATGTGATGTCACCCCTGGTGGCCCAGCTGTAAAATTCCTCTCTTTGTACTCTTTCTGTTTATTTCTCAGCCGGCTGACACTTATGGAAAATAGAAAGAACCTACGTTGAAATAATGGGAGCATATTCCCCTGATAACACACATTTAAACAACTAAATTTTGCAAGAACTCACTCACTATCAAGAAGATAGCACTAAACCATGAGGGATCCATTCCCATGACCCAAATACCAGGCCCTATCTCCAGCATCAAGGATTATAATTCAACATGAGATTTGAGCAGGGACAAGCTATATCAATGATCTACTGTTTGTCATTGGAAAAACAGAAGTTTAGAAACAGTTGCAACATTCTTTCAGGGTGCTCTGTAGGTATCATCTAGGATAGTGATGATGAGAAGATAAATCACAGGACATGTGGGATAGCTGTTCTTAAGGAAAAATCTATAGTCCTTAGACTAAAAAATATAAAAAGAAGCTGAAGTATTTGAAACTGTGTTTGAATATTAATAAAACTTCAGTGAATAAGATTATTTTGAAAAAAATTATAATTTTGGTTGTTATTGAAAAATTATAAATTTGGTTGTTATTTAAAACATGGTTTGCATTCAGGTAAAATTTTCCAGTAACAAATTGTGATTACAGCACTGAGACTTGGTAGATCATTAAGGATTAGTATTTTGATCTGTGATCCATCCATATAAGTAACAGTAAAAACCACTAGAATGAATGAGATCATTGAAAGTAGCTTTGTAGATAAAGAAAGGAATTTTTCTAAGAGTAAAATTTATTTAGCAAATGAGTGAATAAAGAAATCAGAGAAGACAATATAAAAAGAAAAGTAATAGAGGTATATGACAAATTGAAAGGTCAATAACCATGAACAAGACAGAGTTGTGAGAGGATTCTAGGTAAAGCAAAGCAAGGTAAACTGCCAAATATCCCCATCTCATATCATAACCAATGAGCTCTCTGAATTCACACTGAGGTTTAAATGTAAAATAACCAAGGGGCTTTTTGACTTAATTTTGCATATAGACCCCTCAGCCATCACCCAAAAGTGTTATCAAGCCATCTAGGCAAATAAATAGTCTTAACAAAAATAAAGTTGAAAAAATAAAATTGTTCCCATTTATTCCAACAACTAAGGACCCAACGATTTGGGGTCACCAAGTGTCTAGCCACAAGATTGGCAAGCTGCTTGGGACTATGGTGAGGCAGAGTAAAATCCAACTGCTGTAGTACAAGTAGGACAACGTGTTAGCTCTGCTCAGTGAGAAGACAATTACATTGAAAGGACAGCCATAGATTAGGGAGTGATACATAGGTCATTACAAGAGGAAATTGAGGCTTGTATACAGCAAACATGGACTTATCATGAGGAAAATCAAGATGAGCTTATTTTCAGGTACTGAACTGACCTCCTTTACGCTGCTGTAAAAGATTCTGGGACTGTGCAAGTTCCTCACTGCAGCTATGCGTTCAAGAGGACCTTGCCCATGAAGAATATCAGCAGCTGGTGGTCTTTGCAGATGGCCATGTATCTACCTCTCACCTTTTTGTTGTTGTTGTTGTTGTTGGGTAGGATTGGATAGGAAACCTAACTGGGTGACTTCTCTTCTCAAAGAATTGAAAGAGGACTGTGATAATACCAAGGAAAAACATAGAAAAACCTTTTAGAAGAAACTATTGATGGCCTTATTGAAATGGACTTCCGAAGACTGGTGGTCAGACTTACCCAGGAATTTTTGCTCCAGGCCAGAATAGTTGAGGTGGTTTAGTGCTAAAGAAGTGGGAAGAAAAAAAAAAAAAACCAACAACTTTGGAGTACGCTTAGCTGGACTCAATACCAAGGAACCGATTTTCTGTCCTTCGTCTTCCACACAATTTTCTATCCTTTTCCTCCATCACTGGGGAGGCCTGAATGGATTTTCTACTGTGGGGCTTTGTAAATAATATGAATATCTCTCTACTTGGTAGGTATAAATTTAAATTTAAAATCACTTTTTTTTAAAAGATATGCTGGGTGGGGAGCATAGGGGAAAATTGTTTTCTAATTTTTTATGTGAACCACAGAAACAAAACAAACAAAAACACTTAATGAAGATAGATGCTGTTGAGGTTTTAATGCAGTATAAGGACCTTTTAAATTTATGTTACATACGTAAATATATATTTCAGGTATATTGGAAGCATTTCCAATTCCCAGCCATGCTTTGCATTTCCATAATTAACACAGAAAAGCAGTTGTCTGAGTGCTGGGCCTTGCAATGGATTGAATGTTTGTGCCTCATAGAATTCATACATTTAAATCTTAAATTTCAATGTGATGATAGTATTAGGATGTGGGGCCTTTGGTAGGTAATTAAGTAATCAAGGTGGAGCCCTCATGAATGGGACTAGCACCCTTATAAAAGGAATCACATAAAGTGCTTTTACTTTTTCTGCTATTGAAATATACAAGAAGCAGTGAACAGTCTGCAACCTGGAAAGAGAACATACCCTAGAACACAACTGTGATTGCATCCTGATTTCAGACTGCAAACCTGCAGATCTGTAAGAAATCAACATTTATTTTGTATTAGTCACTCAATCTATGGTATGTTGTTACCACAGCTAAAACAGACTACAACAGGTCTTTTTCAACCCATACTTGTAAAAATAATTTAAATCAAATATAAAAGTGTCTTTTTTCAGTAAATGAGTATTTCATACAAGCTTTTTTTTTTCTCAGAATGCTCTAGTCCCTACTCTCCCTTCTAATTTTAATGATCCTCAATACCAGTTGCTCATGTTATAGAAAATGATCTTCCACAGTGATTCTTTTGTGAGCTTCCTTGGACAGAGTTAAATTCTGTATTAGTAACTAAGTGTCACTGAGATGTTTGTGCCAATAGATTATAAACTATCTGGGAGTTGATGTCTTTACGAGGTCTTGCCCACTGTGAACTTGGGCTCCTGTCTATGTGTGATTAGTCCATTCAGAACAATATCATGCTGGGGGAAAGATGCTCTCTATATTTTTAAGACGTTATTAAATATTTCTCTCTAGAATTGATGTGAGTTATTTCTACAGAGCTTATCACCTCTTCTTGACTTTGTTGCCAAATCAACACCTTAATGATCACTGACTTTTCTAATGCCCGTTGTAAAATGCTATGGTTTCATCTGAAATGTGACCCCACTCCTTGCTAGTATGCTCACATCTCCTTGGGAATAAATAGCATAGGTCAAACCCATTTTTTCCAATATAAATATTATCTAAATGGAATTAATATGTTCCAAAGCTGAAAGTGTTTCTCACCTAAAATCAGAGGCATAGAGTAATGCTGAATTAAGAAAAATAAACTATAGGATGGAGATAAGCTTGAATATGAGCACACGTATTTGCATTATAGATGTGGCATCTCAGAAGAGAACAAGAGGCATAACTGATGAACTATCTGCCAGATTAATAGACTGTGATGATCCCCAGTGATATTCAAGGGCACACACTGTGTTTGTCTTTCGTAGTGTTGGACAATTTGGGATCCTTAAATCTCATTTTCTAAATGAGCGTATGGTGCTGAAACGTTGTTATATATATACTGATTCAGATACTGAACACCAATAGATTTTTTAAAATACTAGAAGATTTATGTAAGAAGAACTGGAACACACAATTCTCCAACCATCCTACAAAATAACAAATTAAATTTTGCTTCTCTTCTCTGTGCCACAATTCTTCTCAAGGATCATTTCTCACTTTTTCCTCCAATAAGAAACAAAACCAGTTACACCATAAATCAAGGATATTTTTCATCAGAGGATTTACATAGTTCTGTATGCAATATCTTAGAGCACAAATTAATTTCTTAAATGTTGCAATAGATTTTATTTGAATATTTTAACTTATTTAAGTTTACACAGCTAATTTTTTAATTAAAAAAAAGAAAGAGATTTTTGCAGTGAAACACAGATGACCTCAAAGAATTTTGTTCTATTTCATATTGTAGTGTTGACTCTAGAAAGAGGGAATTATGAAAGAATATAACTATTTCTAGACAATAGAATAAAATAGAAATGGTGTATGACACGCTGTGAAGAGGTTAAATATCTTGTGTACATTCCCCACTGCTGTTTACCTTTTTTAGTTACCAAGGAGGTAATATGTTGAATAGGGCAGCGTCCTAAAATGGAATGAGTCTGGATACCTTAGTAACAGCTTGAAGAAAAATTTCCCAGAAAAAAACACTCAACCAGCATCTCCATTAGATTTTTCCACAAGTAATGAAGAACTATGAATTGAAGTTGCATTTAAGCCCCAAGTGCTGTAAATTTTACTATAAAAGAAGTTGAGGAATTGCAGGAAGATATAATCAAAGAGAGATGTTCCTTTTATAATATTGTTTCTGAGCATTAACAAATTTCAATATCTGCATTAGATTTTTTCCATAAGTAATGAAGAAACTTGTATTTAGTAACTCTGATTTTGAAAGTACATTAATGTATCAAGTATTGTAATTTTTACTAATGAAAGAAAGAAGTCAAAGATTTGCTGACAGAAATAACCAAAGAGAGAAGAGAAATGTTAGTTTCATCATATCACTTATGAAAAGTGCTGCAAAGAATTTGAGGAAGATGTATGCTGTTAAAAATCTATGATATTCAAAATTAAGAACACAGTGGGATTCCATTATAAATGGGACAGCTTTTAAATTTAACTGGTCATAATTGAGGACTCAACAAGAGCCATGCAGAAGTGTGTGCATGTGTGTGTGTGTGTGCATGTGTGCAAGAAAGAGAGGGGGTGAGAAATGAAGGAGTGAGGAAGAGAGAAAATGCATTAAGGGACTATTAATAGAGAAGATATTATTTGCATAGTTAATGGCTGAATTTAGGAGCATTTGTGGAACAAATAAGCCTTGAGAGAGATAAAAGATACCAGAGACAGACAAAGATTTGAAAGAAAATTAAGGAATTCATAAAAAAAGCATGAATAAAGAATTGAGAATAAAATCGGATAGTTAGGATATTGGGATTAAGGATATGACAATATCTTCTTAACTATTTTGGGGGTTGGGGATGTTGTGTTCCTGTGAGAAGTTTATTTAAATTAACTGGCTTCAATTTCTTTCTCTGTCAAATAAAAAATGAGAAAATAGAAAATCTGTTTCCTCAGATTTCTATTTTATTAGATATCCTTTCTAATATTCCATAGCTTAAAAGTTGTGAAACTTCTAAATACATGCACATAATTTTAAATAAGGAATTGCATTTGCCAAGGTAAAAACAGTTCTTGAAATCCTGTATTACTTTTTCTCACTAAGTTAAATAAGGCTCCACATATTATAATGTATAAATCTCCAGTTAGAAAATAAGCATTACCTCAGCCTTTGTCATGTAGTTTCTGGAGTGATTGCATTTCACTACCTCTGAAGACAGAAAGCAGACAAGCCAAGCTCAAGATACTTCATTTTGAAAATGTGAAAATAAATGTTTTATCTTCTACCATTTTTTCTATAAAAAGAATAAAATATTATCATACTTCCTTGATGAAAGCACAAGGGATGGGACTAAAGAAGACATATGATCAAATGATTGACACTGTAACTTTCCTGATTTAGAAAGATTGAGATATGCATCATTGTAATTCATATTTAGAAATGTCAGAGTGGATGCTATTTCTATCCCTGAGAAAGTGAGAAAGTAATGATATAAGCAGAAACATTTCCACTCCTAAAATGTTGAATTAATTGCTAACTTTCCAAAATCATTTCAGCTCTGAATGCATTCAGGCTCTAAACTCCAACTGAAAAAAAAACTACTATAGGGTTCCCAAGAAACAGGCTCTGAGACAATGATTCTACTAAAAGTAGTTATTTGGAAGGTGAAGGATAAACCCACAGGGGTATGGGAAAGTAAGTTAAAGAAAGAAACTAACATAAATGCTTTATCAATCCAATAATGCTGAAGGTTAACACTACAAGGAAAAACCTGCCAGAGTTATGTCACCTACAGGTGACAGGCAGGAATATTTAAACAATATCTCTTGTTAAATATCAGTTGGAGGCTGAATTTGAGCATTAATTCCCAAGCATTCTATTCTGCTACATGAGTGAGAAAGTGGCTTCAGTGCAGAGGAAGTTGTCAGGCAAGGAAATAAATAAACTGGCCTTTGGGAGTGAGACTGGTGTTCACAGATATCATAAGGCCAAGGGAATTTGTGTACAGCTTGATAATTCCTTCTAAAACTATGATGTATTTTGAAAAGGTAACATTATAATAGTGCTGTTGTAGGACAGAATTTATTTAAATCTTGCAAATATGTTAGGAGATGTTAAGGAGTGATGTGAAGAATAATGTCCAGTAATTCTCAGTTTTGAAGATCCCACACTATTCTAGAAAGAATTAGCCCATAACTATCATGGAACAGAAAAGGATTTGGATCATCCATCTACCCAAGTAGATTTTAAAGGAGTTCTACCATATAAGACTGTTTATTCATAGAGTACGGCATCAAATTCTTAAGAACTATCTGTTGAAAAGATGGCTCAGTTGATGCCTGAGAGCATGTTTGTAACATAACAGAAATACAAAAATCAGAAAGGTGTTGGAGATGAGGTGGAGAACAAATAATGCGTGCCATTATGTACTCCTTGACTCTGTGGTGTGATTCGCTTATCTTTAAGGAAACTTTCATACGGTACTCACTAGGATGACACACTAAAACATTCTGGAGGGATTATCATTATGCTGTATTACCACTTCATAACCACTCACTTTATAACAATAATTTTTTTGTAAAAATAAAGAAAAATGAAATGTTAATGCTCCACTATTGAGCCCAGATAATAGGTTTTACTTGTGTATAAGCACGTTAATAGGAGAAAAGACTGTGCCTTTACTTTTTAAACATAAAGGAAGCATATTTAGTCACAACTAAGACTAGAGCAAAAAATGATAATTCTGGATTTCTCCATGATTCTGCAGATTTCAACTGATGTATTGCACATGCACATCAATGATCTCAAGTCCTCTCTCCTGGGAACTCCTTTAACAGCTCCCAGTGAGGCCTAGGAAGTTTGCTTGCCTTTGCCGCATGCTGTTCTATCAGCATATGCCAGAATAATTGCTGTTAGAGTTCAAGAAGCATTTTTTTTTACAGTGGGGCTAAGTTTCTTAGCCGCATTGGTTGAAAAGAACAATAACAGGTGTGTTTTCATGCTACACTGCACATCTACTGCCACATAGTTATTCAGGCTGCAGGATACCACTGAGAAAGACGGGGAAGTAATCTATGCAAATGTGCTATATGGTTTTGGTTCTGAAGTAACAGGTGCTTCAAAATTAAGACATAGATATCTCAGAAGGAGCCAAGAGATGGTGAACTGTCTAGGGACTGATATAAAATGGATACATTCCAATGCTCTTGAATAACGTATGGAGAAATCAGAGCACCATAGGATCACCGGCAAGCTATTGAATTAGACACTGCCAATAGACATTTCAACAAATATGTGAAAGACTGAGATGAAGAGATGGAGAATTAAAATTTTCAACTGGCAAAAAGCATTAAAAAACTAAAAATCTTAATTTTTAAAAACTGGCCTATGATATTTTTGCACAGGATATTTTCCATATACTAGAGATTTGTTGGACTTGGCACATGTACGGAATTGAGAACCATGGTGGTAATTACCTCAATGAGAAAAGTTACTAAAACACAGGGATAATTTACATCATCAAGGATCTAGATATAAGTACAGTTCATCTGTAGTGGGAGAAGAGATGGCTTAATGTTTACACTTTTATCTGTTTCCAAAAATTGAGAAGTTTTCTCAGTTGAATGCAGGTGTGTTCTCAACTGAATATTTTTAAAATACATTTACTCAAAAATTAATTATTGAGCACCAGCAATGTGCCAGGCTCTAGGAATAAAAGAAAGACATCATCCTTGCTTCTTTGGAGCTGATGTCAGTAGAATATAAGGTAAGACAACCATTAAAATAGTTATTTTTAATTTACTATGTCTAGTTGTGACTAATGATCCAAAACACAAGCATAGAGTGAGTGAAAGCTTCAGTGGAAGGCTTAATCTAATCTGTGTGTTTCTATTAATAGAAGTCTTCCACAAAAATACGACATTAAAGCTGGAACCTGAGGCATAACTGTTAGCAAGGTGAAGAGGAGGGCAATGTTTAGAAACTATAGCATGTGCAAACTCCTTGAGAAGGAAAACTTATTGGTGCATTCTGGGAACCTAAAGAAGAAAGTAAAACTACATTACCGTCAACCCAAGAGTCTAAATATGGTGACAGAGGCAGAAGAGATAGGTAAACAGCTTGTAATGCAGCCTTCTAAAGTATGTTAAAGATTCTGGATATTTCCCTAACGATAACGTAAACGTTGAATGATTTTGACCTAGGATAGTGGTTCTCGATGAGAACAATTTTGCCCCCAGAAAAGATTTGGCAAAAACTCGAAACATTGAATACCTTATATGGGGAAAGATACTATTGGCATTCCCCGGCTAGAGGGCAGAGATGCTGCTAAATATACTGCATTGCACAAGACAGAGCTTCCAAAACAAAGAATTATCTGGATTAAAATGTCAATAGCGCCAAGGCTGAAACACTGTGACTTTCTAGAGACCTACAGAATTAGATTTAAAATCAGTGTTTGTTTGGAAGAGGTTGAATCTAAGGGAGCAAAATAAGATGTGAGACGAAGAGTTAGGAAGTTATTGCAGTGATTTAAGAAAGAGGTAGCTTCTATTGAGATTGTAAAACAATTGCAATATTTTAAAAATTAGAAAAATGGGGTTATCTGAGAAGAGGCATTAAACACTGTTGCTGTTTATGCACTTTATCATGGATTTGTTCACTCACCTTTTTGTTAAGAGGGATGAACTTGGCCCACAGCTCCTTCATACACTACTGGATGTACTACTTCCATTCCCCCAATTATTGGGTCTGCTGTATATACAGCTCCATAATGAAAGCTACCAACTTTTCCTGGAGGGATAGCAATAGTGAGACTAATGTGAGTTTAAGTTCATCTTTGTGGATTCCAGATGATTTTCACAAATTCTAGTTCAGTTTTCTATTTTTCAGCTAACATTCATCTTTTATGCCTGCAGACCTACAATCATATCTAAACCAATAGCTTTGTATAAACTAATTACCCCCCAAAATTGTGCAGCAGCAAATCACTCACAAAATTATTTCATTTCACACTTAGCAATTGTACATTTGCAATCAAATCATGGATGATACATTTGTAGCCTTCAATTAAGTTAATTGTATAAGGTCAAGATTCTTACATGATTATTTTATATCATTACTAGTAGTTACACATGTCTAATCAAATTTTGACTTATATGGTTGATAGTCCTCAATTTGAATTTTAAAAGGATGGACAGAAAGTGGTTCTTATAGCCAACTAAGGAGTGAAAGTCCGGTTTTTAGTTAGGATTCAAGAATGGTAAACAAATGTAGTAGTGGTAAATTGGAAACACTAATATTTTCACAAACACTTATGTCTAGCTTTGAATAAATTTAATTTTAGATTGTATAAGGTAGTCTGCCCCTTTCCTAGTTGGCTTCTAATATTGAAAGTAAAAAACTTCTCTTGGTGGAAGACAATGTCATACAGATCCTCTAATAATCTTAATTGGCAAATTTGAGTTCACTCATGTCAACTTTTATTGCCAAAACTTTTTTTTTAATTTTCATTTTCTTCAAGAATGTCTTAGCTACTCTTGAGAATTTCTCTTTAATGCAAAATATGGAATGAACTTTTTATGGTCTATCTTTTATGATTATTAATATAATCCAATTAAATGTGTATAGTTCAATTTATAGATAATGTAAGCTTATATTGTGGATACTGCCATCTTCATGAGATTATATATATTTACATACTTGAATCTTTCTGTTTTAAAAAATATATTTTACATATTTTAAATAAATATTTTCTACATATTATATAGAATATCACTGTTTACATAGATTTTACCACTGTGAAGTGGTTTTTATTACGTTTTACAGCTAGTTATATTATTTATTTATTTATTCATTCATTTATTTTATGGTGGGGACAGAGTCTTGCTCTGTCGCCTAGGCTGGAGTGCAGATCTCGGCTCACTGCAACCTCTGCATCCCAGGTTCAAGCAATTCTCCTGCCTCAGCCTCCCCAGTAGCTGGGATTACAGGCAGGCACCACCACGCTGGGCTAATTTTTGTTTTTTTAGTAGAGACAGGGTTTCTCCATGTTGGCCAGGCTGGTCTCCATATTTTCTAGATATTTAGGATTGCTGATATCTGTGGCAAGTTCTTATCTTCAGCTGAATGACAGAGATGAAAATTATTCTAAAAAGGTGAACAGGAGATTTATTTCTTCTTAAAGCCCAAGAGTATCTAAGGTAGATATCTCAGGATTTTCTCAATCCTTACACAGTAAATGACTGTGAAAAAAAATGATTCTCAAACATAGGGATGGAATACTTTTTCCTGGAAGTTTTGGGCTTAGTGAGACAGAAAACAAACAATTACAGGTTTCATTTACGAAAATATAGCATCCAAACGTGTATAATAATATTTCTGTTTACACTTTACTCTTCAGAGCTAAAATACTCACATCTGAGAACTATGTTTTAAATGAATATTAATTGTAAGATGTAACAAGAAACAGATTTTAAAGATAGACACCATGTCACATTTAATTTATAGCTAGAATTATCAATAACAAATACCATCATTTTTATTGATAAAAATAAACAAAAGCAAGGATCTTAATGATTTCACACCTATAATTAAAATATAAAATAAAAATAATTAAAACTATTTAGCCAGAAGACATGAAGGATAATATGTGGATGATTTTAGCCTCTGTATTTTAAAAAAATGTGGTTTTCTAAAATTTCAGTTGTTCAACGCATTACTTAGTTGGTAGAATGCACATAATAGAATGTATTTTCCTAAACTTCCCTTTAACATCTTCCAGTGATTAAACACAAAATATTCTTATACAGACGATGATGTTATTCTATTATCAGTACTTGCTAACTACTGGCATTAGAGAGAAACTTCCAACTTGAGTTGTGGTTCAATAAACTATTTTATAACATACTTAACCAAATTTAGTAGAGAGTCAAGTGTGGTTATCACTATTCTAAACAGCCTCTAAATCCAAATAAAATATTTTATATCTTTCCACTGTTACAAAAATATGGAAAAGATCTATGCTTCATTTAGCTGTACCTATATAAAAACTATCCCAAAACATAATGACTTAAAAAAAACGAATATTCACTTAGTTCATGATTCTTGCTGAGCCAGTTTTGTCTGGTCTGTGCTGGGCTCCTTAATGTCCTGCAGTTAGCTGGATAGTCAGCTCAAGGTTGATAGGTCTAGAGTGGTCTCACTCACATATATAACAGTGGCCAGGTTTGCGAGACAAGGACAACTGTGCCATGTGTCTCTTCATCATGCAAGTACCTGGGCTTATTCACATGGTAGTAGCTGAATTCCAAAAGAGAGACAGGAAATATATAACAAATCTTAAGGCCTATTTCAGACTGGTTCCCTATCATGTCTGCTTCATTTTATAGTTAAAAGAAAAATCACAAATCCAGTCTATACATAAGTGGGTCAACTCCATCTCATGATGAAAAAACTGCAACATCAAATTAAAATAATATGGTAGAAAAAAATGAGAGTAAAGATTTGTGGCTATTTGTAATGTATCTATCAAGAAGTGAGAATGAACAAAGGGTGCTTGTAAACTTAGCATACTGAATACAGTGCCTCTCTTGTCTTTGTCTTAAAGAAACTGGCCTTCCTGTTATTTCATACATCTATAATTTATGCTGGTTTCTATATTCACTAGTATGCTAACATAACTTCTATGTCACAAGAAATAATAAATTAGTTGAAATAGGGCAATATTAATGTAACTCTGCCTCTTGTTGAATTTAGTGCTTGAGAATAAATTGGTAAAGAGTTGTGAGCCTTCTCCAATCAAAAGCTTATATAAGAAGAAATTTAAATAAACTTGAAAATAAATTGTCTACATGATTCTATCTATAGTGTGACAAGATTTGGAAGGTTTTTATTTTTAATCTTATGAAAGTTGAAAAATCACAGGATGATAACCATTGCTATTCTATTGCTATGGGTTTGCTGATAATATTGTGAGACTAGGGTGAATTATTACTAATATGAAAAGCGAAGAAAGAAATGTAAGCTCTGAATCTATGTATTAAAATTCCTGAGGATAGACAATTTATTTAAGGCATAGATTAGACATTTGTGTGGATGTTACTCATGTTCTCCATCCTGGCATATGTTTCTAAAATACATGTCTGGCAGAAATATACATGGCTTTACCTGTTCTTATCATCTTATACATATTGCCAGGGAGTATAAAGCTAATATTGATGATCATTTAGAGTAAATATTTTGGAAAATATTTTGGATATTTTCAATCTTCTCAGCCTAAACACTTCATTTTAATGTAACTTATTTTATATTTATTTTATCAAACTTTTTTGCTTTAAATATAGCTTATTCAAATCATACCTGAAGATTGTGAATGAACTATAAAAATTATAAATTTTTCTGTCATCATTTTCATATTCATCTATTTGAAACTAATTAATATAGAAAATTTTCTGTGACATAATATGAGGCACATATGTTTTCAATGAGAAATCATCCTAGAATTATATTTTAAAAATAAATTGCTTTGGGGTAGGTCTTAACCTCAATTACTTCAGTTAGGTGTTTCATGGAAAACAGTATGCCTAATTATTATTTGTTGAATTGTTTTGTATTCATAACATTTTTATGAATGTGATAAAAATTCATAGACAAAGTGAACTCAAAACTTTTGTCCCTGAAATTTGTTTGAAACACAGCTATTCAGATTTCTTTATTGACTAATCAATATTTCAAGGTTCTAACTGTTAACCTCTACATTTATAGATTCTTTCAGATCTTTGTTTTTAGTGCATTACGATTTGAGTTACTAGAGTCTATCTTTTGTAAACTAGTCATTGTTGATAAATAGATCCTAACCAACCCACTAAAAATCATATTTTCTGATCTCAAGATTTGCTAATATTCAAATCTCTCTCATTCTCTTTTCATATTACTTCTGAGCATGCCAAGACACTTGTATTAACTTAACAATGTCCCTGAGAGTACTCCTGAAACTAAAGTTGAAAGGTTTATTTTGGAAAAAAGGAGCAAAATTCTAAAAAAACTGTTTATAACTTTGTAAACAATTAGGACTTGTGATTTTTCTTTATAAGTAAACTACACTGTCTGTACTAATAGCTGGAAACAAGTGGTAACACCGTAGGAAGAAGCAGTGGAGGCTATTTTTGTAGGGAAGAAACCTTACTTCATAATTTTACGCATGAAGGAAACTGAACATCATGAAATTTAAATAACTATTCTAAATAAAAGAACTAGGAAGTGGAAAAGTCAACAATTCTGTACTCTCTAATCCCCAAACTACATACAACATTTATCCTAATTGATTCTGGAAGGAGTTACCAAGTGATATGGTTTGGCTCTGTGTCCCCATCCAAATCTCATCTGGAATTGCAATCCCCACGTGTAGAGGGAGGGACCTGATGGGAAGTGATTGTATTATGGGGTTTGTTTCCCTCATGCTATTAATATTCTCCTGAGGGAGTTCTCAGGAGTTCTGATGATTTAAAAGTGTGGCACTTCCCCTTTGCTCTCTCACTCTTTCTCTCCTGCTGCCTTGTGAAGAAGGTGCTTGTTTCTCTTCCTTCTAAGAAACATATATGTGTGTGTGTGTGTATATATATATAATATATATTATATAAATCTATACATATATAATGAATGTGTATATATATATATAATATATATATATTATATATATATATATATATATATCGTCTCTTTAACAAACTTGTCCAACCTATGACCCACAGGCCACATGTGGCCTAGGATGGCTTTAAATGCAGCTCAAAACAAACTCAAATTTTCTTAAAACGTTACTAGCTTTTTTTGTGATTCTTTTTTAACTCATCAGCTATTGTTAGTGTTAGTGTATTTTATGTGTGATCTAATACAATTCTTCTTCCAAATTGGCTCAGGGAAGCCAAAAGATTGGACACTCCTGCTTTATGACATGTAATATACTTATCTAAAGTGGCATGTCAGCCGACACTGAAAACAATAGGAATTGCTAGTTCTCAGAAGCCTCCCTCAACATAGGTAAATTTGTTAGATCCCTCTGATAATCATATAATAAGAAGCAGAGTTTGAATCGAGTTGTTAAGATTGCCTCACTGCCCAATTATGTCTCTCGTGCAATAAACGAAATAGATTGGCCTTACAGTTTATTGACACTGCTTCATATATTTCATATTTTGATTTTTAATTTGGAAAACTATGTATCAGCTCCATTTTATTTTACAGTTTACTATATATTAGTAATCTTAAATATTACTTTATTCAGTATATTCAATATATTGATGCTTTTGAATAAATATGGATTATTCTGTAATCTTGAAATTTAAATTTAGAGTAGAAATTATTTTCAAGGACCTAATGCAATATTCATTTCAAACTATATTTGCCTATATATTTACTGACATTAGAGATTAAAACACTGTCTGTCTTTCTGTCTCTCTATATATGTATATATATACACACACACAGACACACACAAACACACATGCATACATGTAGCCATTTTTATAAGTGCAATATATAATCTCAAAAGTGTATATACCATGAATTTTTTTTAGAAATCAAGAATAATTTATGAGATCTGATATTCTAAGTTTTGTAGAATGCTGCTACAAATCTATTACATTTTATCTCTACCAAAGAGTAGAAAATTAAAAATATTTAAATCAATTTTTTTGCTTTTTATGAAATGTATATAATTGAAATGAGAAATAAGAAAATGCAGTCAGAGTCCCACATGTAACAGAATCTAGGGAGCAGCTTTCTTTATTCTTTGGTATTATTCTTTAGTAATCTAAATGGTTTTGGGATTCCTTCTCATTGCCCTGGATTAAAGGTTCTCAAAGTGCGTCTCTCGATCATTTCAGGGAGTACACAAGGTAAAAATATTTCAATAATACTAAGACATCATTTTTATGTTTTCTCTGTTGATATTATCTAAAATGATGCAAAACCAATGATAGCAGATACAATCATGGTATCTTACCAAAATCTAAGCAGAGTATCAAATTTTATTCACAGTCCATATTTACTTCACCACCAAACTGAAAAAAAAGTTTTGCTAAAAGACATTCTTGAGAAAGCAGTAAAAATATTACGTATTTAGTCTTGGTTCTTGAGTACAAGTCATTTTCCTGTTCTATGTGACAATGGGGAAGTTCACATAGAGCACCCTGCTGTCTAAAAATTATAATGGTTGCGTTGATTGTTCTAGTTGGGAACTAAAATAGACAATATTTTTTATAGAACACCATTTTTCACTTGAACTAATGTCAGATGGATAATTGATATTGAGACTTGTACATTTGATAAAAATTTTCTCAAAAATGATTAAAGAGAGTCACTTCAATGAAAAAACTGGTAGTATTTTGTAGGATGTCATTCTGTTTGGATTTGTTTGATGCATTCTCATAATTACATTGAAGCTATGAATTTTTCTGGAGAATACCATAGAAGTGTGGCTGTTTTCATTACAGTATGGCAGGTGACACATGATACAAACAGGAGGTTATTGGGGATGAAAAATTTAATTACAGGTTTCTCCATTATAAGTTATTATTTTTTGTTTTCAATACTCTATGCTTTAGAAGGGAATCACTAAGTGGGGCCTAAACTCCACTGGAGGATAAGCAATCTCCATTTCTTAGAGGGAGGTATATCATATGTGCATATATATATAAATTTTCATTAGTAACTTTAACTTCCTTCAATGAATTTCACTTTCAGCAACTATAAATGTGGTGTTCTGATGGTGATTTTCTATTCTACGGATTTGGTTATTTCTACATTTATTATATTTTGGGAAAGTAAATTTATTCCTTCTCATTTGTTTATTTAATAATTTATGTTAAAGTTCATAGATTTATGAATTTTATTTCAGTCTTCAGGTTGTGATCCAACACTTATGTTATTTATTCTATTCCACTCATAGTCATTGGAAGTTCTTTCAGGTTTGTTCCTATGTCTGTTTGACACACCTCTATCCTTTTATTGTTTTAGCGGCTCTTTAACATTTTTGTACTACAAGATATTTCAGGCTTATTTTGTATTTCCTTGCACTGGTCCTAGAACAGGCATTACTACAATGAGTTTTAGTTTCTTCCATTGGAGAATGGTATTAGAAACCAGTAGCTGAGTACTAGATGTGCTCAAAGCTACTTGAATGTTACTATTTTTAGTACTCTTAGTAATCACTGATAGTGTCTTCTGTCAACTCAGATCCGTTAAGCTCCTCTAGTAAAATCAATTTTAATTATCATCCTTTTGAACTCTAGAATTTCTAATTTTTAATATAATTTCTGTCTCTTTACTGATCATTTGTATTTGGTGAGATACAGTTGTCAGACTTTGTCTTAGTTCCTTTAAACATGGTTTTCTTAATTCTTTAAGCAGTTATAAAGGCTGATTTATTCTTTGTCTTCTAAGTTAAATATCTAGGATCTCACAGACAGTTTCTATTTATATCTTTTTTGGGGGGGTATGGACCAACTTCCAATTAGTTTTCATGTCTCTCATCTTTTTTGGATTACAACTAGACATTTTATGTAATTTATTGTAAAAATTATGGAATCAGATCTCCCAACAGTTGTTGTTGATATTTATTGCTGTTGTTATTGGTGTTTGTTTACTTTTCTAGATTAATTCTCTCTAGTCTATATTCTCTGCAGTGTACAGTTACTAATGTGTCCCTCAATTTTGTTTCTTTGTTTTGTCTTATTTATTATCATCATTTATTTGACTTCCTACAGATTGACCTTGGATCAGCAGTTAGCTATCTTAGTTGTCAGCCAATAACTTCCTTACATCTCTTTAGCCAGTAAGCTTCTCTTTTGGAGAGTCAGAGAGAGAGAATGAGAGAGAAAGAGAGAGTGTGTGTAATTCTTCCTTAGGCTTCTCTTACTGCTTGTGCAGTACTTCAAAGTTGGCCAGAAGTGAACAAGTGAAGGCCTTCCTATCCTTTCCTGAACATGTGTGCAGCTTTCTAGATGACTGGAAATATCTCAGAGCCTTTCAAAGCCCCCGTATACTTTTTGTTGCCCAGATATTACTCTGAATTTTTGGCTGTGTTCTTGTTTGTCCCAACTAGTATCATATCCTTAGGAAGTCTTACGTTAAACAACTGCAGCTGCTTGTTTTCAATGCCTGGGGATAGGGTTTTTCCTACTGAAGTGAGTTATGAGTTAATTCAAATAACCATAATATTTGGTGGCTCAGGCCTATAATCCCAGCACTTTGGGAAACCGAGGCAGGGGGATCACTTGGAACCAGGGGTTTGAGACCAAAATACAAAAATGAGCTGGGGATGGTGGCGGGCACCTGTAGTCCCAGCTACTAGGGTGGCTAAGGCACGAGAATCATTTGAACCTGGGAGGCGGAGGTTGCCGTGAGCCAAGATCGCACCACTGTGCTCCAGCCTGGAGAGCAGAGTAAGACTCTGTCTCAAAATAAAACACAAATAACCATAATATCCTGGGAATGAGGCTTTTCCTCAGAGGTTCACGTTAGATTAAATACTGGCAATACTCTAGTGACGAGGCTTTCATAGAGCTCCAAACATGTTTGCCCTCTCTTATAGCTGTGAGGCTGCTGGTTTTGAGGCTATTATACCATGTAGGTGGGAATAGGGTTTGAGAGAAGTCCTAAATTAAAATGCCAATGACCCACTCTTCTTATTGAAATTGAGTAGTTTTTCTTGAACGAATATGTTTTTTGTTTGTTATAAACCTTTTGTTAATTTTCAGTTTGATGTTTGTGAAATTTATTTTGAATAAATATTGTGCTCTTGGATGAAATAATTGAGTTTTAGCTTCATATATATTTTCACTAAAATATTTCTTTACTTTTTTCCAAAATTGAAATACAATTTCTAGATGTAATCTGAAAGTAATCCCAGTGGCAACTTGACACATCTGGATGATAACATAGAAATAATTGGTACAGAAATATTGATACTTTAAAGTGGTACAAAAATTAGGATTATGTGATACTGGCACAAAAACATGTTTTCATGAATATTTCTAATCTACATTGGAATATATTTTCATGTTAAAATAATCAGTATAATTTTTCATAATTCTAACACATATTTTGTCCTTAATGTTTCATAAAAACATCATGAGATTAACATATTTTAATTTACTCTTGTATATTATGCAACTTTTTCATACATTTTATTATTTGTTCATTGCACCTTACTATAAAGATTTATTCGAATCTGAAAACTTCTTCATTCATTACTTTCTTTGCTGAATAAATATAGTTACATTTCAAGTAACATAATCTATACTGGGAAAACGATTGAACAAGGTGAACAGGATCTTTAATGTCATGGAATTTTCTTAATGGATGGTAAAGATAGATTAAACAGACAAGTATTCAGACTGGAACACAGGAGCAATCGTAATTACCAATACAAATAGAACACAGGAAATATAACCTTGTTTGCTGTAAGAACAGAGGCAACATCTGTAAACATTATCGTATTTTCACTATTCAGTTGATAGCAATGATGGTGCTTGATGTATCATAAGAGATAACATTGGCAAGGGGAAGAATTTGTCATTTTCGTTTCCTCATCTTTCACTGGTCACTTAAAGATCTAACCTCAAAAGACTTCTTTAGAGACAATAATAATAATTTTGATGAAAATTAAAATAGATACCATGTTGAGTATAGCAATTAAAATATCAAGTAGTAAACTGCAGTATGGATAAAGACACTACTTTGGAAAAAATAAATAGACATGTTTTTATTTTATACCTATAACAACTTATTTTTAGAGTAAAATGTTAAGTTGGAACTGGGTCCATGATGCTTTGTGATTATGTAATTAACCTATAAATTAGATGTATCTACGTTTCTCTGTAGCACAAAATGTGAAGTTAGTTTTTACATTTAATTGGTGAACACAGGGACCTCACTTTTTTTTTATTATTGTATATCTTAGAATTCCAAGATCACTACTTGCTCATATAGTATATTTAAATAACTTTATTTTATTCTTCAGGTAATTAAATATTATTGGTCATTTTCTTTCATGATACTGTAGCTGTCTGTAATCATTTTGGATTCAGAATCATTCAGGATTCTGAAACCAGATTTGTTCAGCCAGTTACTAGCCACGTAACATTGTAGTGGCACAGTTTTATGGCTCAAATTTGGTAAAAACTGAAATGAAAATGTCAAAAGTGGGCATCCTTGTCTTGTTCTAGATCTTAGAGGAAAATATTTCAACTTTTTTTTTTAATTCAGTATGATGTTAGCTGTGGATTTGTTATGTATGGGCTTTATCGTGCCAAGCTTTGTTCCTGCTTTATCCAACTTTTTGAGGGTTTTGATCATAAAAGGATTTCAGATTTTATCGAAAGCTTTATCTATTGAAAAATCATAGTTTTGGTCCTCGATCTTATTAATGTGGGTGTCACATTTATTGATTTTCATATGTTGAACCATCTTTACATTTCTGGGATGAATCCTACCTGATCATGATTAACTATCTTGTTAATGGTTGTTAAATTTGAATAGTTAGTGTTTTGTTGAGGATTTTTTTCAACTACATTTATTGGAGATCTTGGCCTGTAGTTTCCTTTTTTCTTTTTCTTTTTTTGTATGTCTTTATCTGGTTTGGGTATTTGGGTAATGCTGGATTTGTAGAATGAGATTCAAAGTATTCTTTCTCCTTCAATTTTTAAAAATAATTTGAATAAAACTATACTTTTTTTAATGTTTGGTAGAATTCAGCAGTGAAGTCATCAGGTTCAGGGCTTTTCTTTGATATACACTTTTTATTACTGATTTAATCTCCTTATTTGTTATTGGTCTGAATAGGTTTTATATGTCTTCATGATTCAATCTTGGTAGGTGTTCAAGAATGTATTTATTTTTTCTAGGTTTTCCAATTTGTTGGCCTATTGTTTTTTGTGGTAGTCTCTTATGATTCTTTGTATTTCTATGTATCAGTCAAAATGTCACGTTTTTCATCTCATTTTATTTATTTGAGTTTTCTCTCTTGTTTTTCTTAATCAAAAAAACATCTTTTCATTGTGAAATGATTTTTGACAAATGAGAACACTCTTTGGGGAAAGAACAGTTTCCTAAATAAATGGTCCTGGGAAAACTAAATATCTACATGTAGAAGAATGAAACCAGATCCCCATTTCTCACTATGTACACAAAATCAACTCTGAATGGATTAAACATTGAAATGTAAGACCTGAATCTATGAAACTACAAGAGGAAAACAGGCAAAATACTTCATGAAATTGGACTGAGCAAAGATGTTTTAAGTAAGATCTCAAAAACACAGGCAACAAAAGCAAGAATAAACAAATGGGGTTACATCAAATCAAAATGCTTCTTCACAGGAAAAGAAACAATCAATAACATGAAGAGATAGTATGAGTGAAAGTATTTGCAAACTATGCATCTAACAAATTGTTAATATCTAGACTATACAAGAAGCCAGCTAGGGAGAAAGACTATTAAAGCAACAAACAAACAAACAAACAACAACAACAAAAATAAAATCAGGCAAAAGGTGTATATAGATGTTTCTGAAAAGAAGACATACAAATGGCCAACATATATGTGAAAATATGCTCCATATCACTTATCATCTGCGAAAAGAAAATCAAAACTACAATGGGAAATCACCTTATCCCAGTTAAAATGGCTATTAACAAAAAGTCAAAAAATAGCAAATGCTGGATAGGAGGCAGACAAACGGGAACTCATACACTCTTGATAGGAATGGAAAACAGTATGGAGGTTCCTCAAACATTTGAAAAAACAGCTAACATATTTAGCAATCCCACTACTAGATATGTGTCCAAAATAAATGAAATCAGGATGTTGAAGATGCATCTGCACACCCATGCTTATTGCAGCACTGTTCACACTAGTTGAGATATGGATTCAATCAGCCATACAACAAAATGAAATCCTGTCATTTGTGGCAACATGGATGTACTTGGAGGACATTATGTTAAATGGTTAAGTGAAATAAGCCAGGCCAAGAAAGACAACAGCCTTGCATCATCTCACTCATATGTAGAACTTAAAAAAGCAGAATCCACAGAGGAATAGGATAAAACAGTGGCTATTCCAGAGGCTGGAGAGTATAGGAGCATAGCAAGAAGCAGGGACCAGGAAAGGTCGGTCAACCAACAGATACAAAGTTATAATTAGATAGGAAGAAACCTTTTGATGTTCTAACAAAAGGTGGAATTACTACAGCAAATAATAATGTAGTATCTATTTCAAGAAATCTAAAAGATTTATTTGTGCTGTCGGCACAAAGAAATTATGAATGTTTAAAGTGATGGACATGGTAATTACCCCAGTTTGATAATTTTCCTATGTACACACGAATTTAAACCTCCCATTTTACCCCATCAATAAGTACAAATATTATATATCAATTAAAATTTAAAAAATTAAAAAATAGAATAAAGAAGTGCCAAATTCTTAAAATAACTAATAAGAATTTAACAAATTAACATATGTAAAGCATTTATAGTGCCTGGTACACGGTAAATACTCAATACATATTAGCTGATACTATTCCCAAGTAGTAGAAAGAAGAGGGCCCTTCTCAAAATTGGACATCTAAATATCATTACGTCTAGTTGTTTGTGTTTTCATAAAAAGTTCTAAAGTGGCATTTCGAATATGGAAGCATATACTTTTGTAAAATGTACTTCCCATGCACAGGCAACTAAAGAAGCTAAAGAGAGATACAATTAATCAAAACTAGAGAAATGTAAACTATATTGCTAATTTGCTTTTAGGATAAATTACTGGCAGAGTCCAAAACTCAGTGAAATATTCTCATTTTCATTTTTCTGAGTATAAGTTTTCCCTATATCTGAGTCATGCCTTTTAATGCAGCTTCTTTCCTTTCAATGCATTCTAGCTTCAATCAAAGATAACTCAAGAAGTTGACTCTTGGGTTTGAAAGCTCCTTACACATTTCTTTGTTAAAAGCAATTCCTTTATTCCTACCTGTTTCCTTCTGGGCAACAGGACCTGGCATTACTTTAATCCTAGTTAATGCTGATTTAAACCTTGCTTCAATTTCTTATAATGTCCTGGGGAAATAATATATCTTGTATGAGAGACCCCATACTTCTCTTTAAATCCCTATTTTTAAAATATTGAAAAGAACAATAGTTCATAAATTTTATTTATATAATTTTATCTTTTTATTTGCAATACAATACACTTTTACACTATCAATACAGGACTATAAACCTTATTCTTGTTCACATTTTTTTCATAACATCTATGTTTCTTAATTGTCTCAGTCTGTTTTATGCTGTTGTATCAGAATACCACAGACTGAGTAATTTATAATGACCAGAAATTTATTGGCTCTGGATTCTGAAGACTGAGAAGTCTAAGATCATGGCACTGGCATCAGATAAGGGTTTTCTTACATCTTCTCAGAGCAGGAGGCAGAACGGCAAGAGGGCATGAGAGAGGGATGGAGACAGAGGCAAAGAGGTGTGAACTCAAGCTTTAAAAAAAAAATCCCCTCCCATGAAAATGAGCCTACTCCCATGATTATGAGGTCAGAGCCCTAAAAACCTACTCACATCTTAAAAGTCCAACCTTTTAATACAGTTACAATGTTAATTAAATTTCAACATAGATTTTCCAGGGGATATTTAAACCATAGCAGTAATGTACATTGACTTTAGAGTTGCACTGTCAGGATTAGCAAAACCATACTTATGTAAACTTGCTGATCAAACATGTTACATTTTATTATTCCTTAAAACACTGAAAGCATTATTATTACAGAATAATATTTTGTAGTGTATTTAAAAACTAATATAAAAGTTAACCACTATAACATTTTGAGTGTTGTCACAAATTCATATTTATATTATAAAAGAAACACATATCATTTGAAATAAAAAAATTATAACAATATAATGTAGACATAAATGAATAAAAACTCACGATAAAGAGATACCTACTGTAACTTTCTTAACATTATTTAACATATATGGTATTACAGGATGCATTTTAACAGTATTCATTATATATCATATAATATATGCAGAAATATATTAATATTATATACATTAACAGTATCTGTATTCTGTGTTAAAACTACTTTCTGACCTTCTTTATACAATTAACAATATATACTTACTCTTTTCTTATTGTAAGATTCTGTGAAATAATTATCTAATCAAATGTATATTCCATATGCTACTTAATATTCAAATTGCTTCCAATACTATATTATTTTTATAAGTGATATAGCACTGCATACACTCATTCATAAATTTTATATGCCTCTTTATATTTCATATTGAATAAAATTTTCTAAAAGTATACATTTAGGTCAAAAGGTTTAGGTTTCTTAATAATTTGATTAAATGGTGACAGGTGATTATAATTCAAAAGTGAGGTATATTTATTTGGACGTGAAAATAATGGTCACTGTAGAGTATTTGGAAATTGTTGAAATTTTGAAAAGCATCTACATCAGTTATAATCTGGCCATTCAATATTTATTTAAATGCTTATATATATATATATATAATTGTTATACATGTGTATATGTCTATGTTTCTGTATATATGTATGTATACAAACACACAAACAGACACAGCAGTTTTATAAATATACATGGAGTCACAATGGACACGGAATTATTGAATTCTGAATCACTGTTCCTGGGAATAATTAGGACCATGTAAGCCTCTGATCACATTTTTATTAACTGATTAATTCATACAATTCTTTTATATGTGTTTTGCATTAAAGAAAACAATATATATTATTGATTTATGAACATCCAACTCACTCACGGCCAACATCGCTATACCTCGTGCCTGAATGAAAATTATCTAACACATATTTTCTCAGCAAAATATGTCACAGCCTTCTCATATTTAGAAACACTACCCAGCACATTAACACTATGCTTGGAAGCCATTTAAAACAGCAAAATCACCAACAAAAACCACAAAAAATGCGACAAATGCAGCACTAAATAAACTACAAAAAGAATACTTTTTTTTTAGTATGAAAGCTGAAACAAAAAGAAAGAACATTGCCTGGTTCAACCTCATCTGGAAATCTGCATGGTTGGTCAGCTCATATGTCTTGCTACTCGGCACATATCTGTCAATGACCATGAAAGTGCCATGACTACTGATTTTAGGATTAATAACACATTTTAGTAAATTAGGTGGATCATAAATATGAGATTCACAAATATTACGGATTGACTATATATGCACCAAAGTCCTTACTTCCTTGCTCCTGTTTTTCTTTTCTCTTGTTATTCTTGCACTAACCCTACCCTGACACATACTAGCAAGTTGGTTGCATCATGTCATTGCCTCTTGATGTCAAGTTAATTTATTTTTGTGGTCAAACTCAGTAAAACTTTGCTTGAATCTTCAGTCTTCAGATCAGATCATGACCTAGCCAATACCAACCATTTTTCTCTGCACACACTTAACACATATTTTATGATAAATGACCTACTCATCACAAGGGTTGATGTTCCAGAAGCAGCATAGATAAAAATTTTATATATATATGTAAATATATATGTATATATAAATACATATAAATATATATTTCTAAAATATATAAATATATCTATTTATATATAATGTATTTATATATAAATATATATTAATAAATATATAAATATATATTAATAAATATATATTAATAAATATATAAATATATATTAATAAATATATATTAATAAATATATAAATATATTAATAAATATATATTAATAAATATATATTAATAAATATATAAATATATATTAATAAATATATAAATATATATTAATAAATATAGAAATATATATTAATAAATATAGAAATATATATTAATAAATATAGAAATATATATTAATAAATATATAAATATATATTAATAAATATATAAATATATATTAATAAATATATAAATATATTAATAAATATATAAATATATTAATAAGTATATAAATATATATTTATATTTATATAGGTTATATATTAATAACCTACATAGGTTATCAATATAACCTATATATTAATATTAATAACCTATATAACCTATAATAGGTTATATATTATATAACCTATATAATATATAAATATTAATATGTATAACCTATTATAGGTTATATAGGTTATTAATTAACATTACTAACCTATATATAGGTTATTAATTAACATTACTAACCTATATATAGGTTATTAATTAACATTACTAACCTATATATAGGTTATTAATTAACATTACTAACCTATATATAGGTTATTAATTAACATTACTAACCTATATATAGGTTATTATAGATTATATATAATAAATTATATATAAGTATAAATATTATATATTCAATATATTAATTATTATTAATTAATTATTAATAACTTATAATTATTAATTATAATTATTAATAATTTATAATTTATAATTTATAATCAATAATAATATTATTATTAAATAATTGTTATTAATTAATTAATTAATTAATTAATATTATATAATATATAATTATATATTATATATATAATTATATATATAAATATATAATTATATAATATATAATATATAATATTATATATTTTTATATATATTTATATTTATATTTATATTTATATTTATATATATATTTATATATAACCTATATATATATATGTAGCTTATATATCTATATATATCTATATAATCTATATAGGTTATATATATAATATATATATATATAATCTATATATAGGTTATATATATATAATCTATATATAGGTTATATATATATAATCTATATATAGGTTATATATATAGGTTCTATATATATAACCTATATATAGGTTCTATATATAGGTTATATATAATCTATATGTAGGTTATATATAGGTTTTATATATAATCTATATATAGGTTATATATAGGTTATATATAATCTATATGTAGGTTATATATAGGTTTTATATATAATCTATATATAGGTTATATATATAGGTTTTATATATAATCTATATATAGGTTATATATATATAGGTTATATATATAATCTATATATAGGTTATATATATATGGGTTATATATATATAACCTATTCTGTTCCACATGATTAAAACATTCTGCTTAGGAACTTACTGAGAATGCTTGAGTATATGAGTATGAATTCTGGGACAATGAATACTTATTCACAACGTATGAGCCTATTCAAGGCAGTAAATATATATTGACTTTACAAATTTACTTCCAGATAGTTGGCATGAGTTTACATTTCCACTAGTGGTCTATGAGAATACATTTTTTTCCATTGTACCCTCACAAAAACTTTTATTTTAAACTTTGTAATGGTTTTATAAAGCACTTATTAAAATTCAGTTTCTATTATGAATAGTGAGAATGAACTTATTTTTTAATTGTTAGATTTTTAACTTTTTTGTCAATTGTTGGTGCTTCACTCTCAACTGAAATACATGTTTTATTTATAGTTTTTCATTAGCACATTGTTGATTGGGATTATTAAATGTGGTTTGCTTCTTTATGCCACAACCCTGAATTCTAACTCCTTTAAATATTTTATAAGTTGAAAGTCATAATATCTAGGAGAATAGAGGCAAATATGGGCTTGATTATATATTGTCTCTAAATCAAGGAAAAATTTTTAAAATAATTTCATATCCAAATTTCTCTCTCTACCTCACTTTAATTCTTTTCCACAAAATGCTTTTTAAATCCAACATTTACTAATGTATCAAGCAGAATGTTATTCTGACATTTAAGTAAAGTAAAAAATTTTGCCTACATGACAATTAGGGAAGTTACAGGAAGTAAGTGAAGGATTAATTTGTTTCTTCAACTGTTTTTTTTAACCATCTTTTGATTTGCTTGGACATAACTCCTTGTTCTCAGACCAATTCCTGCCATCTCCTTCCTTATCACATTGTTAGTAAGACGTACTATTTGAAGATTCATCTCTACCCAGACACTAAATTAATGTTAAATTTATGTGTTTGTATATTTAAAGTACCGTCACTAGATATGGAGTCCAGAAATGGATTGCTGTTCAGTTACCTTAACTCGAGTGTGCTTACTGATCCATGACCTCACATTCCATTATTAGACCCGAACTACTTTTTTCCAGACATCCCACAACTACATCTCCTTGTACTTCCTGGTATAGAGTCCTGTTTGTATCAAAGTTGACCTCATTCTGTTATCCCTCGCCTTTCCAAGGAAGGCTACCATGAGTCAGGCTATTCCGAATACTATTTTCTAATAACTCCAGCCCAGATGGAGCACTATTCATTGAAATGATTGTATGATTTTCTTAGCCATGCAAATATTTTGAACATTTAAACATTTAAAATATTGGGTCTGTCATACTAAACAATTTATTATTTTATTTTATTAGTATACAATGATTATTTTCATTGTCATTTTATTTTGCTTTTTGATTCCTCTGTTATTTCCCTGAGAACACTGTTAATTAACATTTTCTCATCTATTTTACGTAACAAAGAAGATTATAGGGTTCAGGCACAGTTGCTCATGCCTGTTTTCTCTGAACTTTGGGAGGCAGAGATGGGAGGATCAGTTGAGACCAGGAGTTTGAGATCAGCTGTGGCAATATAGCAAGACCTTGTCTCTATGAAAAACCAAAAACAAGACAGACAAATGTGGTAGTCCTGGCTATTCAGGAGGCTGAGATGGGAGGATCCCTTGAACCTAGGAGTTGGAGGTTACATTGAGTTATGATTGCACCACTGAACTCCAGCTTTCGCAATGGAGTGAGACCATGTTTTTTAAAAAAGAAGAAGATTATAGATACAGGAGCCTAGAGACAATTTTTTTCCTCACATTTCTACACATTTCTATATAAGAATATTAGGAGATTTTTTTCCTCTGGATTAACTTTTCAATAATGTTTTATAACAACCATTCACGTAATATAGAGAAAGTGTCTCTGTCTGAAAGAGATTTGTTTAATGTCCAGGAAAATCAGATATATCTCCTTCTATAGCAGTTTGGCCATGTTTGCCAGCAGCCCCATATATAAGCTCAAGGTTTCTTAAGTTTACAATTCCTTTCCTGTAACATATTCTACTGAATGTGTAAGTATCACCTGGCAATTATTGCATAACACTATGGGAACTGAGGTTCAAAGAATCAATGATTTTACTCAGCTACTGCTGTGAATAATAAGCTGTCCTTTGTCTCAGACCTGAGAGTCTCATATCTTCTACCAGTATCTATAAAACTGAAAAGATGACTTGCTAGCTTTCAAATATGGTTAAATCTCAGCCATGCACAATTTCTAAAACAGGTTGTATATAGAATTGCCAGGCTTTTCAAAATAATGGTACTATACATTTATAGATTGCTTTTATATAAATGATTTCATTTAATTTTTAAAACAGCTTTGAAATGTAAAACTAACACTACTGGTTATTAAGCATGATTTAGAAGAACCTAACCTCATTGAACTTCAGTTTATTAGTAAAAATGATATAATTTCTACTGCATGAAACCTCTACGTGAATTAAATAGCTGATGCATGTAATGTGCTGACAAGAGTACCTGTTACAGAGTTGGTTCCCGATGTGTCTGTAAAATCTCATTGTTTCTTCCAATTATTCTGAGACATAATTATCATCCAAGGCCTTTTTTAAGATGTTGTCCTTGATATAACCATATTATGCCCCTTTAATTCTCAAACTACTTATTTATACTATCAATACGTTACTTGTAATTTAATAGCATGCTCTCATGTATCACTTTTTCAAATCTCTATAAAGATAAGCACCTTCAGAGCAAAGTCTTGAGAGCAAAATCACATGCATGCTATTTTTCTACCAAACTATCTAATAGAATCTAGTCAATATTGAAAACTAACTTCTGACAAAATTATTCTAAAAGCTCAATATATTCTGTAATGTGGACTTACTGGGCCAATGAATAAATATTTTTGGACATGTGTCTTATAGGATGTCTTATAGCTCATTTTTATAGTTGTGTTTTGTGGTTTCCTTTCATCACCTTAGAAAAAAAACACAGATATTTATTTCAAGTAAGGTACAAAGAATGACATGTTAAATCAGAAAAGCTTTTTTAAAATAATTGTTCTTTAGGTGCATTTGGTACAAAAGATGACCCCAAATTTGAGAAAATTTCCATTGGTGCATGATAGACTTTCCCTAAGATGGTATCATAGAATAGGATGTTAGTAATAGTGAGCATTAAGAGTTACTTATGTTATAATGTAAATGCCATCAGCAATAATTATAACTAGGAAGCAATATTTCTGGAAACTACACAAATCTTTATCTAATTATACTTTTGCTTCCGTTTACCTGTCTAAAGCCTTAGAATTTTATTTAAGATATTTACGTTTGTAACTAACCAAAGTATTCAAAGTAATTGTATAATTCAAGAACACATTCATATTTATCATATATATAAATTCAGAAAATTTAAATTTAGATCATCTGTATTTTTTGAAACTGCCAGAACTACTCCAAATAATATTAAACATTAAATAAAACACTATGGGCTTCCTGGGCAAGAGAGCCGAACAGGAACAGCTCCTGTGTGCAGTTCCCAGTGAGACCAACACAGAAGGCAGGTGATTTCTGCATTTCCAATGGAGGTACCCATTTCATTTCATTGGGACTGGTTAGACAGTGGGTACAGCCCACAGAGGGCGAGCAGAAGCAGGGTGGGGCATTGCCTCAGCTGAGAAGCGCAAAGAGTTGGTGAACTCCCTCCCCTAGCCAAGAAAAGCCCTGAGGGACTGTGCTGTGAGGGACAGAGCTAGCTGGCCTAAACACTACACATTTCCCAAGGTCTTCAAAACCCACAGACCAGGAGGTTCCCTCAGGTGCCTATACCACCAGGGCCCTGGGTTTCAAGGACAAAATTGGGTGGCCATTTGGGCTGACATCAAGCTAGCTGTAGGTTTTTTTTTTAATATCCCAGTGGCATCTGGAAACCCAGTGAGACAGGAGAACCATCCACTCCCCTGGAAAGGGGGCTTAAAATTTTCGCCGCCAACACAGCAGTCTGAAGCGGACCTGGGACCCTTGAGCTTGATGTGGGGAGGGGCGTCCACCATTACGGAGGCTTGAGTAGGTGGTTTTCCCCTCACCGTGTAAACAAAACCCTCAGGGAGTTCGGAATGAGTAGAGACCATCCCAGTGCTGCAAAGCCACTGTAGCCAGACTGCCTCTCTAGATTCCTCCTCTCAGGGTAGTGCACCTCTGAAAGAGGCACCAGCCCCAGTCAGGGGCTTATAGATAAAACTCTCATCTCCCTGGGACTGAGACCTGGGGGAAGGGGCAGCTTTGGGCACAGCTTCACAGACTTAAACCTTCCTGCCTGCCGGCTGTGAAGAGAACAGTCGTTCTCCCAGCACAGAATTCAAGCTCTGCTAAGGGACAGGCTGCCTCCTCAAATGGGCCTCTGACCCACGTGCCTCCTGATGGGGAGACACCTCCTAGCAGGGGTTGACAGACGCCTCATACAGGAGAGCTCTGGCTAGCATCTGGCCAGTGCCCCTCTAGGACGAAGCTTCCAGAGTAAGGAGCAGGCAGCAATCTTTGCTGTTCTGCAGCCTCCGCTGGTAATACCAGGGCAAACAGGGTCTGGAGTGAAACTCCAGCAAACTCCAGCAGACCTGCAGAGGAGGGTCCTGACTGTTAGAAGAAAAACTAACAAACAGAAAGGAATAGCATCAACATCAACAAAAAGGACGTACATGCAAAAACCCCATACAAAGGTCACCAACATCAAAGACCAAAGGTAGATAAATCCACGAAAACGAGGAAACACTAACCCAAAAGGCTGAAAATTCCAAAAGCCAGAATGCCTCTTCTCCAAATGATTACAACTCCTCTCCATCAAAGAAACAAAACTGGATGGAGAATGAGTCTCATGAATTGACAGAAGTAGGCTTCAGAAGGTGGGTAATAACAAACTCCTCTGAGCTAAAGGAGCATGTTCTAACCCAATGCAAAGAAGCTAAGAACAATGATAAAAGGTTACAGGAACTGCTAACTAGAATAACCAGTTTAGAGGGGAATAAAAATGACCTGATGGAGCTGAAAAACACAGCACAAAACTTTGTGATGCATACACAAGTATCAATAGCCAAATAGATCAAGCAGAAGAAAGGATATCAGAGATTGAAGAACAACGTAATAAAATAAAGCATGAAGACAAGATTAGAGACAAGAGAATGAAAAGGAACAAACAAAGCCTCCAGGAAATATGGGACTATGTGAGAAGACCAAACTACATTTGATTGGTGTACCCAATAGTGACAGGAAGAATGGAACCAACTTGGAAAACACACTTCAGGATATTATCCAGGAGAATTTCCCCAACCTAGCAAGACAGGCCAACATTCAAATTCAGGAAATATGAGAAAACCACAAAGATATTCATCAAGAACCTCAACCCTAAGACACATACTCGTCAGATTCACCAAGGTTTAAATGAAGGAAAAAAGTTAAGGGCAGCCACAGAAGAAGGTCAGGTTACCCACAAAGGGAAGCCCGCCAGACTAACAATGGATCTCTCTGTAGAACACTTACAAGCCAGAGGAGAATTAGTGCCAATATCCAACATTCTTAAAGAAAATAATTTTCAACCTAGCATTTCATATCCAACCAAACCAAGCTTCATAAGTGAAAGAGAAATAAAACCCTTTACAGACAAGCAAATGCTGAGGGATTATGTCACCACCAGGCCTGCCTTACAAGAGCTCCTGAAGGAAGTACTAAATATGGAAAGGAAAAACCGGTGCCACCCACTGCAAAAACATACCAAATTGTAAAGGCCATCGACACTATGAAGAAACTCCATCAACTAATGGGTAAAATAACCAGCTAGCATCATTATGACAGGATCAAATTCACACATAACGATATTAATCTTAAATGTAAATGGGCTAAATGCCCCAATTAAAAGACACAGACTGGCAAATTGGATAAAGAATCAAGATCCATTGGTGTGCTGTATTCAGGACACCCATCTCACATGCAAAGACACACATAGGCTCAAAATAAAGGGATGGAGAAAGGTTTGCAAAGAAAAAAAAAGCAGAGGTTGCAATCCAGTCTCTGATAAAACACACTTTAAACCAACAAAGATAAAAAAAAAAAGGAGGGCATTGCATAATGGTAAAGGTGGTAAAGGGATCATTGCAACAAGAAAAACTATCAAAAATACAAACGTACCCAATACAGGAGCACCCAGATTCATAAAGCAAGTTCTTACATACCTAAAAAGAGACTTAGACTCTCACACAATAATAGTGGGAGACTTTAACACCCCATTGTTAATATTAGATAGATCGATTAGACAGAAAATTAACAAGAATATTCAGGAATTGAACTCAGCTCTGGACCTAATAGACATCTACAGAACTCTCCACCCCAAATCAACAGAATATACGTATTTCTTAGCACCACATAGCACTTAGACTAAAATTGACCACATAATTGAAAGTAAAACACTCCTCAGCAGGTGCAAGAGAATGGAAATCATAACAAACAGTCTCTCAGGTCGCGGTGCAATCAAGTAAGAACTCAGGATTTAAAAACTCACTCAAAACCACATAACTACATGGAAACTGAACAACCTGCTCCAGCATAACTACTGGGTAAATAATGAAATTAAGGCAGAAATAAATAAGTTATTTAAAACCAAAGAGAACAAAGACACAACGTACCAGAATATCTGGGACACAGCTAAAGCACTGTTTAGAGGAAAATTTGTAGCGCTGAATGCCTACATGTGAAAGTAGGAAAGATCTAAAATCGACACCCTACCATCACAATTAAAAGAACTGGAGAAGCAAGAGCAAACAAATTCAGAAGCTAGCAGAAGACAAGAAATAACTAAGATCAGAGCAGAACTGAAGGAGATAGAGACATAAAACACACTTCAAAAAGTCAGTGATTCCAGGAGTTGGTTTTTTGAAAAGATTAACAATATAGAAAGACCACTAGCCAGATTAATAAAGAAGAAAAGAGAGAAGAATCAAATAGAAACAATAAAAAATGTTAAAATGGATATTACCACTGATCCCAGAGAAATACAAACTACCATCAGAGAATACTATAAACACCTCTATGAAAATAAACTAGAAAATCTAGAGGAAATGGATAATTTCCTGCACACATACACACTCCCAAGGCTAAACCAGGAAGAAGTCGAATCCCTAAATAGACCAATAACAAGAACTGAAATTGAGGCAGTAATTAATAGCATACCAACCAAAAAATGTCCAGGACCATATGGATTCAGAGTCGAATTCCAGCAGAGTTACAAAGAGGAACTAGTATCATTCCTTCTGAAAAGATTCCAAACAGTAGAAAAAGAGGGACCCCTCCCTAACTCATTTTATGAGGCCAGCATCATCCTGATACCAAAACCTGGCAGAGACATGACAAAGAAAAAGAAAATTTTAGGCCAATATCCCTGATGAACATCGATGCAAAAATCCTCAATAAAATACTGGCAAACCTAATCCAGCAGCACATTAAAAAGCTTATCCAACATGATCAAGTTGGCTTCATTCCTGGGATGCAAGACCGGTTCAACATACGCACATCAATAAACATCGTCCATCACATAAACAGAACCGATGACAAAAACCACATGATTATCTCAATAGATGCAGAAAAGACCTTCAATAAAATATGACATCCCTTCATGATAAAAACAATCAGTAAACTAGGTACTATATACCTTATCTCAAAATAATAAGAGCTATTTATGACAAATCCACAGCCAATGTCATACTGAATGGGCAAAAGGTGGAAGCATTCCCTTTGAAAACTGGCACAAGACAAGGATGCCCTCTCTCACCACTCTGATTCAACATAGTATTGGAAGTTTAGGCCAGGGCAATCAGGCAAGAGAAAGAAATAGTATTCAAATAGGAAGAGAGGAAGTCAAATTATTTCTATTTGCAGATGACATGATCATATACTTAGAAAACCCCATCTTCTCCGCCCAAAAACTCCTTAAGTTGATAAGCAACTTCATCAAAGTCTCAGGATACAATATCAATGTGCAAAAATCACAAGCATCCCTATACACCAATATTAGACAAACAGGGAGTGAAATGATGAGTGAACTCCCATTCACAATTACTACAAAGAGAATAAAATACCTAAGAATAAAACTTACAAGGGATGCGAAGGACCTCTTCAAGGAGAAGTACAAAACACTGCTCAAGGAAAGAAGAGAAGACACCTAAAAATGAAAAAACATTCCATGCCCGTGCATAGGCAGAGTAAATATCGTGAAAATGGCTATACTGCCCAAAGTAATTTATAAATTCAATGCTATTCCCATCAAGCTACCATTGACTTTCTTCAAATAATTAGAAAATACTACTTTAAATTTTATATGAAACCAAAAAAGAGCCCGTATAGACAAGACAATCCTAAGCAAAAAATGAAGCTAGAAGCATCATGCTACGTGACTTCAAACTATACTTCTAGGCTACAGTAACCAAAACAGCATGGTACCGGTACAGAAAGCAAATATATAGACAAATGGAACAGAACAGCGGCCTCAGAAATAATGCCACACATCTACCACAATCTGACCCTTGACAAACCTGACAAAAACAAGAAACGGGGAAAGGATTCCCTATTTAATAAATGGTGCTGTGAAAACTGGCTAGCCATATGCAGAAAACTAAAACTGGACCCCTTACTTACACCTTATACAAAAATTAACTCAAGATGATTCAAAGATTTAAACATGAGACCTAAAACCATAAAAACCCTACAAGAAAACCTACGCAACACCATTGAGGACATAGGCATGGGCAAAGATTTCATGACTAAAACACCAAAAGCAATCGCAACAAAAGCCAAAATTGACAAATGGGATCGAATTAAACTAAAGAGCTTTTGCACAGCAAAAGAAACTATCATCAGAGTGAACAGGCAACCTACAGAATAAGAGAAAATTTTTGTAATCTATCCATTTGACAAAGGGCTAATATCCAGGATCTACAAGGCACTTAAATATATTTACAAGAAAAACACAAACAACCCCAATAAAAAGTGGGCGAGGGATATACATGAACACTTTTCAAAAGAAGACATTTATGCAGCCAACAAACATGAAAAAAATGCTCATCATCACTGGTCATTAGCGAAATGCAAATCAAAACCACAATGAGATAACATCTCATGCCAGTTAGAGTGGCAATCAGTAAAAAGTCAGGAAACAACAGATTCTAGAGAGGATTTGGAGAAATAGGAACACTTTTACACTGTTGGTGGGAGTGTAGAGTGTAAATTAGTTCAACCATCATGAAAGACAGTGTGGTGATTCCTCAAGGATGTAGAAGTAGAAATACCATTTGACTCAGCAATCCCATTACTTGGTATATACCCAAATGATTATAAATCATTCTACTATAAAGACACATGCACACACACATTTATTGCAGCACTATACACAATAACAAAGACTTGGAACCAACCCAGATGTTCATCAGTGATAGACTGGTTAAAGAAAATGTGGCACATATACACCATGGGATAATATGCAGTCATAAAAAAAGAATGAGTTCATGTCCTTTGCAGGGACATGGATGAAGCTGGAAACCATCATTCTCAGCAAACTAACAGAGGAACAGAAAACCAAACACCACCTGTTCTCACTCATAAGTGGGAGTTGAACAATTAGAACATATGGGTACAGGGAGGGGAGTATCACACACCAGGGCCTGTTGGGGTTGGAGGTCAAGGGGAGGGATAGCATTAGGAGAAATACCTAATGTAGATGATGGGTTGATGGGTGTAGCAAAACACCATGGCAGCAAATGTATATCTATGTAACAAGCCTGCACGTTCTGCATGTGTATCTTACAACTTAAAGTATAATAAAAAAATTAAAATCTGTGAATTCGCTTTCATTGTACCAATTGTACCAATAAACTCTACACTCGGGTAAAAAGTAAAGAATGGAAATATAGTTTAAACAATCTTTAAGTGGAAACATCTAAAATTTATCTATCAGTTATAGGTATGTCAGTAAGAAGTGGCACAGATCTTAATTATTTAAGACTTTTCTTATAGTTTAACCTTGAAACTAGGTTGACATTTAAATTAACCTTTTGTTCCAGAAAACACATTAAATAATTTTGAATGATCTGCTCCTTTATTTTGAAATGGTTGAAACTATCAAAATCAGAATAAAGTGTACTATGTAATTTCAATATAATTGGAATTCAGAATTAAGTTATTAAATTTTATATTATATAGCAAATTGATAGAATTTTTTTGACTTTTTAAAATAGTTTAAAAATAATTTAGATATTTAATTTAACATTATATATTGCATAAGCAAACGGATCAGTTAAAATTAGATGATAAACATGAGCAGTCATTTGTCATAAAAAACTTAGTAAATATAAAAATTAAAGCTGAATATTTGGTATTTATTTGCCTATTTGATTCCTTTTTATGTTATTTGTATCATAGTAATGCTTGGAAAGATTAAATATGTTAATCCATATAAAACTTACATTGCATTAATTGGCATGAGATTACTATATTTGAACATATATCTATAATTAGTTTTCAGGTTAATCATGAAAATATGTAGCAGAACTTAACTGATAGCTCCAGTGTGTCACTGCCAGCAAATAAATGTGCCGTGATATCTTATTTCTTATATAACAAGGAAAACGTGCATTTTTAGAGAAAACAAAACACAACTAATTGTAAAATGTACAACAGATGGTGGAACTTATTATCATTCTATCAGACTAATAGTATACTGTCTGCGTTTTAAAATTTGCTTTTCCCAAAGATGATATTGGGTTGTAGCCATATTGACAGCTGGTATATTCCTAATGTAGTTAGTTTGATATATCTCATCTATTAAATCCTGTACATTTTCCAAAATAACATATGACAAGTGAAATTGACCACCTGGGAAAAGGCAATTTCAATAGAAAGAGAAAAAATGATCTTATTTGAGGTGACATTATTAACTGGCCAACATATTATTTGCTTTTAAAGGTACACATTTTTAAACACAGACAATGATTAGGAGTAATCTGTGGACAGATAACAGATGCTTTACCTATCGTGATTCTTAAAAATGTAAACAAGCTTTGTAGAATATCCGTTCAGGAGAGCATATATATCATAAGTTTTACAAATGCTACACTGAAATATAAATTATATTATGGGTTTTTCTAATATAAACAGATGTATCTCACAGAGAGCTGAATGGTATATAATCATTTGTATAGATCTTATTAATCATTGAAGAAAGTAAAGCTAGTTGTTCTATATTAATAACATTCAATGTTTGATATTTCCAATTGAAAAAGTTGTATGATGAATATTATTTGGCTTCAATAAGACAAGAGATAATAGATAACTAAGACAAGAGAATAACAGACTATAATGGCATAAAAGTCATCTGCTATAAAACTACAATTTCAACTTGGATATATCACTGAGGACTGTATATAACTCTAGTAACAACTCCTTATATCATTGCATAGACATTCATAAGACTCTTATGTATTTGAATTTGTAAAAAAGAAAAAACTCATACATATGATATCCTTAGATGGTATAATAATTCTGATAATTTTCTTTTTTTTTTTCCTTTCTTTCTTTTCTTTTTTGAGACAGGATCTTTCTCTGCCACCCAGGTTGGAGTACTGCAGTGGCACAATGATAGCTCGCTGCAGCCTGGAACCCCTGGGATCAATCAGTCCTCCATCTCAGCCTCCCAAGCAGCTGGAACCTCAGGTGCACACCACCATGACTGGCTAATTATTTTTAAATGTGTTTGTAGAGATGGGATTTTGCTTTGTTTGCCAGGCTGGTCTCAAATGCCTGGGCTCAAGTGATCCTCCCACATTGGCCTTCCAAAGTGCTGGGATTACTAATAAAAAATGGTCCAAATGTATTTTAATCTGAAATAAATTGCAAGACTTAACATACAGATACACTCAAATAAAAGGAGACGTCAACCAATAATGCTATATTTTCATTCACATTAGATAAATGTTAAAGTTAATTCATTTTAAAAATGTGTGAATTTAAAGATTTTGAGATGAGTAAATCTGTTTAACTTGCAATAACACTCTTTTGGAAACATTTAAATATGAAACTAACAAGATATACATATTTTTGTAACAATACAACTGAACCAAAATACCTGAGGTTTATCTTGGTTATCCTCAGAATTTTAATACTTAAATGGTATAAAATATAAAAAGAAATTGCAATTACAAACTCCTATAAATGAACTTATGAATGCTTATAGTTAATAAAACAAATAATTTATTCGTACAAAAGCATACTATTTCTTCAAGTTTTTCAATCAACTAAGTAGATGCAATCAAAATGTGAATAAAAGCCTGTTCACATTTCCAATCACTCCAACTAAGCATTGCCTTCATTGTTTGAAATTCTACTTAAATATAAAACTAAGTTTACTCTATGATACTAACATGTCTAATATTAATTTTAAAAAGATCAATAGTATTTAAGCTTAAATTTGCAACTATGTTTTCTAATCTAACAGTAAAATTAAATTTAACTAAAATGATAAATTTACTGTAATCATTATACTATATCAAAATTTAATATGTGATTTAGTTTCCAATAAAATTAATTTATATGTTTACAATTACCTATTTTGCATCATAATGCAAAATAAATAATAATATAATAGGTGAGAACCTGTGAAATTCAGAAATGAAGTTATAATTATTAAATGTATACAATAAATAATTTAAAAATGCAAGAATAGAAAAAAGGCAAAAAATGCATGATGCTGCATCTTAGAATAGTTATGGCTATCTGAATAAATTATCATGAAATTCTTACAAATGTATTATTTTACATAGAACTTTATAGAAATAAGAAAGGCTTTGAAAATAAATCATATTACCACTCCAAAATGCACGTGTGGGTCTCATTGTGATTGGCAAAAATCTGTCTTTACATTTAGAGTTTAAACAATTTGTCTCTTTAGAAGACTATAGAAAGGGTTTCTCTTCTGGCACAAAGCAATAAATCTAGAGCCTATATTCCCCACAAATTACTACTAAAAACTCTATGTAATATTCAAAAAATACTGGAGTAAACAAAATAATCAAATAGTAGTACAGATTCAAGGCTTAGAAAAATTACCAAAGCATGAGTTTTCTATTTTTCCCGTTTTCTCTGGAGGGTTTGCCCTCAGGGAGGCATCTAGTCTTGAAGATGTCAGAAAAAGCAAGTGGCTAAAATGAATAGAAATTTATTTCTTTTTTCTGGCCAGGAAATCATTAAAAAGGCACCAATAGGCAAGAGATTGTGGGAGAAAACAGAGAGCAAAGAGCACTTGTACAGGACCCAAAGCAGCATAGAAATGGCATTGTGAACAGAACTGATAATTAAACTGACACATGTAACAAATTAATCCCTGAGTGGCACATATATGGAAGGGATCCAAAGCAGATATAAGAATAGAGTTGATATTTAAACCATAGTTCATATCAAGACTAACCACTGAGTGAAACACGTACAGAAAAGACAAAAAGCAGCATAGCAAAAACTTTAAAACTGTTTGAAACTGCCACTCAGGGAAGGTGAAATAGGAGGAGAGTTCAGTATCCTCTGAAGTGCCTTTACTTGCACTGGTTGCATATGATAAATTCAAACACCATCACTAAGCATTTGTACGTCAAGAAAATGCTAGGATGGGACATTATTATTGAGGTAACTGACCTGGGTTATACTTCGTTTTTTATTTTTTCTTATCTTATAAGGCATGCCCTTGGAATTACAATCATAAACGTTTAATATATACAATTATTTTATAAATATGAAAATTCATCTTTACAAAATCATTCTGGACTTTGAGTTTAAAATGACATTTGCCTAAGTTTAACCTGCCCTGAAGGAATACTTTTGTTACTTGGTAGCAATTCACAACATGTTAGGTTTGAGAGCTACATGAAGTCATTTAACTTTATTTTTTTGAAAGGACAAACAATTTGGCTACTATTAACTCTGGGAAGGGCTTAGTTTCAATACCACTAGCACGACCACCAGCTGAGAAAAAAACTAA